>NC_134276.1:22081389-22753889 GCF_949628215.1 Phalacrocorax aristotelis | reverse complement strand
CTGACAGACAATTTTGGGTAACTAAGATTTTCAGAACACCACATTTTTAAACACTTTCTTGTGGAAGTTGCTTATTAAAGAATCATCAATAGAAACCTCAAGCTTTTTGGACAGTTGAACAATAAAGGTAACTTTCACAAGGAGCTCCTACATCTTCACAAGTAACATACTTGAGTAAGGCTTTCAAAAATCTCTTAATAGTCCAATTTTCCTCACAGTCATAAATAAGAACGCACCATATACACTGACATCAAGTTTCAGTGGTATTGTTTTTGTAAGCAATATGGGGATCAAAAATACCCCCCCAACAAAACACCTTTCCATATTAAAAAAAAAAAAAAACACACAAAAAAAACCCCAAACAAAAAACCCCAACCTTTTCTTCATTCTACACATTCTTATTAAAACATCACAAAAATCCTTGACATTTTCTGTTAAACCTGATACTACTTGGGAAAAAGCTATTAATTTTTCAAAACTCTTTTTATATTACATGTGTAATTTTCCTACAGAAAAAAGTTTAATTATTCAACTCTCTGCTTTGCTACATATTCCCCCATCCCCAACTACATCAGTCTGCTATAGGATTCTCCATACTTTCATTCAGAGATCCTTCAAAAGAGATATTATACGTATTTCTGAACGGGCATTTTGAACATTCTTCATAGTTAACAGGAGTTGTAAGTAAGCTTGGCTGATTTATTCTTATAGACATCAAGATATTACAGTCTGATCAGCCCCTGTTCTCTTGGGGAAGGGGTAAAGGACACTGTGAGGTTGCAATAATTCCAATAAAGAACAAAGATATGAAAATTCTGTTAAAAGCCTTCACTGAAAAAAGAAAAGAAGGATTTTTCTAGTCTTTTACATACTTCATGTATTAATTTACCTATTCTCTTTTTCATCATGAAATCTTTCAGTCTGGAGCTTCTTAACAAGATGAGGTGTTCTCTAATGAGTGCAGCTCTTGAAGCCCACATCCTCAGCAATCAAGTCCTAGATTTCCTCCTGCGTTTCTCATTGCACATAGTTCAGCTCCCTCCTACGCCTTTCTTTCCCACATCCAGAATCCTCAAGCTCCTTTCCCACCTGCCATCTGTTTTTATGACCAACTGTTCAGGGCCAGTGGAGAGGCATGAACTCTGAATGACAAGTGATCTTTAGAGTGCAGAAAAGCCAAACTGAAATGGCCCTGCTGCAACAATCAATGTATTTTTTCCCAGAACACTGTCCTCCTCTATTTGACATCTGTTTTTCATGAAATTGGGAAGAATTTGACCGTTTTGATACTGTATAATTTTACCAAATGCAACTGAAGCTTGCTAACAGTTACAAAATTTACATGGAGGAACTAGGAGAAAAAAAATGAAAGGCACGCTCAAGTAAGCTTTGTCTCCTTAAGCAGCCAAGCCACAGCCACACAGTATCAGTAGACCAACATAAAGGTTTTTTTTGATTGTGGAACATGCAACACCATTCCATTTTTTTTCAGCTATTTTTCCTTGACACTGTAGTAGCAATGCTATCATTTCTCCTGTCTAAAAGGAGTTACCAGTTGTTATCAGTTTAGAATTCCGTATGCAAAATGTGGATGGATGTGTTTCTGGTGCTGTAGTTAAATGCATGTTCTACCAAACAAGGACAAACTTCTCAAAAGCCACTATGACGACATTAATTCTTGATGAAAGGCACTGAAAAGGCCTGCCTTGATTTAATAACCTGTAGGGTAAAGATGTAAATGGTTAAAGATCAGTCCGGAAACATTCCCTCTTGCACTAAAGAGGCTCTAGGGGAAACAAAAGCAGTCCTCTTTACAACAGTATTTATATCCATATGAAGAAAAACTACAAGTTACTTTCAGCCTCAAATTTGCAGTTTCCCTTTTGCAACACTTGTTCACTACCTATTAACTGATCCAACACCACACATTAAAAAATGGTTGACTTACAATGACACAGAAATGTCAGGAAAAAAATACTCTGCTTCCACTGCTTCTTGCGTCTGACAGTTCTGCAGCATGTAAGTGAAAAATATCTCACTAAAATATCAGTAATTGTGTAATGTAACTCCAAATACTCATCTGTGATGTACTCATTTGTCCCTAAGACTTCTGGTGGTTAAATAAGCAGCCATACTTTTTCTGGTTCTGTTTTGCACCTTGTACTTTTTTGACATAGAAGTTTTCACTGACTCTGGAACTCCAGATTCAGAGACTTTACCTGCATTTCCTCTAGCCAGTAACAGACTAAGAGTAAGCCTGCCTAGGTTAGGTCACATTATTAGCTAGGTAAATTAGCAAAGCTCTACTAATATATATACATTGCTCCACCTTGATCTTCCATTTAAACTTTGGACAAAATCTGTGTTTACTGTAGTTTCAAAACAAGATATGTTCATGAATGGTGTAAAAAAGTGTTGCCAGCATCACTGTCAGTTGTAAATGACAAGGTTGAGGGACTTAGCTTTTGTCACTGCTGAGGATTAATTTTTTTGAGAATTTATGAAAATGAAATACTGAGCTAAGAAGCAAAAAAGTTATTGATAAACTAAATTTAGGTTCCAACAAACAAAACAGAAGTTGTTACACTAGACTAACCAATATAGTCAGACCCTTTGGAAACACCTGCAGAAGACAATGGAAGGCTAAAAACCCCAAATTACTCCTTTTTATAATACTCAGATAAGGTTGGACTTCCCGAACAAACTAATGGGGCTTAACATAAAAGCAGTAATCTCAGAGGTGGATTTGGAAAATGTTCCTGTAATTGTGAGATTTCTGACCTCTATCTTCATTTGAATCAAGTTGATAAACAAGTTTTGTATTTGCAATCAGAAAAAACATCTACCGACAGTTCTCCTATTCAGCACTTCATCTCACTATAAATGGGAATCTAACAGTATTGTGTGGTAAAAGATTAAGAAGAAGTTTTAGGATTCATTTCCCATTTTTGCTAAACACTGGCTGCTTGGATAAAAATTGTTTTCAGGTGCATCTGTTCATCATAAATCTTGGAGTTTTACTCTATCCTTTCATGATCCTTACTTAAAACCTGTTAAATGACCTTGCACTTGCTTATAAGACCTGAGGTTTAAGACGATCAACCTGTAAAAAGCTATGAAAGTTTAGATTCATATTTGAGAATTGCTTGAATGGAGGTGGACTATGAGTTAAAAAAATCTGTTCACTATCTATATAGATGGCCAATTTACAAAATCACCAGGAAGTCTTGCAATGAAGACCCAAATACAACTGCAGAAGTAGACTGAATATTTATTTTCATTCATCTTTTCTATTTGATTTGAGTGCTACCTTTAGCACAATAGAAACAGTATTCCCGCTAAGAATAAAAGACATAGGGCTAATCCAAGACAGGTCTAAAAATATAAATCTCGAACACTGTAATCCTACAGAATTGACAATTTTTTTTAATCTCAAGACTCTGGTATCTCTTTCTAGAGATACTGTGGTTACAGAAGTTTTTCAAGTCCAAGGTTGGTTATAATTTGATGATGGAGTAGTAATATACCTTTCACTTTATGACCACACAGCTTCCAAAAAAACTTTTAGGGATAAATCATCTTTTTTTCCCCTCAGGAAAAGAAAATGGAACCATGTTCTCTCTCCCATCATGCTGCAGTCAAGATAGGTAACACAAATGTCCTCCTTTGCTGAGAAGGTTTTGTATTTCACTGCTTTCTTCACATTGTTCCTTATTCCATATGAGCTAGTTGATCTTCCATATTCTTCTTACACTCACTCCCACTTTCCCCCAGCCCTCACAGCTTGTCTTCTATTCGTTTGTCATGAGCTGGATTTTAGATTTTGAAAAAGCAATAACTGAATGTTTCAAGACAGACCAAGTGGTGAAGACACAACAACTTCACAGAAAGGCTGAGTTTGGAAGGCACCTCTGGAAGCCATCTCCCAACTTGTATAAAGTTCACTGTCCCGTTGTCCAGGTCACTGATGATGTGAAACAGCACTGAAACCAGTATCAGCCTTTGGGACACTCCACTAGTGACTGATGTCCAGCTCACCTTTGCAGCACTGATTACAATCCTCTGAGCCCATCAGCCCAGCCAGTTTTCCATCCACCTCATTTCACTTACCTAGTTTGTACCTCATTAGTTTGTCTACAAGGATGTTACAGGATGCAGCGTTGAAAGCCTTACTCAAGTCAAGATAAGCAACATCCACTGCTCTTCACCTATCCGTCCAGCTACTCACTGAAGGCTTTCAGGTTGTTTAAGCATGATATCCACTTCATAAATCCATACTGACTACTACCAATCACCTTCATGTCTTTCAAATGTTTGGAAATGGCTTCCAGGAGGATTTGATCCACCACATTGCCAGTGATCAAGGCAAGAGTGACTGGCATGTGATTTCCCAGATCCTCATTCTTGCCCTTCTTGATGATTGTAGTGACATTTGGTTTTTTACCATCAGGAACCTCCCTGATTGCTATGACCTTTCAAAGAGTGGCCTCACAATGATTGGCTTATATAAAGCAAATGATTTTACATATCTCTACAGGCTTCTCCGTGGTGAATTCAAAGATATCTAAGCAGAATGCCTTCTATTTTTCTGACTGGAAGGCTGGTAGTACTGCAGCAATATACTCTATTTCTAGCTTCAAATCTGCATTTGTACAAAGTTGACAGACATTACTCAATCAAGAGCTTCACCTAACAGGCCATTGCCAACAATGTCCAATAAAGCAAGCCAAATGGATTCTCATTTGCACAGCAGTAGTTTAAAAAAAAAAAAAGGAAGTTTATTTGGTTGGTTTTTTTTTTTTTTTAAAGTCACTGGCACGAGCATCAAATACTTATTTTTGCAGTCTCATTCTATCATTTATATACTTTAGTTACTGGTTTGAAAGTTTAATCTAAAACATAAAGAAAATGCTCAGAAAGGCAGGCAAGGGAGTAGTCATGTTCTCTGTGAACAGCAGCATTAAGAAACCCCAGATAATGTTATTTTAACTATAGAATATTTAGAATTACAGTAAACTACAGCTCACAGGAAAGCATGTTATTACAGCCTATGAAAAAAAGAAAGTTCTGACAGACACATTGTTCCTTTCTGATCTCATGAAAGCACACACATAATGAAAGACACCTTGGAAAAAAAACTTGGGAAATGCAACAGCTGACAACCAAAACAGTGATTAGGTTTGGGCTGGGTTTTTTTTTTTCCTGTGTTTGGTTTGTGGCTTTTTTCCCCCCCTCCTTTGAAAGCAAACCACCAATAAGTCATTAAAATACCTTTTGGGAAATAATGCCTATTATCTGTTTAGATACTTAAACAGGGCAGAACACCACCCTGCTTTTAAAAGATGCCAACTTATTTCGAGTAACACTCACAGCTTTTCCTACTATTTGTTTTTAAGCAGTCAGGTTCACTCCTTCAAATGACCACAGTTTTGTAAGCACTAGAGCAAGACCGAAGAGCATTCCTGTATTTCTGAAGTCATCCTTGAATTGGAGATTGGATTCAAGAGCTCTAATGTGGAAAACGGTAAATTGGCAGGGCAAAAGTCCCATATATTTAACTTTGCCTAAAGCATATACTGGAGTGATTCACAGCTAGAGCCTGGTAAGTGACTAAGATGTTGTCTACAAAAAAACCACCCTAGCAATGGCTTCTCCTCATTTATTGTTAAAAGAACATCTTTAATGTTCCCACTAATCCCCAACCTGGCAGCAGGTATCCTTGGGAAGAGTCCAGGTCCCAGAAGGCTATGTTCTAACTGTATTAAAGCTTGTCTGCCTGAAAGCTTATTAAAAAGCAGTGCTCATCCCACAGCAGCAGTTTAGCTGAGCTGCACACTGGGAATACATTAAATAGGCTGCAGTGTCCTGTGCTAGCACTAGTTTGCTAGTCACATCTACAGCGACACAATCCCAGGCTGAATAGGACATGGATGTTATTGACAAAGGGGAAGAGATTGTCATTCCTTTGGCAAGAGAGAGGAGATGGGAAATGGAGAAGAGCGAGCCCCACTTCCAACCTGGCTTGCCAAGTGGTAATTCATCTGTTCAGCACCCACTCACCATGCACAAAGACCAGGGAATGTAGTCTGAAAATCTGGGAACAAAAAATGTTTCATCATAGTGTCTCAGCTGCAGTACTACAAACAAAAGCTGTGAGATTTCCTCTGGGGTTTTTCGTTTGGGGGTGGTTTTGGGGTGTTCTTGGGGGGGTGGGGGTGTGTGTGGTAGCGGTGATATGTTTTTAAGCATTGCTGCACCATGAGAGCACTTTAGCTTCAGTGCAAAATCCATTATTAATTTAATATTTTGTTAATATACTATTAGTTTAAATTGCAGGCTAATCTTACTGTCACCACAGAAAACAGAATAGAATTTAGAATCATAGAATGGTTTGGGTTGGAAGGGTCCTTTAGAGGTCAGCTAGTCCAACCCCCCTGCAGTGAACAGGGACATCTTCAACCAGATCAGGTTGCTCAGAGCCCCGTCCAACCTGACCTGTAATGTTTCCAGGGATGGGGCATCTACCACCTCTCTGAGCAACCTGTGCCAGTGTTTCACCACTCTCACAGTAAAAAATTTCTTCCTTATATCCAGTCCGAACATACCCTCTTTTAGTTTAAAACCATTACCCCCCTCGTCCTGTCACAACAGGCCTTGCTAAAGAGGTAAAACCAGCAGAGTGGTGCTCATCTCTTAGGTGAGACTGAATCCTGACTGTGTGGACCGGCCTACTACACACTAAATGTCAAATAAAGATACACTTTGAAATGTTAACAGACACGGCATATCAATTGCCATACCATGCAAAGGGAGCTCTATTTTGAGCCCCTTACTTGAAGAAATTTTCCATGCACACTGCTAAGTCCATCCTCTCTTTCCTCATGCTATTGAGGAAGCTGACTGATGCAAACATATACAGCCAGTCTTCTGCTTTTGCTTATTTTTAGTGTGGAATAAGCACTTTGAGTACAGGAAGAAGTCCAATAGCTGGATATCATAAAGTGGAAAAAATACTAGGAAACTAAGTCAGCAAAACGCAGTATGTTTCAAGCATGCTTGATATCTAAATTCAAAATATTATTAAAACTATAATTGATGCACTTTGTGGTAATTACATGAAGTGTTCTTATTTCCTTCCTGCTACAGTCAGAGCATGAATAAACAACCTGCTTTCAACTGCTCTCAGTCATGAAATTAAAAAAAGCTGAAGAATATGCAAGTCAAATAAGAAATTTTAAAAGGACTGACATTTATTTGTTGAAAAATTTTACTGGCATATTTCAAAGAGTTAGGGAAAAGCTATATACTCAAGCACAGCACTGTGCAAAGATAAATATAATCAACATCTCCCTTGCTCTGATGGAAATGGTAAATTGACTTTCCCATAATCAGTGAAAGAAAAAAACAGAGGTAACGATTTAAATAGTTAAGTTACTGCTAAGATTTGTATGCATTTCTTTTGTAAATGACAAACCAGAACTAGAAAAAAAACAGAATAGACAATTACTGTCTTCCTACAGTTTTTACCGGTTCAAACAGAATATTCTCACTTTATACAAATCTTACATGAATTAAGATTCCTCAATTCCACCGTTATGAAAACAAATTTCAGTCTAAGTTTTTGTAGTTATAATAGCCATTAAATTTTACTGCCTGTTTTGTGGATGCTAGCAAGAAAGGAGTTACTTCATTGTCGTATTTTGTTTCCGATTACAAAGTCAAGATCTCAAAAAGCTCCAAAGCATTACCTACCTAAAAGCTAACTTCAAGACCCCTTTAAAAAAAACAACAACCAAAAACCAGAAAATTGCACTTAGATGGAAGACAACTACCTTCGCAAGAGATAAGGGTTTCTTTAAAGGGTAAGAAAGCTCATCCTATGAGAGATGTAGCAAAGAACAGATTTTTCTACTGAAGTACTATATTCTTTAGCTTCCTACCACCCCCAAGCACCATCACTCTCATAGCTAGTACCTGAAATGAAAGCAAGCACATTACTTAAGCAATTCTGTGTGTATCTGTACATATCTAAACATAGGGAAACTACAGCAACACCTATCATTTTAAAGGCACAGTAGGAGAAACATAATAGATCAGTCCAGGTATCCAATCAGGAGTTAAAATTGATGATTTAACACCAATATTCCCAAAGGCTAACATTACAGGTATCCTGGAACAGAAACCCACATATAAGAACAAGCATTAATGTCACTTATTTTGCTTTGGATCAGAATACACATGCTACTGAAGTCCCAACCTGCAAGCTTTACTTTGCACCAATATGCCCCTGTCTTGCTAAGACAAAACACTAGGTAGAATCCCTTCTGTTGCTCAGGCTGTTCCCAGGGACCCTCAAAGGAAAAAGCATCTAACAGAATTCTGTCTTTTCTCCTGCGTGAAACATGTGCCTTCTAAATTCATTCAGCTCAAACTGAATTGTTTCAAAACAACAAACCCAAAGGTTTCCATGGACAAGGCAGCACAGGCAGTCCCTGCACAGCTTTTATCAGATTCTCACCAACATGGCTTGACAAGATTCAGTGCGAAGACCTCTCAGACTCTGCCTCAAGTTTTCAGTCTCTTCCTCATATTATCAAAACATAGCCAATTGTGATGGTGGTTTTTCTGCTGGAAGAAAACTTCGTGCTGGACTGAGACCACCAACTCATTTCACATAGGTCAGAAAATGAGATGGTAATAGTTTTTCACAGTTGCCAACTTAAACTGTATTTGAGCTACAGACCTAGATGTGAAAGGCTCTGTAATAGGTTACCAATCTCCTGAGCCATCCAGTTAACAACATGCATAGTTTTCTTTTTAAACACAATTATGCTTAAACTCATAAGCTTTCTGAAACTGTAGAAAGTAAAACATAAGGAAAATTTAGATTCTTGATGACAGGTCATTTGTTTTCTGTATGCCTCTTAAAAATATACTGAAGAGTACTACTGCAGGCAGAACATTAGAGTAAGACATTATGTTTTGGTTTAAAACAAAGTGTGTCTAAGTAGTAACATGCACTATGTATTTCTACATTATGTTTTGCTCCCCTATTTCACAAGTCATGACAAAGCCACCACAATTGTTTTGACTTTTTCCCCTCAAAGCTGCGGCTTTTGTTCCATTTCTAAAACCAGGAGCAAATTAGAAACAATATCCACACAATTATTTTAATAAAGCAAAGCTTCCTTGCATTTCAGTTCTGAAAACATTACCTAAAGACAAATCTTTTCCCATCAGTTTTAACAGAGACTGGCACTCTGTAAAAGCATTTATTGGGCATGAAAATAGAAGACAAGTAACTAGTCATTGACTACGTTTCCAGGAACACTATTAAAGCTACTTCAAAGACAAAGTCGCTCTGGAAGAGTAATAAGGAACCCCGACTTACTGCACCCAGACATAGAACAGCACTGGTAACACTGACTCTTGGGAATGAAAGGTCAAACTAATGATATTCTCATGCATTAATGAAATCTCAGTAATTAGAAGCATCATATAAAGATAGTATCATACTTCAATAGCATTTTTTCCAACTTACTTCTAAGAATAAGAGCTACAGACAACTGGGTCAGGAAAACTACCCAATTTTAAGATAACAGGCAGAACCAGCTGAGCCAGCTACAGGCATATTTCAAAGGCAAATATATAAGCATTGGTGAGGTTCACCAGTTTAAAACATTTAATAGAATTTGCTGGTTAAGGAACACTAACTCAGGTTCAAAATGTTGTGCTTATACTGTAGTTTGGATAAACACTAGTTTAGTTGCAGAAGTCTTAAGAAGTCGGCATGGCTATATTTCTGCTAGATTTTAAATATTAGGAAAAGATAATGGCCTTCAGAAGTTACCTTCATAAGTAAAACTGATCATTTTAGGGAGTTCTTTTTTTCAGCAGGTTCTTACAGCCAATCATCCTCTCCCCCACCTACACACATGCCATATTTAGTTATTTATCTTGCCTGCAGTGGTATTACCAGAGGCATTTTCTGTACCTCAACATGCCTGTTATTTAAATGAACACTTTTAAAAATAGTTTATTTAGAAAAATCAAAAAAAGGCAAACAGCCATCTGATATACTTCACTGTCATAAGCATATCAGATCATAGCCAGCTTTTAAAGTTTGCTCTACTAAACAAGGCTGACTGCAATATAAAAATATGTATTTATTAGTACATGCCCTTAGCACAAAGGTTTTTGTTTCCCAGCCACTTTTCATAAAATACAATCCTTGCCCTCAATCATCGTCCCAGTGCTAAAACCCATTGCGGATCCACTTACCAAATCCCTGTGCAACACCCAGTTAGCATGCAGGTAGTGAATACCATCTAGGATCTGATATAACAGTGACTTCACCATTCCCCGAGGTAACTGAACTGGTTTCTTGTTTGCTTTAGAAGCCCTGTGAAACTTGATTATATGCTGTAAAGGGGAAAAAAGAAATTAAAATAAAAAAGTGTAATGTTTTGATCTACAGCATTAAACAAAAATATTGCCAGCAATTCCTTACATAGACTTCTTAGGTTTCTTTTTTTTTATTTCAACCTTTCATTACTCATTTTCAAAGCTAGAAACATGTACCTTAAGTACTAGAAAATTAATACTACCCAAGGTAAAGCAATCACTGTCCCAAGGAACTCTCTCAAAATGAAATCAGCAGTTGCTGGAGTTTAACAGTGGCAGGCAGCTAACCCCCACACAACTGCTCGCTCACTCTCCTACAGTGGGATGAGGAATACAAAACCAATACATACAACTGTTGAAGCAAATTCTCTTGCAGATCGCTGATCTTTAACAGTTTGGAGGTTTTAGGGATATTTTTCTCTGGGGGTTCTTTTTGTTAAGATAGGCTGATACCTTGTATATCACAGCACAGAATTAGAAGTGCATCATCTAACTCCTGTATTATTTTACTTTTGGGTTTTCTCCTACAGGAATAATGACACTGTAACATTCAACACCTAATGCCAGACAAATTCTTGCAAACTGTATTGGGACTTTTAAATGTTTAAATAAGAAGCCCAGATTTATTTCTTCTTTATTTACTATACCCTTAAAGCACTGTACTCTCAAAACAGATGCTGTTGACAGAGCAAAGCTATAAATCTGTCGATCTGAAAGTCAGCTATCAAGCCAGACACAGACAAAACCTTTAACAATTATAAACGCATACACAGGCAGTGATGTCTACTAACAATGCAGAGTCCAAAAGGATATGTTGTCTTAGCATTTGAGTGCCAGGTGCCACTACCTTCAATAGCATAAGGTGTGCCATAGTCATGGCAACCATTTCTGTGTTTGTCCTCTTTTGAGAGGTAATTGCTAGAACAAACTCTTTAATGCATTCACACTTCTTTTCTGTAATGGTTCACCCTTGTGTGGTCATCAAAACAGCCCTGGTGTTGTACATCCAAAACCTGGCATCAAATTTCTATCATGTGTTCTTCCTACATTCCTGAGCTTGCATACTCCAGGTGCCAGTTAGGTACCCAAGTACTTAAACCCCTTTGGGAGATTGCCTTTCCTCTCTTGCTGCAGCCCAGCTCCATACAGCTTGCCCTCCTTTGCTTCAGGCATCGAGCTTGGCTTTCCTGGGAGGAAAAGGCACATCCCTGCTCTGCCAAAAGGTAAAAATGGAGCACTGCAAGGAGGAGAGAAACATCGATGAAAAAATGACAGTCCTTGCCCAGTCAGCCAAGCACCAGGCGCACAAGCATCCCTAAGCTTGAGCCACAGGTTTCTCCTCCTCTCACCTCCCACTTCCACTGACTCCAAAGTAAATGTTATTTTTCATCCAGTGGCTGGGGAGAAATGAATCTTCAGAAACAGACAGAAAGACAGGTGGCTCTCCTGGAACTTTTGTTCCTGCTCTCATATACTCTACACCCTTTTCCCAGCCTTGTTTAAGGCCTGCTGCACTAGATATGCTCAGCACTGGAGGACTTGGTCCACAGCTGGCTCTCTGGGGCACAGAGCCAGCCCAGTTGCTGCAGCTAGGTCTCTTGCATCCAAATACAGTGAACAACCAAGAGCTGGTACAGCTCGGGAGTTCTGGAGTTTATACAGGTGTGTGCACATAAACATGAAGTTCAACATTGAGGGTCATTCCCAAGTTACTGATATTCAAACCAGTGTTTTAACAGGAGGTGATTCTGCAGTGATTTTGGTTAAGTATAAAGCAATGCAGGAATGTATAAATACAAACAATGACAGGCCATTGTTAGTCACAATCCTCCTAACAAATACATAGCCTTACAGCACATTTTGAAACAACAACAACGAAAAAAACAACCTCACACATTCCTAAACTCCTGCAGCTTAGCATATCATAAATATAGGGGAGCAGTGAAAGAATGTGCTTCTTTTTTTCCACACTAAAAAAAGCTTTACTCCATTTCCTCAAGGGTTTTTTTGTTTTGGGTTTTTTGTTGTTTAGGGGGGGTGGGGGGGGATGGAGCTGAGGTGTTTGTTTTGTGGTTTTTTTCTTTTTGGTACATCAGCCTTAAGAATGTCTCCGCTTTTCAGCTGTTTGGTAACACTCCTGTCTTAATTTTATTTTGGCAATGAAATCTCAATACCAACTATCAGAACTTCCAAGACATTGAACTGGGAAAAGATACGTTCAATTCAGCTTAGCTAAAGGAAAACTGACACACTAGTTCTTAGACAAATACTACTGAATTACTCCCAACTACAAGGTACACCATTTTCAAACAAAATTAGTTTTAATTTGGTTTGCACGTCTTAGCTGTCTGTCTACTACACACAGAGAAAAAACCTACTCATGATTCAGACTCAAGTCTTACATGAACACAAAACTTCCATCTCATTCCAAATTGCCTCTTATACCCTTTGATACAAATCTTAATATCTTTTAAAGTTAGTATTATAATACAATACTTGTTCCATTGAAACCAATGCTCAAAACATATGTCAGATTTAACTAAAGGCAAACACCTTTTTTAGTGAAGTAAAGCTTGCATGGAATTTTGGATTCTTTACAATGCTACTTGAATTTTTTTTTTAAAGCATTCCAAATGGATGTTAAGTTTACAAATACTGAGTTAACAAAGGAAAATAGTATATATCTTAAAACTAATTTACTTTGCCTTCAATGTGTTTCTATTTTAAATTTCAATTATATACAGTGGCATTACTCTCACTTTATGCATTCACAGATGACACGCAATGTAACTAAAACTCCAAACTGTCCTATTCAGCCAATAACTTAGTAATTTTTGAAAGGAAATCCACCCGCATAATCAATTACATTTTCCTGCACCCTATTTTATCTGTAATGGATGGTTATATCTGCATTAATTTAACTAGATTTCTAGCTACTGAGAGCTGAATGCAGATTTTTATCTTCTTAAAGAGGTCACAGATTAACTGTGTAGCATGCTTACCCAACATTTTCCATTGCTTTTCTTTTAGTACTGAAAATGCTTCCAAACAACACAGGGCAAAAAGCTATACTGGTTTTACATCAATGCATCTTCCCTGACCTTGTCCCTTTTCTGCAACTAAAACTCTAAGCCTGGTACCTACAAGCAATTCACCTTACCCAGAGGTCATGCTCAGCGTAGTCAAAGAGAAGCCACACTTTCCTGTCAGCATGAGAAAGAAACACCTTTTGCAGAGAAATGACATTTGGATGCTTGAGCTCCCGCAGCAACTGCAAAATAAAGAACGTCCACAACAGTTATATCCACACATCCAAAGCTGTGAAAGGGCTGGAAAGATGAATACTTTAATAGTCTTTGCTACATATTCTACAATACAAACAAGGAAAGTTGAAATCTGCAAGTCACAGAAAACAGCACATACATTTTTAATGAAAGAACCGGTCATTAGTTTGAAACCAAAGCTGAAAACAGGTCATAACTGCCCCCTCACCCCCACCCCCAGGCATTCACTTCCTATTCATTTCCTAAAAGTTTGTGTCTATGTAAGCCTATTATCCAGGATCAAGAAGACACTGCAAACAACCAGCTGTGGCATCTGCCCTTTCCCATAGGCTCTAATCTTTGATGGAGCTATTTGGAGTATCCAATTTTCTCCTGACTCCCAATTATCTGAAAACCCTGAATTTTGGTTGCAGCCATTCAAGGCTGAATGGGATGACTCATTTAGAGCCCATCAATGCAGTCAGATAAACCAAGATGTAGTTTGTAAGATGGAGTCAGCTGATTTACAAGGTCACCACTACCTACAGAAGAAGGTCCGACTCCCTCCTACAACATATATTACACCAGTTATATATCTCACAGAAGCTATCCACAAAAATGCTCCCAGTTCAGGAGAAAACTAATCCAGACACACAAAGACATTAATTTTTTGCGGAGTTCCTGAGCTGAAACTACTCACGGCACTAAAAGTGGACCCAGACTAGCAAAGGGACACAGCTAGGAGCAAGAGCTACTTTCAGCAGCGGTGAGCCATTAAACCAGCTCAGCTGCTTTACAAACCATAGCTTTAACCACCAAAAGGAAATTGTAGCTGAGATACATCACAAAACCTGAATGCAGACAGCATCAGTCTATTTGAGCTCTACTGGTCCTGTTACAATCATACTGTACTCACACAATTACTAAGAAACAAACAAAAACTTTATCTAAGCAAATTATTGTCAGGCATGACTTCCCAAGACTAGATGAATTCTTGCCAACTCAGTCTGCCAGGAATGATGACTTTTTAATAAAAGGAATGGCTAGGGTTTTTTAAAAGCCAAGGACAATTTGAAGTACTACTTGAACATAGAATAGAATATTAACTTCATTTCTGAGATTGAATCTATTTTCAATAAAACATAATTTTTCCACTACATAATAGAAGAAACAAGAAAATTAATTCCTTTTTGCTAATACCTTTGTCACACATAGTAACATTTTAGCTGCTACTGAGGTAGTAAAATGAGAGTGAATATCTGCACATTTGTTTCCTCTTTTCTATTTCATTTGAGACAGACTCCTATCCCTACTCACTGACCAGGGTTTTCAGTGTGGCATTTCTTGAACTAGAGGACCTAGCCCACAGAGCTACTTGACTTGAGAAGTCAAGTATGAGATCCATCAGGGAGGCAGAGGGTTGACGAGACAATGCAACATTACAAATCAGTGCAGAGGTAGTAGTTTCAGCATTGTAAACCTCTCTAGATTTGTCAAAGCATTACACAGAGGAATTTTAAGGCAGGATCTGCAAGAAGTATAGAACTCTGCAAATGCCTATGATTCCTACAAAGCCTAAGATCAGCATGGGGGAAACAAAGAAATGCTTATTTGCAATTTTTTATCAATTACAGGTGGGGACCATCTGTGGTAGGTTGACCCCAGCCATCAGCTAAGCCCCACACAGCCACTTGTTCATCCTCCTCTGTCAGATGGGAGAGGAAGAGCAAAAAAAAGCAAGAATATTTTTAGGTGAGGATAAGACTTTAGCAAGTGAAGGAAAGAGGAATTTAAAAATAAAAAAAAACCAAACCCTAACCAACAGAAGTGATGCAAAGGCAATCACTCACCACTTCCCACAAGCAGACTGATGCACAGCCAGTCTCCGAGCAAAGGCTACCTCCCCAAAGGGAGGAGGGGCAGAGTGGGAAAGAGAGAACACCTGGACACTGTGCAAGCACTGCTCAGCAACAGCCAAAACACTGGTGGGTTAGCCACACTGCTTTAGTCGCAAATCCATAAGACATCACCACATGGGCTGCTACGGAGAAGATTAATTGCATTCCAACTGGACCCAGTACAGCATCAAAGACCATCAGTGGGATTCAGCCTCTTCATGACAAGTAAGGTTATAGGGTATAAGGATACATTGCACCAGTCCATATAGTGAAGGACTTTTTGTTGAATCAGTATAAATTCCGAGGTTAAATTTATGCTAAACATTTTGATGGATTAACCATAGCCAGGACATTGCATGACAGTTCAGCAACTATGTGTCCATACCAAAGTTTTATCAGATTTCCTGTGGCCAGGTGACACACTTGCACCAGACAACAGACTACTCCTCGATCAAAGAGGCAAGATACTAGTTAGGGCTCTACAAAGTAATTATCCCCATAACCCTCCTTTCTGTCGTGTTTTAAGTCCATCCTACTTCTTGTTCCCCAAGTAGCAGCTATCACCCACTTTAAAAACACAACCTCTTCACATCAAATGTGATTCACTTTTTGATGGATCAAAAAATCAGTTGAAAAAGTCAACCATTTGATCCTCAGAGAACACACAGAGAACCCATCACCGAAGATGGTCCAGAATGTGACATAACGATGAGAAACTTTGAGTAATGCAGCAGAAGGGTTCCCTATCTGTAGAGCGAGGCAACACAGACATAATTCTCCTTTATTTGTGTTTGGGGTAGTCAGTCATGCCGACTTTGAGATTCACGGTATTCCTCCTGGTCTGCTAGATGACAAGCTGCTGCTTTTCCCTGTTTCCAAATCCTGCCAGTAGCAAGGTAGAAGTAATTGAGCACGCATTTCCTGCAGTCACAGACAAAGTTGTGCCCACACACAGTACAAACATGACCAGCCACACAGCCATCAGAGATAGAACAGCATCTTCTTTGTAGGCATCCACATAAAATTTGAACAATGTAACTGGCCTAGATCCCATTAGTCCACTCTGTCTAATCAGGGTTAAAGTTCACATACATGCACAGGTATTCGCAGGTCCCTCAGACTCAGGTGCAGACCTTAAATCTGTTCAGAATCCAAGCCCAGACACCATGGCCTTTCATCCATGTTCCAGCTCCAATGTCAGGTCTCTCCAGGTTTCCGTCTCCTCCTGCTTGCTGGTTCTGCATGCCTGAAGTTCACCCACAGATTACACACATGAACACCCACAGCTGTCCCTGGTAGCTCATCTTCTTCCTTTTCCAACCTTTCATCCTTCATCTAAACATCCCGCAGGAAGTTTTACACAGTCTCAGCAGCCCTCTCAAACACCCAATGGAACTTCTATCTTCCTATAAGATCCACAGCAATCTGCTTTCCCTTCTCATCCATTACGAGGCCCTGGCTGAATCTCTTCAGGGATACACCTTTGTGGCCCATTACCAGTGTTTTAAGAGTTCTGGCCTTTGGTACTGTCACCGACAGCAGCCGTTATGGTTTGTGCATCTATGTTTAGTATTGTTGCTATTTTTGTCTTTGCCTTTTATGCTGAATAGTCATTAAATACATATTCTTTCAGTCTGCTTTAAAAAAACTGAGTTTTGGTCAAAGCTAGACAGCCACAAGCACCCCAGTGAACAGGATGGCTAATATATATAAGCAAACATCAGAATAAGGAAATGATTGCTGCAGTGGTGACAGACGATCCCTATCTTGGAAAGGCTGAAATGCTCCAGGACAGCGATAATGCAGAGTGACAAACACAAATACTGTCTGAAGGACAGGAAGAGCTCATGCAGATGATAACACATCACATGGGCTGTAAACAGCTTTTCCAGCAACCTCATTCTCCACGAACCAGGCCTCTCTAGCCCATATGCCACATGCCTTTCCTACCAGATGACTTGTCTCGTGTCAAGCAGCTGACAGGTCACTGAAGACAAAGTAGTCCGCAAGAAAGCAGTCATAGTTTGACTCTCAGTACAATGCCTGCTAATGATAAAGGTCATTTTTTGGCCTAGTGACTCTAATATCTAATTGCTTCTGTCTATCCTAGTTCAATTCTATAGAATGCAAAAAGGAAGTAGACAAAACCTATGTGTTTGGCTCTCAGTAAATTACCTTAAATTTCACCTGCATATCACATGATGATTCAAATCCGTTTCTACAATCAGTCCAGTTTCCCTTAGTTGGTCTGGATGCCCCTTAAAGAAGGAAGACCCAACTGACCTTTAAAGAAATAGAAATCAGCAAATTATGAAGATTCTGATACATCTGGTTTGACTTCAGTGTTACAACCCCATGTTGTCCCTGGCTGTCTTGCCCTTGCTTTCATAAACACTGTCCACAACACGTCAAGCAAAAAAGCATCCCTATGTGCAAGTCCCAGGCTCATGCTACGGTTCCTCCATCTCCCTCTTCAAATGCAGAAATACTCACTCCATAGCCATGGGGCAGCTGGGGGACAGTAAATGAAAGTGTCCTAACGATGCATAGAATTGTTAAATTGCTTCATGAGCAAGGACAAAGTGGGGTAAAACAGGACATTATTAAATGATCAACAGCAGCATTAAGGCAGCCTGGCAAACTGTCACATAACTAAGGCAAATCTTTGCTTGCACAGGGACACTAACAATAATTACTTTTCAAACCAAATATGGGCTGAACTCAGCACAAGTCGTGACAAACATGATCTCCTTCCTCTGGTGATATTCCCACATTTCCAATACAGCTCTCCACCACTACAGACACTTACAATGAGCCAAGACACTGCACTGTAAGTGAGGATTTCTAGCTTTACTGCAAATATCATTCCACCCCTACTCCTGATGCTTTCTACTATATGTGGTCCACAAGGAATGTAACCTGGTAAGTGTTGCAATGCTATCGTGTTTACTTTTATAATCGAGCACAGTCCCATTTGCTAGAGCAATTGACCAGGTTACCTGGCCCAGAAGGAGTTTCTGACATCCTGTCTCAGGACATAAGCTATTTTAGAAAGGGCAACTCCATGCTCTCACTGCCTTCCTGTGAGTGCTATGCAGCACGTTTCTCCCAAAGCATAGGACAGTCAGAAAGCTGGCTAGACACGCAGCCATAGGCAATGTCAAGCAAAACATTTACTTAAGCAAAAATCACTGTTGTGTCATCTTGCTAGTTAGACAGTGTAAACTCGAAATCTAATCATCATCTCATGCTTCAGAAAGGCTCACATCAGCTCCACCAAGTGACAGAGCAACAATCAAATCATATAATAGCCATACCATGGCCTTAAGATGGAAAATGGGCAAATAAGGACTCGGAGCAAAAACCAGATAGTGACTGATGGAGAAAAAAGGGAATTTTCAGACCAGACGACGACTGACAAAGATTTAGTCATCCTGTAACATAAGATGCCAGTAGAACCAGTGCTACAATGGATGACCATATAGGCATTAGTGACACATTACCTGAAACATTATGTGCAATTCAGGGAAGATTAATTCCAACTGCAACAGGGCAAAGAAAGCCCAAGCCTACAACCCAGGGGAAGGGACAGCCTACTGCACAACAGGAAACCAGCAAGCCAAGCCAAAATCCTTACAGCCTGCCAAAATAAAGCGAGAGAAAGAAACCCTCTCTCTCTCTCTCTCCTTAAAATGAAAGTGGGAGGGAAAAGCTATTCTAACTGACGATATTATCATAAGTACAAATGGATATGAACAAGTCATGATTAATTTTGGCTTAAGTACTGAATAGTGCTTATACAATCATTACTAGAATGAGACTCAGGAACTGCCTCCAGAGATTTTTCTTTTCCTTACAAGTTTAACTTGTACTTTGCCAAATTTCTGAAGGTGCATTTTGCTTGTCTGCAACAGCAGGAGCAGAATACGACTGCAGAGATCTCATGCAATGCTATATTCATAAAATAAGTTCCTAAAAAAAAGTTCAAATCACTATTCTCAGTTCCCTGTTAAAAAAACTGGAGCTCTACTCACGTACTTTGAGCTTGTTATTTAAACTAAAAGCCAAATTTTATTACACAAGTTTTCAAATCCCAAGTTGGCCTAGCTGTTATCCAGTAGATTCAAGATCTGTTTGTTTCAATGTAAATATGATCTTAAAGTTTGGTATTTTTATGAGTCAGATATTCCACAGTACTGAAAAAGAACAAAATACCTGCTGAAAGTACATGCTGCTTTCCTTTCATAAGTATTCAAATGAAAGCTTACAAAGGCAATGTAACAGAATAAGTTATAATACTGCTCACTATTAATTTATTATGAAGCTGACAATACATTTTTGAAGCTCCATTTCTTCAGACATACAACTGTGTGAAATTCTTGCTTTATTTTATTCTTTTGTTTTTATTTTGAAAAGAAACCTGACAACACAAAATGTTGAGAGAAAAACCCTACGCATTTCTGTTTTTAAAGTTCTGTGGTTTCCAAAACAAATTAGTCTTGTGTGATCTACATACAAGTCAAAATTTATTAGCACCTCTTATGCCCAACCAAAGTATTAGTAGAGATATTATTAAAGGGTCTCTGAAAGTAAGGAGGTAGATGAAGAAACCAGATGAGACAGACACTGGATGTGAAGTTTGGTCAAATTCTGCTGTTCACAGAAAAGATTATGATACCTAAGGATTCAAATTTCTAAATTTCAATCAGCATTTTTGTCCCACTTTCACAGGACTAAAAATAATACTACTCTCCCTTTATGGAAAATGTCTCAAGAACACTGTTTGTAGCCCTGTAACACAGCTCAATAAAGTACTCACTCACAACTTCAATTTTACATACCATACTACATTTAAATTAAAGCATCTGAGAGTCATTAGACTTGCCAAAGAGGGTCAAATCAAACATTTGTCTTCCACAAGACCCTGACGCCTTTCACCACGTGGAGAGACTGCTAGGACACCGTTACTTATCTGCTGACACGAGGACTGTTGTGCTGGTTTTGGCTGAGAAAGAGTTAATTCTGTAGCGCCTGCAGTAGCCAGGGACCTTTCCAGCTTCCCGCGCTCTGCCACATGGGCAAGAGGCCGGGAGGGGCGGGGCCACAGCCAAGACAGCTGACCCCGCCTGGCCAATGGGATGTTCATTCCATGCCATGTGACGCCATGACGAGTACATTAATGGGGGCAGTTGGCCTGTGGGGGGGCGGTTGTAGCTCGGGGACACGCGGGTTGTGTTGGTGGTTCATTCCTCCTTCCCCTACCCGGCCCAGGTTTTGCACCTCTCTCATTGTTTTCCTTCCCATTGCATTATTGTTGCTGTTGTTGCTGTTATTATTTTAATTTAATTATTAAACTGTTCTTATCTCAACCCACGAGCTTTACCTTCCAATTGTATCCCGCATCCCGCCGGTGGGGGAGTGAGCAAGCGGCTGTGTGGGGCTGAGTTGCTGGCTAAACCACGACAACTGTACTCATCTAAATGATTTTTGTGTTTGGGTCTTGTGGGAAACTGCTTTCACTGTTAGTGTGGAAGGGACATGACAGCCCCCATAACCTGAAGAACCTGCACCCAAATGTAGTTCCTTATCACACAGCTGGTACTGGATCTCTTCCAGCAAGCACACTGGGACAGTCATTTATTGGTTCCTTACCAGGGCAAGATGTTGAAGAGGGTGAATCCTGGAGTCACCCCATTTCAGCTTCTGCCTCATGGGGTCCCCTCCAGCTGCTGCATGCTGCCTTTGTCATCCTCAGACTGGCTCTGAAAGAGCCCTTAAGCTCTTCCTCCATCCCCTCCACTGGCAGAGGGGAAAGAGGCCTGATAATCATGTAATGGCATGTTCTTGTCACCCAGGGCGTGGAAGGCCCAGTGTGCGAGGACCACCAATTAACCTCTACAGTGGCCTCCTCCACCAAGCTCAACTCAGCCAAGACCATTAGTCAAAAGCAGCACCCTTCTCACCTGTCCAGGGACACAGACCTGCTGCTCTAGCTCTGCCTCTCCCTCTCTACCACCTTCCAGCCCAGAAGCTGAAAGCCAGGGTGGCAGAGCTGTTGCGGAGGTGAGCAGGACTGCTGCTAAGGCCTTCCCCTTCAGGTAAGAGCAGTCATCCTCAACCAGCTATCTCTGCTTATTCTCATGCTGCCAGGGCACTGTAGGCCTGCTCCCTGCAAATCTGGCCAAGTTCCTGACAGCAGAGCTGTACCGGGCCCTGAGGCTCCTGTCTGGGAGACTAAAGTCAATACTTCCCTTTCTTTCATTAACACTCAGACATGTGAACATCAGGGTACAGGTCTGCTTTATACCCAACCCACCCCTGCAGGTTCCTACCACTTCCTGTGAGCCATGTTAAGCAACGGTGTGATCAAAGGATGGTTCAACTCAGCTTGCTCACACAACAGCAAACAAAACTGTTAGTTTTCCCTTTAGTGAAGATGAACTTACTCATCGTACAGCCACAGTGTCACTAGATCCAACACAGAGGACATCACTTTTTGTGATGACAGCCTGCATTTGTTATTACAGGAAACTACAAATTCCTAGGAATGCCCAAATGCCTCCAAGGCAGACCTAAACAGTGGAAATGAGGGAAGCCAGCTACTACTTATTCTGTAGTTTTCTGCCCCAGCTCCAGCAGACTCAAGGCTGTTTTAACTTGTACAAGCTAGCTATAGTGCTTGAAGGACACCACACAGACAGGAGACAGCCAGAGAACAGCATCATCCACCCCAGCTCTGCTTTGTCCCATTCAGCATTTCCATCAGAGTGCCTGCCACCATTACCTAGCAGTTCCTCTTCAGAGGCAAGTCACAAACTAATGCTATCATATAAAAATACGATGTAGTGTTTTTAGATACAAACAGGCTCTGTCAACCAAACCAGCACCAAAACCACAAAGCTACATGGAAGTCCTGCAAACTGTAAAAACAGAACAAACCAAAACCAACCAACAACCCAACTTCTCACGAGCCAAAGGAAGCATAGGCAAGTGAAGTACTCACAAACCCACTAAAACTGAGTGAAAAATGCTAATCAACAAGACAAATATCATTAAGTCACTTGATTACTTTAAAACTTAAGACTTTATATGGGAAACTGCCCAACCCAAAATCCTGAAGCTCTCTTTGAAACCTGGATAACTACACCAGCTTCCTACAGCATTGAAGAACTCTCCTGTTTTGTGAACTGTGAAATAGCATTTGCTGCACTACTCCAGGTGGATAGGCTGTAACAACTTTATTCCTTGTGATTGAAATCAGAAGGCGAGGAATCAAGTGTTCATGCTTGTATGTTTTGTATATTTTTATACAAATCTTGTCACCATTCTATCCCTCTCCTCTCCCATCTAATAGAAATCCAACTCTTGGTACAATAAGTGTAAGTTTTTATTGCCTGCTTAAATCCTCAGGAGTGAAAGTGGAAATCACAAAAAAGAATCCCAGGCAGCGCACACATCTGCAGAGAACAAGAGATGAGCAGTCGTATGTTCTGTTAAGGCTTTGAAAGAGGCAAGATTCACAAATACTTACCCTAACGGGTGAATGGGGGGAAGATAAGGAAAAAATGTAACACTACAACTACCTTGATATTAAAGATACTGATTCAGTTAGTATAATTAGCACAATAACTGTTAACTCTACCAGTTAAACAATTGGTTTACATGAAATAATTCAAAAAGCCCCTCTCATTTCAACAGAGTAAGAGAATAGCTCGGTTCTTGAACATTAGGTCTAAGTTCTCATGCTGCATGAAGTACTGAAACATAGAAAGTCTTTCAAACAGGTATATAGGTTGAGCTCATCCCATAATTGAGTTATGCGTTTCACTCAGGTCTCTGACCTAGTTCAAGCCTTTCCCTGTAATTGATGTATTTCAATAATTATTTTATTTTTCTGAAGATCTGACACTGCTCTTCAGCTCAAGTGTCTGCATCAAACAGATGTCTTAGAGTAGGCTATGGGCATTTTCAAACATATAAGCTACTCAATAGCCCAAAACTAAAGTTAGGCAGCATCATAAACAAGGCAAAAGCCATTGTAGAGTTATAAAAACAAGGGAGAGTTTCACTGGGATTTCTATCTAACTGTGCTCTTCCCATATAGTCAGAGTAAAATACACAAGCTTCAGCTCTCCAAAGAAACTGAAAGAAGGACATCTCATATGCAAACCAAGTCATCCTAGTTCCTCTTGACACCACCATGCTCATAAAATGCATTTACTGGAGTAGTCCAGAACACACTGTAACGAAATCTAGCATTCAGCCCTCACTTTTTAGGTATAATAATTTTATTAAATATATGTACAAATGACATCTTAGGGTACAACATTGCTGATTAACTCAGTAGCATTTTCATATATGCGTTACACATACTCACAGAATCAATATAAACAGTATGGCTATTACCCTCAATTTGATCCATCTCCATATGAGGTTCTTTTTCCTTTTACAATTTTAATTGACAGAAAGGGGAAAACTTCTAATTAACAGAATTAAACAACACATTTTGGAGAAAAAATTCTCCTGGTAACTCCAAACAGCAACATCAAAAGAATGGTAAGGAAAAAAGATTCCAACCCTAGAAGTCCATGGTGACTTATTAATTCAACTGCAGGAGAATTCAACCACAGTATCAGCAGTTGTAATCCTGGAAGCATAACTGGAACCAAAGTCAACAACAGCTCAAGAAACGCTGCTTCAGGTTATTCTTTCTATCCCTACACCTGCATTTGGGCCCCACTCCCCTCTCCTCTCGATGGCCGCTTTCTTGGCATCACTGGTGTCTCCAGTACATTCCCCTCCTTCCCCCGCTAACCCTACCCCGCATGGGTCCTGCATTGTACCGCTGTTGTCCTCAAAGGGTGCATGTCACAGCAGCTCAGAGGAATAAGAAAGCCTCCCTGCTTCTTGCTCATCTTCCATCACTACCTGGGACCATGCCGCCCAAGAGGAATGCCTACACAACACTCCTCACATCATGCAGTGAGGCCAAATCCTTCCCAACTGTCAGCCAAGTTAGTGATTCTCTTTTTGAACAGACAGAAATTGAGTTAGGGTCATATCCAGAGCAGAGACACCTCCCTAACACCCGTCAAGTTTCTCTTGCCAAATTCAAGCAGAACAAACTCTTCAACACTCTTTAGGTAAATCACTACAAAAAGACTAACAAAAAATTTTCCCAAATCCCTCTGAAATGGTAGCTGACACTTCCTAAAAAGCATTCAGCCTGAGGCAGTTACAGTATTGGGAAAATTTCTGCCAAAACTGTTGAAATATCATTTAAGACCCCATTTCCAGCACCTTTAGAGTTCAGCATTGATGTCTACAAAGGCAGGGAAGCTCAGCTGTCATCAATGGACAGGAAGAGCTTCTCCTGAAAAATATTCTTTGTGCTTTGTTTTTTTAACCTCACTCCATTCAAGAACTTACGTGTTTGAAATCACAAAGCCAACTAGGAGTTGACAGAAGTAGAAAAGCCTGGTACTCACTTCAATCAATAAAAATGAGATGAGGGTAGGTATTGTTTACACTCTAGAGGAATATAGACTGAAAATAAAGCATTCTCTTCCCACACACACACAGAGGTTACATGCATTTCCTTTTAGTAAGCAATTCTAGTTGAAACATTTCAAGAAAAATAAACCCAAGCAGCAGTATAACATAAGAACATCCAACAGTCAAACTTCGGAATATCTGTTTTACCAGTATTTCTTTGGAAGCTTGTCACAAACCATAACTAGACCACGTTATTCACCAGTTTCTAACAACATGGAATATACAAATATAAACCTGAATAACCTAAGGAAACATTTTATTAATATTCATGGGTGTATTACAGCCTCTGAGGCAACAACAGTACCAGTTTAGTTTGATGTCTTAACTTTAATAGAAGCTAACTTGTTTTAATCATACGAGCCAATAAGAACTAACCTCTTTAGGAAAATAACTGAAGTGCGCATGCAAGTCATATCAAATGCATCACTTAAGCCACTGACTCTAATCATGTTTTTAAACTGCTGCATTTGAAATTAATCTGCCCCAAGGCAGGCAGTAAATTGTAACTTAAAAACACTGTCATTTTATACAACAAATAACAGGTGCACAAAATCTTTGATGCATTTGTACTTATTTTATACCTCCATGATAAAAATACAGCACACACAGTAGAATAACATGATTCAGCGAACAAAAACCAGCATGCACTCCGATCAATACTTTTAATAAGTCTTTTTGCTAGTAGAAAGAACTAGTGTTACTTACTGCTATTTCTCTGCATGCAGACATAGAAATTCCAGTACCTTCTATTTGCTTTAAAGCATAATCTTTATCATCTTTCCTGTGAAAGAAGAAAAGAAGTTTTTTTAAAAAAATTGCACCATGAATTCAAAGTGAGCTCTTCACCACCATTCAGAGAACAGTCTCTAATTAATACAAATTCTGCATCTTATTTTCTTTTGATTCTTTGCTAGCTTAATATCTGGATACCCGGCTAAACCATAAGCTAACTAAACCACCTTGATGAAGCCAAAATATAAATTTGCTCTCACTACATGAAGAGGGATTTAAATTTTTTTTTTTAATTCAATGATCGACATTTCTTCCATACCTTCCTTCTCTTAAGAAAAAAAGTTAGACTTATTTCTAGTATATGCTAAATGTTTACTAGGGGTATATCTCCCATAAATGTATTACTCTAGGACACAGCAAATCTTCCCTGTATTTTAATGAATTCTTGAGTAGCCCAGAAGCAACATCACAGTAACATCTTGTCTCTTCTTTCCTCTAGGTCACAGAACGCATCCTAAAATTATGTTTCTACCAAACTAATAAAACTACCAAGACTGATACAAAAGCCACAAGGTATCTGTGCAATCTCAAGAATCCACATGAATGTTTGTTCAGCTTTAAACATGTGTAACACCTAAAATCACCACACAACCCCCCTTACTTAAACCAGTATGTACCTTACAGTCATCTATTTAAAACGCAAGCCTATTAGTAACTCCAGTTACCAAAAGCAAAATGAAGAAGAGAGACACTGCAGCTGAAGACAAAATTGAACTCTTGCCCATCCTCAGCCTCAAAGCGCTCAAACTTTTAAGAGACAGAGTGCTTGTCTTTCCCACTTGTGGGCTGGCATCCACAGCACTCCTGGAGGACATAGTACTTAACAGTATTGCCTTCAATAACTAGAGTGCTCATATAGCCCCAAACCACCAGGTTACATAAGAATCCTTATTAATTTTTAATGAATCCAGCTTTCACAACTGTGAAGAGCTCCCCTTAAAAGAGAATAACTCAAACATCCTTAAGGCAAATAAAACAAAATGTAGTTAAGCATTTAAAAAGTATACACTTGTTTCCTCCAGCTCGCAATAAACGTCTGCAAGGCTTTGAATTGCTGTATTCCTACCTGAAACACACTTTCCCCTATTCATCACTACCTTTTTAATCCCTCAAATTATCAGGTTCTGTCCAAGAGGTTCAAAGACAACCCACTGTTAGCAATACCCTTTCAAAACAGAGAAGAAAAAGTGGGAGATTAATGGACAAAATCTGAACACAGTTAATGAGGAGGAAGAATGAAACAGCGAGTGGGCGAGAGCAGATTTCAGTAAGAGGGCAATTACATAGATTCGGCAAGATAGAAGGGGGGGAAAAGATACAGGATCTGACACAAACAGGAGAAAAAAAGAGTAGGGAAGACAATGACAGAAGGCACTAAAAAGCTTCCACATAATCAAAACCTAAGGCTTCCCTGTCTGGACGAGAAAGAACCAATGCTGAGCACAAACTCATACAAGACCAAAACAAGGTGGGAATAGGGAACAGCAATCACCTATTTCTTACCTTAGAGGAAAACAAGCTGCATGAAGCCCCAAAACAGAAGAGTATTAAGCACATAATTAAACTGTGCAACTCACACCGACACAATATTATAGGGATCAAAAGTATAAATGGATTTCAAATCAAATTATACAAATTTATGGTAGATAGGGGAGTTACGGACCACTCCGTGAACAGCTATTGAATGCAACCTCAATCAGCTTTCCAGCACAGAGATTTCCTGTGCTGCTGATGGAAAAAGTAACAGAGACATTTTCTCAGCTAAAAATCATTTTACCCTCTATCTGCCTTAGCTAGCAATGGCTCACGGCCATTTCTGGATACAAATATGAAGCAAACGGGATTGGACTAGAGGTTATTCTCATTGCCCTGTGTGCTCATCTACTTAGTTTGAGGTGTTTGGAGAGATCCTTATTTCATGAGGAGTGCCCACCACACAACTGCTACTGTTACAAGCATTACCACTGACAGACTATGGAGCAAAATGGGTCAGACTAAAGGTTATTCTCATTGCCCTGCTGCTTATCTGCTTAGATTTCAAGGCACCTGAAGGAGAATTCAGCATAACAAGAAGTGCTACCACACAACTTGTATTACTACAAGATTTTTTGGTAGCGCTATCTACAATGAAGCCTGCCTTACATTTAAGATTTTACAACTATTTTTAATTGATCAAGTTTTTGCCAAATTAAGTCTGGACTAAAATTTTCAATACCAGATGGCAGACTTTCTCTGGAGATTTTTAGAAAAAAATACTTCAGCTGTTTCCTAGAACAAAACTGGAAGAACACACTTTCAGTTGTGTACGTTAAGTCTTTTACAATCATGGCTTTAATGCTGATATTAGACAGGGGGGTTTGAGAACTTGGCCTCCGCAAACCAATGGATGAAATAAGTTTCTGAAAATTAACCTTCTCACATTAAAAGGCAGTTAAAGAACTGAGATCCAGAGAGCCCATGCCCAACCTCGATCTGCCCTTACAGCAACCCAGGGCTGTGGGGAATTAACCACTCACTCATTTGTTCTGCCCAGGTACTTCACGCAGGAACCAGGAACAAGTGGCCTCTGCCCTGTCCTCAACCTACCCAAGCAGTTTAGAGTAAGTATAAGCATGGTAAAAACAAAGAAAACAAATTAATAGTTTAGGGATAAACTACATTTTTAGCACCACACTAGGCTCTCCTCCAGAACCTGGTAAAATAACCAAAGACTTCCAAGCCTCCAATTCTCTGAACTGCATCTGCACAGTTGAGATACAAAGCAATAAACCAGTTCGTAACCCTAACACCTGTTGTACACTGAGGCTGGTAACTTGGAATGGTTACCCACTACACCATTAGTACCAGCTATTCCATTAACACAAATAAGAAAAGACTACTTCTACAATTGAGACAAGCTGCATTTTCTTTAGAAAACTTACTGTGATTCCTTGGGAGCCAAAGGAACTGGGGGAATCATTTTTAGAGGGAGTGATAAGAGTTTACAAAAGGGGTTATGAAGCCAAATGAAAGGCCAGAGTGACCAAGCTTATTTCACACAACTTCCAAAAATATTTTGCCCATAGTCTGTTTACATCATAACATATGCCAAAGGGCTTCTGTGTGGTTTTGGATACAGACAATTTCCTTCTTTGAAGCTAAAGAGATGTTCAATGACAAGACAGGAAAAAGTGAAAAGAAAAAAGAAATCTGTTCATACAACATCTTGCACAGCTAACTAACCAACAGCACTGGCTACTAAGAGCTTGCATTTTAAGGGTAGAGTAAGACTCAAAGCATAATTCAACTAAGTTTATCCTTCCAGAGAGGTCCTGTTAGGAAAACTTGTCCACTTTCGCTGCTGCCTGGGAATGAGATCTTAAGCAACTTCAACAGCTCCTTGACCAATAAAGCAGGCTTAGAAAAACTGGTCAGTCTGCAAACTTATTTTCATACTACTATATTCATACTTTCCTGCACATAAGCAGGCTGGCATCTTCAACACAGTAATATTTCCTACTGGTAACAGGCAGTTGTGAGAGTGATAAGAGAACTCACTTTGTACATGGCTGTTGGCAACAGCAGCTTTTATTATAGTCACACACAAACTACATAACCTTGTGTAAAAATGTAATTTCCTCAGAGGGACAACAGGAAACAGGTAGTCACAACAATACTTCCAGTGGACTTTAATAACAAGAACATATATACCTGCAATATCACCATAAAAAAGCATATCATCTATAGCTTGAACAAACTACAACTGAAAAATGCCACCTTTCAGAGAATTAAACTGGTATTATGTTTTTTTCCAATGTTAATATTTCTGAGCTCTACTGAATTTAGAAGTAGGTCATGGTGATCATGGCAGGTTCCTGACAATTAGAAAAGGGCAGATACCAGAAGGACAAATATCGCAAGGTCAAAAAGGTTTATTGATATTATAGGCCAATCAGTCTAACCTTAGTCCTTAAAAAGGTTATGCAGCAAACCCTCCTGGGAAGCTATTTTCAGGCCTATGAAGGAAAAGAAATGACTGGGCACAGCTGTCAAGGATTTTCCAAGGATGAGTTACTCTTTATCAACCATATTGTCCTATACAATGAGAGGACTAGCTCTGTGGACAATGGAAAAGCACCTGATGTCATATTGACCTTAGCAAAGCTCATAACATGATCACATAGTATACTCATAGCCAAACTAGACAGAGAGCTTGGCCAGCTGAACTACAGACGAGACGAAAAATTGATTGGACTGCCAGACTTAATTGGTTCTGATCAATGGTATAAATCCAACAGGCTGCCAGTTACTACCGCACCCCTGGGGGGCAGATACTGGGGCTACTGTAACATCTTCATTAACAAAGGTACAATGGGATGGAAGGTGTCCTCAGCAAATCCAGACACTACACTGGGGACAGTGGTTGATGCATTGAAGAACTGAGCTGCCATTTGGATGGGCCTCAACAGACAGGAAAAACGGGCAGACAACAACCTCAGAAAGTTCAAAGACAAGCATAAAGACCTGTCTCTAGTTTGGAATAACCCCATGCAACTGGACACACTGCCAAGTGGGTCAAAAGCAGCTTAACAGAGCAAGACCTGGGGTCCTGTGGACAAGCTGAACATAACTCAGCAATGTGCTCCTGTGGCAGAGGCAGCCAAGAGTGTACCCAGCAAGTGGAACTTGGTAATTATTCTCCTATATTCAGCACTATGAAACTACATCTGGGAGCTCCATATTCAGTTTTAGGCCTTCCAGTCCAAGACAGACATAGTGAGCATGTCCAGCAGAACACCACAAGGAGCATGAAGTACGTGACACGTACGGAGAAGCCAGGAGATCCAGGTTTGTTAAGCCTCCAGAGAAGGCTAAGGGGGGATCCCATCACTGCCTTCAGTTAGCTAATGGGGGGGGTAGAGGGAAGGAATCAAACTCTTCTTGGAGGTGCCCAGCAAACAGGTCAGAGACAGCAGCCACACATGGCCAAAAAAAAAAAAAAGACATTCCAATTAGACAGCATGAAGAAAAAACATGGCTAGTCAAACAGTAGAAGAGATTTGAGAGAGTTCTCCATGCTAAGTGGTATTTAAAACTAAGATGGATAAGACCCTGAGCATCTTGAGCTCATTTCAAAGTTGGTCCTCCTTTGAATAGAAGGTTGAACTAGGTGCACCTTCTACAGACCCTTTCCAACCTCAAGCATTCTGTGGGATTGCAAAATAAACTACATTATGATTCACCTGAGACCGTAAGGAGTTTCACAGCTGTCTAGTACATTCATTATATATTTTCAAGACACACAGCTAATCCCTAGTACTCTGTTTACCAAGTCTCACAACTTTTCCAAAACTTAGCTAGAAAAGAAACAGGGCAATTCTGCATATATACATACATGCTGGCGTGCATAAGAAGTTAGGACAGCTGACCCCAACTGACCAAAGCAATATGCCATACTGTACGATGTCATCCTCAGCAATAAAAGCTGTGGGTAGAAGGAGGAAGGGTGGGCATTCAGAGTTACAGTGCTTGTCTTCCCAATAACAATTACATGTGATGGTGTCCTGCTTTCCTTGAGATGGCTGAACACCTGTCTGTTGATGGGAAGGAGTGAATGAATTCCTTGTTTTGCTCTGCTGGTGTGCGTGGCTTTTGCTTTACCTATTAAACTGTCTCTATCTCAGCCTATGAATTTTTGCACTTTACCATCCCATTTCTCTCTGCCATCCCACTGCAGGGAGCAAGCAGCTGTGTGGGACTGAGTCATCTACCAGGGTTAAACCTCAAGAAGCACATCCAAGATATACAGCCTCAATAACTCAAGAACACAAAGTATTACGTTTACTCAGGTTTATAGTCACAGTCCAACTGTCTGAGACTCAAAAATGTTTCAAATTGTAAAACATTTAAATATATGAAACCCAGTAGTTATCATTGAATACATTTAAATGTGCAAACCTGGACAGGTATACCTGTGCAGAATGAGAATAGTTCTGTGAGGATAAGAGGGTAACAGCCAAATAGAAGAGGTGATGTGCATCAGCAGAAATTAAATTGTATAGGAAAAAAATTGGTACTAACAACTTGGTACAAAGGCTGAGAAATTGCAGTATAAGCACCTGACTTCCCAGAAAGCATATTTTAGGCCAAAACTTTTGTCAAACTAATTAGTACACACAGGAATTCTGCTCACTAACCCTGTACCTTCAGGTAAACCTGAAATAAAAACGAAAGTCTTCTGAATCATTCTTTAAAAAAAAAAATCTGAGCTAAAGGTGATGCAGTGATAACCACTTCATCTTTCTGTAATTTCATTTTTACAAAACCTGCTGTGTTTCATACATTTAAATGTTTTACAGTTTATTGATAAAAAGAACTGAAAACTAACAGTGAAGTCTTGCACAATAGCTTGCTTTAAGTCAATGGTTTCCTGCTGAAAGAACCCCACCTTCATCCCAAAGCACACTCCTGTCCCTTTTCACTAGAGCCCAGGCACTTGTTTTCAGATGGAGATGACCTTATTCAGAGAGTGGAAAAGTATTTCCAGTTTTTTTGTTTGGTACTCTTTCTGCCACATTAGTGAGTTGATATGGCCTGCTGAATGCTCAGATGAGCGCTGGAGTTGTCTAAAGGCAGAGAGCGGACATCGCAGAGGTTTCTGTCCACATTCAGCATGAAGTTAATCATCTAACTAATACTTTCTTTCCATGTCATCTTGAGGCAATACACCCACCTTTGCTAGAAAGCTGCAGCTAGGTGCTACACCCACTGCAGAAATAACTGTATTCACTGAAAAAGCTCATCATTGCTAAAACAGTAGACTTCTTCAAAATACAGAAACAATACAAACTACAATTGTCATCCACTTATAGCTGTTTGAGGGTCGTTTTACTTATGCATAGTACTAATGTACTAATGCACAGAGCATCAGTAAATAATTTCCAAAATGAGATTTGTCTAAAAATACTTAATCTTCCAAGGGCCACTTGTTGAGGGAGATTCCTTTGTTTGGTTTTGAGAACAAACAAAAAACACATTCCAGTTATATTAAAACAAGTTGGATGAAGCAAGACCAGTAACTAAACATTAGCTCAAATTTCAGTCAAATGAAGAAGCAGTATTTTAAAACTTTTTGAAAAATGGGGTAGTCCTATAACATGCACTAAACCTACAGAAAATAGGTTAACATTATCTTCTCTGTTATGAACTGCCTGCTACACAACCAAAGCATGAGCATTCTTAAAAGTTCAGATTTATTCAAGCCCAGAGTATTTAAATGTATTTACAACCAGCTTAAAGTTTATCCCATCATAAATTCTAGCTTGTTCCTTTCACAGAAGAAATATGCCAAAAATCAGATAAAAACCCAGATTCTGCCTTGAAAGCCTCTTACATATCAATAAATGAGAAAGGATCACGAATAATGTAACCCAGTCAGAAAAGCTGGGAGTCTGAGCTACTTTGTTGAGGATTTTGCTCAAAAAAGTAGTTCACAATTATTCTCCTCTACAAAGTTTCCCATAAATACTTTCCAGGAACAGGTAATGAGAAGAGCAGTCAGTGCTACTTAATCTCCAGACAAAGATAAATACAGTTCATAAAGTAGCGTGACTTCTTATATATCTGTGGTTGCCACCACAAGCAGCGCCTTGCACCCGTTCTAATGTGGCTGCTGGCATCAATACGTGCTTTACAGTTTCACACACTTCTGTAACAGTGCTCACTCCCAAAGGGGGAAATTTCAGACTGTTTCCATCTTTTTACAGTAATAAGTGTTGTCTACTACTTCTCTAACTTCAAACATGAGATACACAAGAAAAATACAAATAAAAGATGCATGGAAGTATGTTTTAAAAACAACTGTCTAGAATCAGCTAGAGCTCAATGGGCCACCCACAAACAATACGGCACCCCTGTTGCACCAGACCTTGGTGCACAACCAGGAGCAGAGGTGCTTTGGCACATAGGTTTCCAAATGACCTAAGACAGTGGCCAGGAAGAGTCAGCAGCCAGCAGACTCCCCTGCCAACACCACCAACCACCCTGGGAGTCAGTACTGGTCTAGACCCACATGGTAGCAGTGCATCCCCTGACCAGCCACTGTCTTCTCCAACAGGTACATTTCTAGGGGCACGTCTTCCTTTTTGTAGGTGTTGCTGATGTGCAGGGACTCTCAAATGATATTGGTATGTAACTCATCAAGACCACCAGCTACATCTTGCCTGGTTTCATAGACAGAATATAACTGACTTAAGACAGAATAAAATTAGTCTACAAAAAAACCCCACAACCAAACAAAAAAAAAATGGCATCACATCCTTTATCTCCTAAGGTTCCTTTTCCTTTGCTTCTAAAGAGTGCCAGAACAACGACAGGTTAACACCACAGTGGAAATCCAGACCCCAGATTTTAATTTCACCTTAAGATAGTAATTCTGTACACCAGATGAAGCAGAAACATGTCAGTAGGAAAGCACTGCTACACGCCTGTCTGTCTTACTTCACTTCCTAAAGGTCTTCTAGAGTTAACTGACCAAGACAGCTGGATGGACCTTTCATAAGACCCAGAACAACCTCTCCTATTAATCAATACAGATCTTCATTTTATAAAGCCACATAGTAGATTAAAGCTACATTGACCCAAGTTTCAATCCACGTGCTGTATGATCACAGTAAGTTTTGGTGAGCCTTAGGAAGTGTTTGCACAGACATATCATTGAACTTAAATAAATTGCAAAGCTCCAAGAAGTTGACAGAAACTTCATATTTAATTGATTTTCCCTGCTGCTCTGTCATTTTTCTCTTTTTCTTCCAGAGGTAACAAAAATATATTACTATTTTAATGCTAGGCAATTATTATCTTAAAATTTGTTAATAATTTCTAGCTGACTTAAAATTTAACTCAGAAGGACTAATGGAAAAATCACATTTAAATGTAAATACTAAATAACCTAGCAGAAGAGAAAATTTAAAGACTTATCTCTAAGGTAGCATTTTAACAAATTTGCATGGTTAGGGTTTTTTTCCTTTTAAAGATATGGACATGATGCACAAAAATTCAAACAGGTCAAACGGCATATTCAGAGGCAGAAAAAGAGCCAGTTTGTGCTCTTTCTTTTTGCTATTAGCCCCCTCCTCAGAATCATACATTTTCTCCCAAAAGAGGAGTAATGCTTCAGCATGACTAAGTCTTGCTAACACGTTTGTCTGCAATTTTTAGATACAGTGTGCTGTAATAAAAAGACAAAAAAATCATTTACAAATGGATAGAAGAGTACAAAGAATGCAGTTTGTGACTGATGCACATTCAACAGCCTTGGATCTGAATTTACAAGACACCATGTGAAAATAAAAAGACATATTACTCAACCAAATGCTAACACAAAGAAGGGGAAGATGATCTAACAGAGGTTAATTTATTAAGGGTCTAACTCAGGCATTTATACTTTCTCCATCCCCAAAATACTTACAGGACATGGCAAGATTGCTGTGCCAGAATAGCATCATTATTCTCATCAGCTAGCAAGGCTTATGCTGACAATATTTTCTACTTCAAAACAAATCTTTCAGTTATCAGACCTTTTCAGGGGTAAAGGAAAGGTCATTGCCACAGCTGGAGGAAAAACCATGAACAGCAAGTCAGTAAACACTATGGCTTCTGAGACAGCTGACACTATGTAGTGAATGGCAATTACTGATTCACTTTATTCTTTTTGGGTTTTTTTTTTTTTAAATTAACACCTTTTGCCACAATGTGTAGTTTGGCAAGAAGTTCAAAGTAACCAAGTAAATTCAGTGATACACTGTACATGTGGTTCTTCTGATCTGAGACTTTGCTGCTGTCAAAACAAAAGCCTTTCTTGACATCTCTGCCTTGCTGCTCCTAGCCAGGAAAATCTCTACCCTAACACCACTCTTACCTGTGCCACAGTCCTTCATGATGTTTTACCTCCTGCATTCAGCAAGAAGTCATCCACTTTTCTTCTTGGGTTAACAAATTCTGCTAGTCTACAGTGAGGTATGATGAGCATGAAAACCACCAGCAAAGGATGTGATAAGAGCAAAAGACAACAAAGGAATGGGTAGAGAAAAGCTAGAGATGGAGAAGAGAAAGCAAGATACCACTCTCTTCACTCCCTACTTTCTGGTGGTGGTGAAACCAAGGGGAGAACAGTTGGCCATAATTTTAAAATGGATAAATAAATATTTAAAACCAAACCAACCCCTCCCCCACACCTAGTCCTGAAATTAACTCCAGCAAAAAAGTTCCACAGAAATAAGAATCCCTGGGATTTTAAGTATCTTCTCTCTTCTCCCACAAAATACTAATTTGACATCCAGCCCAAACGCTAAGTTTTAAAACCACACAATTATGAAGATCATTCCTATTACGAGACTAGTTGATGGGCAGCAATACCCCACTCCAGACTCAAAGCTCCATGCTGCTTTATTAAAGGACATTGAGGTCTTACCAGTACTTTTATATAACGCAATACAAGAGGTACCTATGCAAATTCCCTGTAAAGGAAAAGATTGCTGTATTTCATTTGCACTTCCCTTCCCTCAGATTGCTCTTAAGTCACCTCAGTATTTGCACCACTTCAGAAACCAGAAGTTGCATAAAAACAGGACAGCATATTTCAAAGCATCTGTTCTAAAAAGCAAACAACAAACAGGGCTAAAGCACTGGTCTAAACTTTGGAAAACCATAATTTCATTGGGTAACTTATTTGTGGCACATTTTTCTTCAGTAGTCAAATCTGTGGCACTACTTGCTTTACATGGAGGAAACAATATTTGCTGCTTTAAAAAAGTTTATGATGAGAAGCTTTTTAAGTCACAAATCTGCCTAACAGTCACAAACATACTACTGTGTGAGCTACAGGTTCACAAATTATACTTTCTTATTTAATAGCCCTTAATGGATTTGTCTTTCATAAATTTATCCAGACACAAAACAACTGTTTCCTATTTTCTCGATGACACACAGGATTTTAGAGACTCTCCCTGACCCTCACTCTCACAGATGCAAAAGAGTCCTCCTCTATGGGAACGACTGAAGTTTTCATACAGACACTGCTCCACATTTCTGAGTATCCTTGTCAGCCCTCCTTGAGTCTATTATACCTGGCCTGGGATGAAGGGATGAGAAGCACCTACCACACTGGAAATAGGATTTACAGCAACAATGACACTATTCTTTGTTCTCCACTCCATTGCTAGTAGTCCTGTGATCCTCTCTGCTTTTTAGCAATTACTTGCACTAAGCTGCAACTGTCACAAAACTGTCATTATAAACTCCAAATCTTTTTCTTAGGTCATAATAAATTCAGAGGCTACCATTGTGTGATCAAAGAAAGGACCATTTTCCCATGAGCATCACTTCAATGACCATGGCGTATTATTGGAGAACTTCGTGATATTGAGGGCCAAGCCTTCACAATCAGTCCTTGCCTCCACTATTCCAGGTAATTCTCTCATCAAAGCTGTTTCCCAACTCTTTATGACAAATGATTTGCAAACAAAACTTTTCAGCAGTACAGACTCATGGAGAGCTATCACTGATGACCTCTCACCATTAACTCACATCTTTAACTGATTTCTCTATCCAGAGAAGTACCTTCTCTATGTTTAGCTTAAGTCCTTGGTAGGGAACTTCACTGACCACCTTTCAGAAATCTAGATGGATTATATCAACTATGTCGCCTTAACCTATATGTTAACTCCATCAAAGGATTTTAATAGACTTAGAGTCATAAAATCATAGAGTGGTTTGGGTTCGAAGGGACCTTGAAAGGTCATCTAGTCCAACCCTGCTGCAGTGAGCAGGGACATCGTCAACTAGATCAGGTTGCTCAGAGCCCCGTCCAACCTGACCTGGAATGGCTTGAGTGATGGGGCCTCCACTACCCCTCTGGGCTACCTGTCCCAGTGTTTCACCACCCTCATAGTAAAACATTTCTTCCTTAGATCCAGTCTAAATCTACCCTCCTTTAGTTTAAAACCATTACCTCTTGTCCTGTCACAACAGGCCTTGCTAAAGAGATTGCCCCCACCCTTCCTATAGTCCCCCTTTAAGTACTGAAAGGCCACAATAAGGTCTCCCTGGAGCCTTCTCTTCTCCAGGCTGAAAAACCCCAACTCTCTCAGCCTGTCCTTGATCCGAGGGCTGGAGCACCTCTCTTACATTTTTGTGGCCCTCCTCTGGACCCACTCCAACAGGTCCATGGCCTTCCTGTGCTGAGGGCTCCAGAGCTGGACACAGCACCCCAGGTGGGGTCTCACCAGAGCAGAGTAGGGGGGTGGAATCACCTCCCTCCACCTGCTGGCCACGCTTCTTTTGATGCAGCCCAGGATACGGTTGGCTTTCTGGGCTGCGAGCGCACGTTGTTGGCTCATGTCCAGCTTTTTGTTCACCAATATCTCCAAGTCCTTCTCTGCAGGGCTGCTCTCAATCCCTTCATCCCCCATGCTGTGTTGGTATTGGGGGTTGCCCCAACCCACGTGCAGGACCTTGCACTTTGCCTTGCTGAACCTCAACTTAGGAGATGCTGAATGTGTTTTGAAAGGCTGTTGTCACTGCAGTTCTGCACCTTTTATGTTTTCACTATATCTGCTCTTGGTTTAGCTTACTAGTTAGTAGTTTCCAGTCTTTCAATAACTCCTTTTAGAAACTGATCTCACCACTGCCCCTTTCCACTCTTCTATGACTGTGACAACTGAAAGCACTGGGTTATACTTTCTGGTAAGTAATTTGCTTATTTCATTCTTGAACTTCTTCAGATATGTGAACACATCTCACCTTGACAATTGTCTGCCCTTCACTTCAGTTTGTTCAGACAGCTCCTTCCCAAACCCTGCAATTGGAGACAGATCCCCCAATGCATTCCTTCGCCTCCAATTTTCATTTCTTTCATTACAGGCAAAAAACCCAAACCTTTTCTCCTGCTGTCATTTCATCTTCTCTGAACACTCTATAGTTCAGCGGTCCCCTGGTCCTACAGATAGCATTGTGTTACTGATGCATCAGAAAAGAAGGTGGGGAAAGGAAGATTAACTTCATTCCCTTCTCAAGTAGCTTCTCAAGGGTGGGGAGAGCTTGTGTGGTCTGAGGACTTATATGTGGGGGAGGTTGCCAAGGGGTCTGTCACACTACATTTCTACACTTAGCCTACCATCACTTATCTTCTTTTCTATATTTATCATTCACAGAAGACTCAATTTTTCAAAGAACATATTCTCACTCCCAAGGGCTTCCTTTATTCTACTATTTGGCCACATCAGATTCTTTTCATTGATGGTTTTACAGTGTGTCTTGATGAGTGATAGCTACTCACTGAGAGCTCACTGAGAGCCCATAGAAGCTTTGAAAATGGTTCCCAAGCAGGTTGCAACATTTCACCTTCTTGGCTCTCTTTTAGCCTTAAGAAACTTCCTCCCATCACCACCACCTCCTTTTTGTTGTGTGGGTTTTTATGGTTTTGTTGGGGTGTTTTGTTTTTTTTTTTTAAGTGAAGTGGTACTTCAAGCAGATTTCTTACCCTTGTACAGATTCAGCATCCCCCCAAGAGCAGAGTACAAATCATCTCTGTCACAGACAGCCCTCAGTAGTAACAGTTTGAATCTGCCCTTTCATCCTACTGCAGGCCAACTCCCAAGTTGATTCTCCTGTTACGGGTGCCCTGACTAGCTGTTTCAGTAAGCAGCTACTCACTGTCCCGAAGTTTTGTCTTGGCACCTCTCCCTGGCAGAGCATCCACCTAAATGAAATGAGGCTAACAAGCCGTTCATTGCTGTATTTTCTGCTTTGTAGCCTCTCTGATCTCATATGGCATAGGCAACTAGTCAGGCAGATAGAAATGCAGCCCTAACACTGTTTTTTGCCCCTTACGCATATCTAGAATTCTACTCAGTTTTCAGTGCTGCAATAGCTACACCTTTTTGAGTCTTCCGGTATCTGGCACTCATCTGGCAGAGTCATGTAAGCTTCCAGTTGAGCTTTTATAAAATTGAATTAACGTAACAGTGAATGGCACTGTTAGTAGGTTTACTTGTGAGGGGTTGTTTTGTTCAACCCTGCCTAAATAGGCTTGACATTCACCCAAAAAGAAAAGAGACAGTTTGAACACTAAGCAGTTCAAGTACAAAAAGTTAGATAAGATTCAAATTACACTCCGGGACAGATTTGCTGCCTTGCTGTCTTGAAGTGCACCCAGTTAGAGAGCTTCCTCCAGTTGCCTTTGTTACACTCCACACCTTGCACAGTAGTTCCATGAGAACAACAGAGCTGATTAAACCTAACTTTCCAAGGCTTCGCTGTGGCATTATCCAGCATATGAATGCAAACTGTAATTGAAAGTACACCTGCAGCTAGGGCTTCGACTCACCAGGTAAGGCTATGCCTCTCCCAGAAAACACAACTTGGTCGGAAACACAAGGTGGAATTTGATGTTTGCTGCAATTCAGATCCTTTTGTGTTCCAAGTTCTCAGCTGCACGTATTATTCACACAGACAGTAATGAATCAAGTCGTCTTTTTTTAGTCCAACTCTCTAGTGTCCTTTATTCAAATGTCAGCATCTTGTATGCAAGGTGTTACAAGCACACAGCACAGAGCTTTCCCAGAAAACAGGCAGATTGTCTCAGTGACCTTTAGCTGTGTTCTTCCCTGTTCATAAAACACGCATTTTTTCAAGACTAATTTTGATTTTGGATTTTTAGGCTATCATATGTAGTTGAAAAAAATCACTATATTCTCTTGAACATTTTGTCCTTCAAAGAAAATATCTGCAGTTTTAATCCTGGCTTATAGTTCTTTTCCTGCAAATTCTAAACCGACTGACTGCACAATGTATTTTGCCATACTACACTCAAGGTAGTTAAGATGCAGTTGAATGCAAACTGTTGCCTAAACAACAATATCCTTTCGCTCAAGTATTGCATATAATTTCACAAGGACTCTTTGGCATCCTGATGTCCATATGTTGAAGTCTTTTTCACTAGGATATGCAAAACACACGCAATAGGGCAACATCAGTAGAATTCCCAGTAAAAAAGCAGAGCATTTAATTGCCTATCCAGTACCTTTCCTATATAAGCTACTAAGGACTACATATACTTCTGTACAAAATTCAGTATATTTATTCAAATAGCTATTTCTCCAGTAGGAAGCCTACAATACATAAAAATTAGCAACTAGTCCACAAGTGGCCTTGTACCTAACAAAAAAATTGTAGCTATGAATAAAGCTATGCTGTAATCCCAAATGTGCTATTATGGGGGCTCGACAAGGTCTCAGAAACCATTTGTTGAGCCTCAGAGGAGACAAGAAAGAACAGCAGGCTAGCCAGCCAGAACACAAAACCCTCCTGAATGGTTATCAGCCTGCACGTAGCAGTAACACGCAGCATTACTTGCCAAGCTCACAAAGACAGACAGGGGACAGCAGGAGGGGAGAAGAGCATGAGAGTTAGATCATCAGCGGGATGAAGCTGAAACAGAAACTTTATTCCCATCCATTCATGCACAATGAGCTTCTCTACTCTAAACTCAAGACTGCTTTACAGTGGAAGGATACCAGAAAGAAAGCCTTTTAATAGCAAAGGTAAGTATTGTGAAGTAATGGAGCTGAGGCAGGAGCATCACTTGAACAAACTTAGACAAATTTTGTCTGTGTTGAACCTTAAAGAGCATTTCCAAGACTTAAATCAACAGAGGGGGGTGAACCGAGTACCATAATCTACATGAAGTCAGAATCCACAGGTCTGCTTATTTTATAATATTACACAACAAATTGATGGCTTACTTTGTTAATACTTTAAACAAGCATAAGAGAGATCCAATTAATATTGATTAACCATAATCTCCATAGGTTTACTCAGTTTCAAACCAAGAATTTTGCATGAGATTTGACATCCCTTTAGCATGGGACCTTTTGTCATATCTCAAATGTTTAATATCTGGCACTTCCTCTTCCCCCAACACATGCCTAGAAAGCACATTTTTACATCAAGTCATTTGGGCTTAAGCTCTTCAAGGCAGCAGACTGGCAGAAGACAGGCAGATTATAACTTCTGCACAACACATTATTTACCTCATCCTAGCTGCAAGTATACTTTCAATCTGAATTTGCATTTAGATAGTGGATAATTCCATAATAAAGCAAAGCGCCTTAGTGAAGGGAAAAAAAATTATGTTTCATAAATGCCATTAATCACACAACTACTGTGTAAGCTACAAGTGTTGCAGCCAGAACTTGTGCAGCCTGTGTGACTTTAAGACAGCAAGGCTGCAAGTCCATCTTCAATTTTCCAGTATCTCAAAAGCAGCTAGTACCTCAGACACCCTTATACAAGGACTCTGTAGAGCCACAGTATTCTTTAGGTTTTAACAGTTTCCGAAATACAGAGGTTAAGTATATGTAGCTATAAAATTAATATTCTTTTTTTCCTTACGATGAGGACATTTCTGATATTTCTGCAAAAACATCTGAAAGCTATATTTTCCGCAGAACAATTATCACATGCAGAGATCACAAACAGTTTTGTTCAAAATGAGCAAAGTGTAAAGGAATACATCCAGATATTCACCCACTACAGGTTATTCTTTTAAACTCTACACTGGCCAGCAAAGTTCTTGCAGAAGTGTGAAAGGTGTTAGAGCCTCATCATGCCCACCCTTAAAAGCACAACCACATCCCCCTTTTTTAACAAAAAAGCGCCAACCTTTCAGATATGAGGAAATGCTTCCTCAATGTCTGCTTTCAACCTGTTCACTAAAGAACTGCTACTGCAAATCATCTGCACTGTGCGCACTTACCACTGACTCACTTATCTACCTGAACTGTTATTCTTCAAGTACTTTTCTTCAAATGCACAAAATCAGATTAATCCAGGATGTCATCCAAAGAGATCCAGACAATCTGGAGAGGTGGGTCTGTGAGAATCTCATGAGGTTCAGCAAGGCAAAGTGCAAGGTCCTGCACGTGGGTTGGGGCAACCCCCAATACCAACACAGCATGGGGGATGAAGGGATTGAGAGCAGCCCTGCAGAGAAGGACTTGGAGGTATTGGTGAACAAAAAGCTGGACATGAGCCAACAACGTGCGCTCGCAGCCCAGAAAGCCAACCGTATCCTGGGCTGCATCAAAAGAAGCGTGGCCAGCAGGTGGAGGGAGGTGATTCCACCCCCCTACTCTGCTCTGGTGAGACCCCACCTGGGGTGCTGTGTCCAGCTCTGGAGCCCTCAGCACAGGAAGGCCATGGACCTGTTGGAGTGGGTCCAGAGGAGGGCCACAAAAATGTAAGAGAGGTGCTCCAGCCCTCGGATCAAGGCCATTCCAGGTCAGGTTGGACAAGGCTCTGAGCAACCTGATCTAGTTGACGATGTCCCTGCTCACTGCAGCAGGGTTGGACTAGATGACCTCCCAAGGTCCCTTCGAACTCAAACCACCCTATGATTCTATGATCCTTTAATGCTACTGTTTTATTCATGCTCTCAGATGTAAGGTGCTCCTTCCAGGCCAGGTCTAGGGTTTTTCCTTAATTTCTATCAGCATTCTCAAAACTAAATAATGCAAACAAGAGCTGCAAGATCTGTCGTCCTGGTCCAGGAGACCTCCTGGACCCAGGCTCCTGACTCACCTCTCCCCTCCCTACTCATTCCCTGAGACAGAAACCCAGTGCCACTCTACACTGATCACTGATTTCAGCCCCAGGAAAGTTTCCAACTCCATTGTTTTTCTCCCTGTCTCCAGACTGTTAACACAAAGAATCCATAGCCATAGTCTGCACCTAGTCTAGCTGTACAAAGGGGTGCTTTCCCATTTCGATATTATGCCCAAGCTCTGAGCTGCTGAATGCTGCAGGATCTCCCAGCTACCTCCACCCCTTCCCTCATCTTCCCCTGAAGAACAGTTTAGCTCCAGGTTAATCTCCTCTTCCTTAACGCAGAGCCCACAGCATTCACCACTTCTTTCAGTGCACTCAACAACATATTCCCCACCACCATCCCAGCAGCAAGTTGTTTCTAGCACGCCACTAGACATCTTGGTATCCATGGATTGCTCATGGCTGTCTTTCACCTCCACCACTTACTTGTAGTGCACAACATCATCCCCAAGCCCACTCTTCCAGGCACTGCTGATGACTGCACACAGCTCTCGTGGGAGGGCAAGGAAATCGAGCAGTCTCTTCTGCCCTGAAGTTCCCTCTGAATTTTTCAGAAGTCAGTGAACATAAACAGGATACAAAACCCCTCTGCTCTTCCTAGAAAGGTTGGACTAGAATGATCCCCGAGGTCCCTTCCAACCTGTGATTCTGTGACTGAAAAATACAACACAATATTTCCTAGCATATTGCAACAGTCTGTCAAAGAAACTATTCCTTGCTGAAAAGCATGTAAGACCCCATTTTTAGCAAATACAAGAGGGGACAATTAAATTAAAACAAACAAGTACCAATTCCCCCCAATAGTTTGCTTTCAGTCTTGATATTCTGCAGTCATTCGTGTTTATCAGACATTTCCATTTTATTCTTTTCATATTCAGTTACACATTAACTTAATGTGTGCAAAAGCTAGGATGGCATTGGACTTGACACTAGAAGTAGGGAATTTTCTTATGTACGTAGGAGTCTAGAGAGAAAAGGACTATTTGGGAAACTTCAATTGTCCATCTGTAACCAATGCCACTTTTGTTGTGAAAATGCTAACCATTTTTTACACTCTCTAAACAGAGCACACTACCAGCACACACTCCCTCCATTCACCCTCAATCAGCATATGCTATGAGCACCACTGTGACAAATAACTACCATACTTCTGCTCTTCTAAGGCAGCCACGAAAGGAAGCTAGAGAAGTCCACCTATCACTCATATTACAGACTCTTGTAGGAAAATTCAGGTTAACATCACACTTTGAAATTAAAGGATTATCCTCTGGAACTAAGAACCAGAGCCAAGATTGAAAGACAGGCTGTATGGCAAAAATATACACAAGGCGAATATTTTAGTCTAAGATGAAAAAACAGCACACCAGGCAAGTGGTAAAGACTGACAGCAGCACTCATTTTGCCAGCAGAGAACAAGGGATATCATGTGAAGGGCATGAGGTGTCTCCTTTTGGGGCTGGAACTCAGCACTCCAGTATTTGTGCTAAGGAAAAAAAATTATACTGGTTGCCAATTGTTAGGACTAGTACTCATGATCCTCCTCTCCGGTTCTCACTAAACTAATTTTACATTTAAATCCAAATAAAAAATGATTAAAGGAGACTGTACCCTTCCAGAACTGGAGCTGCACCTAACACTATTAACCACAGTGGAGGCGAGAAGACATAGTCCATGCCAGCAGCCTGTGCACTGCCTCACACACTCGGCTCATCTAACAACAGCAGCCCAGTCTCCATCCCATGTAATCACAACTCCAAAGTGATACGGGTTCAGAGCAGAACGAATCCGCTTCCCAAGAAAGCCATTAGGGGAGGAAGGAAGGAAAACAACAGCAGTTTTTTTTATTTAGAAGATGGTGCTATCCAAACATTTGTAATTGACATTCTGCTTCTCATTGTCCTGATACTTGTCTATGGAAAATTATTTTGGTGGAAGATGGAAGCATCTCAGTATTAACTGGGTATTCAGAATGAACTGCTTCTATCCCTGTTTCCGGCACACCAATGAATAGCTTACAAGAGAGTAAGTTCAATAAAAAGCCAGATTTTTAGTACCATTTTGATTCAGTGGCACAAAAATCACCTTTTGATGCCAAAATGGACACATCTGGACCATAACTTGGAGGTGTCATGAAATGCTCATCACCACTTTCACTGTCGTTGCACACTGTTGGAGTATGGCCTTGCCATACACAAATCCAAGCCACTGTTCCTTTGTTAGGATTCCTCTGTAGTTCCCAAACTTCAGCATAACCAAAAGAATCTATTCTTAAGAAACAACAGATCTTGCACAGTTTCTGCTACAGCAGTCTGCAAGTTACAGCTCTTCAGATTCCAAAGATAATAAAGGACATGTACATTGTTTTGTGGAGGGGTTTTTTATGGTGGTTTTTTCTTTTTTTAGAAGAAACTTCTAGAAGACTTTAAAACAGAAGAATGAAAGAACACCCAAGAGCTGAAGTGAACATACTACGTCACCATCATTTGACTAAGAGCAGCACCGACAACATGCACCTTCTCTATAATCAGCACCCTCAAAAACCACCCCCTGTTCCCTTGTGAGAAAACAAGCACAGCAGTACATGTTTATATATACTTACATTACTTACATATATAATTCTACTTCATAAATCCAGAATAAAAGCAGATCCACATGTTTGGTGTTTTGCAAGACTATTCTCACACCCTCCTCTCTGTACTTGTCAAAGGCTCCAGGTCGGAATGAAACACTAACTCACAGTTTTGCCAGCTCCATCTTTGCTGTTGGCTACGAAATCTGCAACATGATAACAGAAGGGGACACCAAATAAAGTCCAGTGGCCACAGAAGGACTCACTCAACTGCATGACCTTAAAAACCTATAAGGCTTAGAGCCACCTAACCCTGTGAGAAGGGAAGGAAGCAGATGGGAAGACAGTTATGAGTGGTTTACGAAAAAAACTAAGGAGCACAAGACTCCATGCAATACATCATTCATACCTCATTATGTAGATACAGTTTAATTAGGAACTTTCTAACTACTATGGTAATGGATCCAAAAGAGACTCAGGGCATATATTTTAAGAAGATATTACCACATATTACATACATAAATAACATCTGTGGCATTTAGAAATTCCACGCTATTGTTGACAGGAGTCACAAGCCAAATGCTTTCGTGCAGACTCTGCAGCTCTCGCCGCCTGCCTGTAATCCGCACCAACTGCTTCAGTTCAAGAGAGTTAAAATCAACACACATGAACATTCAGCCAAACCCCACCTCATGTCTATTACCCTGAGAAAAGACAAGAGTTGTTCAGAAGTTTATAGTGAAAACTAACAGCATAAACTTCACGATACAACTCCTGCAAAGGCTTGATGCAGAACTAATCAAGACGCTCCAGGTCCAGATTTGTTGTTTCACTTCTTGCCAAGTAAAATTTCTCACTGGACTAATTACCTCTGCTTGTGGCCCTCCCAAACTCAATGTACCTCTCACTAAATATCACTTTGATACAAACATTGACAAAATAAGTCATCTATGATCTGAACTAATTCAGTCAATACATACCCATAAACATAGACAAACTGGAACTAATCTGGTATCAACCTTATGACGGGCCAAGTGTTAAAAACAACAACCAACCACCCCAAATTCCTAAAGTAAACAAAGGTGGGCCCTTCTGCACACACTGCAGAGCTTGGCCTGATCTCTAGCAGAGCATCTTAGCTTCCAGAGCACAAGGGCATTCAACTTGTTACAACAGTTACTCAGAAGCAACCGTTTAAGATAACATCAGGGAACAGACACTAAACCCTTGACTTAGTGTTTGCCTTTAGCAGCTTATACAGTTTTTCCACATTGCATTAAAAATATTTCCTTATTGTTCACCAAAAAAATACTCTGAAACAAGAACAGCACCAGCATCTTATACGTGACCCAAACCATTCATTCTCTACCGTAAACACCTTGCCTTCTCTTTTTCACCAAGGGAAATACTCCCAATCTCTCAGTTTCTCTTTAGACAAAAGTTTGAGAGAGAATCATCATTCTTGCAAAATCCTTTTACCAGTAAGTAGAGAGAATGACATACCATATTAGAGATAGAGCGAGCCAGTAGTTTACTGGAGATACACTAGTTTTCCACCATTCTGTTTCCTGTATGACTCATACAGACCCTCAAGGAAAAAAGGTGGATATATATTTGATTGTTTGAAGGGTGCAAGGAAAAGTCTGGTGCATAAACGTCTTTCCATTGTTTCACTTACAGCATATCAGTATGTCCAAAGGTAAGAATCTGTCCCTCCATCTACAGCAATACTTCCAGCACAAAACTGTAATAGCTGAAATAAAAAAAAAAAACTCCAGTGGCACTTGCGTTTGGGACCTACATTACCTCTTGCAGTTTCTGAGAGTGACTAGAAGAGCACTAGCCTGCTTACTATTGGTTCCCTACCAACAGAGTCTTACCATGTTAAGTGTCTTTCTGAGAGATTAAGAAAAGCTTCCAATGAAGCACCAGAGGACGTTACTACAGTTTGAGATCTTCAATTATATTTTTTTCTGTTGTAATTAAAAACTTAGGTACTGCCTGGCAGTGACATTCAATAGTTTCTTATTCTCATCCAAACCGCATCTGATTAACAGGGAAAAAAGTATTTCGAAACACTCCAAACTGCCACTAAAAGAGTGGCAAGGCAGCCTTGCTCCACGAAATAGGCTTCTCCCTTATATTTCTGACTGTAGCTGTATCATAAGAACAGAAGGGAGAGGACCGAGAACAAAAAAAAGCAGCGCAAAAATCAATCCACTGAAACTGGGTACCACTTAGGCATTGGCACACGACAGGCCATGCTGCCAGCACAGAAAGCCCAGCCTGGCAGCTCCTGCAGCCAGGCTCGCACAAGCAGCCCCTAGTGTCCTGCCACCTCAGTCTGCCTGTACCTAGCACACTGTTCCTAGTCAGCTATGAAGGAGTCTGGTCATTTAAAAAATAAAAATTTTAAAAAAATCAAATCTGTATGATAGTCCAAAAAACCAAAAACTGCTGGCATAGTTTTCAAGTCTGGCGTGAGCCAAATGGGTAGGTTTAATACCTGGGTTGAGCAATGTTCCTGAGGGAGCACCCAAATGGCACGCAAAGCAGCTTTTCTGCAGGAAATAACTGACCTTTTCTGGACAAAAAAAAGAAACTATCCTACCACCACTAGAGATGAGCAACAGCTTCTTTATCTTAAGAATGATGTTCAGCATGCCGTGTCTGCACTCCCTTCCCAGTGTCTGCCACTAGAGTCAATTGCCTTCTTATACACCTTTCTGCTATAAAATAAACCCCATCAATTCACACAGATTTCGTTCTAAGCAGATTTTGAAGTCCACTACATGTATAGCACTGATGACAAGAGATAGGACCGTTCAACAAGAAGCCAGGAAGATTCATTTCAACCACAGAGACTGCAAACTTTAAAGTAAGAGGGATTAAGATAAAAAACTGGAGAACAGCACATAATTTTGCTGCAGGCAATGCACCAGACCAAGCTCAGCTGCGATGCTTGACATTATTATTCAGCTGATTTGATATTCAGCTGGGTCAAGCTTGGCAGCGAATATGTAAGAAAGCCTCTGCAGAGCTATACCTGGTGATCCTCCAAGACAGACCAGTCAAGACCCCAACCCTCACCTTGTGGCAAAGGGCACTGCAGGGCTGGACTGGCTTTTTTGTTGGAGCAGGGCACGATATCCAGGTTACACCCTCAGTGGGTCACTGAAGCATACACTACAGAACACCTCTTTCACTCCTTAGGATTCTGACTCCATCAAGGTTCCTGTAACACTGTCCTCCAAAAGATTCCCTTGTAGTTTTAAAGACATACAATTAACTTCTACAATTAGGACACGCAGCTGGTATCTAGTTTTGAATTGCCATAGTGCACCTAAGAGGCAGCTGTAAAAGCAATTAATAAAAAGAGAGGTGAAGATGCAGACATACTAAAGACACTAGCTCCTACTACTCTTAAACTGGATTTTTATCACCAAGGGCTTTAGAACATACATTTGTACAAGCGGAATTATTGAAGTTTAGCTCTTTTCTGTGTTTCTTCTATTCATTAAACATCCGTATGTAGAAAATTATGTCATTTTAAAAAAAGCTGCTCCAATATTTTTAACAAAACATTTGCAGTCCTGCAGCCCATTCTTTAAAGCAGCCTAAAAATCATGATGTATATTAATAGATTTAGAAGATTTGTGCTATTTAAAATAAGAATTAGAATCATGTCACAAAGTTGGCTTTAAACCTGTAAGTTTAAGGGAAAATTATGCAAATTAACTAAAAGATTGCAAACAACTTCATATGTAAAGAAAGTTTGAGCTGTATAAATACTACAAACAACTCAAAAAGCAGGTTATTCATCCATCAGTATGTACCATTTGGGGAACAGTGAAACAATGAAATAATTGTTTTTCCAGTATTTGCATATAACAATACACAAACATTTAACTGTTTCATACAATCTCCACTGCAAGGTATAACGTCCATCCATATACTACCGTAGCTTAAGGAAAATAAAATGTTATTAGACATTTGCTTTTGCAGTTTAATTGATTCCTTTGGATAAAGGGATGCAAATTGAACCTTTATCTTCCATCCTAATTCAACCCATATAATTTAAGATCACATATATGCAAGTATACTACAAGCCACAAAAGCATCTATGAATGTAGCTATTTTAAGTATTTTAGTGATTGTCCAAGGGCAATTACACAGCACATTTAAAAGAGAAAGTTTTCAGAAATCTGGAAGGGAAATGGGAAGTACTAGGGACAGAGAAGGGAAAGGAGACACTTAGAGAACAATAAGGAAAAAAAAAAAAAAGGAGGCAATATACATTGTTCACCCCTTTTCTTTCTTTTGCAAGCTCCAATCATACACAATACCTTGATTTCCCCCCTCACCAAGAAAAGAGAGGCTTTAAAAACATACACACTCAAGAACCGAGAGGAAGCTCCACTTTAAAGCCACCTTTGAGTAACTACCCATTTTTAAAGCACACGGTTCTGTCTTTCTGAAATTTCTCAAAACGACACTACCACCAGCAGCTCTGAACACATTCTCCCAAATACCACCAGACTGATGATTTCACCAAAAATATCTTTGAATATATGCTTCACCAGTATCACATGCTAAATTCCCTACACACTGCTGCAGTCCAACATGCTGAACAGCTGTGAAAAGCCTAACATGAACATTACAAATGTAGTCTGTATCAATCTATTTTTCACATAACAGGTCTCCTTATCAGCACTGAAACCAGGGCTGGCTGTACTAGCAGAGTTAATACCTGCATGTAAGGAGACTGGGGCAATAGCTTATCACACTCAAGTTTATTCCCCTTTCCCTCCCAGAAAAAAAAAAATTCAGGTAAGATCAAAATTTCTTCTATGAACAATTTGAAGGATGCAAACATAAAATTTCAGAAAAGTAGTTAGCTGACTCATACCAGCAAGCAAAATTCACAGTGAAGTCACTGTCCTACGATTAATATCAGCATGTTTAAGACACAGACACAATAAGGTGCGACCAGTCCCATCACAACCGTTCTGTAGGTAATGGCTAAAGCATTACCAGAATTAAAGCTTACATAAACAGAACCAGATCATGTCTCAGCTATAACTGACCACAGCCTGCTTTAAAAGTTTTTTTCATTTATCAAATGTATAAATAACACCCAGACTTCTGAAAAACGCGTTATTTGAATGACAACACACAGAGCACCACTGTGAGGAGACTGGAGAGAAAGAATGGACGTCATTTAAAATTTAGGACCTGTTACAAGAACAGCCCAAGCCTCTCCTGCTTCTCCTGCTCCCTACTTCCTTTTGTTCTGCTGTTCGGCAAGTGATGCCATGTCATGGACGAGGGAAACCTAAAAGACAGTTTACTAGATCTTTCTTTAAAACGTCTGTGCAAAGAAATTAATTTACTCAGGTCTGTACCAAAAGCGGGTCGCGCACGAAGCTTTATAAGGCATTCTAAAGCCCCGAAAGGACGAGCAGACTTTGGTTGCTGAGGCACCCGGCGAGAATGCCCAAAATGGTGACTACAAGTGATAAATTAGACCAAAAAAAAAGCATTATTAAAAAAAAAAATCAAACCCTGCCCTACGAAGGCGATGGTGAGGCAGAACGCTGTAAGTGGCTACTCATTTATTCACACGGAGAATCCAGGAGCGCTTCCCCCAGCACACTGCTTCTCCCCCGAAGCCCGCACCGCACCGCGGCGGGTGGCGGCGCCGGGGGCTCCCGGGGACCCGCGGGGAGCCGGGCCCGCTGCGGGCGGCATACGCGGGGTTCCACGGGCGGCGGGGCAGGGGGAGAAGGGGTGATGCAGGGCCGGAGAAAGGGCGGCCTCACCCGGGGGGGCCGGGGTACGCGGGGCCGGGGGGGTGTCCGGGGTAGTCCCGCTCCTCACTCACCCGTCCTTCCGCTTGGCTTTGTAGACGTGCCCGTAGGTGCCCCTGCCCACCTTGCAGCCCTCGTACTCGAAGAGGTCCTCCACCCGTTCGCGCTCCCCGGTCAGCTTCACCTTGAAGTCATAGTCCATCTTCAGCGCCCGCCGAGCCGCCACCGACAGCCGCTCACCCCTCCCCGCCGCGACCGGGCGGCGGCACCAGCACGAGCAGCAGGAGGAGGAGGGCCCCGGGCCACCCCGCGGACCATGCAGGGGCGGGCGGCGGCGGCGGCGGGGCTGCTCCCTCCCCTCGCCTCCCCTGCCCCGTCCCCCGGCCGCTCCCGCCCCTCCCCTCCCTCCCCGCCCCGCCGGGTAGCGGCACAACAGCCGGTCTCCCGGGCGGAATACGGCGACCGCGCCTGACCGCACTGCCGCAAAAAGAAACGTCGCAAACGACGGGCGCCACCCCGGCCCCGGGCGCGGCGCGGCGGACAGCGCACCACGTGGGGGGGCGGCGGGCCGCCACCGCGGCCGGGGCCCCGCCTCTGCCCGTCCCGGCATGCCCCGCGGCGCCGCCGCAGGATGGGAGGTGTCGTACCGGCCATGCGCGGGGCATGCCGGTAGTTGTAGTCTCTCCCGCGCGGGGCGCGCCGGGAGCTGTAGTCCCCGGGTGCGGCGGGCAGCAGGGCTTGGCTGCACCAGTCGAGGCCCGGTTGTGGGGGGGTTATCCTTTCCTCACCGGGCTGCCGGCCCCGGTCACGGCGAGCAGCGGCGGCGGCCGTTGGTTACGGTACACGTTAGGGTAGCTTGCACGGCTGGTCCTTTCCCCGCTCCATTGCCAGACCACCTGTTAACACTGCTGTGTTCAACCGAGCAGAGTCTGGTTGGAGGCCCCCGTCACTAGCGGTGTTCCCCAGGGGTCTGTGCTGGTCCAGTCCTGTTCAACAGATTCATCAATGACCTGGATGATGGGACAGAGTGTAACCTCAGCAAGTTTGCTGATGATACCAAGCTGGGAGAAGTGGCTGATACACCAGAAGGCTGTGCTGCCATCCAGTGAGACCTGGAAGGGCTGGAGAGCTGGGCCGAGGGGAACCTCATGAAATTCAGCAAGAGCAAGTGCAAGGTCCTGCCCCTGGGGAGGAACAACCCCAGGCACCAGTACAGGCTGGGGGCTGACCTGCTGGAAAGCAGCTCTGCTGAGAAGCACCTGGGAGTGCTGGTGGACAGCAGGCTGACCCTGAGCCAGCATTGTGCCCTTGTGGCCAAGAAGGCCAAGGGCATCCTGGGCTGCATTAAAAGGAGTGTGGCCAGCAGGTGGAGGGATATTATCCTTCCCCTCTACTCTGCCCTAGTGAGGCCACATTTGGAGTACTGTGTCCTGTTTTGGGCTCCTCAGTTTAAGAAGGATACGGGACTGCTGGAGAGAGTCCAGCAGAGAGCTACCAAGACGATCAGGGGACTGGAGCATCTCCCTTATGAGGAAAGGCCTTATGAGGAGAGACCTTTGTTCAGCCTGGAGAAAAGACTGAGGGGGCATCTTATCAATACCTATAAATATCTGAAGGGTGGGTGTTCAAGAGGATGGGGCTGGACTCTTTTCAGTGGTGCCCAATGTCAGGACAAGGGGCAATGGGCACAGGTTGGAACACAGGAAGTTACACCTGAATATGAGGAAAAACTTCTTTCCTGTGAGGGTGCCAGAGCAGTGGAACAGGCTGCCCAGGGAGGCTGTGGAGTCTCCTTCCCTGGAGACATTCAAACCCGCCTGGACGGGGCCCTGTGCCCCCTGCTTTAGGTGTCACTGCTCAAGCAGGGGGTTGGACAAGATAATCTCCAGAGGTCCCTTCCAACCCCTACCATTCTGTGATTCTGTGATTCTGTGAATTCCATACTTTGACAAATAGACGTGGAAAAGTCAAAACTGCAATAGAAACAACTTCTTTTTCTGATCTTGGTCCTTTTGTATGAGTGTTCAGAAGCCTGCCCTTCTGCAAATGTTTCTTTCATTAGTTTTTTATAATGTTTGGATTATATGCCTTCCAGGTCGAGCATAACTGTAAATTTGCTGCTTCTTCACTCTGTTTTCACTTCAGATACTTGTATTGTGGGCAACGTTCAGTTTTACCAGTTTGGATGGCTGGTCCCCAAGCCATAAGAGATTTGAAAGAGAAGGCACATCTTGATCTTCTTAAAGATAAGAAATTATTATTGACATCTCAAGGTCAACTTTTAATTGTGTTTCATGGAAAGTGTCATACTTTTTGTGCTTTATTTTAAAAAATTGTCACAGTCTAATATAATTTCAAGAAAAACACTTTAATTTTGGGGTCCATTCTTAAAAAAGAAGGGTACAACCAGGCCGTTATCTGCTATTCTTGACTCTCAGGTGCCCACAGTGGCCCTCTTAATTGACAGACCTTCTTATACCTTACTGCTTGTTTTGTATTCTCTCCTTTTGTGCTGTCTCAGAAATCAATTTGAAAATATACGCTAAGCGTGTCCTGCTGAATTTGACTTTTTGGAGCTTTGCTCTTTCTCTTTTTTTTCTCTAGCATTCATGGATCACTTCACAATCCCCTTCTGTTCCTAGTTTGTGTTGTTTCTAATGTTTCCTGGATGCACATACTTTTGACATTTTTTCTTTTAAATCACCACACCTGTAAAGAAAATCCAAGCTCTCCATAAGAAGGCAGCTGTTAACGTGTTAGCACCGATAATGTGCAGAGGGCTGGAGACAGTTACCGAAGTGAGCTGTGTCCCAAGAGGAAAATAGTCAAGGAATGTTCACATCATTAAATGTCTCTGAATGCAGGGAATTGTATTTCAGGTGAAAGCCCTGGATTGTCTGGGAACTGGCTGAGTTGTGGTAAGAAGCAGATGCTGCCTATTGAGGTATGGCACCAGATAAAGCGGGTTCTGTACCTGAGCCGCAGCAGCAGTACTGAAAGCAAAGTTGGTTTTGTTGCGTGCGTGTTCGCATGCTAATGGCCACAGCGTCAGTGCTAGAATCAGAGTTTATGAAGCAAAGCTTATAGCGGAGGCTATAATATTCCTCCACATTGAGGAATGTACAAGAAGCTACTTGCTCTGTGTTTTGCAGTCTTTGTGAATAGAGGAAAGAAATACAGAAAAGTGTATCTCCAACGGTTTGGCTTTCTCATCTTTGCAGTTTGTAAGTGGACTACCTGCAGCACTGAGTCACACCCCCATGCCAGTAGAGTATCCGCTTGCACCATTTACTAATTTGCCAAATCTGAACATATTTTTGTTTTTCAGGTAATCTTTCATCCAAGAGTAGCTACCTGCGAAAAGTTTTCCATATCCCCAAAGGGACATTCTTTAGCAGCATGACTAAGGTGTTCCCAGCTCGGTAGTGAGTGAAAAAGGGCCAGTCCCGCTAAGTGCTGCACATCTTCCACTTTTGCTTAGACCAGGGAAAGCTGAAGGCAAGAGAATAACATGGAGTTTGTTTCTCTTCTGTGTATAAAGAAAAATAAACTATCATACTTGCACAGTTTGAGTATTTTCCAGAAACCTTGCAGTTAATGTGCAGATGAGTTATCTGAGTACTGGCAGCATTTAAGAATGCACTTTACTTAAAGCAGGTAAGTAAAGTGCTGGTTCTACAAATAGTTTTGCATGTAAAGCAATGTACTTGGGGGTTTTTTATTTTTATTTTGCACTTAACTGTACTATAAAGTTGATCAATTACTACAGAGTTGATCAGACTAGTGGTGCACTTGATCTCACAAGGTGCTCTAGATTCTAGCAAGTTTTAACAAACATCGATCAGTTCCTTGGATCCAGGTCCTGTACCGGAGAGCAGTGCTTGCGCTGAGCGAAACATCTGGCTGCCAGACTCAGGACCACCTACAGTAACTATCAGTCTGACTGTTTTATGCTCCCGAAGAAGCCAGGGAATCAGTTCTAAAGCATCTCAACAGACCTTGAAAATTCAGCCTATGAACTCCTGGTTACTTGTGCTATTGAAGAGAGTCCTACCTGAGGGGACATAAAACCTGATACTGAATATTTTTTTATCATTTTATACTGTTTCAGTAAACAGAACCACAGAAATATTCAGGTTGGAAGGGACCTCTGGAGGTTATCTAGTTTAATATCCTGCTCAAAGCAGGGCTACTATTAAATTCAAGTTCCTTGAGGCATTGTCTGCTTGGGTCTTGAAAACCTCTATGGAGGGAGATTCCACAGCCTCTCTCATCCTGACTGTCCTCAGGGTGAAAATTTTTGTCCTTCTATCTACTCTGAACCTCCCTTCTTTCAAATTTGTGATCACTGCCTCTCCTCCCACTGTGCACTTCATTAGCAATCCTGGCTCTGTCTTCCCAATAACCTCCCTGTCAGCACTGGCTGGCTGCCCCTTCTCCCAGCTAAAGGAGCCCTGGTGCCCACAGCCTCTCTTGCACAGCAAGTGCTCCAGCCCACGATAGTCTTGGTGCTCTCGCCTGAGCTCACTGCAGTTTATCAATAAGTTTCCACATCAATATTGTTCTACTGGAAACCCCCAAACTGGGCATTGTATTCCACATGCAGGCAAACAACAGCCACGTAAAGGGAAATAATCACTTCCCAATCACTTCCCAACAATCCATTGTCGGTGTTCCTCTTGACACAGCCCAGGATGCCGTTAGCCTTCGCGGCTATCAGGCTGCGTTCCTGGCTCCTGTTCAGCCCCTACCCGCCAGGACACCACACCCTCTCCAGTGGAGACAGTCAGTAAGCCCCTGCACCGTGGTGTCCCAGAGGGCTGGGCACTCCTAGATGGGGGACTTCGCATTTGTCCTCACTGAACTTTGTGAAGCTTCTGACAGCCCATTCCTCCAGTCTGCCCAGATTCCTCTCGAGCACATCAACTTAATGTCACCATTTTGGTGTCACCTGTGCATACTACGATCTAGCTTAAAAAAACTGATTACGAGGTTCTGCCTTACTTATGTAATATCAAGTAATAGAATAGAATAAAGCTACTTTCTAAAGAACTTAAATGACTGAACGATCAAATTAAAACCAGGGTTACAGTTTTTAGTTTTTCTGTTATTACAAAACTTAGAAATTCCCTGAGGTTTGCTGCCCTCCATAGGCTATTTTTATTATAGTTCCAAAGAAAGACAGTCTTACTGTGGCAAGCATTGCTAGAGTGCAATAATAATATTCCAGGAAAGACACACTATTTTTATTTTGTACTAACAACACAGCATAAAATAAAGACTGTTCTTAGCGTACTGTTGTGAAACATCAGTGTGAACAGGACATGAACACAAAATTCTGTGTTGGAGGACAGGTCAGTGGAAAATAAACTGATTCAGCATAAGCTTTACATAAGGATATACGGGTTCATTTATCTATCTAAAACATATTACCACTTTCTTCTGGGTGAGCACTCCACATGTGGGCTTGACACCAGAGAAGTTGTTATGTTTGACTGTGGAATAACGATTACTAAAAGTAGACTGTGAGAGGAAAAGATTTCAAAAATAAGACAAAAAATGATTGTGAGAAGACACTGACTTTCCAAGGGATCCAAACACTACTTTATATACTCTGACTTCTATTAAGAAAGTAAAATTCACCTTCAGGAAGGACATATTCTAATTGCTCCTGGCAAAGAAAATCATAATACTAATTATTCATACTGTGGTAAGGAACATGAATAACAACGGAGGTTCAATTTTTTGAATACAGGGAGCAGGAAGGAGCAAGCCCCAGCATGGTCTCAGTGCCAGCAGTGCACCCTCACTGCTAATTTGTCTTGTGGAGACCACATACTGGCACAAAAAGAGCATAAACTGACAAAAAACCTAAGTGTAACGCTTGTGTAAACTCTTTTTCTCAGCCAGAATAAAGAAATCCTGAGGTGCGTAGCTGACGTGGGGAGTGGGGGCATCTTCCTGGACACCAGCCTGAGCCTTTCCCATCATCTCACACATTAGTGAGGGTTTGGCTTTGCTTTGACACCAGTCACACAAAAAATATCCAAACGTTCTTTATTCCTGCAAGCGAGTTTGAACAGACGCATGAGCAGTTTGGATATTCTAGGGATGAGGTGCTTGTATGTAGTTAAAGCATCCTTCTCCCTAAATCCTCACTTGGCTGATTGAAATGGTTTATGTGAGTGGAACACGCTCCCATCACAGCCTGCAGGCTTCCACCGTGTTGATACAATCTGCAGGAGCAACTTAGGGTAGAAAGCGTGCATGCTACCAGCATGCCGGCAATTAGCATTCGTGAAATTTGTAAAAGGGTTCACATCTTGTGTGAGGAACTTCTAAGGCTCTGAGGCTCTGCAGATTGAAATGACTAAAATCAGGGTTTGAAACACAACAGTTTCTGTGACAGCGCTGAGCAACTCATGGTTTGTTTTGGAAAATGGAGGTGATAGAGGGAGAGTCCTGCGGGAGTAAAGGAAAATGGGGAGGACGGAGAGGCCGGGGGACATGGGAAGAAGCGCCCCATTTTAAAATGCAGGCCTAAGGCGACAGCGGGGGGAGGGGAAATGATTATAGTCTTATTCCTAACGTAATTTATAAAGTACCAAACGAATCGCTGAAGCTAACGCTGACTTGGCAAACCATCCCCCACCCCGCCTTCCCGCCACGGCCACCAGCCTGCGCGCGCCGCGGCCGTTGACCCGTCGGCACGGGTACGGCCCAACGGCCGGCGGCGCCGCGCGCATGTGCGGGAGAAGGGCGGGGCGGTGCTTGTCGTTGGGGCCGCCCTCGCGCGCACGGAACCTGCGCTGGCGGTTGTCGGCAGCCGCCCGGACCGCAATTGGGGCTGGAGTGCGCCGCTCGCACACCCAGGGGTTGGTGTCGTTCCGGCGTGAGGCGGCGGTCGCTCGTGCCGTCAGGAGGGGACGGGAGCGTCCAGTGGGGCTGCGCCGCGTCGGGCCGGGCCGCCTCCCCCCAGCCCCGGACAGCAGGCAGGGACGGGCTCTCGGGTCTCACCGGCTGCGCTCTCGGCAGGCTGCCCCGGGGCAGGCGGCGGCATGGGCGCTTCCCCGGTTTGTCGCAGCGGGTGATGCCGCTCCCGGTGGGCAGGGCAGGGCCGGGCCGGGCAGGCGGGGGCGCGGGCGGCGCCGGAGGGAGGGGACCGGTCCGTTCCGAACCGACCGGTGGCGGTTAGTGGCGGGGGCCGAGCGGGCAGTCTGGGGAGGAGAGAAGCGGGAGGACGTGGGCTGCCTCGCCCGGTTGTGATTGGCCGGTGGCCGCCAGTTGGCCAGGTGATTGGCCGGGAGCCGTGTCAGTCACTCCACTCATCCTCCCTTCCCCCAGGCGTCTGGCAACAGGCACTGCCCGGGGCTGCGGGGGTGGCCGGGCCGGGGGCCGTAGGCTGGGGGCTGCCGGCTTCCGTGGGGCGTCCCTTGGGCCGTGGGCGGAGGGACCGGCCCGGGCTCTCCCGTGGGGAAGAGCCGGAGAGCGTGAGCCTGGGATCTGCAGGCCCCGGGCTGGGGCTGGGGCGGCCCGGGGCTAGGGTCCCTTCGGGTGTCCTGTGGCCCGCTTCTTGATTACCTTCTGATTCTTCCTTCGTCCTCCTTTCCTTCCCCAGACTCTGTGGGGTTATCTGGGTTTGGTGTTTTGTTTTTTTTCCCTGGGTTCCCCCTCCACCCCCCCAATTCGGTGAGATCATCTCAGCCGGAGGCTGCAATGTGACAGAAATGCTAAGTAGTCCTGTGGCTTGGGGAGGCTTCCTCATCTAAACTCTGTAGTCGTCTTGCTTGCAATCAGGTGGTAGTCTTTCAGAAAATGAATACCTAATTGAATTGGGGGCAGTAATTCATGGAAAGAGGCCAAAACCTAAAAGCATAAGGTATATATCGCTTAGATAAAAATGAGTGTAAATCTTTGAGAATGGGCCGGAGTAACTATGAATTAAGAACTAAAAGAGTTAGTCTTAGGTTGAAAATTCTAGAAAAATGGAGATAAACTGTTGGCATGTGGCACCTGTTTCTTCCTTTGCAAAGAGTAGTCCTGAGTCATAACTGGATTTCGATTTCAGTTTTTTACATCTTGGTAGTTAATACTCTTCAACTTTTCAATACTCTGAAATATTTTACGTGCCAAAGTACTTCATTTCAATGCAGTTAATTTAATACCCTTCAACTTTCACTACTCTGAAATGTTTTAGGTGCCAAAGTACTTAGTTTTGATGGCATTTGATAAATATGGATAGTAGTTGTCATCCATGCAGTTAATGTTAAACAGATGGGACAACTGAAGGCTTCACACATCTTACTGTTTCTAAGTGAGTCATTTAAAGAGTGTGACTAATCATCCTACCATACAGTTATCAACAAAACAGCAGTTTTCCTTCTACACCCCCCACCCCACCCTGAAAATATGAAGAAGAGATTTCCAGATTTTCTGTGGATGAGAAGCAAAAAGTAAAGAACCTCTCTTTTGAACAACAGTTTAAATTTAGATTGGGGGGACTACATGTGGTGGACTTCTCAAGAATTTGTATGTCACTTTTTTCTGTGCAGCAATATGGTGATATATCCAGACAGTCGGTTAACTTGCTATGGTCGTTGTCAGGCAAACAGTAATGCCTTAGTTGTCATAAGGCTTTGATCTAAATAGCAACTTTGCATGAAAATAAATGGATTTTATCTGTCCTATTTTCCCTCTGTGCTTTATTTATCTCAAATTTTAAGTCAGTTGGAACAGAGGCACTTCAGTGCAGTGTGGATTGGACATTTTCATTACAATAGTCAAATAATGGGTGTCATCAGGGTAATAATAGCGCTGTGTGTTGTGGGGGGGGGTAAATTGCATTTGTTTTGAGGAAACCAGCGTAGTAAGACGAAGAGATGGCTGAGAAATTTGTGTTTAGAAACACGATATGAGAAGTGGCCCAATTTGAGCATAGCCCGTGTGGGAAATGGAAGTCAGTGATTACCTACAGCTTGTGAGCTGAGCCAGGAGGGCACAAATACTATGGGAACAGAAAATGTATTGAAGGGGAGATACTTAGATTTTATTTCTTCTCAGTTAAGTGCGTTAAAGAGCTGGGAGGGCAGTGTTAAATACATTGAAATGCAATATTGGATACAGGAGGCAGATGAGTGATAAGATTGGGGAGGGCTGTTCAGGAGCACCGTTACCCATGGCGCAGTGTGCGTGTGTGGGGAGGGGAAGTAGCATATGGGGTGGAAAATAAGGAGATGAAGGATGCATCAGAACCGATCCCACAAAGTGCATGAGAAAGGTATATGAAATATATGCCAGCTTCTGCTGTTGACAGATACGTTTTCTGATTCTTTGTATCTGTTGGCAGCAGTGATACAGATTTACTCTTTATTGAATGTATGTCTAATAGTTAGTTGGTTTAGTCTGTTTGTTGCATCACCTTTCCTGTGAAGACTAATTACTGATCAGAGTGTGCAGAGAATGCTGTTGTGTGTTTTCCCCATAACTAATAATTGCAGTGACTTTATGTTGTTGAATTGACCAAACAAAAAAGAAGTGTTTACCCAATGACTTCCATTTCACATGTAAGCAGAATGGTGCCGTACAGTTGGATTTTTTGGCCTGGTAATCTCTTCTTTATGCTGTCTGCCTCAGTAGGTATTACAGATTGCTTTTTTGCATTGAAAGGATGACACTTGGCTTTCTCTTTGAAATTGAGTGTTGAAGAACAGGTTTTCTGTAGGAAATAGAAAAGTTGGGGAGTGGTCTGACACCTGATGTTAGGACTCAATCCTAGGCTGGAGCGAGCTGGTGGTGGCTCAGAAATCAACAGAGATGATGCCTCTTTGATACTGGAAGGCTACTCATGCCTTTTAATATTGTGGTCCCACTGGTTAATATTTGAAAAGTATGGAAGAACTGTGGATGAAGTACAGCCTTTTTTGCACCAGTTTTCTGGAGCTGGGTATCCTTTTCTTAGTTAGTCGTTGGATTAGAGATCACACGGGAAATATACTAGTAATGTCAGAATGTCAAAAGAGTTAGTTCCAGCAAAAATGTATCTGTAGGCTTTGTGTTATGTGAGGGGTGGTACTGAATGAGGTACTAATCTAGTCTTAACTGCTTGTCAGTAAATGTCTCAAGTGGAAGATGGTCTTCTCCAAAGCAGTAGCTGTGGTTGTCAGGAGTCTACACTGGGTAATTACACTCCAATAATTGGAGAAAAATATTTTTAGTGACATTTTAGCTTTTAAAATACGCCTGCTGCTGTGGTATTGTGCTTGGGAGAAGGGAAATAAATTTTGTTATTCCTTTAACTTTATTCTATAATATCCTTATTTAGCTTAAAAGAAAAAATCCCCCACAGTCTTCTGGAGAAATTGATGTGTTATGGCCTAGACAAGTGGTCTGTGCAGTGGGTGGGGAACTGGCTGACAGGCCGCACCCAAAGGGTGGTAGTAAATAGCTCTTTCTCAAACTGGCAACCTGTCACTAGTGGAGTCCCCCATGGATTGATATTGGGCCCAATGTTATTCAACATCTTTATAAGTGATCTGGATAACGGCATCAAGTGTAGCCTGATGAATTTTGCTGATGACACCAAGTTGAGCAGGGAAGTAGACACTCCAGAAGGGAGAGCTGCTCTGCAGGGAGATCTGGATAGGCTGGAATAGTGGGCCAGCAAGAACCTTGTGAAGTTCAACAACAAATAAGATCATGCACCTGGGAAAACATAATCCAGGAGTGCAGCACAGACTGGGATCTACCTGGCTGGAGAGCAGCTCTGTGGAAAGGGACCTGGGGCTCCTGGTGGACAGAAAGCTCAACGTGAGCGAACAGTGTGCTGCTGCGGCCAAGAAGGCCAACAGGATGCTGGGTTGCATCAAAAAGGGCATCACCAGCAGAGAGAAAGAAGTCATTATTCCACTCTACTCGGCGCTTGTCAGGCCACACCTGCAGTACTGTGTACAGTTCTGGTCCCCGCTGTACAAAAAGGATGTGGACAGGCTGGAAGGGGTCCAGAGAAGGGCCACCAAGATGATCCAAGGACTGGGAAGCCTGCCATACCAGGATAGGCTGGGAGAACTGGGTTTGTTCAGCCTTGAGAAAAGGGAGGCTCAGAGGGGATCTCATCACTGTGTACCAGTACTTAAGGGGTAGCTACAAAGAAGATGGAGACTCCCTTGTTACACAGAGTCACTCAGAGAGGACAAGGGGGAATGGACACAAATTGCTCTTGGGGAGATTCCGATTGGACACCAGAGGGAAATTTTTCACACTGAGGACAATCAACCATTGGAATAATCTCCCCAGGGAAGTGGTTGACTTGGCCACGTTGGACACCTTCAAGAGTCGTCTGGACAGGGTGCTGGGCCATCTTGTTTAGACTCTGCTCTTCCTAGAAAGGTTGGACTAGATGATCCCTGAGGTCCCTTCCAACCTGTGATTCTGTGATTCTGTGAATCCATCATTGCTCTTTTATTTTAAAGTTGCTGTACTACCTGGTATGTCCTTTCAGTGAGCAAAGGGGACCTCTAGCTATTTTTGAGCAAGCTAGAAGCAAAATACTTGCATATTAAACTACATTGTTGACTTGGCAAATAACATGGAGCTTAGTTCATTTTAATCATCCTTAGCTATTAATACACTAATTTATTTGAAAATGCTGGGAACTTTTTACTGTAAATTAGGTAAAGTCTTACTGTAATAACTGTGTAGTCTAACGTTATGGTTTTGTTCAGGAGAGCCCGGCATTATCATTATGGATCGCTCTCGGCACCGTGCAGGGAATGGCAATGAGCAGGCATCTTCACGAGAGCATAGTCATGGTGAAGATGAGAGACAGCGGCAGCTGGAGCGCCTCAGTAGGGAGGAGGCCTATTACCAGTTCATTAACGAACTAAACGAAGAAGACTACAGGTTAATGAGGGACCGCAACTTGCTTGGCACTCCTGGTAAGATTTGGATGCTTTCAGCAGAAAAGATGTAGTGTGAAGTTAACGCTCCTGCTATCAGGCATCGTGTGTCATTGTATGACTCCAGTAGTCTGACATCTGTGGCTTTGTAGAAAGGAAAAACCCTCCATTTCCCTTCAAAATTTGTGATATTCAGTAAAAATTAACAACTTATATTTTTATTTCAGCTTTAGTATCTATTTAACTCTTTCAAACGTGACAGCTCCATATATAGGTAATATCCAAACCCAAATAGCTAATACCCCCATATGCTAAATGACTATTTTGGGGGTCTTTGAGTTGTTACTGGAAGTCAGTGTGCTCTTGACACACATTCAGCATCTTTTTTTCCTCCAGTCCAGCACCTACTTGCTCTGTTATCTGTGTACCTGCGTTACCATCTCACACTAGTCCTGTTTCTTTTCAGTTTCATTAATTTTACCTTATTTCTGAAGATTTTCCCTCAAGATAGAAAATACTGTTATTTCTCCATGGCTGTGTCGTCCCAATAATAACGTCTTATCTAAAAGCATTATCAAAATGTAAATTATTTCAGGGGAAATAACAGCAGAAGAGTTGCAGCAACGCTTGGAGGGGGCTAAGGAGCGCCTAGCATCACAGACTGATCTGGATAACAGAGAAGGTGAAGGTAGAACAGTTGGAGGTAAACATTCTTCATTGATATGTATACATAGATACATATAGTACATGATGCATAAATATTGTTCTGCACAGATATTTAAGAGAAATGCTGAGAGATTTCAGTACCAGCCATTTCAAGTCTTGTTCTTTCATTATGCCTCTGTGGATTGTTTTAAAAGTAAGAGAGATTTCCTAATATATGAAACCAAACTTAATACTTCATGAAAACTGATTTGTCAGCCACAAATTAATTTCTCCTCTTTTCCTGGTTTCCCTTTGCTAGTAAACTTAATAGCATAAAAGTAATTTTAGTTCTTGTAATTCTTAAAAGGTTTTATCATGTATTAGACAAGTTAGATCAGAAAAGAAGTTACTTGGGAAACAGTTGACCTCTCCACTGTTTTGTTGTTTCATTTCCATTTGTTTTAATGGAGTGAAGCTTCTATTACATGCACTGTCTGTCTTCACTTCCCCAGCAATGTTGGTTTAACCACTTGGCCAGTTCTGGCCAGATGTAGGAGAGGAACAGGCAGCTTGGAACAAAGATACCAAAGTTCTTGCAGGTTTCATGAAAGTGGGGAGATGATGGAGTAGGGAGAGCTTCATCTGATCCCTTCAAGGGAAAACCTTTGCTGTGATCACGACCATTGGCTTGCTTTATACACACAGCACTAACCACAAAAATTGTATCTGTTCTTGAGCTTGTAGTTGGAGAGATTTGGGAATGGAGCTACAGATACTGTAGTAGGAAGAGAGTATATTTGCACAAAAGGAGCAAATCCGTCAAAACCATGCATCACTTATTCCACTGCTCATAGAAGACAATATTTTTTTATGTTTTCCAGAAGCAGACAAAATCTGTCATACTTTTCCTTGCTTTATCAAAATCAGTTGACTAGGATACTTTCAAATCAATAGCTAAAGTGAGGGGCAGATACTGGACAAATACAACTAACTTTGGCCTACCAAAATCTGAACACTTCCTCAGAAGAGGCTATCTGGGCATATTAATTTCTCTGTGTATCTGCTGGTGAGACAAAAATTCTAGGTTGAACTGGTGAGTTTTGCTGGTGTTTTTACACACAGCGTATTTTCAGCAAAATTACATTAGCATAGCAACGTAGCTGTCCTGCTAGTGTAACGTTTCTGAAGTCAGGGCCCAGCAAGCATAGAGAATTTGGAGTGCATCGTAGTATGCTGAGCGTGCAGTTGTATGAATGTTTGCAATTCTTTGTTTCTCTCAGATTCTGATGTTCTTGGAGAAAGCTCAAATGGTGACTCTTTGCTTGAATGGCTGAACACATTTCGTCGCACAGGAAATGCAACTCGCAGTGGACAGAGTGGGAACCAAACCTGGAGAGCTGTGAGTCGAACAAATCCCAACAGTGGCGAGTTTCGGTTTAGTCTTGAAATCAACATAAATCATGAGCATAACAGTTTTGAAACTGCAGGCGAGGAGTATGTGGGTATAGATAGTAGCAGAATGTATTTAGAAAGAAGACATCAAAGAGCTGTCAGTCCAGTAACTCCACGAACGAGGAGCAGAACTGCAAGAGAGGCAAACAGTGAGGCTTCAAGCACTGCAAGGACCAGGTCTGTAAGAAGTTCTGTGGCACAAAGCTCTGAAGCAGCCTCTCATCTGGTCTCAGGGAGGCTCAGGAGTAGAACGAGGGAGCTGACGGGCCTTTCCCGAACGAATACTACACGTAATAATTCTGCAGGTACTGGAGAACAAAGAGAAATGCCAGGAAGAGGTACTTCTACAGGAGTCACAAGAGGTAGAACTAGAACTAGTGTTCGGACGAGTACAAACCAAAGACTAGAAATTCTGCGGCTGAGATCTACTTTAAGTAGTCGAAGCCGCTCTCCGCTGCAAAGGCAAGGCGATACTGCTCATTCTGAGGAACATGGGCAGAGGCAGGATAGAAATGCACAGCAAGTCACCAGAAGCAGGAGACAAACAGCTCAGCCTTCTCCACAGCCTGCCGAAGAGCAAGGAAGAGGTAATGCTCGGACTCCTCAGCTTTCCAGTGTATCCCCGTCCTTGGGAATAACTTTGGAAGAGGAGGAATCTAGTAGGCCAGTAGCTGCTGTTAGAAGGCATCCAACAATTACATTAGACCTTCAGGTGAGAAGAATTCGTCCTGGAGAAAACAGAGATCGGGACAGTATTGCCAGTAGAACTCGTTCTAGAGTAGGAATGGCAGAGAACACGGTTACCTTTGAAAGTGACAGTGGGGGATTTCGGCGTACAATATCACGATCAGAACGTGCGGGTATTCGAACCTACGTTAGCACTATACGAATACCTCTTCGTCGGATTTCAGAAACGGGGCTTGGTGAACCTTCATCAGTGGCTCTTCGATCAATCCTTAGACAAATTATGACGGGCTTTGGAGAATTGAGTTCTTTAATGGAAACTGAATCAAACTCAGAAGTGCAAAGAGGTGGTCATCGCTTACCGGATGTACAGTCAGAGCAGAATAACTTGAGTTCAGCGAACAACAGCAGTGATCTGAGTGAGGTTTCATCTAGAAACAGGCATGCACTAGAAGGCAGCAGGGAAACAAATGGACAAAGCGACCATAGTCAACGCTATGGTCACAGTAATGAAAACCAAGATAACAGGCAGTCTCAAGATGCTAACAACCTTGTGGAAAATGGAACGCTGCCCATACTTCGACTTGCCCACTTCTTCCTGCTGAACGAAGATGAGGATGACGATCGTTTGAGAGGTTTAACCAAAGAGCAGATTGACAATCTTTCTACACGAAACTATGGGGATATTCACACTGAAAACGAAATAAGTAAAACGTGTAGTGTTTGCATTAATGAATACGTAACAGGGAATAAGCTAAGGCAGTTACCTTGTATGCATGAGTTTCATATTCATTGTATCGATCGCTGGCTTTCTGAAAACTCCACTTGCCCAATTTGTCGGCAGCCTGTATTGGGGTCTAATGCCACAGACAATGGCTAGCGTTATTTATACTGTGCAGTACTCAAGGATTTGCTTCTGCTCTGTTTATGAGGAGCCAGATGGAATGAATTGACTTGCATAGGGGTTCATTTGTGTGGGAAGTTTTGTTAAATTTCTTTAAAAATACTAGGAAACTTGTCTAAATCTAGCAATGTAAATACTATTTTTCTCCAAGTTCAGATCTAGGAGTACACATAGAACCAAACGATATTGGTAAAGTTTATATTTTTTTAGGTAATTTTGTTATGCTAAGCACTTTTGTAAATACAGAAATGCAATAGTTAATCAGTCCTGCTTAATGTATGTTTTTTTAACAGTGTAATGGACTCACTTTATTTAGATTACAAATTGTTTCACACAGACCCACCACTGTGTTGAAAAATTAGTGTCTAAATAGCCATTCATTAGCTTTTTGTTCTAAGAACAATTTCTTTTACAGAGAGTATCTTGCTGGACGTTTGCTAAAGATATTTAAGTTACTTGAAGTGCTCATTTTAATAGACAGTATATTTTTTTTAACATTGAAATATCCTTTCCAAAAACTTGCCAATTTGGTTCTATTTAAAAAAAAAAGTTATGCCAATTTTTGCATGTGGTTTTACACAATGCTTAACGCTGATGAGTTCATATTCAAAAGTGGATGGGTTAGTGACATTATAAATGTACATAATTAAATGCTATCTTCGACAATCGCTGTCTTTTCAATGCAGGCAGCAATCAAATCCATAATAATTCCAAGAGGGCGTGTCTTACTGAACATGATATTTGCTCAAAGAATACATGAGCACTGAGGAAGCCTTTTTAATCTTCCAAATTACTCAATTGATATTCGTGGGATTTTAACTGCCTTAGTTTAAAGAGGGAGATAATTCCTTGACCATTATATTGTCTACCATATGCATGATTTGTGCATCCTACTCAGAAAAAAAAAGGCTTGAAGTGGTTTTGTACAGAAATTTAAGGTACACGTATAATATTAGTCCTCTTAAAACATGTCTGAGGACCAAATGGCAAAAGACACTAAAAAGGACAAAATAAACTTCCCTTAAAGTCCCCAGGTTACTGTATAATTAGATATTAAACTTTATACCAATAACTTATAAAGAAATAAAGTTGCAAACTAAAGAACTGAGGCTTTGTGTGAATTACTGTTGAGCCATATCCTGTAGATCATAAGAAGATTTAGTGTTCTTGATGCTCAGTCTTGGTTTTCTCTTTATTCTTTCCCTGGTTTTCCCCAGCTGTGTACTGTGTTTCCACCATGCGTGTATTAGCAGTTACAGTAGATAAAAATGCAAGGCAAAGCACTCTTGGGGCTTCTGGAAGTAAGCTGAGCCTTACAGAGCTCATCATCTGAGTGATGTGCATTTCAATCCTTAGAGAAAGGCAGAATTGTGCAATATTCTTATGTGTGTATATTCTGAGCAGTAGAAAGAGAACCTGAGGTGAAGAAGTCCGATTGGCTTACTCTGCATACACAAGGCCTTGACAAATGTGCTTCTGTGCCAGGAGCTTCAGTTAAAACATCTGCTCGTGACATCCTTGAAGGGAAACTATAAAATCCTGTGTTGAGCTGTTGGATGTCTGCTTCAGTTTTGCAAGTGAAAAAACTTGTATCAAAAGTTCCACAAAAGTGCTTCTTTTTATTCCTAAAAGTAGTTCTGAGAAATTCTCTTACGAGATTTAGCTGAGTTTAAGGATACGATTAAGATCTCTTCTGATGTGACTTGGACTGCTAATTATTGCAAACACTGTTGACACCTCTCCTGAGTGCTGCCTCAGCCACATTAAAAAGTGAGGAGATTCAGACGTAATTATCGGAACTAGCTTATTTGTTACACTTCTTTTTTTCCTGTTACTTCTGTTAGCTCCTGATATTGATAGTATCTAAATGAATGGGTGCCTTCTGCTGCTTCCTTGTCTCCTTGTGGTTTTCCTTTAGAGTTGAAAGCTGCTTGACTCAAGTGCCACATTTGTGGAAACGTGCCTTTGGCTCACCATTGCCTTGCTGGCTGGTTTGTTGGGAGTTTTTTTGGGGTTTGTTTGTTTGGTTTGGGTTTTGTTGCTTTTGGTTTTGGGTGTTTGGGGTTTTTTTTACACAACTGAGGAGTCCTATTTAATCTCTTTTTATATAGAAGTTATTCTTTTGTAACTATTCTTGTTGCTCTTTTGAAGTGGGAGAACTGGTTCTCATGGAGAATTCAAGATGTGGATGCACTAGGCATTATATGGTGATATAACTGTTTTTCCTCTCTGTGATCTTCCATATAATTCCTAATATTCTGGTTTTGCCTTTGCTGTTCAACACTGAGCTGATATCTTAACTGTTTCTGCAAAAAGACTTCACATTCACTTTTGTGAATGTTAATTGCATGGGTTTTTTTGTGCTATAGTGTGTACATTTTTTCCTCTTGGATTTTATTCTATGTTGCGCCGCTCGAATTTTCTCTACTCTTCTATCCTCCTGGGCACCCTGCCTCCTGTGACTTGTCTTTGCTTCTAATACCCCAATAATTCTGTACTATTTGTAGATTTTATCACTTGTTGTTATATTTCTTTTTCTGATCCTTTATGTCACGTAGCACAGGTATTTCTCTAGCAACGCCTTCTAAATCAAAGTTTAACTATTTCTAGCTATTTAATCAGTCGAATTGTGAAGTTTTTTTAATAAAAGGAGACTAGAGATAAATACGAAGAATTTCAGAAGATAAATATGGTAATTGTCCTTAAGCTGATACTTGTGGAGGAGAACTTGAAATCCACTGACAGAATTAAGCTTGTTTGTTAGTTATTAATTCCCTTTAGTTATCGCTGAATTCCATCTTATTAGGTGAGCTAATAACATGTTTTATCCTTTCTTTTGCCTGTAAAAGGGCTGAGGAGAATACTTGCTTACTCATACACTTTGTGTAAAGGTGTGGTAGCCTTTGCCTATCCTCCTTCACAGGACAGCTTTATGATGGTACCACATGCCATTAAAAGAAAAAGCAAATCTCTGATATTTAAATTAGCACAATGATAAGACACTTTGTCTACTCATGTTTGTCTATAAAATTATAAAGGCATCAAAGTATTTTTGTGCACCACATTCACTCTGCAGAGCAAGGCGCAGTTTGTGCTGTGGTCTGCTATCACTGGAATAATCTGAGATCAGACACTAAAGCAAGTGTCTATGAGTAACATTGAGATAACTCACTCAGCTTCATTTTTGCAGTACCAGTCGATTTTTGTGTAAGTTTAAACACTTGACATTTCGAAGTAGCACATGATAGGTTTGTTTTTAAAAAAAGCTTTTGATAATAAATGTGTTAAAGGGATAGATGTCTGGAAAATGGATTGAATACAAAAGTATTTTAAATCCCATTTGTTACTTGGAAGGAGGAAGATCAACATTTTCTGTACCCTTCCAAAATGTTTCTGAGAATTTCAGTTCTTAACATATTACTGGAGTCTGGGGATTTCAGTATTTGTAGCTGAGTTCTGTTTAGTCCTTTTCCACAAAAAGAATTGCCACAGCCTAGTGTTTAAATGCTGGAATGCCACAGGTTCTGTTCTTTTTTCTTCCTCCTCTTGTAAATCTTCACAATTCTCTCTCTTGCTAAGATGCAAACGACCCAATAATCTGCTGTGTTCCTTCCTCTAAAAATTTCAGCATCATCTACATTTTCTCATGGACATTTTAATTTAATTTAGTTGACTTTCAGCTCCCAGGTAGTCTTCCCCCACTGAAATTCTCAGCTTGTTCTCACAGCTCCCATTAAGCACATTTTTCTCCCTTCTCGAAGTAATACTTCAGCTACTGTGGAACTATGTTCATCACCCTTGCTGAGTTTGGCTTCACAGTCGTATCTTATCTGCTCCTGGTTAACTGTGGCTTGTGCTGAAGGCAGTGAGAGCTAGCAACATCCCAGCTGGATTTCTGTGTCACAGAAGTGCTTCTCAAGTTATGCTGTGCAATCTTAACACCATACTCTATAAAAGAAACCTCAGAAATAAAATTGGGCTCTCCTGTATTTATTGTCTTGATCTGTATGATGTAACTTAGATGTTTAAATAGGTCCACACACCCACTTCTCTTGCACAATTTCCAGCATCAGCTGTTGCGTGAGTGATTCACCTGTCAGACTGATCCTGCAACTTCTTGGGCTTGTGATTTAAAGCATGTGTGATGATTTGGTCATCTGTGCAATTTCTGCCTGTCAGTTAATGTGAAGTTAGCTCTTATTGCTATAAATGTATAGTGGGTAGTATGTGTTGCTGTATATTTTGCCTGCAGCAAAAAGCTGCCTGCCTGGAGAAGGGGCTTTGTGGTGTTGGGTCCTGGCTGTTCCCAGGTGTGTTGAGAAGGCAGCCTGGATCAAACCCCCCCACCCCCTTCAGGTGATAGAGAGGCAAGATGATGGTGAGCAACTAGAGGTAAGGAGAAACCAGTGACATGGTGGAGCTTAAAAGGTCTTCCTAAGGCAGCTGGGAGCAACTCACAGGAAGTATTGGGCGGGACAGTGAAAGAGAGGGATTATTTTTAGCAGCTTTGGGGCCCACATTTAGGTGCAGAACCAGTGGGGGTGTGAGGTGCCAGGCAGGCTGGCACCTGCAGAATTGCGTTGGGGTGCTCTCAGGGTACTCCAGGAGGCTTCTGTTCTGAAGTAAATAGCGACAGGATGTGCACATCCACTCGGGTATTACATGGGCCCTAAGAGTGAAGGTGGTGACTGTTGTTTAATCTGTGAGGTTGGTGGAGGGGTCAGAGAAGCTAGCATGAGGTGCTGGGCCCAGTTGGCTGGCCAGCTGGTCGAGCTCTCTGACTCTGATCACCTCTTGCCTAAAAACCCAATACAACAGCAGTGCCTGGCTTCAGTTTAGACTGAAAAGTTGTTTGTATGCTCTCTAGTTGCAGCTGAGGAAATGGCCAGGTGGGGCAATCACGGTTTTATTTTTCATAGTCCCCTTTGATCTGGAAGAGCCCAAACCTGCCTTGGGTACAAGGAGCTTTTGGGTTTTATAGTCTGTTCAGCCCAAGCCTCTGCTGCCCACAGTTTGCACAGCAGAAGGAAGAAGCATAATATAGATGGATATTTTCTCCAGCAAGTGCAGGTTAAAGCGTCAGCAAGACCATGGCGGTGGTCTAGAGTTCCCACCAATGAGTAGGTGACGTCTGTGCCACTTGCCCATGGTGCCATGTCTTTGCTGTACCCAGTGTCAGCCTGATGAGTGCAGGGGAAGGGAGGTACACCTCTGCCTGTGATAGTAGCTATTTAATTTGCTGAGCAGACAGTTTGGGTGCTACCAGCTCAAAATGAAGCAGCACTTGCCAGCAGGAGCAGCGGGAGCTGTGGCAGTGTGGGGGTGCCGGCTTCCAGCAGTGCAGAAGGTGGAAGATGATTTTCATCAGCAGCACAGACAGGCGTCTATCTAGCCAGAGTGACAATAATCCCCTTCTGGCACGGACTGAGAACGCTTGCTTGTCAGGTTGCAGGCTTATGTGGAGAAAGTCTGGAGCCTTTGTCTGTCGTAGCGGTCAAAGGAAGGTTGCATCCAATTCTATGAAACTCTGGATGGCTGGAGGTTTTTTGCAGCGTGTTGATTCATCTTATTCTGAAGGTTAAAATACAGGGAAGATCTTATAAAAGACTACATAAAATAAATAATGGCTTGACATTTACTGCATAGAAAAGACTTGAGGCATTACTTACCTACAGTCAAGGGCATAGGGTGCTCTGAGGTTGGGGTAATGACCCACTTCAAACAGAGGCAGACCACCGCTGGTGACACCAGTGCCTGGCACAGGGGAAGGACAGCACAAAGCTGGGACATGTGAGAATCAAGGTTGTCTATGGCACCTGAGGTCAGCTTTCTAGTGCCTCTCCATGCTGATATTCTCTCTTCCTGCAAGTGTGGCCTCCCTCAGAGCACCAAGTGGGTCTTGTTCCCTTACTGAGCTGCTGGCAAATATTTCCTTGTCTTTTGTTATATGCCTTGGAGCCTTTTTTACTCTGTGCTTTTAAATTCCTTTCTTTAAGGGAAGTATCTACTACTTCATGAGTTATTTCGTGATGCTTTTTGTTCATGGTAATTTTCTCAATACTTTTGTGACAGAAGGATCTGCTTTGTACTTACAAATTTTACTTCGCATCTGTCTTTTTTTTTTTTTTAAATGAGCATCTATTTCTCCCTCTGACAGTCTTCTGTTCAGGTATTTAATAGGATGTAGCTTACATAAACATAATTGTACGGCATGAAAGCAAGCTAGAAACAAAGAAATGTTAAAGATGAACAGCATTATATCCTCAAACTAGAGGACATCTCCTCCAAGCTGTCTTTGGTTGATCTCCAGTAAACATTTTCTATTGGTTGTCTCCTGCTTCAGGGTACAGAGCTATTATTGGTAGTGGCATCAGCCTAGCTTTATCTCGGGAAGGAGTAAGTGTTGTGTTAAATGACTTTTATTGGTGACATTAAGAAAATTTGTCTCTACGGTAATAAATAGAAAAATGTGGGTAGAAGTCTTAAAAATAAAAACTTACTTCAGCTGAAATATTAAATTCAGGTCAGCTGGCAGCACTAACCCAGAGCCTCTCTAGAAAGCTTTAATGCTGGAAGTGACCCAGAGGCCTGGATTGGCCAGGGCCCTCAGAAAGGTATGGAAAACTATCTGGCTGAGTTAATAGGGTTTTCCATTTCTTGTATGTGTGATGCTATCTGTGACTTTCTAGCTGATGTTATGGCCCTGTCTATTAGTCTCTTCTTTAATAATATATGATGTAGAAATGGGTTCCTGTGTTACCAAATAACTGCAAACTGGGCAGAAGTGTTTTAATTCCATCCTGTGCCTCAGACTCCTTCCAACTTCCTTTTCCTTCCCTTCTGTATTCATTAGATATTTTTGTATATTTGTAACCATTTCCAAGCTTTTTTTTCACTCTTTCATCTTAGGAACAGACTATTTCTGCAGAGTCCTTTCCTCTGGTACTACTGAAAATTCCATGAGAGGCATATACATGTCTGGAAAAGGAGCGAGATTTGGGATGATAGAGGCATCACTCCTGGTTTTCATAGTCTCACTTTCAGGGCGTTCATTGGACACAGAGCGTCCCAGAATAGTTCCAACAGAAGGGCATCACGTTGGTTTGGTGATATATTTGCTTTATACTGCACCGTAAGCCAGAAAAGCAACACCAGAGAGCTGTGAAGCAAGACACACAACATTTCGCAGTGCTGTGACCCCACAGGTTTGTCAGACGCAACTCTGAATTAACCAAAATAACGCAAGAAGTTACGACCTGTGTAGTGGCATTGCCATGACAGGTTGCACCACCTCTCTTGGTTTGACTCAGTGTCAAGTGGTAATTCTGTTCATGTTTTTAGACCTTTAGAAACACAAGGAGGGAATTAGTTAATTAGGTGGTTTGTTGTCTGACATAGAACTGAATTTTGAATGTAGCCTCTTCATCTGAAAAAAACCCAGCTAAATGGAAAACGGCACATGAAATATGGTAGTTTGACCGGAACATACAGGATAGGGTATCAGGCTGATCTTCCTAAGTCATGTGTGTGGTTAAATTCTGTTAATACAAATATGACAATAAGGTTTGGCTTAGATCTGGGGTAAATGTGGTTGAATTTGTACAGCCAAGCAAAGGTGCACAGCTGAGTTATATTAATATAAGGCAGACTGTTAACTAGTATGAAGAATAAATACATAAGTATGGAAAGAAAGGAATCAGAGGGATGTGTGAGAGGACAGTTTTCTGGAGTTATTGACATGACAATTAGCAACATGTGCAAGTTTGGAAGTACGAAAGGAGATGGTAAATCAAAGCAGGTTATATCCTGCTGCTTCATGCTTTTGCCTTGATGGGAAATAACTATTTTTAAAAGCAGATGCTGTTTCCCCATGGCCAAACTCCTGCTGGAGTAAGCCTGTGCAGTCCTATAGTAACTACTAAGGGACTGATCAGAGCCAAACCAACCTGGAGAGGAAAGGAACTTGACCCCGAGGCCAGCTGGGAGTGATGCGGGGAGGGACATGACAGCCCGCACCCAAGTGAGGAAGTGATGGGCTGGGTTGGTAAGCAGAGTGTGCAGGGTGACGTGGACAGGAGAAACTCCTTAATCAACAGATGAGAGTTGGAGTGGGGTTACTCTGGGTGCGTGCACGCAAATAAGGAAGCGCCCGCAGGCTGGCGTGGGGGGGACGGCTGTCACACCTGCTCTGGGAAATCAGCAACTGCAGTGCTTGTGGATCTGTGCACACTGCAAGGGGAGCGAGCAGGGGGAATGAACGAGAGGACTGCATGCACTTGCAGGGCTGTGGCCTCGTCAGGATCACAGAGATGTGGTGGGGTAGCTCACACAACTGGAGTGCTGCAATGGATGGATACAGGCTCTTCAGGAAGGATGGGCCAGGACGGCGATGGGGAGGAGCTGCCCTTCGAGAGCAGCAGGGATGCATGAGCTCTGCACTGGGATGGGTGAGGAGCCCACTGAAAGCCTGTGGGTCAGGACTAGTGGGCAGGCAAATGTGGCTGATGTTGCAACAGCGATCTGCTACAGATCACCTGATCAGGAAAAAGAAGTAGATGGGACCCTCTTCAGACAACTAGAAGTCGTCTCATGTTCACAGGCTCTGGTCCTCATAGGGCACTTAAATCACCCTGATACCTGCTGGAAAAGGCATGTGGCAGAGCACAAACAGTTCAGGAGACTTCCGGATTATCATTTCACAAATGATAGTGAGTATTCTTGCCAGTTTCCTCATCCCACCAAAAGTTAAGGACTATTTCTTTCAACATACACCCCTGAAATGAGACATTGGCATTAAGTTGATTCAGGGTTTGTAGGATTTACCAGTTCCTGAAAAGGCTTTGAGACCTGACTCTCCCTTTCAGCGTGCTTACCGTACATCAGTGCAGTCTGCAGAATTTTAAGGGAGAGAGGGGGCAAATGGCAGAAAGCTCTGCATCAACATCATCCAGTCATACACTGTGGCTGTAACTATGGAGCTGTGTGTGCCCAGCTTTGACCAGAGCAGCATACCCCACAAAAGGAACAGGCACGCTAACAGGGCAGCACTCAGAGATGGGTCTTTAAAACGAAACGTACCATTTGCTCTCCTGAGATGCTGTACAGCTGATCTGCCTGTACACAGAAATCATCAAGAGCAGGCAAGCACTGCCCAGCACCCTGCAGCCTTCCCTCGGCCTGCTCTCGTCTGCAGTGGGAATGGGGTTCACCTACATTTTGGCGGCACAGGGTACTTCAAAGCAAAATTTTTCCCATTTGCTTTCTTTCCCTGGGCTTACACTGGCCTTGAGCCTAAATGAGACCTGGAGAGGTTTCACCAAATGCCACCTCTGTGCAAGTTGCTCCTTGTCATTCACGCTTACTCCAGAAGGTGTTTATCCCACCACTAAATTTATCTTTAGAGTAATGTAAATTGCCTGAAGTGCAAGAATGAAACATATACACAATAAAACAAAACAAACAGAGCTTTGTTTACTTCTACAGGTTGAACAGATATAATGGGATATATGGGATCCCATTGTCCCGTTACTTTAAACAGCCCTTTATAAAGGCCTTGCTTCAGGCATTTATAACACGCAGTTGGGGTTCCTGTCCTGAGTAAAGTGGGACAGATACAGTATATTGCTTACTCCTACTTCCAAGAAAAGGGCTTAATTTTTCAGCTTGAATCTTTGTGTCTCCTCTTTAGTATTAAGCCTCATCTAGGCCAGTTCCATTATAATGTATTTCCTTACACAATATTAGTTCTACTGTGCTGAACATCTGACATATACCTTACACAGGCTCTAAGCCATTTTTGCAGTTCGCACAGGTTTGAGCTACATGAATAATGGCTCATCCCTTTAGCTTCAAGCATGCGTGCTCAGGAGAGCACACTGTTCCTGTTTTAGTACAGAGGTCTTGCCCTTCCCTGAGGGAGTGGTGTGTGAATAGAGCACTTCAGACTTACTGATTTTTAAACATATTTTGCATGCAGTTTATTCTATTTGTTCAATGTTAACAGTGTACATATAAATACTGAAAGGGTAGGAAATGCCGGTATGTGTATGAGCATACAGGTGGTGTGTAGCAGTTGACCTCAGTACACATACAGTGAGAATAAAGAATCGTATTATTCCTTGCCTAACACTGTAGGTTATGTCACAGTGGGGGAGGCAGAACAATTTGAATGAGATGGACTGTTTGGGACAGGAGCATGCTGAGAGGAAAAGCCCGCAGGGGCCCCCGGCTTATTCCTCTGCACTGCCTGGACTAGCTTAATTAAGACTAAACCTTCAGCTTCCGACATGAAGAGGTGTCGCACGGCAGAAGAGGGCGCCAGACAACAAGGAGGAGGTGCTGAGCTGGCGATGGTCCCTGGAGCATCCTCCCTAGCCAGGGGGAGGTGACCCGGGAATGGGGGCGGGGGGCGCGGGGTGCTCCGTGAGCCCCGGGAGCAGGGTGGGACGGACGATACGCTGCCAGTCCCGCCGAGCCGCGACTAACAGGGAGGGTAAAAAGAAAGACTAGGGGGAAGAAACCCAACAACCCCCAATTTCCCGTCCTGCCCTGCTGATCCCCGGGCATTGTAGGGCTGGGCCAGCGCTGCCGGGTGGGGGAGGGGAAGGCAGAGGCTGCTTGGACACGACCCAGTGTTTGGTAAGACAAACTTACCACTAAATAACTGAATTTTAAATAAGACTAAGTAAGGCCAACTGCGAAATTACTTGACAGAAGTTTTACCGGCACAGCTCTCGGGCTGTTCCACGGTTCCTTGTGCCCTTTAGCACATAGTGTCCTCAAACTCTCCGCGCCGGACAAACAGCGATGCTGCAGGAAACAAAGCACTACGACCACCTCCGGCAAACCGCGCTCGCCAGCAGCGATGAAACCCATAGCGCGCCTTCCGCGCCCTCCCCGGCACCTCGGTGCGGGGAGGCGGCGCCCCGGGCCCGGGAGCACCGGGCCCGGCCCAGCCCCTGCCCAAGCGCCAGTCCCGGCCCTAGCAAGCCCCAGTGCCGCGCCTGGCCGGCGGGAGCTCTCCATGGTACTGGAGCGCTGCCGCCGCCATCTCGCCGCGGCCCGTCGCGGTTTGCCGGGGGCGGTAACGAGGCGCCTCCCGGGGCAGAGGCACCGCCGCCGCCCCGTGCTCGGGACATCTGGGTTCCCGGTTAGGGCTTTGTTTTTTCCAGACGCCCCAAGAGGAGTCCCCGTCTCTCTGTCTGCCTCCCCCGCCCTGGGGAAATGGGGATGGCGGTACCGCCTCTCCGTAAGCTGCTGGGAGACCGCTGGGTAAGAAGCAGGTTTCCCACCTGCAGAAACGGCCCTCGGCACTGGGAGACACCTCGGCTCGCGGCGCAAGAGTTGGACGTGTTTCTGATTAGCAGAATGGCAGAGAGCAACGTGCCTTTTACTCTAGTCAGCCAAAACACTGCGAGCAAGGGCTGCTGTGAGTTCTGTTTCCTGGAGTGTGGGAGATGCCTCTCTTACATTAAACTATATTTCAGTGGGTTTAAAATGATTTTTCACTATGATGCAGAGGATGTTTTAATTTTTCTGGTATCTAAATATTTTAAATAATGTGTAAGTCATAGATACGCTTTATGCTGAACTCTATTTCCAATCAAATGACGGCCTGGCCATGATGGCTGGTTCAAAACATATTTTGGAACATTTACACAGTAGCTGCAGAGTGTGGTTCCGTCGTAACAAGTGTGTCGTTTCTCTCAAGCTTCATTTCAGCCTTTCTGAACACATCTGATTGGGACCAGCTTTTGCTTTTCTGCATTTTATTTACAACAGTACAAAGTGAGTGCCATCAAATCGGCGTGGTGGTATCACATGCGTGCCTCGGACTCCCTTTGCACCAACCTCATTGATTTAAAAGCCAGGGAACATCAGACTCAAGTTAGCTAGCAACCTAGCTGGGGGACAAGGATGTAAGTGAAAAGACTGGAACTACACCTCATGCATTCTGAGAACTATTTACATTTTGGAAATGAATGTAATCTTAAACATTCCTCCATTAAGTTTTTAATTTCTTCAGCATTATTCTTTGCTTATGAACACAATTTTTTTTCTTTATTACTAGTTAATTATTGACTCGGCTCAGTACAGGCTAAGGGAATGTCTAAACTCTGGTCTACTGACCCGTATGTCCTACCCGTGCAAAGCAATTGTAAGGGTTGTTCTACACACAGGTTTCCATCAATTGCCAGCCGGATGAATTTCTTCCGTGGACACCATTATCATGGAATAAAAATTACTTGTTCCAGTTTAGTTTACTGTATTTTGAGAGTATGTTTAAATGCATGCAAACCTGGAGTGATTCTGATACAGTAATAACACTGATGTTTGTTTCCTGAATTAACTGCCAGGTATGAAGAAGCCCCAAGAGTTTTTATAGTAAGTACTTAGCCTTGAGTATACCAGAAAAAATATTTTCCTTTGTTTAGTTTCATTGGTTTTATTAGTGTTAATATAGAATGGGCTCAGTATTTTTCAGCTTTTCCACATTATTCAGGCAAATCACAGATCACCTCCTGATGTTTCCAACATCTCAATGCGATTATTCTACTCACTCTAATTTTATTTACATGTGTCATCATTCAAAAGTCATCTGGAAAACCTTGATGTGCCTGGCGCTCATTATTTTCCATGGGATGGAAAATTTCCACTAGAAATAAGAGGAAAGGACTGTATAGCCTTGAACAAGCTCTGAATGGGACTTAAAAAATTATGTTGCCTGCATTTCCAAATCTTTGACCTTTTCTTCCAGCACTGCACTGATGGGTAACAGTTTACCCTTCCTTCACCCTGCCAGCCCTCTCCCATGCACCCGCTCTATGTGCAATTCATCATATTTTCCACCTTCAGGATAAGTCTGTGGGCTATGGTTAAGCGTAAGAGCGGTATATTGTTGAGTAAAGCCCCTTCTGCATCAGAATGTGTAGGAGACTACCAGATCCTCTGACAGGTTACAGGTGGGCCATGCATGCATTAACACATGTTCATGTATTAATGGTCACGTCCCGTATCAGTCCATAGAGGTACAGCATCTCCATGGAGAAGACCCATGAATTATTTCATATATTTTCTTAAGTTGAGTGATGCTAAGCACACTTTCTGGATCTGGAAGTAGCTTCCTCTATGAATCTAGAAATAGTAAATGCTGGCTTTTTGACCTTTTTTAAAATGTCATGATGAGTGACAGATACCTCCCATGACGTATCTCAGCATATAATTTGCATCATGCTGACTTTGATCCTGCGCATGTAAACAAGGGCAAAGCACCACAGCACAAATATTTGTTTTAGGACTGAGACAGTCTGCTGTGTTTTTTTTTAAGGCAGCAGAGTTAGACAAGCAGAACTTGTGTGGATTACTGTAGCCCAATAACACTGTTGCTAGTAGGACGCCACGGGCTTTGTACTGATTTTGCAAGGCCTGGGGACTGAGACTTGTTTTGTCTGAGCTTTTCTTGACCCATCTACGGCTTTCTTTTCACTTTCTTTAGCTGTAAGGGCAATATCTCTAATGAGCAGCTGGCTAGGTTGAACTGGTTTACTTTTGCTTAGGTCGGTGTGGTACAACCCTAGTTTTTACATGGATAGTGACAAGAAGTTATACTGTGGAGAATGAGGTATTTATAACTAACATAATGATGCAGTGTAGGGGAATACAGGCCTAGTATGGCAGCAGGGTCCCCTGAAAGTGGGGACACAGGGCATTGTAGAGGAAGCATAGGATGATAAAAAAGGGGGTACAGCCTTGGCACTGGAGAACTCAGGACTATAAAGAGTTCTCCAGTAGTCAGCTAAAACAGTGCAGACCTGGGAGCTGGGCAAAGCTGATTTAAGGGTAACAAAAAGAACAAAGAACAGGTATGTAACATTCATAAATGGCATCTCATAGGGTAAAATTGGATGCAACGTGGAGCTGTAGACAAATGAAGAAAGAGCAAGGTGTAAAGGCACGTTAGAAAACATACAAAAATAGCCCCGGGCTCAACATCAGTCCTAACAGGAGGAAGAAGAAACCCTACCACATCACACTTTCCTCAGCAAAGAACTTGTTGGGAAGACACCGATGAGCAGCTGCACCCACAATGCCTGGTGCTTGAGAAAGGCTGCCACTGTCGATCTTAGGCCCCAGATGAACTGTGGAAGGGAGAGGACAATGCCAGAAAAAGGACTGATAGGAAACAGTGTGTCTACAATAAAATTAATTGCATTATTATTTTTGATTTTTTTTTGTAGTAGCATTCTTTTTTTCTTTCTTTAATAATTAACTCTCACCTAATAGTTCTCTGATTAGACTGTTAAGTTTGCTGTTATACTAATAATAAATTCTGAGTAAGGGGTGGGGGTTTTTTTTCATAACCAAACTCTGTGTAACATTAGTAACAGGAGCAAACGATGCATGTTTTGGAAATTTGGGCTTAACGATCTCTCCAAGGTCCCAGACAGTATCTGGCACAGTCAGAAATAGAATAAAGATATCCTGTCTCCCAGCCTGGCACATTTACCACAGGATCATCCTTCCTGCCTTTGCTTTATTTATTACATTTAAATAATTATTATGCATATTAAGCTCTTTGAAAGTACATTGCTATAAATACTAGGACAGTGACCATGTTCTAATTTGAAAACTACCAACTCCTCATTTTCAGTACATCATTCAAACCATGGAGCCATTATGACAGAGCCCAGGGGATCATATTGCTGTGACTCACGGTCTGATAATACACAATTTAGTGCACGTTAGCGCTATGACAAAGACAGGTGCTGCATAACAAAATGGCAAAGGTGAGTCCTGCACACCTGAACAATTCATTTATTTTCTCAAAACTTGGGGCTAACCTGCTACTTGTTAGCTGGTTACTAATGAATGTGAGCTTTCGGAAACACAACCAACTCACGTTCATCTCTGGACTGCACACTTGGCTTTTCTGCAGGCCATACTCTAGAGTCTTCTGAGCAGGAGTCAGGCTCTTTCTCAGTTACTGAGATTATCCTGCACACTTGCCTTCTTTACAGGACTCTTTTGCAGTCCACTTTCTCCCCTTGACTTCCCGTTAGGCTGCAGTGTATGATTATATCAACACGTGACTGGAGACAGATGTTGCAGACAGGTCCTCCAATGCTCACAGTCTGTGCAGGGGCAAAGCTGTTTCTTCTTTCTTCCATGTCATTAAGCGTCACTGAAATGCCTGGTTGCTAATGTTTGTGGATTTGCCTTCCACAGGGATACATCTCAGGCTTGTAGAGATAAGTGTCGGTTGGGTAATTAAATCTCTCTGAGGAGCTCGAGTAGTCAGGTTTATGTGACTGAGTAGCCCTGTGTAGATGCCAGCCAGGTGGCATGTTAGGCAGAGCACTCTTGGAGACCATTGGGGCTGCAGAGGTGAAAGCAAGGGCAGCACATGAGAAGGAATGAGTGCATTTTAGCTGCTACTTGGGCTTGCAGACTGACAGGGCTGACAGCTTACAGTCAACACTACTTTTACTGTACTGTAAACATAATTCACCTCAGGGTTAATTTCTGAAGAAAAAGCAAGCATGAAAGCAGGAGCTGCCATTCTTTCTTGGTCCTGTTTTGGAACACTTTCCCTGACTTTGATCTGACAGCTTGAACCCAAAGCAAACTTCACTTCGTCTACCAGCTAACAACATACGTGCATTCATTTTCTGTTCTCCAGGCAACTCTTACTGGTGCAAAAACACTGACCACAACAGGAAATAATTTGTGGAGAGACACAAAAATAAGCTGATGGAGAAAATAATGTTAATGAAAATAACCAGCTCCATGTCATGGGCTTAAAATGGGAAAGGCAGGCAGGAATGCCAGCATTCAGCATTGCCCTTACCAGATGATCTCATTTGCAAAACCTCTTGGGCCAGCCTTCTCCTAGAGCGGTAAAATCCACAGCAGTAAAACCTTCTCGCAGGACAAGAAGCATCTGTAGCAGAGCTGTCCCAAAGCAAACATCTCCAGGTGGACTATGATGCACTTGGTGAAGTCAGCATAAAATGTCACAGTCCTAAATCGCTTTGCCTTTACAAAGTACAAAGTAATTGGTCAACAAAATTTCTATTTGCAACTTTTTTTTGAAAGTGGCTGGAAAGTATCAGTTTCTGTATTATATGTGAGGACACCAAAGTACAGCGATTCAGTGGTTCAGTGGCTTAGCATTATTTACGATCTTTGAAATAACATCCAAATTTCCTGTCTTGTACACTAGCCAACTCTGTATGGTAGAGTGCTTTAGATACATATTTAGGGCCATTTTCCACAGACCTTCAAGGCGTTGGAGACCATTTCTTCTGCAGCAGGTCTTCCCAAAACTCATCCCAGGGTAGCTTCTGCCCCATTTAAAACAGCCTTACCTTGAAGCTCACTTAGCAGAGAAGGCAACCCCTTAAGATTTGGCAACCACAGCCAGCCATGCCTGATCGAGACCAGCATCTGTAAAGACTGAGGAGCTTCTTTTCAGTTTATTTTTTACCCTTTAATTGAATTCTTTCTTTGCCTGTCCTTGGAAAGTAAACCCTTGTCTTTGCAAATGTTTTGCACAATAAGGCAATGCACTGTACGAGTTAAGCAGTATATTGATTAATCTTTTCTCTATTTTTTTATCCTTGATTTAACTGAAATTAAGAGAGGCAACAACATCTCTTGTGAAGAGGGGGGCAGCACGCCAAAGTGATGAAATATGCCCTTGCAACTTGAACAAAGAAACCCGGTTGGGGATCCTGATCCCAGCGGGGACTTTGCTGGGATGCTTTATGTGCCTAAAATGTCAGGAAAATACTAGTTTTGGACACCTTGAGAAAAACCCACACCCTGACTTTAACCATACCTCATGTAACGATTCACCCTGGGTACACGGAGCTGTGAGAGGCCGTGTTGCCGGAGGACCAGCGCCCTGAGGCACCGATGGCTGCAGGCTGCGAGGTGGCGGGGAACCAAACCGACTCCGTTTGTAGCCTCCCGCAAAGCGGGACAACAACGCCGGGCCGGGCCCCTGTGCCCCCGGGAAGCCGCCGTTCCCGTAGGCGGCGGTGAGGAGGCGGTCCGGTCCCGGCTCCGCACCCCGCCTTGTCCCCGGTGGCGTTGGCTGAGGAGCCCGGTGGGCGATCCGAGGGGCTGCCTCTGTCCCCGGCCCTGAGGGAAGGGGCGGAGGAAGAGGCAGCGCCCGCCGTGGCGCCGAGCCCCCTCCTCGGGAGGGCCCCGGCGGGGAGCCCGGCCCGGCCCGGCCCGGCGAGGGCTCAACGCCTCGCCCGCCCCCGCAGCCAGGCCGCAGCGCTGCCAGCGGCCGCCGCCGCAGCGCGGCGTCTGCGTGAGGGGGAGCCCATGGCCAGCCCGCCGCCGCCGCCGCCCTAGCCGGCCGCAGCATGCCGAACAGGGCCGGCCTGGACACGGCGCTGAGGATGTCCCTGCGGCGGAAATCCTCCAAAATTCACTCCTCGGCTGGTGAGGAAAGGGCGAGGCGAGGCGAGGCGGGAGGGAGCAGCGGGGAGAGGAGGCGCCGCGGCGGAGGATGGAGGGCGAGGGGAAGGGAAACGGCGCCTCCACGGCCCGGCCGCCCGGCCCCGGCGCCGCGCCGCACCGCCCGCGCCCCCTCCTCCTCCTCCTCCTCCTCCGCCGCCGCTGCCCTGGCCGGGGGCTTTGGCGGCTACAGCGGCGGGAAGCCCGCGGTACCGACCCGCCCTCAGGGTCTCTGGGGGGAAAGGAGGTGCCGCGGACCCCAGGGCTGCTCGCCCGGCCCCCGCGCCCCGTGGGCACCGGGCGGCCTGCCTCCGCACCCCGGCCCCAGCACCGCGCCCCAGTCACTGCACCTCGCCGGGCCCTTGCATCCCGCGGGGCAGCCATCCGATGGGCCCCCCTGCCCCCCCAGCACCCGCACCCCACGGGGCACCCACCCCACAGGGCCCCCCCGCAGGCCACCCTGCCCGCTGCTGCACAAGCATAGCCAACCCTTTCCCTGCGTCGCCGGGGTGAGGGCAGGTGGTGAACAACCTTCAACGACAGCCTGGGTGCTGCCTTCTCTTGACACCACTGCTGAGGAGGTGAGGTGTCACCCCCCTTCTTTCTCTTGGTTCGGGTACTTTTTGACAGGAAAATTCCGTGGTGTGCATCTGGTCCCAGGATAATACTGCTGGCCAAGGCAGGGAGGCAGGGGCACCCCGCTGGGCTGGGCAGGGGCCTCCATTCTGTGGTTAGGAGTAGGGAGAGCACCAGGCACTCCTGTGAGCTTGCACAGAGGTAAATCATAAGGTTTCTCAAGAGGTTTGTTTAAGAAAATGCTTTGCAACTCATTCATAAGAAAACATAACAAAAGGCAAAAATGGAATACTTTGAAGGTGCAATTCTGGTCCCAAAGGACTTCCACCGGCTTCTGTAGGACCAAGGTGCATTCAGAATTCACTTTCATCTGTTTTACTTAGGGATAGCTGAATCCTCAGTGTCATTCTCTGTGACTTACAGACAGGTCAGGTAAAAGGCTGAGACACCCATTCCTGTGCAAAATATTTAGTGTCCTAGTACAATCTCTGCGATGAGTAAGGGTGCAGTATAATGCTAATTCAGCACTTTTTATTTGAGATGGGAGTGTGCTTTTTTAGAGTATTTCCTGATCAGCTCTACTTTGGGTTAAATCTCAAGAGCACCTTGGACAGCATTTGCTGGATTGCTTTTGGATGACGCTGAAGACATCCTTCAGCCACTCATAGCTATTCAGCCCATGGAACCAGCTAGAGCTAGCTTGAAGGAGAAGCCACCTTCCCTTTGGCTCTGAACAACCTGGTCACTCTACTAGTATTCCCCTGTTTGGCCTCACTGCTTGCTAATAAGGACAGAACCTCAGGGACTTCTGCATAGCTGCTGAAGTAAGCAGGATGCTAAGCAAAGAGGTGTGTAATGCTAGCTCATAGGAAATGGTACGGTTTCAGACTAAGATTTAGCACATTACCAGCTTTACTTACCTCCAGCGTAAGCCATTCAGGTGAAACAGTTGCAGTTAAGCAGATTCCACTCTCCAGTGCTTGGGGTTGTGTCCACTTCTGCAGTCTGGTCTGAAACCCTGTCCTGTGGCAGGGAGGCTCCTTTCCCAGAGCTGTAGTTTGGCAGATCCGTTTGCAACCTAAAGTTTGGAATCCAAACCTGGGTGCCCTTACCCATAACCAGCCCTTCAAAAGAAATCCAGATGCCGAATGCTTGGCACTTGGAGAATGCTTAGTTTGAGCATGAATACATAAGGAGTTTAAGCTTCAGGTTTTTATAAATCAGACATCTGGGTCTAGGTGGTTAAGTTGCACCTCACTTCTGCTCTGGGTGCCTGAGACTCCTCTGAACATCTCTGGGTGCCTGAGGCACCCCAATCTAGCTGTGATTTACCTATACACAGTGTTAGACTTCTGCATGTTCCCTGCTTTTCATGTAAGTAAAATCCAAGTTAGATGATACATTGAAAAAAGACGGGGCTTGCTGGTTAGCATTACTATCACTGCTTCTCAGTTGTTGAACAATATATTTCCTATTTAAAATGTTTTTCTGAAGGATAACAGAGTAATATCTAGTATAGGTATATATAATGCCTATAATATTTACATATTAGATGTTTGTGTAACTTATTACATAGACTTATTAAAGGATATGATTGTAGTTGGCTTAGGACAACCAGAGCCAATCTCTCTGCCACCCTGAGAGAAGGTTCTGCTTTCCCTCTTCCTGCATATTCCCATTGCCTTGCTTGCGTCAACATTAGCCATCAGCTGGTTAGATGGTGCCATTACAACAGCGCAGAGTCTGGTTGGAGGCCCGTCACTAGTGGTGTTCCCCAGGGGTCTCTGCTGAGTCCAGTCCTGTTCACTATATTCATCAATGACCTGGATGATGGGACAGAGTGTAACCTCAGCAAGTTTGCTGATGATACCAAGCTGGGAGGAATGGCTGATACACCAGAAGGCTGTGCTGCCATCCAGTGAGACCTGGAAGGGCTGGAGAGCTGGGCCGAGGGGAACCTCATGAAATTCAGCAAGAGCAAGTGCAAGGTCCTGCACCTGGGGAGGAACAACCCCAGGCACCAGGACAGGCTGGGGGCTGACCTGATGGAAAGCAGTTCTGCTGAGAAGGACCTGGGAGTGCTGGTGGACAGCAGGCTGACCCTGAGCCAGCACTGTGCCCTTGTGGCCAAGAAGGCCAAGGGTATCCTGGGCTGCATTAAAAGGAGTGTGGCCAGCAGGTGGAGGGATATTATCCTTCCCCTCTACTCTGCCCTAGTGAGGCCACATTTGGAGTACTGTGTCCAGTTTTGGGCTCCTCAGTTTAAGAAGGATACGGGACTGCTGGAGAGAGTCCAGCGGAGAGCTACCAAGACGATCAGGGGACTGGAGCATCTCCCTTATGAGGAAAGGCCTTATGAGGAGAGACCTTTGTTCAGCCTGGAGAAAAGACTGAGGGGGCATCTTATCAATACCTATAAATATCTGAAGGGTGGGTGTTCAAGAGGATGGGGCTGGACTCTTTTCAGTGGTGCCCAATGACAGGACAAGGGACAATGGGCACAAGTTGGAACACAGGAAGTTACACCTGAATATGAGAAAAAAACTTCTTTCCTGTGAGGGTGCCAGAGCAGTGGAACAGGCTGCCCAGGGAGGCTGTGGAGTCTCCTTCCCTGGAGACAATCAAAACCCACCTGGACATGTTCCTGTACCCCCTGCTCTGGGTGTCCCTGCTCAAGCAGGGGGTTGGACAAGATAATCTCCAGAGGTCCCTTCCAACCCCTACCATTCTGTGATTCTGTGATGGTCAGCTGGGTCAGTGCTGATGTGGCTCACTACCAGCCTGTATGAACTCAAATGGCAGCATTGCAGGGGGGCAACAGAAAACAGACACAGAAAGGCAGGATCACTGTGTTTTTCACAGCAACCTGTGGCTTGGTGTGCAGAGCTGCTGCCTCTGCGGACCAAACAGGTTCCAATGAGGGGCTCTGGGCTGTGTGAACCCAACTGTAAAAGCATGTATTTGGAGACAGAGCCATGCAGTTCAGATGTGGTTGGTTGTGTGGTGGCACTGCAAAATCCAAAGAGCTTTCTGAGACGAGCGGTGTGGTGGGGGGACTGGTCACCCTTTCGTCATGCTTAGGTAGGGTCAGGTAACCCTGTCTTCATCCACTGCAGTTTCCTTGGCACCTATGTATCAGAATATTCTACCTTCTTTCTTTTTCAGAAGAGAAGACACGTTTCCTGCTTTAAATACTTGCAGTTTGTTTGCTAGTCCTGTTTACTTTTGAGGGAGTTTTGGCAATCTTAAAAGTATTAGCTTTTTGTTTGGAACACAGAGATTTGTTTTCATACTGTGTAAAGTATTTCTGTAGCTTACAGATGTTCTTCTTTAGGCAAGAAGAACAGTACTTCTGCAATGGTCTAATGATGTCTTTTCACATCAGATCCAATTGTGATTTTCTACCCTCTTGCATTTTGTAGTGTGACTTCCACATATGCTAGTACAGTATAAAATGTAATTGGTATATTTGGTAGAGTTTTAAACAGTCTTAGCACCGTTACAAAGGACTTCACAAAAGACCAGATGATGTGCAAAGGAGAATTTAGAGGTGACGAGTCACCTGCTGCCACTCAAATGATCAGTCCTCTTCTTTTTTATGCATTTGCTCATTAATCGATTCTTTTTTCTGCTTTGTACAACTAAATTTTTTATTGCTGTAATGTTGTACCAGCTGAGCTAAATTGATTAGATTTAAATTATTCTCAAAGAACTCTCCAGCTCTTTACTGTTGGAACCACAGACATCAAAGACTAACCTGTTCTTCTCCTTCCTGTCTCCTTAAAGTCACTAAAAATATGCAACTGTCAATAACACATTGGATGATGACACAATAGCATTTTTATTTTTAGGGCAAAAAATTCAAATTCCAACTTTAGAATGGATTAAAGCTACAAATGGTCTTGATGTCATTTACTGTGGTCTTTTTCAACTGCTCAGTGGTGCACATCAGCAAGAAGAAATATTTTTAGTGTAAAGGCAGTGACAGAATCTTCTCCCAGGACATGAGGAGCTGAAATAAAAACATCATTTCATGGTATGAAACAATACTCCTTTAATATCTTTTCCGTCCACATTTCCCCTGAAATATTTGCTTGTATTTTATGCTGTGTATTTGGTCTTAAGAACAGTGACTGTTTTTTAGAGTCATACTCCCTTCTGTTTGTAAAGGGTCTGTCTCTTGCCTTTGTCAGAGGAACATCTATGTAAGAACCTCTTCGGGCTAGATCCTATTTTTGTGCTGTGATAGTACATCACCATGATTGCAACTGTTGGGAAGTGTCATACGGAGCAGTTATAATTGCATACAGGCACTTCTGTTTTCCTCAAAGCTTTCATCTGTAGTCCTTTACAGGTTAGACATAATTCGTATAGATATATGTAAAACACACAGTAGCTATAGGTGAAATATTTAGAGTCAGCTTTCCACTATTTACATATTGCTGTTGCTGCTTCATAGAAGGTGCCTTCAGAGGTCAGGTTCAGACCTGTGTAAGTGTAAGAAGCACAGTGAAGGCTAAAGCTTTCACCGTGAAGCTCACTGAGGTCACCTGTACCCATGAGCACTGAGAGCAAAAGCCCTGTTCTGCTGTGAGAAATGTACCTGGCCTGTGTAGTGACAGCGGGCACTAAGCAGATGGGTGTACTTCATCAGCAAATGCATTTAAGGCCCATTAACATTACCAAAAGTTACAGAACATCGAGTAAGACCATTGCAACCATAGTGTTGGCACATAGAAATTCTACCCTATGATGAGACATTTTTCCAGTTGAAGACTAAAGTACACGTGTGTGTTTAGGCACACGCTCAAACTGTGTGGTGGTAATTATATTGAAGTGTTAGGGAGCTCCTGTTTCTTTTCATCCATGTCTAACTGGCACATAGCGTAGTTTAATGTACAGCTTATTCAATCACATCAAAGGCCTGACCATATTTCCATAAACACCAGTGACAATTAGGCGTTTTCAGCAAGACCTCATCACAATAAACCCCATGTTTTACATTACTATGTTTTTATAGTAGCACGAAGCGGAGTCATCTCAAGCAGTGTGAGATCTTGCTCGACTGTGAAGTGAGGTGGTGACAGTGATGGGGCTAACTGGAGGCCATCCTGAACTTCTGCTGTCTTGGGTAACTCACTGAAAGCTTGTCTGGCTGTGACAGTTCATTTGCATTAGGATAGGAGGGAATTTAAAATACATCTGCTTACAACACTGAATTAGAAAAAGATGTTGCATACTCAGTTACTGTGGAATAATTTCATATATAAACAAGGTCCAAAGTAGTGTGGCAGAAGAAACATTTTTTTTGCCTTACTGTGGTGGGGGAGGTGAGATCATGAATAAATCCATTAAAGATCAAACCACTCAGATGATGGGGAACACAGTTATTTAGGAGTTAGTTGAAGAGATTTAACTAACCTTCAGTTTTTAAGATGAAATGAAATTAAATGAAATGCATTTAATAAAAATAAAAATTTCTACCCACTGTACAGCCAATATATGAACTCTCCTATGTTATGTTATTTGACTATGTTCATAACTCCCTTGAAAACAGACACATGTACTGTCTATTAATAGGAACCATTTTATTCCTTCTCTGCTCCACTCTCTCTCCACAGGACTTTTGTTTCAGATTTTAGTTAGAATCATAGAATCATAGAATGTCCTGAGTTGGAAGGGACCCGCAAGGATCATCAAGTCCAACTCCTGTCCCTGCACAGGACAACCCCAAAATCACAATGTGTCTCTGAGGGCATTGTCCAAGTGCTTCCTGAATATTGTCAGGCTTGGTGCTGTGATTGCCTCCCTGGGGAGCCTGTTCCAGTGCTCCACCACCCTCTGGGTGAGGAACTTTTTCCTAATATCCAACCTAAACCTCCCCTGGCACATCTTCCTGCCATCCCCTCGGGTCCTGTCATTGGTCACCAAAGAGGAGAGATCAGCGCCTGCCCCTCCTCCTCTCCTTGTGAGGAAGCTGTACACCATAACGAGGTCTCCCCTCAGTCTCCTCTTCTCCAGGGTGAACAAACCAAGTGACTTTAGCTGCTCCTTGTATGGTTTCTCCTCTAAACCCTTCACCAACTTCATGGCCCTCCTCTAGACACCCTCTAGTAGCTTTATATCCTTAATATACTATGGCACCCAAAACTGCACACAGTACTCAAGGTGAGGCCGCACCAGCTCAGAGCAGAGCGGGACAACCACATCCCTCAACCAGCTGCAATGCAGTGCTTGATGCACCCCAGGGCACACTTGGCCCTCTTGGCTGCCAGGGCACACTGTTGGCTCATGTTCAACTTGCCATCAGTCAGAACCTCCAGGTCCCCCTCTGCGGAGCTGCTCTCCAGCCTCTCGTTCCCCAGTCTGTATGTACATCCAGGGTTGCCGTGCCCCAGGTGTAAAATCCAGCCCTTGCCCTTTTTAAAATCCATACAGTTGGTGATTGCCCAGCTCTCCAGTCTGTCCAGATCCATCTGCAGGGCCTGTCTGCCCTCAAGAGTGTCAACAGCTCCTCCCAGTTTTGTTGTCGTCAGCAAACGTAGTTAGTATTCCTTACAGTCCTGCATCCAAGTCATTTACAAAAAGATTAAAGAGTACCGGCCCCAAGATGGATCCCTGCGGAACCCCACTAGTGACTGGCCACCAGCCCAATGTAACGCCATTTACTATAACCCTTTAAGCCCGACCCATCAGCCAATTGCTCACCCACTGCATTATGTGTTTATCCAGCTGTGTGCTGGACATTTTTTGTCCAGGAGGATACTGTGAGAGACAGTATCAAAAGCTTTACTGAAGTCCAAGAAGATTACATCGACTGGCTTTCCTTGGTCAACTAGGTGGGTGACCTTGTCTTAGAAGGAAATTTAAATTTGTCAAGCAAGTTAAGTTTGTTAGTTCCCTAGCATCGTCTCCTTTTATTGTACTTCCCTGTGCTGGGTGAGTCAGTATCCTCCTCATTTTATGGGTAGATCTAAAAATGCTAGTGTGATTTGGCAGTAATGCTCTTGTAATTCCACGCAGGATTAAAACATCTGTCAGTAAAATGATTGCAAGGAAACCTTGTCTGTTCAGGGTCTGAGAATAGATCCAAGACAATGAAACTGCACCTACTGGGTACAGAAAGAACGGTTGTTTAGTACTGCATTTTCATTGCCACAAGGTTTGAATACAGTCTTGAACTCTGCCGTCTCTGTAGGGAGTTCTTACATGGAAATCTACGGCTTCAGAAATGATGCTGATTTTAAGCATTGCTATTTTTTTTTTGATAATTAACTCTTCTTCCCTCCCCAAGAAGTTCCAAGCTGACAGCTCCCATTGGCCCTACATGATGTTTTGGATGATCATCTGAAAATTGATGGCAGCATCTCAGACTGATCACTCTCCAGTTAGTTACCAATTCACAAGGCATTTTTATTCTAGTGAAGACTTGCTGAGGGTCCTGTAAACAACCATGTCATCCATTTCTGCTCTTCAGGAAGGTCGTCAAGTGAAACTCCTTGCTACACAGTGGTACTCTTAGCTCATTCATTTCCCTTTGACCATTCTTCTCTGAGATGTCAAGTATACACTCTAATTTATCTTTGAATCTGAGAGGACTGATTTGCTACTTGTGAAGCAATATTCTAAGTGCCTATGTTAGCTTTATTACTATAATAGATTACTGTTTCATATTTGTTTTCCTGCACCATGTTGCACTGTGGCACATTTTAATTAGTTTGTAGCAGTACAAATATCAGAATTTCTGTTACAGACAGTGTCTGTAGAGCTTGATTGCCGACAGGTTCTTTTAAGGGATAGTTAATAACAAAAGCTGTCTTTTATGTATAGCTGCTAGATCAGAGCAATATATTAGACTTTGACAAGGCAGTTGAACATCTCTGCAGTGACAGCTTTCTGCACCTGGGACAGCCATTAATTGTTTGGCTTGGCCTTTTCATAAACAGAAATGTTTTCTTTTCAGTCTCCCATCTTTTCTAGCTAAGCCTTTTGGAGCAGTTGCAGGTACGTGAAATGTGACATCTGAGAGTTTAGACAACCAATTCTCAGCCGGTACACTCAAAGGATGACTGAGGAAAGATGGTTGACATGGTGGAAGATGGAGAAAAAAAATTAAAATTCTTTAAAGGTTTTTTTTTTTTCAAATGCAAGATAAAAAATGAAGTATCAGTACTGAAAACTTCTCATGCGAACAGTTATTCCAGTATTTGTTTGGAAAGCTTTCAGATTTTTGATTAGCATTATTGCCACCTTTTCATAGGAATTCTGTCTACTAGAAGAGTTCCTGGGCCGTTTCTTTGCAGCGTACAGAGTGGATAGCTGCCTGCCTGTTCGCAAGCTCTTGGCTCTCAGATCACTGGTTGACACCCGTGTCTTACCGTGGCAGTAACTCTTGATTCTGGACACTTTTAATTTGAATACTGGAAGCTAGAATGGAGCAAGCACACCTGAAAACAGAAGATGCTAGGTTTTGTATTTTCAGCCAAGGCATGATAAGGCAAAGCTGGCTGATACAGATTTTAAGGAGTGACTCAAACAACCTATTTGCTTTCAGAGAAGCAACATAATCCTTATCGATAGAATGTCACATACATGTATATGACATAAATCAGAGGTTTTTCAGAGAGCTGGAGTGTTTCTTAACGATGTAGTTGTCCTTGCAGTAAGCACTAGAACTAGTTTAAATCAGAAAGAATGTGAAGTGTCAGTAAATTAGTCTCAATACCTTCATGTTGTGATGAAGAATCACAAGACATACTGTAGATTTTTTAAAGCAATTCCACTGCTTCCCAGGCTCACATGGGATATTTTTGTTATTTTTAGTTCTAATTAACAATTTGGAAATTCTTGTGCTGGGACATCAGTGCAAATGAACAAGAGAACTTGTCTTCCACTTGACTAAAATGGAGGAGCCATGATTGGGTCAGACTTGTAATTCATAATAGATCCAACAAAGTATGTCAGTTTCTTTTAGCCAAGGGTTTGGTCTAATGAACCTACCTTCTTTTAGTGTGTTGTAAATCAGTATTAACACCACTGAAATTAGTGTATAGGTTCTACTGGGGAGAGAAAGCAGCCTTACATCTTGTTTAAAACTGACTGGAAGGTCCTGATTTTTAATTCCTAATCTCTTGAATGCAGATGACCAAACTAATTTATTTGATTTCATTAAATAGGTGAGTAGTCGTAAAGAGTGAAAGCAAAAGTGTTTATCTCCTTACAGTAACACCACCCTGACTCATTTGCCACTTTGAATAGAAGGAGGGCTCAGGTGTTATCTCCTGCTGACCCAGCACTGTTCTACTTATTCATACAAAGCACAGTGAAGGCAATCTAACATCCTCTGCCTGTGAGATCTAGGAACATTCAACCCAATGCTTATACAAAAGATATATATGTAACAAATACCCCAGGCTTTTGTGTACCTTTAAATACTCTAAGCAAACGTTGCTTTAACTTAATAGATGCAGTTTATTTGTAAATGGGAGACAAAAGATGCTGAAAGAGTATGTGCAAAGTCAACAGCAGCCACCATAATTCTGAAACAGATACAGAGGCTACATCTGCATTTGTCATATCAGTTACACAGAAGGGAGTCAGGACTTGACCTAGAAGCTTTCAGTTTAAAGCCAGTTGTCATTTACTCAACATCAATGGGAAGGCCCAGCATAGTTCCTGCTTCAGTGGTCCCGTGGCTACTGAACTGAAACACATTGACCTCAGTCCTGGTGCCTTGTTTTGAAGAGGGGCAGAAAGACAGGGGATTTATGCAGGTGCTCCTCAGACTGGGGAGAGGAGCAGTCCTGCTTTACGGATTAACAGTCAAATCTTGTTCCCAGAGTTTCACTAATACAAGTCTGCACCTGGAAGCCATCCTTGTGCCGCTTGTCTGCCTGGTCGTACAGGGAAAAAAATCTTTTTGAAGAGTTACCAGACAGACAGGAGGAGAGAGTGCTATCCTTCTCCATCCCTGCCCCCAGTCAAACTCATCCTAATCCTGCACTGCCTGCAGAGCAGGGCTATTGACTCGTCACTCCTTAACTAAGATCCTGACCCTTGCTGAAGTTTTCCCACAATCTTCAGTAAGTAAAAAGGTTCTTACCCTCTGTTTCTTATGAAGGTAATTTTGTTTACGAATCTGAAATATGCTTATCTGATCTTTCAAAAGATTTTAAACCTTCCAGATCTTCATTAGGGTAGCAAAAGGGCATGATTGGCCTTCAGAGAGAGAAAGGAGCAGCTAGAAATATCTGAAAGATTTGAGGGGAAACAGTTGATTCCTTATAGAAAAAGCAAAAAGATTTTGGGGGTTGGGGTCCCAAATTAAGACAATTCAGGAAAGTCCAATTATTGGTACATTTACTACCATGCAAATGTGCAAAGGAACTAATTATTTTAGAGTTATTTTATATATATCCCATCTTGAGAAATTTGAGTTGGACATCATTTCAGGTCTTTATATAGGGCATTGACTAAAAATACATTTTCTGGAGAGGGTGGGGCCAGTGTAATCTCATAACATACCATATACATCCACATTACTGAAGGGGACACTATAGTTGATGTTTTGATTGTGCTGAAACTGTTCAGGACAGAATATGTCATTTCAGTTTGGTCAACACTTCTATATTTATTGTGAGCTTCACAATATTTTGGTATTTTACTTACCAGCTACCAAATGCAAGCTTTTGTCAGCCTAGCTATCATCTAAACAGTTAAGTTTCTGTATGTCTAGTCAAGAGAGAGAAAAATTATTTCAACTAGAGAATAGTGCTGGTGCAAGAACAGACTTTCACAGACATTTAGTCTGAAAGTAATAAGCATATTTCTAAATACCAGACAACTGTTCAGAATAGCTTTCCAGAGTGCTGGGAAAGAAATCTAGTTTGATCTCAGGTCTGAATTTAATTGGTATATGTAAAGGACTATAAAATAATCATCTGGAATAGGCAGATCTGAACTTTTAAACGGGCTTTTGCTTGTAGGTCTGTGTTTTTAAACACCAAGTAGAACCAGGAACTTCATGAGCAGAAAATAGACTGTATATACTGATCTTTCCAGGAGCACTTAATATCTGATCTTGACTGAACAATAACAACCATCAAATGAAGTACATTCCGGTACCTCCTTTTTACCATTCTAGATTGGGATGATCTGTGCTGTCTGCCGTCATTCGAGTTTCAGATTAATTTCTTACTCAGAAATGACCTATACTTGTTTTCAAAAATAGCAAGAAGTGCATAAAGGCAGTAACATGAGAACTGTAAAATAATGGAAGAGCATGGTGGCAGAAGGGGAAGGAGGGAGTCAGCACCCCTGACTATCCTGCCAAAAGGAACAAAATTAATCAGCTTCTCTGGAAGTCAAAAGAGGACAACATGAAGTCACCGCAAGCAGCACTACCATTACTGTCTGAGGGAGTAGTCTGAACAGATAAAAGAAAATGCATATGTCCCTACAAACCACACATAAGTAGAGAGCCTGCGCCTTTTGATTTTTTAGTGGGTGAACTCTGAGAATGTCCTGCTGCCTGGACTATATTTTCTGACATCCTGAATTCCAGTCAGTGTAATTTTTTGGCTCTGGAATATGGACAGACTTTGGATACAGCTGGCAATGAAATCACAAGGGAGTTCTACTCAGGTGGTAGGACGGCCCATGTCTCCCAACCTTCCTAATGCCAGTTTATCAAGAGCTTCCTAATGTGAGTTGTAATGTGTGCTGTCAATATTGTCGATAACACAGATGATGCTTTCCCTAGATGCATTCCAGGGAGCCCGTCTATCACAGGTCTCTGTTAGCTGGACTCTGTACGCAGCATCTTCCATACACAGCATCTCCCCAGTATCATTCCCTCTCTTCTGACAGAGCATCTCATAGGAGATCTGCAAAATCCCAGACCTTATAGTAGATCCAAGAAGGTCTCTAGCTGCAGGATCTCCGTTGAAAACTGCTGATGAGGAAGTCTGTTTTGTCTCTCAGTAGGCACACTTGCCATTTAAATCGTTATATATCTACCAGCCATCTGCCATAAGTGTGCTTACCCACATTGGTTCTGGTAGGAGTTTGAGTTAGATGCAATGGGCAGTGCGTGTCATGGCATGGGAGAGAGCGGAAAGTGTTCCAAGCCTGAACCACAGGAGAGACCTCTACAATCCCAAACTTTCACCATCAAGAAAGACTGTTTATCGAGGGCTCCAAAGAAGAAGATTCTGCAGCCCTCAAGAGTGGACCATTTTGTTGAAGTTTTGGCCTGCCTGCTGATTACCTAAACCATTTTCTTTGAGGGCTTTTTGCCAAAACCCCAAAGAGAGAAAAATGGGAATAAAACACCTGCAGTAATAGGTCTGATGTGATTTTGTTGAGACAGTGCAATTTTGTATTAGTGCTAACTAGCATGGGATTTACATAATTTACTACTCCTTTTGGTACTTTTTGGTTCATTAGACATCCAGGTTCCCAGGCTCTGTGCACTGATCATTCCTGATGATGATGGCTCTTGCTTAAAGAGACATTGAACTCTTTTCTCAGGCTATCAGTGCCATCTCCTATGTAGCGAGATCCCTGACAACCCGAGGCAAGAGTCTCACACCTTTTTCCTACTGGAACTTTTTTTTTTAAAGTCCCATGTGAGACACCCAGCACTTTACACAGAGACATCTTGCTGAATTTCTGCCTCATTCTGCTGTAGGCTACAAATCAAATCAGGACATCAGTTTTGCCCACTGATGAGATGATAGGATTTGTATTTCTATGGCCCAGTTCATGTCTAGACAGGGCAGATGGTTCTATTGGAGTGTACACCGGCATTAATTGGGGACTCAGCAACTGGAAACTACCATATTTTTTATTTTCATCAGAATTAGTACGTGAACTAGCATTCAGTAATAAAATATTAGTACTTTAAGCAGAAGCCACAAAATTTACTGAGTGGAGAAGGACAACAGTGATGTGGTAGCTTCTGTCTTCATAGGGAACTAGAGCTGTTTCACTTCTGTTCCAAGTACTTTGTCATTGCTGTCTCCGGAGCATGGGGTTAATTTTAGTTACTTACTTCATAGAGTCCATACGAAGGTTACAGGCAGCTACACAATATTTGTATGGTGCTGGGAAGTAGAAGATGGTATATGAAGAAGTTTCTTTAGTCAAGTAAGTTTGCAGCCATTAGGGTTAGGTTTTTTTCAAAGCTGCCATCTGGCTCTGGTGGGATCAGACATCATGAAAGCAAGTCCACATGGATATTCTGGAAAAGACAAACAGAGCATGACCTTTTATTTCATCCTTTATTTCTTATAAAAGTTTATTTTTACAAAGTTATTTTATAAGCTCTATTTCAGTAGGTTTTTGCCATTATTTCTTATTGTTTTCTACTCCTACATAAAGAATTCTAATTAGAAAATTGATACATCAGTTTTTATAGACTAAAATGTGAGAAGAGTGATTAGCAACCTGAAGAAGGGGGAAGGGGAGTCCTACATTAAGAAGATTGGCAGTGCTTCAACTAGAAGACTATGCTGTGACTGAGGCTATAGCCGAAAATAGAATTGGATTAACAGAAGAAAAGCAAGTAGCTAAAACTAAGGTCAAAGCAGAAATAGATGCTTTAGAATTGTCTCATACACGAAAAGATAGGAGAGATTTAAGGAGTTTTCCTATTATATACACCTGTAAAAAGGAAAAAATCAATTCATGTTAAGAACTGTGAAAGAAGACTCAAACAATAAGTCAATTAAGAGATCAAGAACTAAGCTTTAAAATATGAGAAAAAACCATAACCTTTTCTGGTTATTTATACAGGTTTAAACATGTATACTATTACAAATAAATTTAAAAGTAAGCTGTAAAAGACAGCTGTAATAATACCAATGCTTAGAAAAACAAAGCAACAGTAATAGTAAGTGGTACAAAAGCTCTCACTTGGGCAGGGTAACATAGTGACTATTTAAGATCAATAGTTCATGCTTTAACTACTCACCAGCATGCAAGCTTAACTAGATACAAGTTCTGCCTGATACCAATTATTACAGCTCTATTTACATTAATGAGCCCCAGCCCCCTAATTTGTGGGTGAGAGAAGCTAATGCACACAGGTAAGAAGACATTTAAAGAGGAGAAAGGAAGCAGAATATCATGTCTGTAGAGGTTTTGGTAGGATAAACTATAACACGTAGGAAGTTTGCTATTCTTGTCTCAATTTTGGATTTTAGTCAGGTAAGTTTTTTTAGGGTTTGAGGGGAAGAAGGGTTGTGCTTACTAAAAAAAATTATTTTTAATGTATTCAATAGACTTAATCTCTAGTACTCTGAGGTAAAGACTGATTCTCCTTATCTTTTTTCATTTTCTTATGTGGAAAAGCTAAAAGCCTATTTTCCTGGTCTTACTTCCTACAAGGCTCTGTACTTCTGAGTAAACCTTCCTATGCCTGATTTTACTGTAATAGTTTTGTTCTTTTTATCTATGATTAGATATTCCTTGGTGAAAGTATAGTGAAAACTTAAACATTGACAACAAACAACTATAAATCTATATCAGAATAATTAATTTTATTTTGTAGTTTGGTATTTCTGTTATTATTGTCATGTGCAATTAAATTTTGTGCCACAGCTGCTATAGTGGTGGTTTTCAACAGCTGCATAGTAGGAGTTGTGTTAAAGATGAAAGGTACACTTAATGTGAGAGACTCCTTTAAATTTATTAGGGTGTAAGGCTAACTAGTGGTGAGGAACTTCTGTTTTAACAATGAGCTCAATATTAAGATAATAACTGAATGGAAGGGATTTCTCTCCCTTGAGTAACTCTATTATTCATAGCAACATAGAACCGCTACCTGGAAAAAAGCTGTGGTGGTATAGCTAACTGATGCTTACCAGTTAGGGACTTCTGCTCATATATGAGCAAATAACTTCTGTAATAGCTTGTGGAGGGAAGATAAAGCAGGCTTTTAGGCTTTCAGAAAAATTTGCTATATGAAATTGGTCCCCAGTAGTTACTTGAGAGAACTGGCTGCTTGCTTTTGGCTTAAATGTGAAATAAAAAAAAACAAGGAAGCTTATATTGGGGGTGGGAACGACTATTTCCCTTTCAAAAGGTGCCTCCTTCTCCTTCATGAAGGAATGAGAAACTTGAGCATCCTGTATCTAATTGAGGAATGGATACACCTCAGCACTGTCTGAAACTCTGTCCTGAAGAGTTTAGAACCACTTTTGGACTCCGTATCTTAAACCAGTCCCTGCAGTGAATAGAAGGAAACAGAATGACTGAAGTCTAGCTGATAAGACTTAGGAATGGAACAGCAGTGCTCGCTGTACCTGGATAGATGCACTGCCATGGGAAATGGAGTCAGCTAGGTGGTGGTGCTCATCTTTCAGCAGGCGGGTGGTTGGTTTGGGCATTCTTGTCTTTCTTCCTTCGGACTACTTTGTTATGAAAACCTCGTCCAGTATTAGCATATGGGTCATAAGCATAATTTCCTCTAAATCCACAGCAGCCTGTGTAATACTAGATAATTAAATATTGAAAAGGTCTGTGATTCTTGTCTTTGCTTATTCTGGTAGCAGTTTCAATAAAACTCTGTCTAATGCAGGCAGGTACTGGAATGTCTCAAAAGTGACAGATGGATACAGTACAAATGTACTTAATCCTTGGCAGTGATGGAATAGGTCAAGCTGAATCCTGATCTGATAGAAAAAAAACTTTAATGTTTTGGCAATGACAAGCCTGTGTGAACCCTAGTAGGAGACCTGTATGGTCATAGCCCCAGCTGGTTCAGTCAGCATAACCCTGCCTAAATCAAATTCACTAGCACCATTCTGCAGCAGTTCAGGGACTCATCTATAGGATTCCCTATACAGGGAAAAAAAAAGAAATCTGTAAAAGCACCATAAGATATCTTCTAGAGATCAAGCTGCTGAGACTATTATCCCTCTTTAGCATAAGACGACTTATTAGGTTGGGATTTTTCTAATAAAAATACTTTATTGGGGAAAACTTCTCCTGCTATGCTTACAGTATAGGACCTCGGCATAGCAGTAGCAGGTGGATAAATACTACTAACTACTGCAGCATTAAAATAACTCATCTTTTTTTTTCATGTAATGTGCTTCTAACAGAAAAGGAAAGACCCACCTGAGGTTCTAGCTCAATAAGCTTTCTTATCATCCCTGATCTGATCTTCTGATTGAGGCTGTAGAGCAGAGATAAGACTGGCTGATACCACAAAATCTGTAAGCCTCTCCTATCTGTCAATAGTGCTTTTTTCCTGCAGGCCACAAGCAGAGGCGTGTGATGGCAGCTTTTCTCTTGTCCTTGGTTAAACATAGAACTGCTGTTGAATGTTCTATACATCCATTAAACTAAAGATAAACTTGTCCTACGCTGAAGATTTTTATAAAGTTCACAAGTCTGTCCTGAGCTTTGTGTAGATGTATGTCTTTGTTAAGCTGCCTTTAACATTATCTGTGTTCTGTTTTCATTAGTCCTTGGTGATACAGAACAATGCAAGAGGTTCTGTACTGGATTTTTCATCTGGTGGTCAAGGCTGGAAGTACAGGAATTATTCTTCTAGGTCCAAATATAAGAACCCTGAAATGCAAACACCCGCTCCTCCGCCCCCTTACTGTAACTCTTCTCTTGGGGAGGTGGTGGTTTCAGTCTAGCCTCCCAAGTCCTCTAGAAACTGCCAGGTGGTGGGCAGGACTGTTAATTCTCACAACAGCATAGATATTTGTGTTTTAATGTACCTTAAAAAGGAGAAAAATATCTGTTAGTGCCAGAAAAATATCTGAGGAATGTGCTACCTCTCTGCATGACGTATCTGTTTTGTGCCGGTGATGTAGGATAGCAGTCACTCTGCGATGTATCTGTTATTCCCAGAGTCTGGAAATAGTTAGCCTGAGGTTTATTTCTTCATCCTGCTATTAATAGTCAACTCCATGTTGTCCACTCTGCACTGAGGATGGCATTTCTTGTTTCTCTAGCTAGAGTAGAGTGGTGGGTCTGCATGGGTTATGCTCATAGCTCTGGGATTTGATGCAGTCCTCTACATGCATGTGGAGTGTACCCTCCACCGTGTTGGGGATGCTGAAGAGTCCTTGGTCTGAAGGTGGAGGGCTAAAATATTCTGTCTGATTAACAAGACAGTATTAATCTTGTTCCTGCAATATGCCAAACTTCAACATAGTTAAAGTATTAAATTAGAAAAATAAGTATAAGAGTTAAATAAGAACATGGTAGATTAACTTTATGAGTTATAAAGATGTTGTTTTCTGCAAGACATTTGGCTGCTGCATAAGATAGCTGAAAATACATTGCAATTAGTGGGAATGCATTAGTTGCCAATTTCTTCTCTTGAATGCTTCCATTAACAGTCCTGCTAAAGTTGTAGTGAACCTTAATGAATACAATAAGCCACATAATCTACATGAGCTTGTGTGTCCTGGTACATTGTGTGTTCTGTAATGGTACCATGCAGTCAGGTTTTCCATCTGGCTTACTAAATATTTCATCAACAGCTTCTTATGAATTTTATGTTAAAAATGTTGCCGCAGTGAGGAAAATAGAATATAACCTCTCCCCCTTATTTCTTCCATATCTGCTTTGTTTTATGTTAAGCAGACTTGAACGGCAAAAGTAGCAGAGTTGTAAGGATATAGTGGATTATTAATGTGCAGCGCTTACTTTAACAATCAAACTTCAGAACTTGCAGTATGATGCTGGAGTACCCTCTTGAGTAGGATTAGTGCCTTACAGAGGCATTTTGGTGGCTTGTGCAACCAGTGAAACACCTCAGCATTGCAAGCAGGATCTACTCCATGCCCTTTCAAAGGCATATCTGTGCATTGAAGATCAGTACTTGAATGCATAAGCCTGTACTAAAGAGCAGGTCCTTCATCTAACAGAAGAAAGATGAGGTAAAATTGGGCCTTGCTTCTGCAATAGCTGAGAGAAAATGAACTTTAGAAGGTCCTAGTAGTGCCTTCTGCAAGTGATCCTTCCATGTCATCTTCTCGTTACATGTGATATAGCTGCCAAGCAGAGAGAAGTGTTTTGAAGAAATGATGGGAGGGAAGATTATGGCTGACTACTTAATCGGTACCCATTGGTCAGTCCTTGATGATCAAACAGTTCTTCCTGATTACTTCTGGATCAGTCCCGGTAGTCTTTCTTCCTCCTCCTTACAAAATAAGGGATATATGGATTTGAAACCCTGGAGTTCAAGGGAGGTTGTTTAAACCTGAATTCCCTGCTTTGTAGTCAGATGTCTCCCTGAAATGGCAATCTTAGCTGTGGCATACTGGCGTGCTCAGGGTATGCCCAGATGGTCGTGGTATTTAGATATGTCTTCCTCAAAACTAGTTTTCTGCTAACATTGTCTAGAGCATGGACTGATGGGGTTTGGGATGTTATGTTGCTGTTTTGGACAAAAGTAGGGCTAAAAATATGACACATCAGCGGGATTTTAAAGGAGTGAGTGGGGGAGTTGCCCTCAGGAGTGCTCAGGGAGCCCCACTGTCTTTCGGAGCTGGTTCCACTTTGAAATTAGTGAACTTCTCCAAGCTCCAGTCATTTTTTGTGTGGTTTTTAATTTGCAACTTCCTGGCTGGAGTGTGTGTACTGCAGTTATTTCCATATGCCAGGTCAGTCGGGCTGCATTTCATGCTTTTGGGTACCTCTGCTCTCCAATGGGCAGAACTCACAACAGCATCAGTTTCTCCTCCTGGGCTGTGTGTACTAGGTATCTGGGTGAATGAACTGAGTGTTGGTCTCTGCAACAAAAGGAGATAAGAGAAAACATATCTTGCCCTGAGAAGTTGTGACTATTACATGAAACTATGGGAACAATCTCTTTATCACAGCTATAGCTTTGGGTTATCAGATTTGACTGCTTTGTTTAGATAGCAAATAGCCTGAGGTGGTGGCTGAAGGGAAAAAACTCATGCAGAAAGATGAGTAGAGTTGAAACAAAGTAGGAATATGGTGTAAGCCTACATCAGGTGTCATGAACTGTGAGAAATGAGACAATCCAGGTGTCCTTCCAGCTGGAAGTTGGCAGTTTAAGGTACAGTTAGAATCCTCACTCACTGTGACAAAAACCTTATGTAAAAAAAGTTGAGGTTTAAATGTGACTCTGGAAGTATAGCTGGTTCAGCCCAGAAAAGAGAAGCCTCTGACACAGGAGCTGGTTTCTGTTGTGCCTGTTTATTTTAAAACCCTTCATTTTCAAAAGTTGTGATACTATGTTTTGTGACAACCTTGAATAAAAAATTCGTTTGCAAGCATCTTTCTCCTGTAGGGTGAATCTGAAATGGTTGCAGGGGAACAGAGGAGATGACTTCCAGTCAGGTCTGCTGTAAGAGTGACCTGAAACAAAGGTTTTTAGCAGATGGGACCATGTACCCTCACAAAACAGGAGCTAGCTCAAATAGGCTATTTTTAAGGCTCTTATTTTGCACTGGAAAAAACACCTGCAGTTTAATTTGTCCCTCACACCTTTTGAAAAGAAAGCTATATTTGAAGTAATTTTGGCAGGTCAGAGACTTCACAGAGAAGGGGAATACAGGAAGGCTGCCTTCAGAGGGGTACTAGATGGTGATGAATCTCACGCTTTCTGATTTTGCTACGTAAATATTTTTATTCAAATATATAATCTTAAAAGCAGAGTCCACTATAGATGTGGCAATATGGGCTTTGGTGCACAATTATGGAACCAAAATTGTTAGTTATGCATACTTTTTCCCATTGAAGTTCCAGAAACATGAATTGACTGACTCATCACTGGAGACCTTAACCTTGCTCAATAACATTAGAGCACAGAATAAGAGGCTGGAAATTGATTTTTTTTTTTTTTTTCCCCTTGTTTGTGCTGCATGTGTTTGCATGCATGTACATCCTGTTTCCTGACTCTGAGGCATGCTATCAGCAGCTTGGAGATGATCTGGTAAAAATTAACAGGAAACTGAAAATTCTCTTAATAAATTATTAGAGGTTACACTATGGCCTCCCTAGCTGCTGAGTGGCTCTAAGGATTAATTCCCTTCCCAGTCTATGGTAGAGAAGATCAATCTTTGATTATACAACCTAGGGAAATATACTTAAAAGCCAACCTACAGCTACTGTTACATTATTAACAAATGCCTGTTAAAACAATTGTCTTCCTGACCCTGCAGGCAGTGCAACACACATCTGTCAGTGTTTGCTGTTGTGAAAACAAAACTGGTGCTTGATGCAAGTGTTCTCAGGAGTCTTTCAAACAGGTGCTTTATATAAATCTTGAAGGGATAAATCCTGGAGGAGGGCAAAGAGCAGGCTTCTGAACTTGAACAACATCCAGCTAAGAACTAAGGAACACGAATTGGTTATGTCTGAACTTCTGGCTGGAAAATACTCTTAAATGCAACTGGCTGTAGCAGTTCCTACCCTGCTCATTACCTGCACTTGAAAAGTTAATCTCCTGATTGGGGAAACCTGAACTTGAACTAGTAAGGTTTGATACACCAGTAAAATGATCTTAAATCACTGGAATATACCGTGTGGCAGACTGACGCTAAAAGAGCATTGTCTTCAATGTTCAACCAATCTGTTCTTGGAACAGCAGCCTCAGGGAGAAGGGATTAAATCTTCTAGGTGCAGCCCCCACCAGTCTGATATGTTTTGAGTCAACATGCCAATGCTTTTTAACTACTTAGAGTGATATAGCAGGTAAGCTAGTATGGGTGGGACAGTGAGGTGTAATGGGTGGAAAATTTATCAGCTTATCCCAGCAAAACTCCCATGAGCCTCAGTGATACATGAATCTACCTTGAAATTACTTAAACACAGGCTTTTTAACTTAGTGTTTGAACAAAATGCTGTATTTCTGTTGTAAGGTACTAAGAATCCAAATTGTTATATAACAAATACAATTTATGTCTAATTATAGTTGTAAAGGACTACATTCAAGACTTTAGAAATCATTAGCTCCTACAAGACTTCAGTAATTGCTAATTGGTGTGGTTTGTGGCCAGCGCTCATGAAGCCACCAGAGCAGGAACAAATGCACTTAAGCCAATTGTGGTATTTGGTTTCTGGCTTGTAGCCCTCCTCCTTGGCTTGCCCAAAACCTGGGCGACGTGTTTATTTGCTTTCCGCATTGAAGTACAAAGAACTAAGATATTTGCTTTATTGCTAATTATTTATTTGGTGGAGCTCTTAAGCTTTTAACAACTTGCAGTGTTGTGAGCTATGCTTGTGGCTGTGTGTGCTGTGTGGGCTTCCAGGGCTGTGTTGCATTTCTCTTCACCTGTCCACTGACTGTGTGAAGGGAAGGTGCTTCGCTGGTCACCAACTGGTAGGTAGGTACACATTTAAGCAGTCACTTTGTGTGGAATGGAGATACTACAGGTCCTCAGCACACAGCGATGTGATCATATATTTGACAGGAGCGGCTTAAAATCTGAACTCTAATAGTGTTCAGAAGTTTAAACTTATCTATAGAGTCTTCTTCCTCGAGCATAAATGTCTTACTGCCTACAGAAGGAGAAGCTCTTTTTACTAGTACTTCCAACAGTGAATGTGATGTGGAACTGTCTCACAAATATATTTCTGGCCTTCAGAAGTATTTGGAGTTCACAAATAAAAATGAGAGTACGAAGATGCTGTAAAGATTATTTTTTTTTTTTAAAGTTGGCATCCTGATGTTCATCCTGTATCTTCAGACCTGTCTCTGCAGCCATTGGTCCCCAGGATATGCTCACCACTTGTAGTCCTGGACTTTGTTAGCTTGATTAGTTGCTTAAAAAAAACTTCAGCTGAATCATAGTGAAACTGTACTATATTGGAAGTAGACTGTTAAAGAGAGAATATTTGCTGGTTGAACAATATGCTCTGAAGAGGCTTTGACAAAACTAACCTGAAACAATTCTGTTTGGCTGTGGCCTATGCTCCTGTTAGATGTGTAGGGACCTGTCAGAACTTCAGCAATTAAGACTGAAGCCTTAGCTTTAAACCGAAGATTTTCCATAGTGCTCCACTCAAAATAAGTTACACGCTTTATTCCTCAGCAGTCCATGTGCTGGGGGGAAGGGCCAGGGCTAACTACTAGGGCAGGGGTATCCTGTCTCAATGAGGCCCTAGACAGGGGTCCCTCACAAACAGCTTGATTTTTTCGCTCATATGTGCTTTAACCAGCAGCAGAGGTAATTCAGGCCCTTATTTCACTGTTGGGCTAGCATGTTTAGAAACCTTTCTAATGTGCAATGCCCTTGAAGATTCTTCTCAGCACAGGAAGATGCTGAACTGTAATACCTTTCAAGAGAAACTTAAATTGAGCAGGTAGAAAAAAAATACTTCCAGGTTTTTGAAGTATTGGTGTTAAATCTGGTCATATATATATATTGGCAGTTAGACTGCAGTTTTGCTTTGCATTTGTTTAACAGATTTTTCTTTTCCTTTGGAGACATGGAGCTGTAGGAGCAAAGTAGATGTAGACTTGAAAAAATCCAGAATGTATGGAAGACTGACACAAATTCCATATTTAACTTGAAATTATTTTATAATAAGGATGGCTGCAAACTCTGAAAATAATCTGGTTTAGTACTGTTGAAAAGTCTGATCACTGGTAGTTCACTTATCTGTGTGATATGAGGTTATGTTAGCGATATATAGTTACTGTACAGTGAAATTAGAGGACGGGAGCAATGCCTACTTATTTTATGTTTTAGATGGAGTCAGCTATCAGCACAGCTAGATGAGTGCAGCAGGAGAGGAAGTCTGAATGTAGAATTAGTGGCAGCAGTGCTGCTGTTAGGGGCAGTTAAGTCTGTTTTAGCAGGTTTGGCCCATAGGAGCTCTTTTGAGGTGTGTAGGCTACCTTAATGAGCAAAATCTGGGAGATGGAGAATGGTGAGGGGAAGAGGCTTGTGTTCTGCCTGATTAAGAATCCCCCTTTAAAAGTTGGTCTGTTCTGGTCCATAATCTAATGGTAAAGATGTAATTAAAATGAAGTGTATCCCAAAAAAGTATGGGATATGGTTGGGTTTGTAGGGAACAGAGGCCAGGGGAGGATGAAGACCTGCTCGAGTCTGGGTTCCTGGGATCCCAAAGAGTTCAGAAGTTAAGTGCTACTAGTGAAATTTATTACCAAAAGGCCCATTCAGTAATAAAATACTTAATGGTATCTGACTCAAAGAATAGCTTGATTTTATGAGTAATACATCCTGGTACCCATCTCCAACGTACTGATTTGAGAGGCAGGAATGCTGGAAACAAGTGGGAAGGGCTTGGTCACTGTTACATAAAGTTCTGCTCTGCTTGCAAAGTGCTGCAGAGCTCTGACTTTGACCTTAGCCAGCTGTGCCTAATCCCCTGGGTGCAAAAAAGGTTATCTCTGGTGGTGGCTGGGTGTGCTGAGACTGAACACTTCTGAATTAGGTGGTTAGGGGTCTCCTTGTGATGTGCTTGTGGTGACTAGCAAAAATATTTGCTGTTAGCTGGCACTTCTTTAGTAAATCATTTAACTGTGCGTTCCTGGCATATCCTAGCATGTAGTTCTGATTATCAGGATAGACAAGATAAAAATCATATGGTGATTTTAGGAGCAGGTATAAGTAGATATAGTACTACAACTGATCTGGTATTTAGTCACTCTCTATGACTGTTAACAAATTCAAGTGTGAGCAGTTTCCCTGGGGAAGGAATGGTGTAAGGAATTATCTGTCTTCCTGTTCTGTTTGCAAATTTTTGTTTTAATTGAGTCCTTCTAGTCCTTTCATAAGCATACTAAGTGGCATACTTGGTGAATACTGAACTGGCAGAAAACTGTTGGGGAACTGTACACAAAAAGAAATTGGAACTTATTTTCAAGTCTGCTATTATACCAGAATAAATGTACTCAAGATGACTTGTACTTTAAATGTTCTCACTAAACTTGATGCAAAAACATCTATTACACCAGGACTGAACTTTAACTTCAGCTTTAAAGCAAATTGCAAGTACTTCCAGATCTCATGATATTTCTGATCAGCCTTATGTTGAGCCGCCAGCTCACTTTCAAGGTAGCACGTGGGGAGATGAATCTGCATTCTGCAGAACAATAAAGCTGTGATTGCAGGCAGTCCTGAAAATGTGACACATGTACTATAAAGGGTCTGGGGTGAGATGATAACTTTTAAAAAGAAAATCAAGGCTCATACCCCAAGGCTCTAAACATCATGATGCCTGAAAAAAGTTGGGGTTTTTTTAGTGTCTTGATGTCTGACTCATTTTTGTCGATGCCTGGAGCTGCCAGTACTGAATTGCTGATACTTGGCATTATGAGTGGAAGGATTTCCAATAATAAAAAGCAGTGCTGATACAAGGCAGTACACAGTTGATAGTAAATATGCCAACAGCACTGGCCTAAAATACCTCCTACTGGTTTTGAGCATACTGTGAAAATGGCTTATGTATGTTCTATTGACTCAGAAATGCTCAGAGCGGCTGGCACAAGCTGTCAAAGGAAGTCAAGGAGCTCTAGGGGCAGCCAAGTTGGGGGAAAATTTGAACTGGATCACTTTGCTTGATGAGAAGTACCATGCAGTTTAGGTGGAGGATCGTGGGTTATTTTTGTCTTGTACAATTTTGGAGTAGTCACAAAAATCCTGGAGGTTAATAAGATGTATCTGTTGTGAGATAATCTTGTTCTATTGATGTTTTCATAAATAACGTGTGACAAGTTCATACTTGGCTGCAGGACAGCAAAATAAAACTAGTCAATATAGAAAATGTCACGATAGCATGGTTAAGTCAGTCTCTCTACCCCTTCCACTGAGTATACTTGTGTCTGTCTTACATCTGTCAAGGAAAAAAATGGGCTATCTTGAAAAATTTGAAGTTATAGTACCAGTGCAGTGCAAGTGTTTAGATGAGGCTTTTTATCTGGGAGAAGAAATAACATAACAAAGTTGAGAGTAATCTGGTCGTATCCTAGTATAATCCCTCATTTTGATCAAAGACTCTTTACAGCAGATCTCTGTCCCAAATACATAGTTCAGGCATACTGATCCAAAGGTGGACCTCTTGTCTGGTCTGTGTGAGTATAAGCTACCAAGTTTGGACAGATCTGAGGGGACTTTTGTTAGCGAGTGCGCAGTACGAATCCTTACACAAAAAGTACTGTGGCTAACTTGTGTTGTGCTTTCATCTACAACAATGTTAGGCAGATGTTACCAGGACCATATGTTTCAGTAGCAGCTGAGCCTTTGAAATAAGATGGATTCAGGGGTGGCCATGTTGGCTGTGATGAGGTGATAGGGAGTAAGTGGAGCTGAAGATAGAAACAGCTGACACCTTGTCAGACAGATTCTGGGACTGGCCAGTCTGGTGCTGTTGGCTTATTCCCCTCTGGGTGTGATAATGGTGCTTCTGCTGTCAGATCTTGCTGGCCTGGAGAAGCTGAGATAACCAGGTTTGGTTCAAGATAAGTTGTTCATATGCTTTATAATAGGGAATAGCCAATCTAGTCTGGCCTAGTCAGCTGGTGAGCTTTTACCATTTTTAGTAAGAAAAACAGAGTACAGCTATATTATAGCAGAGGACAAACAGATACAATACTGTCTGCTCATGGATTAATCTGTGTAGGGAATAGATAATGTTCTCAAACATTGTTCTCAGATGTATTCCTCATGTATTATGCAACACGCTTACCTAATGAAAGCTGGATAAGAGCAACTAAAATTTTGAGTTAGCTTCCTTTCCTGAGGAAAATGCATCTCCTTGTAGCTAGAACTGTCTTCTATTGTTTCCTTTCATTGTCTTGCTCCTAAATATTTGATACCCTTTACGTGATTATCGCTTAACAACCTTAGTTGTGCCAGTTGCCAGGTAATGTTCTGACTTTGTGCTCAGTCCAGTGTCCAGCTCATGATAAGAGATGGGCTTGATAAACCCCTCGCATCCAGAGCCTGGCTTTGCACAGGCATTGACAGAACTAAACTGTGAAGTTGGTGTGATGTTAGTGTGCTGGCAGCTTCGGAAAGACTGAACTGACCAAGCTGCAGTTGGTGGTTAACAGCAGATGGTGGTTCTTGCCTTCTTTCCCCGCTAATGTGGTCTGGTTTTCTCAGAGCACATAGCTGCCCTAGCGTGACTGTGCTCCTCGCTAAAAATAGCCAATCGATCACTGAAGTGGGCCTGATGGTCACAGGGAAATGTTCTGCAGATCCAATGCTGCACTGGGAACTTCAGATGCAGGCCAAAAAGCCAAATCCCTGCTGCCTCCTACCGCTGTCTTCTGATGCTTTAAGCATGTTGCTGATGTTTCCTTTTCTATTTCCCATCCAAAAAGCAAGTGAATGGGAAAGGGGGGAGACAGACTGCCAGGGAGGAAGTACCCTGAAAAGTTGCTGGCAGGGCCATATAAGTAGATGTTACCCTAGAGAGGCTCATACTAATGGGCTGTACTACAGGTGAAAAGAAAATGAAAACTACCCTTTCCTTTCTGGAAGGAGAGCGGTTTTTATTCACCGAACCTTTGACCTTTTCATTTGAACACAAAATGCTTTGCCATTAAATGTGTTAAAAGGCAAGGAAACGGTTAAAAAAAAAGTCCTTTATACCTGCAAAGATGAGTGGATCTCATGACCTGTAACATCAGAGAGCATCTCTAGCGGGAGGAGAACTTGAGTTCTAATGTATCTTTCTATTAGGATTTCACTTGAGAAACTGACTTGAAACCTGGTATAGGGGCATCAGAGTCTGGGAACTGGGCAGATGGTTGTCTCAAGTGCTGAAGGACAGGATGATGCTGAATTCACCTTTTTTTTTTCTGAAATATATTAGAACTTTCCAGTGAAAGCCACAGCTGTCGTTGTGCCATGGGTATATACAGGTACCTACTGCACACTTTCCTTCTGTGAACCCAACACAGAGCAGTTTGAAAGTACAAAACGTATATTTCACAGATTACCATGGGGATCACTTTAATCAGCTTTGCGACCTGCTAATGCTGTAGAGATCTTTGAAGAACTACTGCTGTTCATCTTCATGCAGCCAGTGCAAGAAGGAATGTCTCTGTGCCGTCGCTGGAAGAGATGCTTCTCTCTAGGTAACTGTACAATGGGCAGCTGCTGTTGTTGTGTATTACACTGAATTGTGGGTGGACAGAATTAAGAACAGCAGCTTTGGGAATGCTTCAGAGCAAAAGGTCAGTATGTATTCCGTAAATCTTTCTAATCTAGCGTTGGCCAGAAGCCAGTGTTGCAGGCCTCTGGGCTTTTAGTTGAAGAATACAGATAGCTTTACATCATGAGCATATAAATGGGAAAACATTTCTTTTCCTTGTTTAATTTGTTCTCTTGGAAATCAAGATCAGCTGTGCTTGCAGCTGATATGCTTAAAGCTGTTAGTAAATTGTTACAGGAACAGATGCATTACAGAAAGAAAAAAAGCATTTGTGTGCCAGAATACTAATAGAATTATGATGTGCCGAATATATTTTTAGCTTCAACCAATATTAATACAGGGAAACAAGCCTTAAAGGTGGGAGGAGGGAAGCTGTAAGTGCTCTGTTATAAGGATTAGCTGTGACTGTCAGTTGTGTTAAGGAGATTCCTGACAGCTGTTTTTGAAATAATCCACTAATCACTTAACAGATCCACTGTGCTTGATAGTTATGTACATGGCCCACAAATAGGATTACTAGTCATGGTTATCCAAGGTGTATCTGACAGAAGTGCTAGAATTCAAGGATCTTCCTTGAGCAGTGGGATTATTCAGAGACGAGATGCTTATTCTTGTTCAAAGTATAGGCATCCAGTTTAGCTGTAACTTCTGCCACCTCATGTTCACTTTTAAAGATAGCTTTACCAGTCAAACCTCTGATAAATTCCAGGAACTGCAAATACTGATACTAGAAACAGGGAGTAGAATTGCCATTGTGCATTGTCAAATGCAATGGCTTCAGTGTTAAACTATGTGGGCTTTTTTCCTTTGTGTAGGAATACTTATTGAGCTGACAATTCAGAAGAGACTTTAGTAGAATGGTCTTAATCTCAGAGGCTGAAAGTGTGTGCAGGATTGGCACAGTATGTGCTTTCATGTGCTTGCAGAGTGGAATCTGCATTTGCACTATTGCCTTGTACATAAAATGCTTCTAAGTTATGTTAAATGAGGAGCTCTAAATCCAGTGTCCTCCAAACTGTCAAATGCTGACGATTTGAGTGCGTTCTAAAGTGTGCAAGTTTGAGCTTGACTGACAGTAGGCCATGCTAATCCAGGAGTTTTTAAAAAAAGTTAAGAGCAGAGGAATGATGTGCAACATCACCAACAGGTAAGCAGAATTTAGTTCCCCCAAGTCTCAAAACTGTGTGACCCCAAGCAGGGAATACTAGTACTCGGTATATCAAGTTCTCACAGAACCAATGTCTCCAGTACTTCCTTCAAAGCTGCCTTACTGCTGCTTCCTATGGGGCTTGTGAAAGTTATGTGCTGCTAGTTGGAAAAAATTGATGACAAATTTCTTGTAGGATACCTTGGTGCCCTTATAGTATTTCCGAAGTTGTTGGAAACCTGGAGCATATGGAACTCATAGGTAGTTTTCAGAGTTGAACCTGAGTTTAAGAAATGCCAGATGGTTGAACCAGCTCTTAGAAAGCCCATTGCATGTGAAGTGTTTGAATTTGGACGTGAGGCATTTCAGGGACAGCTTGGGAGGCTCCTCTGGCTTACTAGAGCTGTAATACTTCTTGCCTATTTAAAATTCTGGTGTTGACCAGTAGCTGCTGAAGCTGATTGTTCAGCTTTGTGTCAGGCTATTAGACATAATTTATCTGCTGCCTGAGATTTATTTTTTTCAGGCCCCAGATGTATCACTGATTCTCATAAATCAGACACAATGCTGTATATCAGGAAAAAAAAAAACCTGCTTGCAGTCCAGGTTATGGTGATGAGCTGCTGGTAAATACATAAGTTTGAAGAACAACTAAGGAAAGAGTAGGAGTGAAGCTGCTAGAAAGGCCATATTTTGTCCAGTGCAGTAGTGGAACTTAAAAACAAGAACAAACCACTTGTTTTAACTGGTGTCTGTTATTAGTGTTCCTAACTTTTTTGTAAATTTAGTCTGGAAGCTGGGGCAGGGGAAGAAGGGACTAACTTCTTTCTACTTACCAGTGATAGAGGTTCAGCCTTGGAATTTACTCTTGTTCTGCCTCATGCTTTATAACAACAACTGTCAGCTAGATAATGGTGAGCTAATGAAGCTGCATGAGAGAAACATAATCAGCAGAAGCTGCTTGTTTTTGACATTTAAGTGAGCAGGTACAAAATTACTTTGGAGATGGAGAAGAGCTATTTTAGGCGAAGTGCTACTCCTCTTGTAGTCTCACTATGAGAGAGAATAAACATCAGGCCTTTATTTTGCTATCCAAAGAAGCAAAAAGAAATGCACCAAGGAGACCTTAACTCTACCGTAGGTACCTTTTCTCTCCCATATCTGAGTATTCTGCCAACCCATTTTTGCTTCGAATAATGTGGCTGGCTGCTATTCATACAGAGGGAAGTGAATTTTATTGGGTGGACCTGCTTTCTTACCCCTTGGCTCAATGAGAGTTCTGTTCTGTCTCTTGAAATAGACAGTATTTGTGCATGATCATGCACCTAAATCTTCTCTGTATATAGTTTCTGCTAAATTATATACTCCTGGAGTAGCATAATCCTTGTTGCTGCTTTTTAGTTCTCTGAAGTGTTTCTAGTGTTCTGCTAGGAATCTGTTGTGTTCGTTAGTGACAACATTTAGCTGCTTCATCCAAATGAATTTGGGCATAGGCATCAAAATCCAGCTGCTTCTGCTTGCAGCATGCAATTCCATTCACAATCTGATCAAGGCTGCTCTTCAGAAGGAGTTGTGTTTTGTACTTTGAATTTCTTAGAGTTAAGAACCTTCCAGTTTGTAATTTAAGACTATTCAGAAAGACCTTTTTCAGTGTTGTCAAATTTAGCTTGAATCAGGGATAAACACAAAAAAGAAACAGCTTAACTTCACAAGGCATATACTATTCCTGTTCAGGATTACATTAACAGGACCAAGAAAACAGAGTTATTGTTCCTGTTTCTGTAATCCCAACGTTTGTTTTTTTATGAGCTAAGGCTACAAGAAGTGTTTCATGAAAGTGTACAGCTCTAGTCATCTACTACAAGTGAGGGCTACTGATGTTGTGTTGATGATAAATCAATCACCTGTTAACTAACAATCCCCCTATACTATGAGTATCTCTGCATCTCTCATAACACTGCAGTTCTTCTGTAGCTACATCTCACTGGCAAATCAGTTCTCCCTGGGTTGACCAGTATATCCAAGCTTTGCTTTTGGCTTCGCTGAGCTCCTGATTTATAGCAGTACTTTTTGCACTGATCCTGGAAGTCCACTGTTAGGTGTTTGTACTGCAGGATTTTTAACATTTCTATGTTTCTGAAGACAGGATTTAAATGTCTGTTGAAGACCGAAACTTGTAAGATGCATGTAGTTCTCCAGTCTTCCAAGTAAGACAGCCCAAATGAGTGGCTGCTTACCTGTCCTGCGTTTTTTGACTGATTAAATGAAACTATCCCCAAAAGTGTCAGAGTAGGTTGACAAGTGACTGCCTTCCAGCATGACAGCTTCTCTCAGAGGGAAACTTGATAGAAGCTCTTCCTGCATGGCAGCTTCTCTTGCAGAACAATTTACTGTCTACTTTTACAGGCAAATAGTCTTGAGTTTTAAGCAACTTCTGAAATCCATGGGCATTGGCGAACTTTCCTGCCCAACAATACCCTCCTTAGTCTTGTTAATTTTGATAATCTATACACATTGCATAGCTACGAAGATAAAAGGAGAGATGTTACAGGCCTGTGTCTGTTTAATTTCCTTTGTGGTGTCCGGGTTGGTTTGATCAATGATAACTTTCGCCTTGCATCTTGGAGTTCAGAAAATAAGTTTCCTTTACTCAGTCCTCTCGTCATGCTTCTGAAGTTTTCTTTACTCTGAATATCCTTTGGGGGGCTACTGTCTTCATCTGAGTCAATGTCTTCATCGGTCTGTATCTAGCACAGAAAAAAACCCTCCTATATTCAATTTTTATTTTTCTGCTGTGGATAAAAGCTTTTCTTCCTTGCTGTGCATCTCTAAAACATCTGTTACAGAAGTATGGATGTCTCTTTGCGTTCTGATCTGAACAGAGGGGTTATCTGAGAGCTTTAAGTCCGACTGTCCCATGTTTGAATTGGGGTAGGACTATTCCATAGCAATCTGAAGTTGCTTGGCCTGAACAGAAGTGTTTTTCCACTATAGCTTTAGCTGTTGACAGACATAAATTCAGGTTAACCTTGAAGAATAAGATCTTGTGGAAGAACGCTGATCTGATGTTGTTTTGCTTACTCAGTATCCTGGTAGTTATGCTGGAATAGGCAACTACAAAAAAAAAAAACCACCCAAAAAAAACCCCCAAAAAAACCAACCCCAAAACAACTATTACAGGCATTTGGAGAATATGTACCTACTAGATATGGTGTCAGAACTGAGTTCACTTTCAACTTTTCTTACAGGCTAGAGACAATATAAAACAGAAACAGTTCCTTCCCTGGGACTGCGTATAATGCTGCTTGTGTCCTAAAGCACAAGCTGGTAACTGGAGTGGCTTGATCTGACTGAGCAGTCACCCAATTATTGGAATGCTAATGCAGACATTTAACTGTTCTAATTTGTCTACTTGGTTAGTGTTGCAGGATGGAAAGCATTTAATCCTATTAGTGTAAAAGGCCAGTTGTGGGGTTCCTAATGCCTGGAATGATGGAGGTGGAGGGATAGCTCTTGCTTTGAACACCACAGGCATTTCCTGATGATACTCTGAAGGCTGCCTACAGATGTTCTCTCATACTGTGTGTGCTGTAGCTAGCAACCATCTTCTGTCACTAGAATTTGTCATGGCCTCCTTGTTAACCTAGACTGAAGCACTGAATGTTAGTGTTCTAGTCTAAAAAGATTTTAACTGCTTATGCGTAGCCCTCATGTTAGCAGAACTGACACCATTCCCTTTTTAGGTAACTTTGCCTTCTAACCAGGTTAGACACTACTACAGCAGAAGCTCAGTGCTAGTGAAGTCCTAGGCTAAAATACACAGTACTTCATTCTCCGCTCCTTTTTCCTACTCAGTTTGCATTCCTGTGGATATCTTACGTGTGTTACTATCACCTATAAAAGATTGCTGTTAGTATATGGGCTCTATAGGAGTTCTGGCTGGCCTCAAACCCCAAGGAACCCTTGGGAAAGCTGAGGAAAGGTATCCTCTTCCCCTCTGTTTTCTAACTGCTTATTAAAATTGACAAAATTGTTCATGTTTCCATGATCAGACTTCTTAACTGTACTTGCTAAAAGCTTCAAGTTCCTGAAAGATGCATGTTAGTAACACCCACAGTGCTGTTTACAAAATTTGAAAACAGCTTGAAGTAGAACAGATTAAAAAAACTAAATACATATCCCTTAGAAATGTTAAAGAAAATAGTTCATTTTGTTGATGCAACTTGCTTTACTCCTCAGATACAGGGTAAATGTCATCTGGGCAGGAATACTGTACCATGTTTGCTTCTCATTTAGCAAATTAAAGAGCCATTATGTTTCCAGTAAGTCCAGGCAGAGCAACTCCTGCACAATTCTTGAGAGAAGTGAGAAGTGTTTTGCAACAGCGCTATTAGCTTCAAGGCTGTTGCTTTTATGAACTCTAGTACGTGCATGCAAATGATCTCAGGACATCTTACTTTGCAAGACATATCTACAAAGAAGGATACATCTTTAAAATTGCTCTTGATAACAAAAGAGCTAGAAAATTTTAAGCTACACTGTGAATTATTCCAGAACTTCCTTTCTTCAGACTTGAGTGTGTCTGAACATTTGCCTACAATCTTAGGCTGCTGAACGCTGTAGAAGTTTCCTAAATTCTAAAAAATAAAACCTTGATGTTGTTCATCAAGTTTTCATGTGAATAGGTTATAACTCAAGGTTAAAGTATCCAAGTCCTGATGAGAACAAAGCTTTCCTGGAGGACCTGGTAGCTGAGTTCAGCCTTGTATCTCCTGTGAGAGCATGCTGTGTTCTGCCTGTTTGAACTCGTACCTTATGCACTTTTAGATTCAAGTGCATTCCTGTTGAACAGTGAAGGCAGCTAATGAAATAGTGCAAGAAAGAATATATTTCTGGTAAAAACAACTCAGCCAAGCTTCAAAGTTACTGTTTTTTATATCAACTTGCTGATGATTCTCAACTGCAGAATTGCTCATTTGGTGTCATCTTTGGTACACAGTTTGTGAAGATAATCCTGTGAAAAAGATATTATTCCAAAAAAGTAGGGTGAGTCACTGAACCTGGGGTGGCCTGTTAAGAGCAAACGTGGTATTTCGGTGCAGGCAAAAGTCAAACTTGTCTGCCACCTCTCTAAATATGTCTTAACTTCTCAGATGTTCAATTTAACCAATTTAACTCCTTTCTTGAGGCTAAGCTCGTTACAGTGACAATCCATGTGTTATATAAATGACAAAGTTTGGAGGCTTTTGGTAAGGCTCTAGTTCTTTCAGGCTGAGGAAAGCAGTCTTTCAAATATTTCTTAATTGAAAACTGCCACCTTATACAGTTTGGGGGACACAAGGAATTCTGGCTACTTAAACTTTGACTTGTGACTGTGTAAGCTTAGAGTCACAGAGTAGTTGAGGTTAGAAAGGACCTCTGGAGACCATAGCCCAGCTCTGCCCAAGTGGGGTCAGGAGTGTCTGTCCTACTCGATCCTAGTCCTGCAAAGAGTGTGCAAAAGCAGTAGCATGTTTCTTGGCTGTGAACCCTTAATATTGCTTTAGGTTCTAAACTTGACATGATGATGCCTGTCTGGTGAACTTCTCCATTATAGACCTGCTGTTTCTCATAGCTTGTGGCTCTGCTGTCTTAGTGAGGTGCTTCATTGCTCCATTATCACTTGTTCTTAACAATGGAACACCTTTTAGAGGAATGAAGCACCTCACCAAGACAAAGTAGTAACTAGCTGGCGAATCTACTTAAATGTGCTACAATTTCAGTAAGAGTTCTCTTCTGACTTCTGACAGTTGGCAAGTATCCCAAGTCACTCATCTTTAAAAAAAAAACAACTAAGGAATTCACAACTCCTTATTTACTCAATCATAGAGAAGCTATGATTATTACTGAGCAGACATTAAGGAGACAGATATACATGGAAAATGTCATCTCTACAGTCCAGTGAAGTAAGAGTATTCAGTTATAATTCATTGCTTTTTCAAGCGGAAAAAATACCATGTGAATTTGTCAGGGCATCAAGCCTGGTTTAATGATGAGAGAAAGCTATAAACTCTCTTCCTACTTCTGTCAAGCTTTAATCCCATCCATTTTTAGAAAGTAAACTTGTTAAATAGTGTGAAGTAAGAGCCTTGAAGAAATGAATGGGCTTTATAAATAGGAGTATATAACTCAAGCCTGACTCATGGAACTTGTAAAGCACAGTGGGAAACAGTATTAGACTCCAGTAGTGTCTCATGCCTCAGAGTTGAAACCAGGTGTGTTGGACACTGTTTAAATTCTGTAGGATCGAAGTTCCATAAAACCAGGTAGTAATCATGGTGGTTTACTCTAATCACCCAGCTCTACTAGTAGCTCTTTAGTACTCTGACAGAATACATATGGGTAAACTGGCTTGCAAGCATCCTTTGAGATTTTTTTTTGTCAGGCATTTATTTACTTTTTCATATTTTCTGCTCCTCTTAAGTCTATTGAGACTCTTCAAGGTTTCTTTCCTGAAGACAAATGGGAATAATCACTTAATGACATGTTTTGATTCTGTTTTGACAACTCTTGGCCAATAAAAAATTCTGCTTTCTCATCTCCTGGAAGTACAAGGTACCAAGCTGAGAGCGGAGTAGGTGGTGACACTGGAGATGGATTTTCATCATTTCTGTGGGGCGGGGGAATACTGGGAAGAGGACTAGGAAGACCAGCAGCAGAACTCAGGAGATAAGAGCTGAACCAAATGATTTCTTCTGCAAGTGAAGAGAGCTGCCCTACCAGCACACCAAAACCATGCTAGGTTATTCTTGTATAATCAGCTTCCTTTTATCAAATTGTCTTGACTTCTAAACATCACACTTACAATGAGTTTAGTCATCTATATACAAGATGCAAGTGAGATGATACAGACTTAAGATCAATGTAGTTAGAAGATCCAGAATCTGATGTAGCAAAACATATGAATGAGCAGGCTATGAGGTACAGTGGTCTACCATTAATATGGTGGTTGAACCATGAATAGTTTTATAAAAAAAAAAAATTGCATAGCAGTGTTCCAAGTTCTTGGGCAAATAAGAGAAGATGCAGGTCTTGTAGGAGGGGAAACCTTTCCAGAGTGAAAAGTTGGTCTGCCCTGAAGTGAAGTCAATGAGCCTGATCCCTTTGGATACAGGGAAGGTAAATGCTGCTGAATGAGAGCTGCTCAGACTTCAGTTTTAAGTTGCACCAATGCTGGAGGTGGTCAAAACTGTGCTGTCTTTATCCATAGCCTTTCTCAAACAAGGAGCAGAGGTGAAGTTGCCTTCACGTGGCTGAAGTGATGGTCTGCATATGTGGTCAGGTCTCCTTGGGGGAGATACCTTCTGAAGGTGGTGTAGCCTCTGGCACTGCTGCTTACCAGGAGCCCCTCAGAAGCTCAGGGCTCCTAAACATTTCTAACTGTGGGGAAGGAGAGCATCTACAGCCAGTAGCATAAGTCACTGTACCTGCAGGCTTCTGGGTGCGATCTGCTTAGTAACGGGAGGGAAGTGGGAGGCATTCCTGATGGGCAGGATTAAGCCTCATTTTGGAAGATTATCCAGTATTCCACTAAGAGTTGAAGCAGCTGACTTGAGCCACTTTGAAAAATGAAAACCTTAGTACAGTTATTTCTACATACTCATAAGTCTGCTTTGAAAATATTTCAGTGCATCTAAAGAATAAGGGAGATGCTGTTGTCCTTGGGGCACCTATCTTGGAGAGAGCAGCCAAAAGCATAGTCCATTAAGTAAACTTAAATACCTCTAAACTTTATCAGCTGTATTGACTGAGTTAATCCTTAAAGTTGTGGGACAGCTTCATGACCAAACTAGTAAGCAGGAGGGTTTCAAGCATCAGAGGGAGTAATGAAAAAGTAGAACAAGTAAGTTTTTTGAAAAAAGCCCATAACTTTTACAGCATGTTTGTCCTAGAATAATTGCACTTCTGTTTGGGAGCTTGACTAGGAAAACAGATGAAAGCTGCTTCCTTGTACTTAATGCTCTTAAGGGCACTGTTGTTTGATCTGCTTTGCAGTTACACAACATGAAATCAATGGGAAAGAACAGCAAGTATCAAGCAGTGCTCTTAGCTCTGTTTTTTCTGAAGGGGAAAATACCTACTCAGCAAGGTTTGAGTGGGTCCTCTGTTGTGGCGAGTTTCTTCAGGCTAAGTAACCTAATACAGCATTATAATGGCACAGTCTTGCATAATGTATAGTCTTAGATATTTCACTTTCTAAATTTATGTCCTTTTCACAAAGTAAATACTAGCAGTTTTTTGTGTTTTTGCTGTTTGAATTAGTGTCAAGTGAAATGAGAGAAAACCAATTCATTAGCCTCACAGTTACAAGTTCAGCTTCATCTCTCTGAAGTATGAATTCACAATGTGCAACACTTGCCTTGGGCAAGAGACAGTGCTGTTGAAAGCATATTAGTTTGTTAATTACATTAGCTTTATTGGCCAGCTACTAGCATTGCAAAGTTTTTCTGTATACTGGCCTATACTATAAGATGAATGGGTAATGTTGCCCTCCAGTGGCTAACGTCGAGAGGATATGGAGCCTGTTTGCACTATCAATAAAAAAATCAATCATTTGGAAAGTCAGGGATGTAAGAGTAGGGTCTTAGCTTAGACCTATAGGTCTATTTAAAATAAAGACAAATCCTGGTAATGTGCGAGATGATGTGTTCAATATATTAAGGATGTATTAGGAGTCAAGCTGTAGTTAAGGAGGACATATTTCAGAGGGGTCTCGTGTTCACTGGCAGAATCCTTTTTAGCCTGTCTGACCAGATCCGTTTGTAGTATGATCTTAGCTTTACACAGAAATCGGAAATAGCTACTGGATTTGGCTTTGCAGTAGTTGCTTCTCAATGTTATCTTTGAATGGACTTATTCAATAACCCGAAAATAACACTTTTACTAGATAAGTATGAAACAAGTTGCCTTATTGTCTAGAACTGCCTGTACTAGCATGTAAATCCATGGCTTATTAAATAAACTGATATTCTTGTCTAATATATACAGGTCCAGTAACATAGTGTCTTCATGGCTCGGAATGGAAGGGGAAAGCAGTAAATATGTCTCCAGCAAGTTTGGTAATATTTTTTGAGGCTTGAGGGAGGGAAAAGCTAGGTCCTTTCCCTTCTAGTTTAGCTTTCTTTTAATGCAAAGCTAAACAATGCTTCATAGGACTCGAGTCACTCCGGAGCAGTTGCGGATGAAAATGGCTTTACGCCAGAGATACCAGGTTTGAAGCTGTTGGGTGTAAAGCAAGAAGGTTTTTCAGTCTAAAACCGAGTCTTGCGTTCGAGCACAGACTCGCTCCAGGCGCGGGCGCGCCGTGGGGGGCGCCGCGGGCAGCTCGCCGAGCAGGCGGGGCTGTAGCTCGCCAGGGCCGCCTCGCTCCGTCCGGGGGTATTTAGGCCCGGAGGGGGCTGATCTGCGCCGGTACCGGCACCAGCACGGCAGTCGCAGGGCCCGGGTCGGGCGCGGCGCTCCTGGGGACGGTGTGGGTCTCTGCCCCTCCCTGGGGCGGGGCTGGCTCCGGGCGGGCTCCGCCGCCCCCTGCCTGGCCGTCCGTTATTTAGCGGCCTCCGGTGTGGTGAACAGCGGGGAGGGTGTGTCTGCAGCCGCTGTCCGACTCCCGCCTGCCCGCCCTCGCGACGTGAGGTGCTGCGGCCCCACCGTGAGGTACCGGGCCGGCTCCGGCGGGTGCAGCCCCTCACCGACCGCCTCCCCTCTGCGCTCTCCCTGCAGGACCCGTCTGTTCCCCCTCGGGCTACAAGAAGGCGGATGATGAGATGTCCGGAGCCACGTCCTCGGCGGATCTGGACGAGGCACCAGCCCGCACCATTTACTTGAACCAGCCCCAGCAGAGCAAGTTCCGTGACAACTGGGTCAGGTACGGAGCAATCCCGGCTTCTCCCCTTCCAGGGAGCAGCCTGCACACCCTGCAGCTGTGGGCAGGGAGGGTTCTGGTCCTTCTCCCTGCCCAGACCTGGTTTCAACACAGTAAGCTCTGCTTCTGCTGAGGGAATGGGGTTTTGGCTGGAGTGGGTGCCAGGGTCTGGATAGCAGTGCAAGGGAGAGGCAGCCAGGAGGGATCCAGCAGCAGCAGGGGGTGTAAGCTTTTCATATCAACAGTAGTGAGAGCTGGGAGCTCAGAGCTGAGTGGGTGAGATGCATGGAAAGGTCTTCACTTGCAGCTCCAGTAGGGCCACTGAATTTTGGGACAACAGGACCTAATCCAGTACCCTCGGACCTGCTGAACACCTTCTTTCAAGGGTTAACACATAAAAATCTACTGTGAGATTTGAATAGAATTGGCTATATAAACTCCATGGAGTGTTCTCTTGAAAAGTAGTAGCGTCCAGTTATAAGAATAGCTAGACCAAGTGTAAAAAGAAGTATTCAATGGGAAGGAAGAAAAGAAAAAGTCTAACAGGACAAGAATAATTACAGAATTCACAAACTCGCATCCCCGCGCACACAAGGCTGTGGTCCGCTTTTCTTCAACTGAAGACTAAAGGGAATTTTCTTTGGCATTTGAAGCCTTTCATTGTAGGCATGTATTTTTAAGACTTCTATTGGTATGATTAATGCCATTACTGCAGTTAGAAACACAAATAATGTGCACTGCAACTTGGAGTATAAGGATGCGTAACAAGCAAGTTGTGGCAGTGCTTGCAGCACTTGCCCTGGGTAGCTAGGTGAACAGATGGCTTCTGTCGTGACTAAGGAGGAGTGTTATTCAGCAGGCTTCTGTTCGTTGATGCATATCTTTGGGTTATTGTTCAAAGAATGGTTTACAAAATGAATGCCTTTATGAAAAGAGAGGGACTTAATATACTACTGAAATTGATTTCCATAAGCTGGTTTGTTGTGTGTATTATCAGGGACAATTCTAAGAATATGCTCTGGAAGGATGCTGGTGTGCCAGATAGTTCAGCAACTTATTTATGCAGGGTTTTCTCCTCAACTTTGACTTACATACTGTTCTGGGAAAGTCTATGGTTTAGGACTAGTTAAAATGACGGATTTTCTTAGTGCCTTGCCTTTTCTATGTGGGCAGCAACACTGGGTGTTTTCTCACTTTATTCTTATTTTCTTTGACTAATTATGAGCTGATTCAACTGTCTTCCATGGATATACTACTTGTGCTTTTTCTGCTTTACGGGAAGAAAAACAGGGAGTGGAGGGTTGGCAGAATCTGTAGGTGTGTTTTTCCTGAAGGGATTAAACTGGCTTCGTCTTATGAAAAAGTGGTGTGTGACTTGGCTATCAAGAACTTCCTCAAGTGTTGGTAATAGAGCTATTGGGAACAAGCAGTTGTGTTCAACTTGCTGTCTGGAAGCTGTTTCCTGGTAGCAGTAAGTTATTTTTCAATAGTTATTTTGCAGCTTTGCCTCCTGACGAGGGCAGCTTGAGTCACAAGTGTGACATTGGTGTGTGAGGGGTGGGACAAAATGTAGGTAGTGAGGTGGGAAAGTAGAGATGTTTGCATTACCTGATTAGGAATCTTAGCTCCTTAATCTCATCTGGAAGTTATTATAACATTAACTTGCTCCTGCTCAGCAAGAAAGCTTTGATCCCTTTGACTTTTAAAAGGGTGACAGGCTTTGGCTGTGCTTTCTCCATTCTCTGGATTAGCTTTCTTCTCTCAGCTCAGTGGGAATGAAGGCAAAGGTGGCCTGAGCCTGTAATATCTGAGTAAGGGCGCCTTGTGTGGAGTATGAGTGGTGTTTATATATGCACTTTAATATATGTAAGTTTGTTGTGAGGAACTGCAGATTTGTATTGTCCTTGGACTTTCTTACTGTGTTCGGCATCTGGATTTCTCAGTGCCATTGGATTTGAAGACTCTTTGTCTCCATAGGAAGCATCAGTGTACCACAGAGCAAAGTGCTGTGTAAGCGACCTGTACATATGGAAAAATTGAACTAAAGATGGTAATAAAACAGTTTGTTATAAGTCATGTTACTTCTGTCTTTTTTAGGTAGTCATCAAGGATTCATTGAACAACAATTTCTGCGTGTTGATAGGAAGGTTTCCAAATTAAGTGGTAGTGTAGAATAGCCTGCTCAAAACAAAGCGAAATAGAGTAAGAAATGGAGATACAGAGGGTGGGGGAAGGTAGGCGAGTGGTATGGCTTACTGTTTAAGATGTTCTAAGCATCTTGAACTTTTTAACTTTTTTAGAGGGTCACTGTTAAAAGTGAATTCCTATTTTTGTTTGTGGGAACAAAAGGAAAAAGTGATAAGTAACCCTGTTCTAAAATTCTGGACAAGTTAAGCAAAACTGATAACTCCCTAATACCACTCCTAAATAGTATATAGTGCTGTTGTAAAAGCTAAGTGGATGGCAGGATGGGGTGAGGCACTGACACTTCCAAAAGTCTTGAACTGTTAATGTGAAGATACAGAATAGTTCTTCCTTCTACATTTTCCTTCTTTTTTCCCCGGACTTTCTGGTGTAAATTACATAATGAGAACTTGTAGAACAATGGCTGAATTTTTTTGTGCTTTTCACACTTTGTCACAAACCATTTCAAAACTTAGTGCTGTAAAACATAGTGTGTTGTAGGCTGGATTTAGCTTGGTCCTTTATATGTGCCTATACATGGCTGTCACCATTCTTTATTACACTGCTGCAGCAGTGGTATGTTCTGTAGGAACGTGTTTCTTCTGCCTGCATTAGAAGCTACTTTTATCCATACTCTGTTTAGTTTTAAAAATCTTGTGTATGTGTAAATCTTTGGACTTTCTAACAAGAGAAATGTTGTTCTCTTTTAAGCTGAATCATTTTAGAAGATTTGAAATAAATAAATGGAACAAATATAATGACTTTGCCAACACAGCTGTAGTCGTGGTATTAAGTATGTTTGCTTTTATGAAAGCTAAGGAGTACCTATTTTCATTTGTTCCATATATAACTTATGTATCTGTTTAATATGAGCATGTCTGTGCTTTAAAATTCAGTAAGAAATGAAACACGATAACTGCCAGCCACTCTGTACACAACATTATGCAACTTAAAGGCAGTAATTATAATTGCCTACTCTCAGGCGTTCTACACTTGAGGATTGAAGTCTCCTAACAGCCTTCATAAACCTAAGATGTTCCTGGCTACAGATGGTGTGAGGTAGTAGTCAGGCTTCTACAGAGATCCCAGCCAGTATTTTTTTTTTTTTTCCCCCTTGGTTTCAATGTGCTGTGGGAAAAGGCTTTCATTGTATCTTTTTAAAGTATTAGGTTTTCCTTCAAATTCAGGTGTGAAACACAAAATGGTAGTGGATCATCCATGTTTCCAACCTCTAACTCTTTTGCAGTGTGAGCAATTAGGTAGGTAGTACGCTTGTTACATAGCAGTTCAGCACAGTGTGAAAAAAAAACTGTCGAGCAGAAGTGCCAGCTTGGTTGGTGCTTTTGACTTGAAATGGTGTTTTTGCTACCTGATGATGGCTTAAACCGTAGGTCTTTATTACTAAGTGGGACTTATGAAGTCATTACCTGTTATGGTGGGGGAGGTGACTCAAAGGCCTTTATCATTTGAAAACAAACTTGCCTATTGCTTTGTAAAAACACAGCGATAGAGATGAAGTGTGATGATAGCAGTTTGAATGCTGCGTCAATACTTCTGAGATCATCAAACTAATGGCAGAAATACTGAGTGTATATTAGAAAAAAAAGTGGCATGTGGAAGACTGATTATTTTGCTTAAAGTGAGGATGTTCTGCAGATCTGGCTTTCATTTAAATGCAATTCCTTGATACTACTTATTAATACAGGAATTGACTCTGATACCAGTGGCTTATACTGAATGTATAACGGTACTACACAGAAACTTGCTTTCAGTGCATGCAGTAGATATTACTAGTTGTGATATGAGTCCCTCATTTGTTGTATATGTACTAATGTTAAATATTGTTGGAACTTCTGGTTTCTTGATCCAGGAAGTACGAAAGTGCTGAAATAACTCGAAGTACATTTGAATTGTCTCCAAATCTTCTAAATATGTTGGATTTGCCACTGTAGTCAGTAATACAGATAATCTATGTAAAATTCTTATGTTCAAGGCCTGGTAGTACATCCTGGTGTGACTCTGACTTATATCTGAACCAGGATTCCAATGTTGGTCTAGGTAAGTGGCTTGCAGGTGAGGTCAGGGGCAGAAGCAGCAGTCAAGAAGGGAAAATGTATACTCAGGCTTTTTAATGCATCTTGAATCCAGAAGTCTAGTTGGAAAGCTTCTCATCAGGGCAGGGTTTGGTGGTTTGGTCTCTTAGGGAGGTCCCAAAAGATGTGTTCTGATATCCGGAAAAGCCTCTGTTCAGAGGCAAAAGTTAAATTATCTAGAAAAGATAATAAGAATCTTTCAATACTCATTTTAAAGCTGTACAAGGTCTGAAAACTTGAGCAAACTGCTGAGAAAGAATTTCTCATTTAATGAGGCAGAAGTACCACCACTAGGAATTTAGCATTGAAGACTAACAAGGCTTCTAGTAGCACCAAATTCTGTGTTAAATATGCTGTTTATCTGTAGTACTGTACTCTGCCATCAGTGTCTGCAGGATGCTTGCTGGTGACAAAGCTGTAAGTGCAGTCTAGATTCTTTTGATTTCAGCTGTATGTCACAAATGAAAGTGAAGTGTGTTGCTTTCTTGGCTTGTAAATAGGTGCTGCAGAAGCTACTTGTGATTTAGAGCAGTTGGTGCTTTTTGAATGTGTGGGGAGGTTCTCACTGATGCTTAGTGAGTTCCTGCTGCTGAAATAGGAGTTGCTCATATCAACAGCCAATTTGTATTGACCATTTGTAACATGAATATCCCAAGTAGCGTTCATTATGATCTGTGGTTGAAAATATGAATAGTAGTCTGCTACGTGCAAGTGCATGTATCTGCATTTATGCTGTAGGCCAACGTTCCTCTTGATATAAAATGTACCTTTGCTTGTTAAGTAAAACTGGCCCCTACTTGTGTTCAGTTCCGGTCTTGGTAGAGTTCAGACATTGTGGCCTTTTGTACTAGTGTTTGTGTTACGTTAGAGAATCTCTGTTGTCATGTGAACAGATTGCTTGCCTAAGTGCAGAAAAGCATTTTGGAATTCTTCAAAGAAGGGATGTATTATTATTTTCTGAATGGTACAAGTGTAATAATATATTAAATTAATCCTCTGCCAACTCATTTTAGTTCTAGGTAGATATTGTTCTTAACAGAAAAGAAATTCTTAATGTTACATAGTTCTTGTAAATCAGCAAATACGTAATTTTCCTGCAGTGCAGCTATTGCTGATACTATAATTTATCACAGTGAAAAGGCTTGGGTAGAGCTGTAGAAAGATTGTTTTAGCCATTAAAACCCACTAAAAGTAACTAGTATTGTATGCCTGGTGTTGATGATGTTTCCAGAGTATGCCAATGTATTTGAAGTTGCTGCATCTTTGGTCTTAGTGGGCTACTCTTAGGGCTAGAGCCCCTGGATTGTTCAACTGTTGAATTCTGCTTCGATGAAATGTCCAGATGAGGAAAAAACAGGTGAGGGGGTTCTAGTGTCTTTCCATCTGCTGCATGCTGAGCTCTCTGGCATCCTGAAACTGTGTGGTTGGTTTTTTTTTTTGGCATCATGATGGATTACATACATTAGCAGTAGCAAGATGTAAAGGGAATTAAACTGGGTCCTTTTCCTCTTCTTAAATAAAGTCACTGTTAAAGCAACTTTCAGCCACTGGAGCCAAAGCTTAAATGCAGTCTGATTTCATGTTCATGCAAACAAAGCTGCTTTCCCACATATTTGTTTCATAAATATTGGCCTGTATTCAGCAGTGTGTAATTCCTTGTGACTCTCCATTTCTAGTTACTCCACTGTTGATCTCTGTCCAGAGAAGTATGTGAACAGGAAGAGACTAAATGTTTTTGGTGATTCTTGGTGTAGTTTGAGTGACAATGGAGTCAAAGCAGGTCTTTCAGGACTTAAGGGTGTCATGGGCAATGAATCACGATTTCTGAAGTCTATTGCAGTTTACGCTTGTGCGCATAGCCTTCTGCTCAGTGCTACAGATGTAGCTGTCTGACAGCTGGCAGTCTGTAGAAAAGGGTAGAAGAATAAGAAATTTTCTTATCTTGACCTAAGTAGAGCTTAAGAATGGTAATAACTGTTTTCCATGTAGCTTTTGTGGACTGTGAGGATATTTGCTCAGTTATGAGAGAAATGTAAGTATTCATTTCTGCCACCCCCTTGCTTGTCACTAGAACAATAGCTTCTTAAGTTGTAGTGATACTTAGAATTAAATTATTGCTTTAAAACTGAAGTTACCCATTGCTTTTAGACAGCTAGCTAACTTAGGTTACTTGTTCAGATAATTTTTTAGTCATCTTCATATCAATGTGCTGTGTTATGGTGAAGTCTATTTGGGGTTTGCACAGTAACTAAATGCACTACTAAATTTCCTTTATTAGACAGTAGTATTTCTAGGCTAACTGTTCTAGTCAGCACTATTTTGAGTTGTACCTGCCAGCAGGGCTACTGAAAACCAAGAGTGTATTTCTGTAGTGCTGACCTGATGATATTGGAGCATGCTGAAACAATGTCATGCCTACAGAGCTTTCAGTGCTGTTTCTAAACAGTCTTTGTCTAATGTATTTGTTACTGAAAAATAGCCAGGAGTCTGTTTTCCTTTCTGTATGGATTGTGTGAATAGAGAACAAATGGAAAGGCCTTTTCTCTTTGCACGCTTTTGGAAAAGCCTCCAGGGTACAGGATTTGGAAGCAAAAACGCTATCACTTGTATTAAATGTGACCACGAGATCTTGTTTTAGGTTAAACTGAGCATAAGCAGTTGTGCTAATGCCTTACTCAGTATTAACACTGCCATGAGCACTACTGTGGGAGGCCTTTCTAATAGAAGTAATATTTGCTTTGGCAACATCACAGTTTTTATAGTCTTTCACTGCCTACGTGTGGCAGAAGTCCTGCTGATACTGGGGTGATTTGGCACATGATACTGTAGGCTAGAAATTCTGAAAAATCCTTATGTGGTTAGGAGTTGATCTTATTAAACTAGAGTAATAAGGCTGTTGTGTTTCCGTGGACAACAGTTTGTAATACATTTTCATGTACTTTTGTCTTAACAATGGTCTATACAAAGATGACAACCAAAGTGAAACTCTTGAAGATAAGCTTGTTGCTAATGCAGCTTTTAGGAAGTACAGATAGTTCAGCCAAGTTGGGTTTGTCAGTCTGAACATCTTGCTCACGAAATGGAACTTGTGCATTAGGGTAGATAACCATTGCTTCTGCTGGTAAGTAGTGTTAATCAATGAATATTGCACTTACCACCCTGCCTTTTATTAGGCTTTAGTGTAGGATACAGCACTAATGATGTGCATTACTATAAAGTAATGATGTAACAATAGATTTGAGATGTCTGTACAAGTTCAGATTCCCCCTTGTGTAAAACACTCTTAAACCTCAATGATTGTCTAGCTGACAGCCTGTCTGTTTCTCCTTTTTTTTTTTCCCCGTTTTTTTAATTTGATGATGTATGAGGTCCTGAATTTAACTTGAAATAAACAGTTGTTCAGAAGAGTTTCAGTGTTATGTTACAGCAGACCCAAACTGTTCTGGCACAAAAAACCGAGGTTATGGTGGAACTTGACCTGCAGGGGAGTTTGTGGGCTGGCTTGATATGTCTTGACTCTAAAACTTGTATGGGGCGGGGGGAATGGTGGAATCTTTTCCTCTCCAAATAGTATGATTTGAGAGAAGAGAGGTCAGCTACTAAGATGTGATCACCCCTGACTGTTAAAAAGGAGGGGAAGAAGTCTTCCAAACATGCAGTGGTGCCTGTAGTTGATTCTGGTCGGAGACCATGCTGTAAAGGAAGGAATCCTTGCACTAATGGAGATGAGGGGAAGGGATGAGGTCCGTGATGAGAACTGTCCCACTGGTAAGAGTTTCGCTATTTACTGGGCACTGTAATTTGAAGCTGCTATAATTGTCTTTAATATACTGCCAAAGTTTAGAGGGATTAATACATCTGAATATTCCCAATCAGTTTCATTGTCTGTGTGGATAATCTAGGACAACAGATTTATCCCTGTTTTCGTGTTGCAGCAGCTTTCATAGAATCAGAAAATACCAGGTTGGAAGGGACCTCAAGGATCATCTGGTCCAACCTTTCTTGGCAAAAGTGTGGTCTAGACAAGATGGCCCAGCACCCTGTCCAGCTGAATCTTAAGTGTCCAGTGTTGGGGAATCCACCACTTCCTGGGAGAGATTATTCCCACGGCTGATTGTTCTTACTGAAAAGTTTTCCTCTTGTGTCCAGTCAGTACTGGAACATGGTGAGAAGGTGTCCCCTAAGCCTTCTTTTCTCTAGGCTGTGACTGAACCCTGTTCTCTCAGCCTATCCTCATATGGCAGGCTTCCCAGTCCTTTGATCGTCTTTGTGGCCCTTCTTTGGACCCCTTCCAGCCTGTCCATATTTCTTTTGCATAGCAGGGACCAAAACTGAACACAGTATTCCATGTATGGCCTGACAAGTGCTGAGAGGGACAATGACTTTATCTCTGCTGGTGATGCCCTTGTTGATGTGACCCATCATCCTGTTGGCATTCTTTGCTGCAGCAGTGTGCTGTTGACTCATATTGAGCTTGTTGTCCGTCAGGATCCCCAGGTTCCCTTCCACAGAGCTATTCCCCAGCTGGGTAGATCCCAGTCTGTGCTGCATTTTTGTTGGAAAAATCATTCAGGGTTTGATATTTCAGTGGCTAGGCAGAAGGGTGTTCTTGAAGCAAGTTATGATCTGTTTTATCTTTTGACAATATATGAATTTGTACATAAGTTGTCACTGTAACTGTAGAGGACCTGTAGGGGGGTGCAGGAAAAGACAGAGACAAAACAAGCATTTGGCTCTGGAGCAACCACTGTTCATAGTCCAGGTGACAGATACTCTGATCTGATGGATCTTGGTTCTTTGACTTGCTCTGGTCAGACATTTTAGCTTTAAGTAATAATACCTTGTAGGATTCAAGTCATGCACTTTTTACAGTGCAAGAGCAAGTCTAGCTCCTTTTGTACTCCTCTGTTCGGACCTGATCTCAGTCCATCTCACTGTGGAGTATTTAAGTATCACATGCCCTTTCTTTAGCTGATGGAAGCATACAGGCCACATACAGAGCAGTGAAGTCCTTACCGTCTAATGTCTTCCTCTGCAGGAACTGTAGTCTCAAGGATTCATCTGACAGAGCAAAAAGCCCTTCATTTAGGTTGGGGGCTGCACTAGTTCAGACAGAATGTGCTGTCTGCTAGAATAAAACAACACTGGCTGTTTAGGACCTGGTTTCCAGTTAACCAGTAGTCATTGCATAGGCATGTAAGTAATTGCTCCTCATAAGCCTTCACAATATGTTCTTTGGGGAATTTGTGAAAAGCTGTCTTTTTTCCTCTCTAGTGAGTTTCATGATTAAAATAAATTACCTTCCATATGTTGCAAGTACATAGATGATCTTTCAGTGTTGTAAGCATGCAACTGCTAAAAAGCTTGTTCATGACACTCAGATTTGTAATAACCTAGCAGTATTCTGTGTGGCAGTGTTGTTTGTTAGTGAGATGTTCTTATGAATGAGCTTCTTCTGTACCCAGTGTAATAATCGCCTGTTGGTTTTGTGCTGATGTAGTTAAATATCCCTTGAAATAGGTGAAGCTTGTTGCTGTGCCTCCCACAGCAGTGGTGACTGTCTGGAGGCAGCTTGTGTTCATCCTGCTTCTGTACTTGAGAGCTACTGCAGAACCTTTGAAGCTGATGTCAGTCTTGCCATTAAAAGAAGCGTCATGTGCCTGCAGGACTGTAGCATGCACATGCCGTTACACTGAAGACAGTATTTGAGCCCTTAATTCAAGCAGGTCATCTTGGGTTTTTTTAACTTAATTCTTTCTCTGTTACAGGGCATCTGACCTTTTGTACATGGTAATGGAAACGAAGTGTGCTTGGTGAGAGAAGAGTTCAGGCCCTTAACATTCACTTTAACTACCTAGCCCCTCTGCTGTGGTTCAGATGTCTGTGCCTGGCTTTCTTAGTAATTGTTCCAGTGAATTGGTGTGTGTTAAAAGCACTAACATCAACTCTCATTCTTCAGCTCTCAGATTTGAGTATTTAAAGTATATGAACTGAGGAATGGATAGCTGTGGCATAGCTGCCTGGGAAAGGACAGTTTGTACTTATCACCCTGGAAATGAGACCACATGTGTCTCAAGGAGGTCCTGTTTTCTTTACCATGATTAGTCTGAAGGTGAAGTTCATCTGACTTGTCAACCTAAACTGTCAAGGAAGGTGTAGAAGTGCTTAAATAGCTAACTGGGGAAATGTAGAGCTGTATTCAGCTGAACGCTGCCAGCATACATACACTTCTCAAGGAAGTAACCTTTCTGCTTCTATTACTGACAGCTTTTGCCTCTTCATGGGTGATTGATAGAATAAAACTTGACTTTATGAAAAGCTTTGGGGAACTATGGGAGCTGTCATGCAAAAATTCCATGTTAAATGGAGGAGCTATACTGGAAAACTACTATTGAGCTTCTTAGTTTATTGTTTGTTAATTTTCATGTGAGTATTATCAAAATAACTAATCCTTGGTATTCTTTAGTAGCATGGTAATGAGTTAAGCTATGTCAATGACAATAAACTTTTCCAAATACTACAGTGGTTGCATTCAGAAAAATCTCTGTGCTGCCCTAGAAACAGTGGGGCCACACTTTCAGCTGTACCGATGTGTATCAAAACTAAGTTATTTAACAGGGTTTGGTAGTGTTCCTCCTGACTTGCACAGTGGTGTAACTTGAAACGTGACTTACGTGAATGAAGTTGCAGATACAGAGGTGACAGAGCTCTTCTAATGTTTGTGCACCTGTTTTAAACATCTAATTTGTGTAGTTAAGCAAGGTTTGCCTAGTAAGCAGCTGTTGCAATAGGAAAAGCCAGTTTGTTGTGGTTTCCTGCATGTGCTTCCCTTCTTCCCCCTGCCACAACCTGTTCTACGAGCTGCAGACCTGGTATTCTTGGAGTTGTGTACCAGGCACTTCTTGGAAGATAAGATGGCTTTGATTTGGGCTTGTTAGAGTGCGAACCCTTGCAGATATTTATCTTTTGTGACCGAAATGGTGCTATGAATGAGCTGCCTGAATTTTCTGCCTCTCCACCTGTAGATTTAAACTTCTCTGTCAGCTTCGATTATTCTGAAGTCACCTACAATGTGTCTATCTGTTGGGGTGGAGCACAGATACTTTTCTATTTCCAAGTATTTTATTTGTCCTTTTAGAGAGCTTTTCTTCAGAGCCAAATTAATCAAATACTCCTGCTCAGCTTAGAGTATTAGGTAGCTTTTCATAAGAAGCTTTCTTTTTGATTAATAACATGCATCTTCTTTTTATGTGTCTACATGGTTACTGTTCTGTGTCTGCATGGTAACAGCTGAATGTGCTCCTTCCTAATTGGAACGGTACCTATTTTCTGTAGGCGTTTGTCGTGTTACTTGAGCAATGGATGGCGTGACTTAATATGTGTAAAGCTCATTCAGAAGAGCCTTATTCTTTTGGCATTAACATAATCATTAGAGTAAGAATATTGTTTGCACCAGTTAGCTGTAAAGCTGTGAAAGGGTACAATGTTGTTTAGTAGATGTTTCGGCTTGATTGCTGTCAAATTCTTGCTCTAATATAGTCCAAGCAATGTGATACCCAGGGAAATACTATTTTGATGTAAAAATCTGCCAACTCTAGATTTCTAATTACTATTGTTTGGGGAATTCTTGTAGGGCAGGTCTAAACTATTAATTTGATTAACCCATATTTTTAAAGTTACGAGGCACTTGTGAGGAATGTATGTTTAATTACGTTCTGTATTATAGAAAGACTATTACATGCGGGACCAAGTGCATGTGGCTTAAAACAAAAAAGTGTACAGTTGAAAGAAACTATTAGCATTTCAAGAAAATAAATTTATTTATAAGCGTAGTACACTTAAGTGCACTACATGATATGCTGTAAACATGGATGCATATTTTCACTCAGTTGGCTTAGTTGGTGTAATTTTTGTTGAAGTATGACCACCTGCAAGTTCTGATAAGTATCACAATGAGTATTTTAATACATGATTGTGCTGCACAGTAGTAGCAGTAGGAAGTCTGTAGGCTGTAATGCTAGAAATTTTGTCATGTTGCTTTTTTAGAGATCTGCCTAAAGTAATAACTGATTTGCATCAAACCTAGTAGGGGTTTGTAATTGCTTGAGTAGGAAACTAGGTGAAATTGAAGTGTAACTACCATAGTCTATTAAGATCGGATTTAATTGGTTCTTAATTGATGATTTTGTTTAACTTGCCCCACTTAGTCTAGTGTCCAAAACAGAGCTTTGTATAACAAATTGTGTCATGTTGCCCCTTCTCTTGTTAAAGTTTTGATTCTGGAAGGTGCAGCAGTATATCATTAAATGGAGATGCGGAAGAAAAGAGGGAGAAAATGGCTAAAGCAAATGAATGTTCTTGGACAATGCCATTCTCTAACCTTATACATACAAAGATAAGAACTCCACTGAACTTAATTGCCTGTGCGTAAAGGTTGTATTAAGTTTTATCCATAGGAGTAAATTCTGAAAGGTGGATCGTGTAGATAAAGCATTTGATTATACTAGTCCTTCGTAATTGACTAGTAGTGGCATGGGTTTCAAATGATCTGGAAGGCTTATTGGTGAGAGAGAACAAGAAAAGAATTTCACACAGAGGACCAGCTTTAATGGAAGGGTGCTCTTGACACCTCTGGGAAACTCCAGTAGAACAGCATCCTGCCAGTGTTTGAGTTGTTATTAGTGCTTCAGGAAATAATTTTTTTCTTTCTTGAAAAGAATATCTTAGGGCTCTCAGTTCCTTGGAAATAAAAGCCCTCTTCAAAAAAAAAAAAAAAAAAACAACAAACCAAACACCCCAAAACACAAACTCTGGTCACAGGTTGTCTGGCTCTTCTGCAGCTTACATTCAGTGTTTGGGGGAAGAGACCTGAACTACAGCTGCAAGCACTTGGCACTTAAAACTCCAACTCAGGCTGATGCCTGGTACTTAAGTGGGAGAAGGTGCTGTGCTAATTAGGTGGGGGAAAGTAAGGCAGAGTTGCTTTTGTTACTCTAACGATATTTTTTTACTCATATAATGGAACACTACATGCTACTAGATAGACTGAGTCTCTCATACATCTCAGACAGCGCAAGGAAAGTCGTGCTGTAGAACCTATATCAAGAAGGCATGTAGACGACTGGGTTGTGACTAATGTGTTCGGAGAGCAAGGACTTGCATATGAGAATCTTAAGCTCTTTTAGGTTGTTTTTGTTAACTTGACTACATGGGGGTGTCTTACAGAACTCATTTAAAAAATGAATGGTTAAATATTCTTGCTGTCTTGGATGCTTTTTTTCCCTGAAGTTGTACTCATGCCCATCATGGGTTTGATATGAGGAGGACAAGAAATTACACAGGTTGTTGTGACTGGTTAATGCAGTACACTGTTGTTTTAAGGTAGAAGAAATAGTAATATGACTGCTCAGGGAAAACAGCCAGGAAAGATTAATCTGAAGAAGTGTGTATTATTGTTCTGGAGGATTACCCATAACTGAGTGTAGAGTGGTTCTGAACTGGGAAATGAAGCATTTGAAAAGTAGCACTGCAGAATTTGAAACTTCTTCTGTGTTCAAGTCTTCTTCCCTATAGCATTTAAATCCATGTTTTGATAAGGGGTAAGCACTTGATAAAGTGGTTGGAACTGAGGTAAAAGGTTGCCTGTTCATGGTACTGAAGTTTGGATGGATAGTCAATTATCTGGTGGTTTATCCAAAATAAAGGCACGGGTGATTAAAGTGGGACTGTCAGCCTTCTGGATCTGTGTGATACCTCTTTTGTTCTGTACAGTTCTTCCTCGTAACACAGGCAATTTACTTGCTCTGTGTTCTGTATTTGTCTTTACTGTGTAACTGGAACACAGGAAGTTCCAGCTAAACATGAGAAAAAACTTCTTTCCTGTGAGGGTGCCAGAGCAGTGGAACAGGCTGCCCAGGGAGGCTGTGGAGTCTCCTTCCCTGGAGACATTCAGAACCCACCTGGACGCGTTCCTGTGCCCCCTGCTCTAGGTGTGCCTGCTCAAGCAGGGGGGTTGGACACGATCTCCAGAGGTTCCTTCCAACCCCTACCATTCTGTGATTCTGTAATCTTTCTAACACTGGCTTTTAAGAGCTTACTTGAAACTTTTTGGTTGTAATCCCTAATGATTTTCCAGTGAAGTACTAAAATAAAAATCTTCTAATCTGCAGCACAGCCAAGTACAGCGTGGTGACATTTCTACCTCGATTCCTGTATGAGCAGATAAGAAAAGCTGCAAATGCATTCTTCCTCTTCATTGCCTTACTGCAGGTATTATCTTATTGGTTGTCTTTGAATATTAAAAGAAATTGTAATGCAGTAAAAGTTGTTTCAGTTGCTATGCTTAACTGCAAAAAAATTTAGGTGGATTTTAATAGTAATATTAATAAGTGGTATACTTCATAATTAAAATTAGAAGGCAACTTGGAGACTTTTTCCAATGCAATTTGTAAAATCAAGTATTTCCATTCTTAATAAGTAAAAATAGGAAATAGTATCGTAACAGATGGAGCTATTGACCATACTGAGAGAAGCATTTGTGGATTCTTGTGAAACTGCTGGCTGTTTAGACAGTCCGGATTATCAGTGCTTCCAGGTGAATTACATCAGCTGAATGCTTTTCTTGTGAAGAGAGGAGAAATAGAATAAAGCATGTACAACAACTTTAATCTTCTAGCTTTATGGTAGTAGTTTCTTCACATGTTTTGAGAACTTAGGCTACTTTGCACATTGAAATTGGATGTCAGTCAGGCACAAATCAAAGCTCTGCATTCTCTCTTCTGAGAGCTTTGCATAAAGTTCTAAATTTGCTAGAAACTAATTTTTAAATACAAAATGGGTATCTCTTTTCCTTCTGTTCACAGCAAATTCCAGATGTCTCTCCAACAGGAAGATATACCACCTTGGTGCCATTGCTATTTATTTTAACAGTTGCTGGCATCAAAGAAATCATAGAAGACTACGTGAGTATGATTATGGGAAAGGCTGTGCTAAAGACTATGTTTCAAAAAAGCCACAAAGCTGTGCATTTCTGAAATCTGAGCTGTTGCTTAACAGCAGCAAAATATCCTTCTGACATTCAAAGCTCTGAACCTGACTGGAATTTTTGTAGCACACTGAGATAAACTAAGCGTTTTCATTATAGATGGTGAACAAGGAAACAGTAGAAGTCAGGATGCTTGTTTCTGCCTCTTCAAACTTGTTTATTCATGCTTTTATTAGAAGGGCCTTGCTAGGAAGACACTGTGGAGTCCTGACAAATATGTGACTTTTTCAGTTGGTTTTGAAAATGGGCAGGGGGAAAGCAACTTTAGCACAGAGAAAACTGTTTTGGGGAAAATCTGCAGTAACTTAGTTGGATACAGTTTATAATAAAAATGCCTTTCTGCTTTGCAAAGTTCTGATGAATAAAATAATTTAGAAATCAGTCTAAATAAACAGCACATAGAATGTATAGTGCAGCTGTGCATATACTGTTCCACATTGTTACTCTCGTTTTTCTTCCAAAACCAGTTTTTTGGAGACAGTTTTGTTGCTGTTGATCTAGGCTTGAGCCTGACTTCCAACATGGGGACTGTCACTTTAAAGTGAAATTATATTTTCTTTACAAAACACTTGTATTTTGATGATCATATGGATTTTTAAAAAAATACAACATAAAGGCAAAAATGACCTAATGTATCATCTGGCGGTTTGTCATGTTTCTAGCTGTAATGGTTTTGGAATCTGTAATGAGGTGTAATGAAATGTTTTGTTTCCTTGCAGAAAAGGCATAAGGCAGACAGTGCAGTGAATAAAAAGAAAACAATAGGTAAGACTTAAACAGTCTATAAGTTAAATATTTAAAAGTACAAATAGTGAATACCAGAACACCTGTGAACAAGTTTATTGCTTAAGCAGTCATGATGGTGTGGTGCACATGTCTCTTTGGGCTAGGTAGTTACTGGTATGGTAGGATTTTACGTTAAATGTTTCAGACTGATGCTGATAGCGTGACAGGTAGGGGTGAGGCATGGGGGGGATTATTAGAATTCATAAGTTAGGGTAACTTCAAGGTTGTCCAAAGTTATACAGTTCTGAGCTTCTCCAAGAAAACCAAGCAATTTTCTGCCCGGCCAAAGTCTATCCTGATTATGCTTAAAAAACCTGGCAAAATGTCACAACAAGAAACCCACCGAACAGACAAACAACACCCCTTCCCCCAAAAAAACCTCAAACCAAAAAAACCCCCAGCAAACTCATGAAACACTGGATTGGTGTTAAAAGAATTTTAAGTAACTCCTTGTCAAAGCTGTGCAGAGCTCTGGGGATTTTGTAGACTTTATTTCCTGCAGTGTCAGTGAAAGAATTTAACGCTGATATCCGCTGAATGCCTACACGTATCCCTAAGGTATTGATGCTGCTTAGCACTGAATACCCGAAGACCTCATTTTCATTTTCTTCCTCTCCCTTAACTGAAAACCTGTGCAGAAAATATGAGGAGTTAATTGATGGCAGCCTTATGGTCAGTCTGTGCTGCAGTCACAGAATCTCCTTGTTCTTGTGCTGGACAGCTCCTTTGCTGCTGCTCCTCTGTGGATGCCATCAAAAACACAGGGACTTGGCCTTTGAGGAGAGCCCCTTCCTCCCAAACACACTTAGCTTAAGTGTCAAAAAGCCGGAGAAATGCTTAAAGGAACACGGGTGACTGAATAACCTGTTAACTTCAAGCACAAAAATCAACTCACTGAAAACAGTCCTGCAAACATTTTGCTTTTTAAGTGAAGCATTGAGCTAAGTTGATTGTATATTAATGAACATTAAAAAGCATTGCTCTACCAGTGATTTCTTTACAAAAGTCTGGTAAGAAGTTTCAAGGGCAAGAACACTGTATTTATTAGTTATGAGAAATCAGCGGTTAATTGGCTGTAGCACAACAGGCCCTGTTACCAGTAATATGAAAGACTGCTCTTTCAAAGGTCATGTAGGAGGTTCTAATTCTTGTGTAGTGAGAGAACACATGCTAACAAACACTTCAAGGGAAGCTTATCACAGTAATTGTGGAGAGACAACCTTGAAGAACACAAGGTACTTTTATGGAGCTAAGTGGAACTTACCACTTGAAAAATTATTTTAGTTCAAGTTGTATTTTTTACATTTGATTACACTAAATACAACTTCCAAAATGATACTTAAAACTGTATCCTCTTATCTCTTAAGAGGAAGGCTAAAGGGGCTCATTCTTGAGACTTGTATTATGAGAATGAAAAATTAATTTATGTTCAAGGTGGCATTAAGATTAATTAAGTTTAGGTTCTGTATGTGCCTTTAGGCTCCTTTTGTAGCAGAGTGAGGTCTAGTCATTGCAATTGGTACAGAGAGCAGTTCAGCTCACTCAAAAGCAGACATCTACCAGCTGCTTAGTAATGTTACACTGTAATAACCTGATGCTTGCTTCAGTAACATTGACATAAATGCTAAGCTTATCTTTGTGTTTAGTTTTTTGAGCAGCAGTCTATCTTCAAAGCACACTTCCTGTATGAAGTTTCACATTGAAAGAATGGTTTACTTTGCAGAGTAGCTTTGGTATGTAGGAATTAAATTCCCTTTGGAGGAAATTAAATTGAGAGGTCTGCTCCAGGGGAGCACTGTGCATGTCCATTAGGAGGTGGTGTGGGTTAGGCTCTGAGCCAGTGTTTCATGTCTTGGATGGCTTCATGGGAGGTATATGGAGATGGTATTGAATCTATTGCCCTAGACTAAATGTAATCCCAAGCGAAGCTGCTGAACAGCATATTGCATAGACGTAGAGAGCTCAGTAATAACTCTTCTGATGTATTGATCCTCTCACTGTCAAATTATAGAATAAGCCATGAGCATTTAATACTGTTTGGGTTGTCCTTGAATAGTAGATAAGCACAGGGCTAGCAAACTATTTCACAAGACTGATGGGAAATGCTTGCCCTTCAGGAGCAACACTTCAAATGGCCTTACACACTTAGATGTGAGTGACCTAGAAAATCAATACACAGGTTTTTAGTCTTAGAAAGTCTTACCTAGAAGGTTTATATTGAAACTCTGGTTTTGAGTAGGAGTAATCTTTTCCGGTATTGTTCTATGTTACTTTAAACAAATACCTTTTTAACAATAAGTAATTAATCAATTTTATCCTCCTATAAATAGTGTAGAGAAAGTGGTATTTTTTTGTCTTTTGGAGTACTCCTATAAAATTGGATTAAGCATAGTAGAAGGTGCAAAATTGCAATGCCAAAATTTCACAAATGTTTTATGTCTAATGGAAGCTTTCTCTTTAGATTGTGGGGTTATGACCTTAAAGAAGAACAGTTGCTTTGGTAAATGGCTTGACTGGTTTTATTAGTTAAATTTATTTCAGCAAGTATGAAGGCCAGATTGCCTACAAGACCAAGTTCAGGGTACCAGAAGCTATCAAATATCTTTACTGCGTGTTCACATGCAATAATGTGAACTGTTTGCTGAAATGTATCCTGAATTTTCTGGTGGAACAGGGAGCTGCTTTAAAGCAGCTCCAGGAGATGCTAAGTGTTAGAATTTATCTCTGAGGGCTTGGTTTTGAGTCAAGGCTGCAGGTACATGGCTTTATCACATTAGATTCTGGGCTCAGGCCTTCTGTGTTTTGAAGTAAACAGAGCTCAATTCAAGTATAGCTTAGAGGGAAGGAAGGGGTGCAACAAAACTGTTCTTCCCCTAAACTGCATATAGTTATTCAGGTGGAAGCTCAGCAGTTCAGTTGCATCACCAGCAGTGCTTCTGTTGCTGCCCGCTTAATTTTTTGTTAAATAGTTTGTTTTGCTGTGATCCATCCATTGTAATACGAGATCTCAGGATTCGGTACTCCACAGTGTCTGGCCTGGGGACAGGAATTAAGAGGTGGGTTTCTTGTGCTTGATCTGGTCTGAAAAATCATAACATTCCAGTTTGGGGAGTACCCTAACCTGAGTAGGATAGCTGAGGCTGTGTTTGGCAAAATTGTGTCTTCTGGGAGTTTGGTATGGTGTTCAAATGAGCTGCTTACATAAATCGCATAGAACCGAGGAGAAAATTTTTATTCCAAGTAAGGGACTGGCCTCTTGAACTTTCACCTGCTGCACACTACACTCTGTGAACATGTTTAAAACTGGCTGCAGCTGCATTCAGCGAAGGGTTGAGTTGGTTTAGGTGTACTTTGTGTGCTTAGACTTGGAATGGATTTGGTTACTCAGCAATGATGGGGTATAAATCTGTGACAGTGCTGTTTAGGCTAGGGTAGTATTAAGTATGTATAGAAGCATCTAGAGGAACTACTTGGGTGGAAAAGCATGTTCCAGAGTAGGTGACCAAGAAGTTGAAGACAGCAGTATAGACTTAGGCACTAAAGAAGCCAAGGCCTGTTTCAGTACCTTGTTTCCTTTCTTGTTTCACTGTGAGCTTCAGCACTTAGGACTCTCCTGCCAAAGCTAATCTTTGCTTTTCAGTAGGGCTTTGAGCCTGCTTGACAATCAAGCCTCAGCCCTATAAGGGCAATTGATATGGTAGTGAGGTTGGATGTGTCAGAGTCAAAAACTAATGAATAAAATGCAAGGAACAAGGTGAGAAGTGAAACTTCTGTGGTTAAGTCATTCGTGGAGTAAAGATGCTCCCTGGTATTGACTGACAGTGGGCAATAATGCCCTTTCTTTTAAGGAAGGTCACCTCCCAAACAAGTAACACTGCCCATCTGTGCATTAGTATGAAATGATGCTAAGAAGAAATCAGGCCACCAACTGTCTAGCAGGTGATAAAAATTATATAAATACTAATGGCAGATTCTTTCGCTTTCGTGGATGCACAAGCCTACGGCTGTGGACAAAAGTATGGTCCTAGCTTCTGAAAAGTACTTTTGGGATGTGTGTGTGTGCTAGTTCCCATCCTGGTCAATGTTCATTATTCCTGATACAGTTGTCCTTGAAATTTGTTAGCATCTTGGGTATTCATTCTAACCTAACTTTAAACTTTTTTTCCAGTTCTAAGAAATGGAATGTGGCAGAACATTATGTGGAAAGAGGTAAATAAAACTGAGCATGGGAGGGAATGGAAGAAAGTGTTCAAGAATTATTTTTGCTGGAATAAATTGAGGCCTAGAGTTAATGCATACTATGTGAGAACTTGTGACTTGGGATGGGAGGGATCCTTTCTGTTGTGATAGCGAAAATTGCTCTGAGCAAGGCACCTGAGTACCCATCTTCAAATTCTAATAGTATGTTTCTGTCAAATGCTAATGAACTGTTGTAAGTGTTCTTGGACAGTTAATATGGTCCAGGCTGTAAACAGTATTTTGTTTTCCATCCACACCTAGAAGAGTATCTTTCACTGCAATGCTGTACCATCCCTGAAAGTCTAACAGACTTATTTTGCTGCCTGTGCTAAAAAGTTGTTATATTCTAAGGCTATTACTTGAGCAAGCAGCTTATTTAAGGGACACAAGCCCTGCTGCTACCTCAGGTGCTTGGGACCCATGTTCTGTGAAGCCCTGTGCCAGGACCTGGTGAGCTTTATTTCCAGAACTTGCTGAAATCCTGCAGGATCTATTGATCTAATTGTGGCTCTTAATGCCTTTTTAAGGACAAAATTAGCCCTGTTAAGTAATAAATGAGGAATAAGTACACCCTTTTAGCGTCTCTGGGAAATTAAAGCCACCTCAAGAGACCTTAAAGCAATCCTGCTGAAGTGTTAGGCTTTAGTAGAAACTAAAGACTGCCAGAGATTCTGATGGCTAATGCTGATGCCTACTTATGGTGTTCCATGTCCTATTTGTAGTGAAGACATGGAATTCAAAGTTATATCTGGTTTTCTTGTACCCTTAAGCATTTCATGACTTGGCCTGTGTCTTCATTTGCATATTGTCCAGGCTTGCATTTATTGTTAAGGAATAACAATTCTGTACTATTCACCTTGTTTACTTTAAGACAGATTTCTGATCTTTTTTGTGCTGAAAGTGGTAGGGAGTTTGTTTTTGGTGGGATCAGAGTAAGACTAATGAATCTGCCTGCTCAAGCATACCATCTGTTTCAATTTTTATAAATTTATGTGTTAAATATTTCAAGCCCATTTCAGACTCTTCAGGAGTACGTTGGTGCTGAGCAGCCTGATAGTCATCAGGCAAGTCAGGCATACTGTTTTGAGGGTGCTACTTGGTCCTTCTTGGTATGAAAGTCCCATGCCTGTGTGACTCGCATTATAGGCGCCGGAAACTTCTAGGTTTTCAGTATTCCAGAAATCTGGACTTTTCACATCTCAAGTGACTGTAGGTCAGGGGAGAACTGGTTGAAACTATATCTGTACAGACAATACTCCTTGCTAGTTATTAGTACAAGTAGTGCATCTGAAGAGGACTATGGGAAAATTATAGTGATGACTGGGTAGGTAAGTAATATGGAGAAGGAATAGCAGAAACTCTTGATACTTGAGGCATGTAAAGTTTAAAGGTAACTTTTTTATTAAGAAAAAATCTGTAGGTTATATAAGACTTAAAAGAATAAAAATAACTTAAATTTGGATAATGGCAGGATTATAGTAAAAACTAATTTTTATGAAATATAAGCCACAAAAGTTCATACTTTCCAATTGAGTGTATCTGTTCTTCAATAGACAATTGTGTAATTTCCGTTCAGAAAAGGGAAGGCTTTGGACTTGCAGTGAAAAGTACTCTGACTTTCAGTAGCACTGTTTCTAGCTGTTCTGTGCATGATGCTGTTCTTTTGACTGCGTGAAAGAAAATAACGAACTAACATTCCAGACAAGCGAACTGTTTGTTTTTCTCTTCCATGCTACTGTACCCCTGCCCCTGCCTCAACAGGTAGCAGTAGGAGATATTGTGAAGGTCACCAATGGGCAACATCTTCCAGCAGACATGATCATTATATCTTCCAGGTATCCTGAATGGGTGTGGAAATGATGTGTCTGATGAACTGAGGTGCAGAGGACTCTAAACTCTGTATTTGCTTTTAATAAAAACAGACATCAGATGGCACTAATTCTTCTCCACATCTAAATTTCAGCAATGTCAAAACAGTACTTTACTAGGCAGTGACTCGTCTATCATTGTAGATAGGTTCTTAAGAAAGAAGGTTTTCTTAAGACTTCATACTATTTACCTGTAGTTCACAAAGTCTGTCACTGAGTTTGGAAGACTGAAGGTCTGTTACACAAGCTTCAGACAGTTGCTCTATGGCCTTCTGAGGATCCCTCCATTTAATTAAGGAAGCTTAAGTTTTTTCTTCCAATTCATTCTTCTGAGTTCCGAGCATATTTTTCCGGCCACTCAGGAAAGATTTCTCTGTCAAACAATAATTCTAAAAGGCTAGCGCAGCTGGCATCTAATAACTAGCCTGCAAAATAGCTTTTGGGCTTCATTTGTTTACTCCTTGTCTTTGATACAGCACACATGCAGTCCACCCCAGTATGGTGGCAACAGTAAATGTTGAGAACTACTCATTTTTCTTTTTGAAATATGGGACAACTTGTTTGTACTGGCAAACAAAGCTCAGTCACCAGTTACTAAAAAGCATTTGAGTAGTACTTGGCTGCTAATAGATCCTGTATTTTGTTGAATAACCACATGCCAAATCAGGGTCACTGTCCACACAGACGAGGTTTAAACTAGAAACAATAGTGCAGTTCCTCTTCTTGAACATGTTTTTTTCTAATAGTCAAACCTTATGACACCTTGCTCTTCTCCATAATTTCCTTCTGTCTGCATGTTTTTCAACACTGACTGCAGGTTGCTCTGATCTCCAGCTTAGTTCTCTTAGATGACCCAACTGTTAAGGGAACTTTGTTTTTCTGTGGGTGGTTTTTAGGTTTGTTTTTGTTTTGGCGGCTGCATTTTCTGCTTCATCCTTTTTGACTGTGCTATTCCCATTCCTGGGAGTTCGTGTTTTTTTGGTTTTCTTTCCTTTTTTTCGAGCTGTATGGGTAAATTCAGTCTTTCTGAACTGTCACATGATGGAGGATAGAGGTATCTTCATTCCATGATATACAATGCTGTAGGTTGTTTTTTTTTTTAAACCCCAAATTTTAAATAAGCAGTTGTCAGCCTTAATATGCAGTTAGTTAGGCTACACTTCAACATCAATAACTTGATGTTTCAGCATTAAGGAATATTTGTTCTACTTGAACTTCTCCTCTGATGTATTATGCTACAAAACCTTCTGATTTACTTTTAACTTGCATGGATCAGGTCTTTGTTCTACCTTAATCTACTAATCTGCTGTCACTGATAATCACATAACTGGAGAATTTAACCCAAAGTGTTGATTTGGGAGAAGCTTTGCTTGAATAAACAGCAATTTCTATGGCAGCTCTGCTTTACAATTGGTATTATTCCCATGATACTTCTAAATGACAATACTAAGTGTCCTCAGTTCACCAGAAGGCTTTGCATGCTCTGAAGGGGTGGGGTCTCTTGCTTGTGTGTGTTAGCATTCTGTGTCTGGGCTGACTGTCAGAGGTGAAATTAACAGTTTTATTTTGACTCTTCCTTCCCCCATAGAATAAAGGTGACATGAAATAAGTTTTATGTAGAGAATGAACTCGCATGGAGAAAAAAAATGTTTGGATAAACACGACTTTGTGGAAACACACCTTTCTCTGGAAGTGAGAGGAATTGTCTTGCAAGTGGTCTCCCTCCGGAGTTGTAGTAGATAAGGTGTTTGTGACAAAAGTAAAACTAGAATCAAGCTGAACTTAATATGTGGCTATCTTGGGTTCAGGCTCAAGTTGCCTCTGTAGGAGGAGACAAAGTATAGACTCTAAACCATTTTCTTAAGGGAAAATCCTCTGGAGAGAAAAATCTAGCTTCTTACTGTATTATAAATGTACCTATCTGTTTCTTCAGAACTTCTGTCCTAAGGAGCGTTTATTACTGACTTCTGCTGATTAAGTATGCTTACTGTTAAAGCAATTGGTTACTTTGGAAAAGAAATGGCAATGTCTCAAGAGTATGAAAAGTGATATGCTGAAGAAGCACACAGTTGGGTCCAGGTGGGAAACTGATATTCCTTAGCAGCCTGAGAAGGCTGTCATGGCACCACCAGAACTGTTTCCCTACAGAGATTTTAAATCTTAAGGGGCATGTCAGCAATACCCTTCCTTATAACAGGTGCTACCTATGTAGAGCTCCTCCGTGTTAGGTATAGGTGAGACCTTGGCTAATGGAAAATTCAGTTCTGTGAGGAAGATTCCGTGCTCCCTCCCATGGTAAGGGCAGAAGCATCTCTGGAATATGCAGATCACAGCCCTCAGTTTCAATCTTACCATACATCTTTTGGATGCCTGCCTGCCTGCCTGCGTCGTGTTCCCCTACCCCCACCACCCACATCCACCCACCCCCCAAAAAAACCCAAAAAACACCTGAGGGACTTCCACAAGTCCCTCAACTTTAAGGTGACCTTGTGGCCTTAACCCTTTGTGTGCAGTTCACAGCAGAAGTCAACAGCAGAGAGCACTACCCTCTTCATCCACCACATCCCCTTTTTTCACGCTGTTCAGTACTTAAAATTTTATTTATAGCTCTTGCAGTCTGAAGCAGTTTTACGGATGGCAATGTAAAGTAGCTCACTCTGGGTGTCTAAGTTTATCATGATTTGTTAAATTCGCATTAACCTTCTGATTTAGGCTTTTTTTCTATGATTGTTCTATGAGATTCATATTCAGACATCTGTAAACCGTGTACTTTTAGCTGGCTCTTTCATGGGCATATACCACCAATATGGATTTTTGCCTTCTGCAGTGTATTGAAGTGTTTTGTGGACCATTTTAGCGCAAAAGTAGTAGTACTGAACTTTAATATTCAAAATCTTATATTCCCTACAGTGAACCACAAGCCATGTGCTATATTGAAACAGCTAATCTTGATGGGGAGACGAATCTTAAAATACGACAGGTAAAACAAACTGAATTTCACCTTCCCCCCCGTTTAGTTTTCTAGTGCTAGCTACAAAGCAGAGTCTAGATTGCGTGACAACAAGTCTTGTTTGTTTAAGAAAAAAAAACCCCAATGTATATCTCCTCCTAGGTGTCTGTAGCCTTCTTTTCAACAGGTACAAACCCAACCAATAATGCTTCATGTGCAAGTGTAAGGAACTAATCTGGAGGAAGTACTATAAGCTCACAAAGGCAAACCAAGCAGACCTTGGCTGTGTTTTGCTGAAGGTCCAGTGAGTGGAATTCAAGTGTGGTATTTAAAAAAAGCAGCTGTGTTTGTGATGAGAGCTGCACTTTCTGCTGTCACAAGTGCCAGTCTGTCTGTTGCTTCTGCAGAGTGCTCAAAAATACCTTTTTTTATATATTTAAGTTCATTTGTTCTCTTTGTGGTAAATAGTGGAATTTATTTGCATATTTCTGGTTTTGTTGAAGAAATATGTTTGTTTTTTTTAGAAATAGTTCAGAATCTTTGTCCTCTTCCATTACAAAAAAAGTTTGGATTAGGTTTTTGAAATACAGATTATTTGTTTTTATAAAGCTGTATGTACACTTCCTGCTTGTTTACTACCTTTGTAGGAATAAGATTTACTGTTCTGGGTCAGCCCAATAGATCAGATCTTGAGTTCCTGTCAGATTTTATTTACTTCAGGACACGTGCTTAAAATAAGGTTGTAGGGCCTTTCAAGGCCTTGTTCTGGCTTGCAGTGCTGTAATCAAAATCTGGCAACAGAAACACTAAATGGATCACTCTTAACCAAGCAGAGGTGTTCCTAGACAGATAAAAAGCAATGGAGTGTTGTATGTGCACTCTGAGATGGAATAGCAATACATTAGGTTACAGTTGTGTGATGGGTTGATAATTAACTTTGAGTAGGATCAGAGCACAATGGCTGCAGTGACCCAAGAGAGACTACACTTAGGAATGACTATATTTAACAGCAGTAACACATCAGTGGAGCTTTACTTGCAGAGTGAAGCTAGTCCTACTTATACTGCTTGTCTCCTCCTTCCTCCTGCACATGTGCAAATTTGTGCTTTATGGATGGGACTTTCCTCTTTGTTCCAGAGAGATAATGTAGGTAATATAACTGTCTTGTGTCAAAGGATTTAAGCCAATCCTATGTAAGTAGGATCACTTGTGTCACTAAAGAAGCTTCCTTGCAGGAAAGAGTTATTGAATACATATTAAAAACAAACAGAAACCAAACTGAAGAAAACCTCTACCAACGAACTCAACAGAAAACTCCATGCATTTAATTACATGTAATCTCTTAAATGTTGGAAGAAAGCACTGTTTTTCTAGGTTTCCTTCTAATAATAATTTTTCACAAGAATCTCCTTTGGCTTGGTCTCTGCAGGGATTGTCTCAAACTGCTAGTTTCCAGTCAAGAGAAGAACTGATGAAAGTTTCTGGAAGGATAGAATGTGAAGGACCCAACCGTCATCTTTATGACTTCACTGGAAACCTGCGCTTAGATGGTCAAAGGTATTGACTTGACAACAAAACCATGAATTTGTGTTTGGGAAAAATGCTTCCTGTGTGTTTTCAGTCTGCAATGCTGAGCATATGACTGTTTTTGCTAGGGAAGAGGAGGCTCTTCCATTAAAGCATCTGCCAGTATAAGATAACATAATTTCATCTACCTATGGAGTCTTCTGCTTGATATGGAAGCATTGGTTTCTTTTGGAATTGTAGTGGCTTTTTATCAAAAGTAACATCTAACGAGAAGGAAGAGTGGGAGTAATGGTTGCTGTTTTTAGGGCCTTTTTGTTACAGAAGATAAGCAAAGGAAATAGGAAACCTTTGGCTTCCAACTACAGCCAAAGGCTGTACCAAGTTTAGATCTATGGAGAAAAATGATCTCAAATTTGGAGTTTTTATCAGAGTGACTTTGATCTCTTGCAACTCCTGAAAGAACAGAATTTAGTTCTAGTACATTAATTCATAGAATTTGGAAGGTCAGTAGGAACAAACAGGTTTCATCTTGCTGTACCTGTTATCCTGCACAAAAGCTATACCCCTTGGAAAACTCAGCACAATAGTGACAGAGGCAAGAGCAGAAGGAGGCCAGTTCCATTCCACGTGAAAATCGCATGGGTAATACAGGTTTCCCCAAATGTTAGTTTAATGGCATATGTGAGGTTATCGTGTGCTTGGAATGGGTGGTCTATTTGCAAGTGTGATGCTTCCCTGTCTTTGATGTGAGAGAACGTATTAGCTAAGCTGAAGTGCAGATTAGGCTTACAGTTGCCACATAAGTTCTCAAGTTTTGGCTAACTAGAACAGCTCCCTTTTATCACCTTCGCTGTACCGTGCTTTACCAGGGATTAGACCTGCACAGGTTTCAGTGCTCTCTTGAGTTTTATGTACAATAGAAGTTGATATTACTTCCTTCCCTTTGTGTGTTTTTTTTTTTTGAGGGGGGAGGAAGGCTGAAAGGTGAATCACTTTCCTAAAGTGTAATCAAGAATTGAAATACAAACATGCTTCTTGCTTTGCAGCCCAGTTCCTGTTGGTCCAGACCAGATCTTGCTAAGAGGTGCACAACTGAGAAACACTCAGTGGGTCTTGGGTATTGTTGTGTATACAGGACATGATACAAAACTCATGCAGGTAAAGACCTAAAGGAGATCTAGAGCATGTTCTGGTAGAAGCTGATAATCTTTCCTGTGTTGTATGTTTTCTGGACTTGAGTTTATGAAATTATTTGACCCATTGTAGCTGTTCAAGACCTGGAGGCTTTGAGGAATACAAGGGGACTGGTGTCCTTGAGGTTACATGCGCACATGTGTAAACACTTATTGAGGTGTTTGTCTCAAAACACTTCAATAAGTAAGCAAAACTAAATGTATTTTATATTAATTTATACAGTAGCTGGACAACATTTAAAACAGATTTAACAGCTGAGGAGATAGTAATGACTATGTACAACTGTAGCACTTGAAGGTATTTAAGTTAAAACTGTAGTCTCTGAATTGCTCTAATGGCAGGGAGTGCTTGGAGAGACTGGCAATATGTATGTGTTCCTCACCTCTGGTGACTGTCAGTGGGATGGGCAGACACGAGGTGGGTGAGTTTAGTAGGCCTTTAGAACTGAATGGTTCACTTGCTCTCATCTCCTGTCAGTTTGAGTCATTAGGAGTATTGGCTGCTATTACTACCTTCTTGAGGTTCGCATACAATATTGAGCTAAGTAAAGTTGAAGTCGCAAGTTCCATAATGGACTCTCAAAATCAAGACTGAGTTTGCCTCTGCAAATCCCTCTTGTATAAGCCACTGTCAGACTTTTTTTTTTTCTACTGCTGTTCAGAACTCAACCAAAGCACCTCTGAAGAGATCAAACGTGGAGAAAGTGACCAACATGCAGATCCTGGTTTTGTTCTGTATTCTCCTGGTGATGGCTCTTGTGAGTTCTGTAGGTGCCTTATTATGGAACAGAACACACGGCGAAGTTGTCTGGTACCTTGGCTCCAACAGTGAGTATGCAGGCAGTGTGCTAAGAGATGTATCAGGCTGTAGGGCCAACCAGGCTCTTCGCTTTGCTAAATGAATGTATAAGATAAGAAAAGAACAAAGAAACACAAGAAACAGAGTCTGTGGGTAACTGCTGATGGTCTCTTTTTTTGAGAATGGGCTGGCATAACTGAAGTTGCCAGTGAGGCTTCTGTTAATAAAATCTTTAAATGTTAGGTAAATATCACTGGGCTGCTACCCAGGGAGCAGGGAAGAAACAGAAGAGGGGCAAGAGTTATTCCTGAATATTTGATGTTCAAGTTCTTCCAGCTCTGTGGAGATGCTGTGCACGAATTTGGTTTTAGAGCAGGCCATGTATTACTGCCGTAGGTATCATGTTTGACTGTACCTGACTGCGGGATTGCAGGTACCAGTCTGATGACACTGATCTCTACTTTATGCTAATGTAGAGAAGAAAAGGATTTCTGTAGCTGTTTTTTCAGCCAGAAATGCCGATCTGCTCTCATAGAGAAGAAACGTTATGATTTGTATTTATTGGATAATGTTTCAGACTCTTTTTGGCTTCTGACAGTTTTGTAATGAGAAAACTGATCTCTTACCATCCTTATTCAGGGGCTTTATTTGATTTCATTCATACTCCTTCAATCTATTAGTTCAGATAAAGATGGGCCTTATGCAGACACATAAAGATGACATAATTTCCTCTCCAGGAGACTTCTGACTTGCGGGGGTTACATTAGCTAGCTATGAAGTTACAAACATTTTGAGATTCAGATCTGATAACAATTCTCACAAACTGAAAGTGATTGCTAAACAGATGGCAAAGGGTGTCTTCTGCATTCAAGAACTGCAATTATGATAGCAATGAAAAAAATTCAGATACAAAGAGCATTTTTGTCTCTCTTCTGGTAGCTGTAAGGTCTACTAGTAGCAGTATCAGCAACTTTCAAAGTTGAATCTCTTCCCTCCCCTTTGCTTTTTAATGAGGCAGTTTAGATTTGTGCTTTCCAATGATGGAAATAATATTGGAAAAGATGAATGCAACTAACTCTTGAACTTGGGCCAATATAGAACAGGTATAACCTGTAATAAACTAGGATGACATAGTAGTCTGTATAGATGCTTTTTTGTAAATTGAATGCACAATTTCTATCACTTCTGTAACTGCCAGATGCAGGGGAGATGCTTCTTTAGGTTAAGCAGGTAGATGTTAAATTTTTGTTAAATGTCTAATTTCTATAAAGATTGTATTGAGAGGGGAAAAAAAAAAAAAACCAAAACATTTTCCAGTATCAGACATGCTTTTTGCTCTTTCTGTGAACTGATCAAAGGTATGGAACTCATGTGTGCTCAGACTTGGGGGTGCCTGGGACTAAACGTAAAGTCTTGCTCTGACTTCTCTCTCCTCCTAGCTTGCTCCCCTGCCTTGTTACAAACTTACTTGTGACACTGAAAACCCCTTAGTTGTGGGCTGTGACCCCATTGTGCTGGGTATTCTGCACGCTGACTGAAGTGCCTTGCTAAGCGTCAAGGAAGGCGGAGAAAAACAGACAAATGCAGAGAATTCTAGATGTAAAGAGAAGCTGTGGGTGGCACTGTGAACAGGAGCCTTCATCTTCTGCCTCTGAGCCTTGTCCATGCTTGCCTGCTGTCTATAAATGCGTCCCCTTCTGTTTAGGACCAGTTGTGCTGGCAGATTTACTTGGGCAACTTGCGCAATGTTGTCACTATCAATAACAGCTCTTCTATCTAGGCAGGATGCCTTAGTTTATTTACTAGTTGTTCTCTTACATTTGTTTAAACAGACAAGTTGAATGTTAGCGTGAGTAACTTCTCAATTCTGCCAATGCTGGCAGATTTTAGAAAACGAAAAATAAAGACTAAAATTTGTTATAACTGCACTGAGACAAGTAGGCACTTTCTGAATGGTTAACTTATGTTACTAGTGATATTGGTGGCTCTTAATTGTGGCAGTTGACACATGAGATAAGCCTGGAAATTTGAGTTATTGTGTGGAATATTATACTTGACACCATCTGTTTAGCAAAAATTGTTCAACAAGTGTTCTATTCTCTAATATATAGCCCACCAGTCTTGCCCTTTTCCATCTGACACATGCTGGGTATCCAGGTGTGTTCTGTGGGTGTTTAATATACATACTGTTGAAATATTAAGGCCCTTGGACTATGCCTCAACACACTTGCTGATTATTTTAGCACTATGAAATCTGATCAGGCCAACAGCAGAAAGATGACTGCCTCTGTACTGAATCACTCAGGTTTCTGCCTTCTGTCTGATGTCTTGTGTCTTTTGGTCCACAGAAATGTTGTCTGTCAACTTTGGATATAATCTGTTGACATTTATAATCTTGTACAACAACCTTATTCCAATCAGTCTTCTGGTGACTTTGGAAGTTGTCAAGTTTACTCAGGCTCTTTTTATAAATTGGGTAAGTAACAAGAATAAATGTATTAATGTCAGTTTTGGAAATTGACATTAAAAAAACCCCAAAAAAACTCTGAAATCTTAATCAGATTTTCTGATTACTCTTCTCCTGCAACATCTGGGAGAGGCAGGGACAAGTTCAGAGGATTTATTCTGTATTAGTTCTGTGTTCCACAGGAAATAAAAAAATTTAGTTGTAGGAAGATCCCCTGTGCAAATGATCACTCTTGTATATCTTAGGTTTTCAGGATGAGAAGTAAGGCTTGGCTCTTTTGGTTGAAGAGGCCTCCTTAACTGACTCATTCAGTAAATGTCTTTTGAAAACCCTTAAGTACCTTATAGCTTCTCTATTGTTTAGGGGTGTGTAAGGTGGGTTGGGTGTGGTGTGTGTGGGTTTTTTGTGTGTTTGGTTTTTGGTGGGTTGTGTGGGTGTGTGTTTTACATCCTGGGGCTGGTGGTAAGGCTGCCTCTGGTGGGAATTGTAGTAGTTCTGTAAGGAGATGAGTTGGTGGTGCCTCGTGCAACAAAACAGTGATCTCTGGGCAAGCTTTGTCTTCAAAGTGTGTTTCTCTCCAGTTGTGAACCAAAAATAGTAGTGATGTCTCTTAAGCTGAACCAAAACAAGAGTACTTTGTCTTGGTATGCATTAATCCTTGGACTTTAAAGTTGTACTGGTTCCTCTAAAATACAAGTGAATAAGGTCTAATGTATATTTGTGTTCTGAGCTGCTGATAATGTATTGGAGATGCTTGACTAGCTTATCTGAGAAATTGCTCTGGTTCATGTAGCAGTAGCTGTTTTGTTTACCTTCCCAATTAAATGTAGTACTAGGAGGAGTTGATTTTTAGTCACTTAAATTATATCTTCAATCATGGATGTGGCTAGAGTAAATTGCGTTGTTTTAACTGAAGACCTATGATAAGCAAGCATGGCTAATGCCTGTTAGAACTTCTTCCTACTATACTAAAATATTAAAGCAGAGATGCAGTGAAGAAAATGATGACTCAGTTGTACGTAATCTGGCTCTTCTCATGTACATGTAGTACGGAGGTATACTTTGGATAGGAGACACCCCTGTTCAGCCAGGGATGCTGTTTGTGTCAAGTTCTCAGGACCTCCACCAATGGAGTAACTCAATCAAGCCCAGTTGGAGCTGACTAAAAAGACTGGAGACTACAGTGTTTAATTTGCATGGCATAGGTCTAATTTCGCTCTCATTTCAGGACATAGATATGTATTATCCTGAAACAGATACACCTGCAATGGCCAGAACCTCAAACCTTAATGAGGAACTTGGGCAGGTAAGATGACGTTTTCTTAAGTGTCATGTGTGTGATATGTTCTGGGAAGATAGAAGGTATGAGAGCATGCTGTACGAATCTGCTTTATTCTGTTGCTCTGTGGCTCAGGGTAATGGGACATCTTTATTTTCAGTAGTTCATGTCTTACAAGTGAAGTAATGAGAGACCTCAGGATTAAATTAGAGGTCCTATAGACAGTTTTAGGCCTGGGAACTGAATATTTATTTCTCTTGTCCTAAACTGACTTCTTCAAGGGCGTTGGAGATGCTCTGCGGTTGTGACTATCTAAACTGGAACAAAACATACAGGACTAAGTTTGGCTGATTAGCAGGCCAATAGTTTCAGTCTGTGTTCTTAGTTATTCATGTTTCTGCCCACCTCACAGGAAATACAAGTCAAAAAACTGCAGTTCTATTTCTAACCTTGACTGTGTTCCTTCAAGCATTTCCATTTTCCTTTCAGATTAAGATAACTGTGTATTAACTTGTAAGATCTGTTTCAAATTCTGCAAATCAGATTTTTTCAAAATGGAAGGGCTTCCCAAAATAAGGTTGCTGGAAAACATACCTTTGCCACTGTAATTTTGTAGAACCATCAGGTACTTCTTTCCTTGGCCGCCAAAGTCATAGGTGTGTAACTGAATCACATGAACTTTATAATTACGGTGAATTTTGTGTTGGTTACAATATTTATGTAAGTAAAATACATAATTACTATATGCTGCTCAGCAGGGTGGTAGTCGGTATTCTTCCTGCTTCATCTGATTGGCCTTGTCCTTGGGATTGGGTAAAAACACTGCCATAATTTGGAGGTTGATAACTTCACATCAAAGCAATCTAAATACAAATCAAATTTTAACCAAATAAATTACGTATTTTGTGGCATGGTGTGTATTGTTGGTCCATATATTAATTTTGGAAACAGCTTACTAGTGATTCTATAAAAACAGACAGAATTTTTTTATTTATTGAATTGTTCACAGTGCATTTTAAAATTTTGTATAATGTTAGAATTATTGACTTGAAGTTACTCAGATGTTTGGGTACCCGCTTGACAAATGGAGCCTGTGCAAGTTAAAAGTCAATGCTGTGTTCAGAAGCAATGTGGTGCACAGCTAAAGGATCAGTTAATAAGTAGTGTAATGCACTGTCTTGCAACTGAATTGTAAATATTGAGGAACAGCTTTTTGCTGGGTGTTAAATTCTAATGGCTCCGCCTTAAGAGTTCTTGTTTTAATTTCTAGTCATTGTATTTGACATCAGTCCAGTTGAAAGATTTGGTGAATGTTCAGCTAGCAGAGCAAGTACATCTGTAGTGACCACACTGGAGCCTAGGCAATTGATATGTATTATTTGGGCCTTGCTGCATTTGGAGATAAAGAAGTAATGCCATTAAATAACTTAAATTATTATTTTCAACTAGCTTTCTTAAGACAAACCAAGCTGTAATAAGCCTGCATTGGCCAATACTGTGATACCTGAAAATTCTGGGAGACAGGTGGCTCCTCATACTTCATCTGTTTCCTACTTTGAGTTCTGTTATTTTGCAAGTTGAAAATTAGACTTCTTTTCTTCCAGGTAAAATACCTGTTTTCTGATAAAACAGGTACTCTAACATGCAATATTATGAACTTTAAGAAATGCAGTATCGCTGGAGTGACATATGGGTAGGTATGACCTTTTTAGAAACTCTGTAGCTTAATATGTGCTTATTAATGGTACATACTTCTAATATCAGAACAGGATTAGAATAATTTGTTCTTCATATCTTGGTATATTTTGTGGTCTCAGTTAATAGCTTTGTTGTCCTGAAACACAAATGATGAAATGCAAACTTCGGGAGTACTTCACATGAAGTAAAGAAATAATTACGTGCTTCTGAACTTATCTGATCATGATTTAAACTAAATCAGAAGTGCTAAATAACATCTGGCCTTTCCAGAGGGAAGAAGATGCAGCCCAAGGGTAGCAATTGTCAGTCATATTTTTGACTTCTTCAGATGAGCCAGCATTTCATTACAACCATGTAGTTGTAATTGTAGTCATAGAGTTGAATATTCCTTGCACGGGAAGGATACCCACTTCTAGTTTTGTCATGTTTATGTCAAAAGGATGCTTTTGAGTCATGCCAGTATTTCATAGCACTTGCCTTTTGAGGCCTGACTACTCAATCTTTGTCTTTGCTCTGTCTTAAATGGGTAGTTTTAAGATCTCTGTGCAAGGTAACAGTTGCGTTTCATGGTGGCTAGACACCTCAAAAGGCAGAAAACTTGGTTCAAATATATGAACAGCTGAACCCATGGTTCCAGCATATGTTTGTATGTGTGATTCATTGATACTTGCTTTCTATTGATTATTTTTTTTTTATTGCTGTTTTGCAAAGTGTATATGTTCTTTTTTCCTTTTTCTACCCCTCAGTCACTTTCCCGAGCTGGTAAGAGAACGTTCATCAGAAGACTTCAGGTATAATATTAAGATGTTTGTCCCCACTTTGCTATACAGAATACAATCTATATAAAGACTGCTTTCCAATTTGGGACTGGGAGAAACCCAAGGGAGCAATGTGTTTGAGTCAAATGCTTTTCCAGCAGGAGCCTAATGCAGAGCTGGTGGGTGGTGATGGATCCTCTCTCCTGCGTAGAGAGATGGTGGGTGAAGGGGAGTGAGGGATAGGCAATGGCTGGGGTGGCTTGGATGCATGCTAATGCAGTGCTTATTTATAATTGCAGACAACCAAGTTTGAACCTTACTTCTAGCTAGAGACTGAATTTATTCCTTGCAATCACTAAGTTCAAACCTGACAAGGAGAAGAAAAGGAACTTCTTTATTAAAACGCCTTCACAATTAACTTGGGGAAGATCTTGATATGGAGGTGTCTCATGTCAGAGAACCACTTCTCTTAATTCAGAGATATAATGAATAGAGGTGATGGGTCTACCCCATTTCACAGAAAGAGTGAAAACCTAGCAGTGTTATGCAGGTGTCGCTGCAGTATAGTCAGATTAACAGGAAGGGGGGAAGAGCCAGAGAGGCTGGCTGTGGCTTTGGCAACTATAGGTAAAAAGTGAGTTCCTACCCAAGAAACAGGTAGACACTGATGAACTAAGTTGGGCTTCTCCACTGGTCCATCTAATTTTTATGATCACCTTTTAGAAAGGTGATATGATGGCAGATTGCTATTTTGGCTGAGGTGTTATTTTCTGTTGATGCCCCTTTCTTCCAATATGTTGCTGTTGCCTTCATTGCCATCTTTCTCCCTGGATGCTTCTTTCCTAGTCAGTTCTGTGGAAGAATTTTTTACAGGTACTAATTTAGAGTACTGAAACTTAGAATTCTCCAGTGGTCAACTTGAAGCAGAACTGACTGACTAGAGAGGGACTTAAGGGGGATATTGATTTTTGACCTGTCTTAAAAGCAAGTCACCTTGAAATCCATGTATTTCAACTCCACTTAAAATCTGCTTCTGCTACATCTGTCCTAGGAAGTATGTTGGCACTTGAATATTGTCAAATACACTTTCAAGGGTAACCATTTTGGGCTTCTTGCTGGTGTTATGAAGAAATGATTGCTCACTTTCAGCACTGTGTGCATTACTCATATGATATCTTCACAATGGTTTCAAGGACAGTGCAATCTTATTTTGTTTTTCATTTGCTTCCCGATAACATAAATGAAGTAGTAAGATTGGAGATGTTGCCACTGTTATGCTTGAATATGGTTGTTTTGCTCTGCAGCCAGCTACCTCCTTCTACCAGTGAATCGTGTGAATTTGATGACCCAAGACTACTGCAAAATATTGAAAATGACCATGTAAGTCTACTCTTCAAATATCATGTCTCTTAAACACCCAGTTCTAGGTGTCTCTACAACTGAATGCTAAACGAATCTACTTATGTGATCAAGACTGCTCTATGGGTGTGTCACGGAAGCACAGCGTGTGGGGGGGGAAGGAAACAAAATAGCTCCCCAACCCCTTTCTGCCCACTTGTCTTGCTACCGAATTAAAGAAATAATTTTATCAATGTAGGTACCAGCTAACTATAAGACAGCTTCATATATGCTAGTGTATATGGAGGATACTGTCTTCTAGCAAATGATGGTGGAAATTGTAGTTCTTTAAAAGAAAAACTACTTAGACTGTTCAAATATCCATACTATGCTCATTCTGAACGGAAGGCTACTGGTTTAGGTGCAGGCTACAGATAAAGTGTGTCTGAGCTTTCCCTCATTGGCTGTTGCTTCGGGCGTTTATACAGAAAAATGCTTAAATACATTTTAATAAACTCAGCAGAAGGGACATAGGGGCTGTGAGATCATGTTTCTCACCTAGCCTTGAGATGGCTCCTGAACTTTGGGATATCTCTAATTCTTTGATCCTCTCTGGGTAGAGCTTCTACTCTAGGAGGTAAAAGGAATACTTCCTTTATGTAGGAGGCAAAGGATTTTGGTAGCTTTGTTAGGTGTCACTTAGTCTAGACAGCTCAGTTTGAAATCTTTGTTCTTTACATGCTGAACCCATGCATCAAGTCTCCTTTTGACTGGCAACTTCAACAGATAAATACTGTTGTCATTGCACAGTTGACTTAGATAGTCAGTGGTGAAACTTCTGGCTGATAAGACTTAAGGCATACCTTGTTTAGGCCAAAGATATCTTTTTGGAGCCTGACTGTACTGGAGGGATGGATGCCACCCACCAAGAAGTGATGATTTAGCACAAGACACAAGAATGCAAGGACTACATGTGAGAGTTTGCTTCGGAAGTTGAGATCCATTTGTCAAACTGCACCAGTGAGATGAGGCCTGGATTATAGGACAAGAGCAGAGGCAAGACTCACATGTTTCTACACCATTAGCTTTTTGCATTAGGTCAGTTGTTAAGGTGCATAAACAGCTTCCTTCAACCTAAAACTCTGTAGTGTCTTAGTTTAGCTAGTAGATAGCTGTAGATGCCATTTACAGACTTGCGTATTGAACTGAAGTGATAAAACGGTGGTGTTCTAGCACAAGCTGCTTTGTGTGGTCAGATGGTGCTGTCCTCAGCTGGGCAATGAATTTCCTTTAAACTTTTGCCCTCTTGCAGCTGAAGTTGTGAATATGCTATCTCTCACAAACACTCAATAAGTGTTCATTGTTCTGGTCTTGAAGTTTTTATTCTTTTTTTCAATGTAGTTGCAAGTGTTAGTTTAGAGCTGTTTCAGTGCCAAGTAATTTTCTTTCCAGGTTGAAAATAAAAAATAATGTACTTGTCCTCATGAGACTGTCTTCCATCTGCAAGGAGGATTTTTAGCATCCTACATCACCTCTAAATTTCATAGCTCTTCTGGGCCATGGGTGTGTAAGGACTGAGGGATGGCCAAGTCCACTCTTCAGTAACAGTCCAAGAATTATTGCCCTGCAGGAAGTGTTCCAAAGAAAAATAACTTGTCTTGAAAACATGTGGAGGTTTCTCTTGGCTTCTCTGGGATTTTAATGTGGAAGCAAGTACCTAGGTTTGTCTGCCTGTGCTTTTTCTTGGTAACAGCTTCTGTTGGATGAACTGTGCAGCAGTGCCAAGAGTATGATGCTGTCTTGTTTCTATAGGAAAAACAGTGTAAAGTCTTACTAGAATAAAAGATCAGTTATTTCAGATAACTTAAGTATGCTAGATGGTGTCTGTCTTGGTGCTTGCAAGTTGCACATATGCTGTGAATAAACTGATCATGGAGATGCAAGCCTGTTTGATGTGGGGCTATATTTTTTACACTGATATGCAGGGTGCAGGGAAGGAGGTCAAGAAGTAAAAGAACTAGTAAACTTGGATCTCATCCTAGACTTGTGTATCTCCTTGGCTTCTCTCCAAACTTCCTCTACTAATTCCAGTCCACATATAAACTCTCTTCTGTAGCCTGCAAATTACTGCTTGGGCAAGAAGCAACAAGCATGTGGTATAGCTGCAGATGCATGAATTGATTCCGTGAGTATGTGTGATGAGTAGTTAAGCAGCTGGCCAGGCATGAACAGATAACTTGTGCTGTTGAGCCTTTACCTCAGCGAAAGTGCTCATTTAGATTTCTCCAACATGTCAGCTTATATTCATGAAGTGTGTGGGAACTGAGGCTTTTATCCCATTAAGCTTTGAAAATGTCTGCTATTGTCAGCTGTTTCTTAATTCTTCAGGAAAGCGGAACATGAAAAGCATGTCACTTCTGGAATAAAAAACTGGACTTCAGAATACAGTGGGGGGGGAAATAAATTCAGGTGGTAAGAACCTCTGGGAGGCTTTAGTTCAGAAAGTAACAGTTGCCTAAAAACTGTCCAAACGTATGGTTTTACAGCTGACAATTAAGTTGTAGCTTGGTGAGAAATATTTTTCCATCTTCTTCTTTTGCCCTTGTTGTGAATGGGACTTCGGTAGTTTTCTTTTGCTCAAGTACAAAGCAGTGTCTTTATAGGTCGTGTTTTGGTGGCACTGGATGAGATAAACTTGCATTTAACAAGTATTTGAGTATCAGTAGAGTTAGTGTTCTTTGAGCCTGTGCTGGAAATATCCTGATCCCTTCTAGCCTTATCAGCTTCACTGTTTTAGAGGTGCCCAACAGTGTGGTTCCTCACACTGTTATCCAGGTATTTTAATGAATAAACCTGTAGGAAGCTTACATCTTTTTAAGACACCAAGTCATAATTCTCTCTGGTAACAAAACGGATAAATATTTTACTAGCTTCCTTGGCAGAATATGCCACACTTAAGCAAGTAGTAAGCTCAAATTGTTAGGCTGTGCCTTAATATCCTGTTTGGCCATTTCTAGGCAATTTGCTCAAAAGTCTTTCAGTCCTGCTCATCTGGAAATACTGTGAATGGAGGCACTGATCAGATACTGCTATGAGTAAAAGGAGAGATGAATGAATAACTTCACATGTGACTTCCATGTAATTTTATCAGGTTGTAAACAGTTGGCTAGAATAATGCTGTTTCTATCTTCAGAGTGAAGAGGCCCAGAGCAGGACGTGCATGACAAATGTGCAGACGTTCAGCTCTGCAGGGTGTAGCTTGCTCCCCAAAAGACCAACTTTCAACTCAGTGTTTTGTTCCCTCTGAATAAGGGATAACACAAAGGGATGAAAACTTATGATACAGCTCCCTGACCAGTGGTCTATGCCTTACTTGATAACGGATAATGGTGTGCCTTCTAGCTAAGGGAAACTTCGCTTTCAGCATAGATAATGCTTTGCAGATAACAATCAAGAGCCTGCTTCTGGAAATATGATGCTATGTCTCAATGTGTCTGTAGTTCTCAGCTTGCAGGAGCAGTGTGCAAAGTTCATTCAGTGGTGTATTTTGCTGGCATAGGTGGTTGTACACCAGGTGTTCCATGGATCTCTGGAAAAGACTTAGAGGAAGAGAAGCAGTAGCTTTCATCCAGAGCTGTTGGCACACAGGGAGAAAAATGGGGGGAGAGGGCACTCTGAGAGCTGCCTGTGCACAGATGAACAAGAGTCTAAAATATGCAAGCTTTGTTCCTGCTACAGATAAAGAGAGAAGGAAGAAGTGGGGTGGGAAGAAATAGAGCTGAGCTTAATGTATGAGCAGACAAGGAATGTCTCATAGAAACCATCAGTAAGAATTTGAGTACTAAAATGGTAGAGACTTGCTTTAATAGAGGAAAAGTAATAATGCAGAATCAGTTAATCTGTAGGACTTCAGTCTTATGCTGGGGTTGAATTTGGCATGGTGCAAGGGATGTATTGCCACAGAAGCTAGTAATGATTTTTCTGTTCACAGCTCTGAAAAAAGAATTTGGATCCTCTATCCTGATTCATGCCAGTGCAACAAATATTTTGTCAGTGCTGGAACAATATGGAAAGGAAACAAATGACAGCTGTGTGGAGGAGCTGATATAAGATGGTCCTCTGATCTGTTGCTCTAAAATTGGAAGATTGCCATGTAATAAATTGTGAGCTGTGAAAATACCAAGACGGCAACAAATTATATTGTTGGCTTAAAAGCAGAAATATATACATAGGAAGGATTAAAATCTATGACATTACTGGAGACAGGTTGTTTCCAGCTGATAGAACACATACTATGAAAGCGTGTAAGGGGCTAGGTGATCTATGTGTGAGAAAGACATCAAAGGCCTGCAGCAATGGATACTGAAATGAGAATCTGTCGGGCTATGCATTTTGAGGTGGAGACAAACTTGCATTGCTTTCACTGGATATAATGGAGCAGCAGTAACCTCTTGACCAGTAATTTGCTGTGAACATCACATATTGCACACTACTCTCTGATACTCCATCTGTTCATTTTCTTAAACACAGCCTCTGCACTCCAGCATGTCAAAAGCTATAACTGTTGTTCTAGTGGCTTGTGACCGTGCAATTCAAAAGTTTCAGTATGCAAAGAAAGGTCCTGTCATCAATATTTTCACAAAAAATGTTTCAAAGTACATGAAGTAAAACTAGACTAAGTACTGGATCTGTAGTCTTTCTATTATACTTTTGTGGTATGCTTACTTTTTGTTCACGTATGTTAACAGAATATTTGCTAGCTGCAATTTTGTGGCTTTCATAGTAATTTACTTACTACTAATTAAACCTTGGTATTGCCACTGCATCTTTCTTTGTGTGTGTAGGCTGTGTGCACTGTCTTGAAAAAAAATAGAAGCAAGAACTCAACATTTTTTTCTGTTATTGATCTTGTCCTTGAGATAGACCTGAGATAGAACAAAACTTCCTTAAAATATTTGTCACATAGCTTGGCTTGGGGAGAGAAGCATTAACATGCCTGAGAGCCAGTTGTGAATGCTGCTGGCCTAATTGTGAGAAGTTGCATTTTAAGTGCCCCTTTAATTGGGAAATGGAGGAGTCTTTAATGTCTCAATAGTTCCATGTGATTAAAAGCTTTTATTGAATAACTGCATGCTGCATTTCAGATAGTAGTACTTTATATGCTCTTAGAAAAATACATGTAAATACAACTGTCTCGCAATAGAGAATTTCTGGTGGCACGTAGTTTTCAGTTGAAAACATTACATTTAAGCACTGCGGTCTTTCTGTTGTGAAACATTCTGGTGTACACTAGCATAATAAATTGTGTAGAAGCATCTTTTAATTGTTAATTGGATACTGTTTTAGTAGAATCTTGTATGATTATTCATCTGATCTTGGTTTTAATATTACAGTAGTGAGGTTTTGGCGTGAACTTGTGCTAGCAGCGCTTGTAATGCTCTTGAATTTGTAGTCAGTCGCTCTATTAGGACAGTATATATAAAATATGCTATGCTAATGGAAACTTTGGAAACTAGATGATATTTTCATAAGTAAAAAGTCCGTGGGAGTTCTCAATGTCAGCTGAGACTTTCTTCAAAGGCAGAACTCCGAAGTTCATGTCTGACTCAGTCACTGAGCAAACGGCTGCGGTGATGTAAGATATTGATGCTGCCAACTGTGGATGTTGTGGACATAGAAGGGTTGGTGAAGGGGAATGTGTTCACTTCAGCTCTTTCAGCGAATTGTCTTAAAGATCTTTGTGAACTGTGGATTAAGTTAGTGTGTCAGGTGTGAGCTGGGCAGCTGAGTAGCATTCCTGACTGCTATGAGATTGGAAATTCTGTGCCAGAGGCAGGGGTGGAAAGGAGGGAAGAATGGGATGGGGGATTTCCTTTCAAATCACTATAGCTGCGGTTGCCAGAATCTGCTGATCAGAGGCGTGTGATTTAAGTGCCATAGCATCTTCACTGAGCTGTAGATCTGGTGTCTTTTTAAGCACTTTGGTGTGGCTGGTGACTATGCAGTCTGTGAACGATGTTTTATATTGTGTCTTCTCATGATGCTGAATGGGTAGGGAGCATTGATCAAATTTCTGTTGGACTGGATGATGTATTCCTGTGGAAGAGCACATGATGTTGCCTTCTACTGGCTGATCACCTGCTGTCAGTTCTGGATGTTCATCATGAAGGGTGCAGTTGTGATCAGTTTAATTCTGATGTGGTTGCTGTCAATCTGTTGAAAGTTATTGTGGAAGCTGTCGAAGTAGTATTTCCTGTTGCTGGATTATGAGCATCATCTTGTGGCAGACATCTTTGCCTATATGAAGCCTGGGATGCTACAAAACCAATGCCTTCTATATCTGGGGGGCGGTTGGTGAATATTCTGGTTTCCCAGCTTTCTGTAACTTAAGTGACGTGTTTATCATTAGCACTGTAGTTCATTAATGCCGGCCCTTAACTCGGCTGTATTGATCTTCTGGGACCAAGACAACTGCTAGGGAGACCAGAATACTTCCTCTGAGGTACCACAGACAAAAAGACTTCTCAGGTTAGTGGAGAGCTGTCTCAGTCTGTCTGTAATATTAAACTTGACTCTCTTGATGTCCTGTCTAGCCCACAGCTGTGCACATACAGGAGTTCCTCACTCTTCTGGCCGTGTGTCATACTGTTGTTCCTGAGAGACAAGGAAATACAATAATCTACCAGGCATCCTCTCCAGGTTGGTTGGTGCTGTCTTTCCGGGGAGGGAAGGAGTGTGTGAGTAGAAATGGATGGATGGGGTTGAAAGGAAAGTCCAGCAATTCCTGAAAAGGTCAATGATTTTAAAAGCAAGATGTTCTCCATGATTTTAGCAGTAGTTCTGGCTGCTTCTGTCACCAGTGCACACTGCTTTCAAATTCCTCATACAAAACTGCCAAGTCCATGATGTTTCTGTAGAGCTGGTCTAGGCTTATGATCCCTTCTGCTCCCATGAGACTTTCTACCCTGGCCTCTTTCTGCAGGGGCAAAAAGCAGAAGTTAAACTTCCAGTGTATTCCCTACATAGAGCTGACCTATGGACGTACTGATTTTTTTCTGCATGAATGGTTACTTGCTCTATCTGGCATGAGTGCAAACTGTTTGTCTTGGCCTAGTAGCTTTATGCAGATACAAGATGCTGATACATGCCACGATACAAGAGCAGTCTTGGTCATATTTGGGCTTATCCTTCACCTGTTTCTTCCTTTTTTTTCAGGCAGCACAGTGGTACTGAGAGAGATAGGGCCGAAATACAGAACAGTAGGGTCCTGTTCTCTATCAAATTTATCTTTGTTTCTGAGGATGTTTTTAGAATTTGTAGTGATACACTGAGTGATAAAGCAGCAGCATTTCTATTTGTCTTAATAAACTGGCTGAAGAGTTGGGTGAACAGCCCGTATAAGGCAGCTCTAATCACAGTGTTGGTGAACCATGAGGAGACCAAGGGAGCTGTACAGACATTAGGGTTACTTGTTCTGGCGCTAAATTCACTTGTATGGTGCTTGTGCTTAATGCCGCTTGCTCCTTAACGAGGCTGTATAACTATGAACTAGAGGTAGAGGTGTTGGCTTGTTGGCTATGGTTTCAGCTCAGTTATTTGAGCTTTTAATGGGACTGCCCAATTCGGTCTCTACAAGACAATGCCGTACTCATTTCCATAGCACCTGAGCTTAGTACCTTTGCAGCAGGAAGTGGATTAAATGCATGTTGTAAGAATTTAGTCACACAGCTTTGATCTTTCTTTCAGAACAGGTATTGCCCCTTTTTCACATTCGTAAGTATAACTTCTCCAGAACAATAGAGTTTGAATGCTTCAGAAGTTACAGGATGTTTCATACAAATTGAATATGAAGTGTGTGTAGATGATATTACATGGCCTTTGTAGGACTACAGTGAAACTTTTTTGGAAGTGCGTGCAGAGCTACTCAAGCAGCCCTACAAGTGTGGGAGTACATGGGGAAGGGGGCTTCTGTGTTTTGGCAGTGTGGCATATTTAAGTACAGGCTTTGCAGGCCTCTTCTGCATACCAGATTAAATTTAAGCTTTTCTTGTATTGGCAGATGAGGGGGCATTAGTGAAAGGAGCAAAGAAACTTGGTTATGTCTTCACAGGACGGACTCCACATTCGGTTATCATTGATGCGGTAAGTAGATGTGCATGGCACAGACTGCCGAGCTCATGCAGAGCGTAATGTCTCTTGTGTGGTTCTTGTGAGTCCCCCTTTACAGGGCCTTTAGGGTGCTACATGCAAAAGACTTTTTGCAGACTAGGAGAAGTTGTCCTCTGCCCTTCTGTGTGATGTTGCCAATAGGAAGTTGCAAGCTTATATGGGAAACGACAGCAGTTGTGCCTGAAGACTATTTCCCTTGTCTAGGAAGTACAGATGAGTGCACTCAATCAGAAAGAAATTTATGTGTCTGGGAGATATTCTAACTAATATGTTGAATGGTTACTATACTTCTTTTTAATACAAGAAATCAAACATCTAGGAGTGTTTCTTAGTAACGTCTACAGACGGTTATGTGCAGGCTTGTGCAGTTAATGGATTAGAGCTGACACAGGCATTCTCAAACTCATGGGGCCACACTCTGACTAAAGTTACATCTGAGCTGAAGTGGCTTCAGATTTACACAGGTGCAACTAGGATGAGAACTCTGTCTCTGGAATACATAGTAGGGTCCTTATTAATAACAAGGATGTATTTTTGTCCTTCCTCTTAGGTCTGTTCACTTTGAAGTTCCTAGATACACTGCCAAGCTAAGCACTGAAAACATATATATTTCTAGGACTTGTCACAAACTTTTTACAACTACTCAGAAAACTGCTTCTTAGTTTAAGGGGAAGAGCTTAGGATGAGCAGTGTCATCTAGAGTTGTCTAGGCTCTCATATCTTCTCCAGGAGGACCCAGGACAACTTGACCTAGTTTCATACTCCTCATGCTTGCTAAGCTGGGAGAATGGTCAATCTACAGCCAGCAATAAAAGCTGTCACTCCAGCGGTTCTTGTCTCTCCTCATTGCCTACATCTGTGGCAGTACCTGTGTGATGGGTTGGAGATGGCTTTTGGCCTTGGAGGGATATTGCTACATTAATGTACCTTGTGCGACATAACTCTGTACTGCAATTAGATTTTGCTACAGCCCTTAATTATACCACATGCCACAAGTAGTATTGGAGTTCTGAGACTCCAGTAAATCCCACTTGTCCCACTAGCTGTTATATAGCAGGAGTGGCAAAGACAAGGTGTTACTAAATCCTTCTCCCTCCTCTGGTTGCTTATGCTCAACCCCAGCAAACAGCTGTTGGTGATAAAAGGAATTACTCCTGTTAACCACATTTTTTTGCAAAAAAACCCCAACCTAATATGCTTGTAAATTCAAGTAAAAGAAATATTAAGGCAGTTCAGGCAAAAGTTATTGTAATACCCGATCTGGATGGTATGTTTATTTTAATTGGAATAATGCTCACAGTCTGTAATATGTCTCTTAGTTGATAGCTTTTAAGGAGTAAATATGTAGCTTAATTTTCAGAGCATGCTTATCTTTCTAGAGTAAGACATGAGTTCCTTGAAATGGTGTAAAAATAAGTGGAGGAGGCTGCAATATTAGGTGTTCTATATCACTTTTACCAGGAGAGGGAGCTATTACCACACTCAATTTACACTGGGATGTGTAAACGAAGGTGTTTAACCAGCTTGCATGTTTACGCATGTAAGAGTGTACTGCAAATTTTGCTTATAATAGTACATTATTTCTTTTGTAGCTGGGAAAAGAAAAAACCTTTGAAATCCTTAACGTGCTGGAGTTCTCCAGGTAAGTTCTTCTGTAATATACTAAATGCAGCATAACAAGACAACTATTTTTATAAATACATTATTGAGAATAAAAAGATTCAGCTGATGCAGTAGAAAAGCTCAATGTCCTTAATTTTGTCTTGCCCCTCCATTTTCTTGTTTCCAATATAGGGCTAATACAGTGCTTCATACAAACTGGTGGCTTTTGGCATGTGAGCATGAAGCTCTTCCCTGCTATTCCAGCTCTGATGGCTGTTAGAGAACTGCTACCCTGAAAGTGTCATTCCGTGCCTCATTGATTTCATAATGTGTCACTTGTCTACTTAAAGTACATACTTTGAGATTGAGATTGCACTTTTATAGTACTTCTATAAATCACTTGGTTTTCAGTAGGTAGAATCTACAACTGGAGGGCTTTTTGGTACCCTTTCTCAAGAAGCACTCCAGCTATGAAAAACTAAACCTTGCAAGCACTGCTAGCTTGGCAGGCTAGTTAGGATGGGCACTGCTCGGGTAGCAGGAAGCTTTGTGTGATGAATTGGATCTCTAAATCGCCAGAGATCGTAAAAGCTGCTTTGTCAGTGTTTTGGTTTTTTAACTTTTACTGGGGCTTAAAGCCTTAAAGTCTTGTTCTCTGCCTTCTGAGTTGGCTGGTTCTGCTGTAAAGGAGTATGTAAAACTATGGTCAGGGAAGATTTGAGGTAGGCAGCTTTTCTTGTGTCCTGGCTTCCTTTGAAGATTACTCTGGACTACTTTCCCTTTCATTCAGCATGTAGCTACTTAGGCTACTTGTGAGAGTACATGAAAAGGTATGAGAAAACTTTTAGTGGTTTTTTGTTTGCGAGTTTTTTTTGACAAGTTGACCAGTACCCTGGTGTCTGTGGATGGGAGTATCTGTAGCCTGCTGTAGCAGAAAAAAGGCTGTCTTAGCTCTTCCTTGTGTGTAGCAACTTCCCACTTGAATAGTAAGGGAGTTCTGTAATTAGATTTCAGAAAGCACAAGGAAGTTTCCTAGTGTTAGCTCACTGCAGAAATTCTGGGCACAGCTAATTGCTGTCCTTCCAGACTTTCTTTAGAAAGTGTCAGAAAGGATTGTTTTGTCTGATCACACATGCCAAGAGCTTACTTTCTTACACTTGGCTCTTGAGCCCTGGAAAGGGGCTAGGTTTCCCAGAGGAACTTCAGAGGAGGAGGATGATGATTGCTCTACACTCGGATCGGTTTGTACATATTGGCAAGAAGGGTATGAGGAAGGAGGGTGCTTCTGAGTTAGCCTTTTCCTAAGGGAAAGAATTAGTTCCGCACAACTCCTTTTGAATGTGAAACCACATGTTCTTAGGGCTGTCTTGATGAGAGTTGATTTGCTTGCCTCTGCTTCTTAGAAGGTGCATTTTTTTTATCCAGTGGCTTTTAAAGGAGAGATTGATAAGTGAAATGCCAAAATTAATCTTAAAGAATAATCCTGGCATAACTTTAAGTGTACAGAATGCTACTGTTTACCTTTATTTTTAAAATATATCCCTAACTTGACTGTCTTGATACGCAGCCCTGTTTAGAGGGTCTGACTTTGTTTTACGTAATCCCAACTACATAGGTCTGATAAGACCAAGAGCTGGTCTATACCATGATTTTTTTCTGTGACCTTTCTGCATTCTTTTGAGTTAGGTAGTTAAATAATTGCCTTTGTCATTGGGTGGTTATTTCAGTCTGTTATGCTTAAAATAAATACACATATAGCTTACTGATACCATTTATAGCCTGACTCCCCAAAACAATTTTGCTTGAGGAATAACGAAAAGCTAAGAATAAATATGACTCCCCTTCTTTCAGGAGGATTTTTGTGCCATCTTGCTCTTTTCCAAATCCTTGCTCACATTTGGGTGCAAGTCATAGTTCCGGTTGAGTGATCACCAACAGCCAACAGAAGCCATAGGGCTGAAGCTGTAAATGGACAATTTAGTATTTCTCCTTGTTGTCAAGGATTTTGTGGTCTTAAATCACTACTGTTATACCTCACTTGATCTTAGCTGCACTAAGCACATCTGAGAAAATTCAGTGGCTAGACCAGGACTTAGTTGTCATCACTAGGACTAATGAAAGCAAATATTTTTCTTTCAATAGCAACAGGAAGAGAATGTCAGTGATTGTTCGAACTCCATCAGGACAGCTACGTCTCTACTGCAAAGGGGCTGTAAGTAGTTGTGCTACCTAATGGAGAACTAACACTGGCAGTTATTGTTTCAACAGCTGTGGCTGATGCTAGCATTTCATGTCTCATACATAATACCTGTTCGTTTTCTGTTTAGGGTTAAGTGATTTAGGAGATCTGTCATTCTTCCTCTGACTCTTTTTGCAGGCAGGAAGATTGCTAGGCTCCCTACTACCCAGTTGAAATCCTGAGACTAATGGGAGCAGTACCCTCTACTTACGCAAAGGCAGGATTTCACCCAGCTGTGGAGCAGCAGTTCAGGAGCTAGACTGAATGCTGTTGTCTGAATCTAATACTAAAATCTGTTCTCAAGCAGTTGGCTTTTGATCTGGCTTTTGCATCTCTGCACCTGCTGTTATTTGTCATTATGACTTGCACCATGTTCTGCTTCTGTCCTCGTTGACAAGAGCAATAACTTAAAGTAAAAAGGCTGCAAAACTAGCATTGGCCACAGCCAGGGAGTGTTTCTGATTTCAGTGGGAAGCCATGCAGGTGGCTTTTTGCAACAGGGAAAAGCCTTTCTGACTTCTGTAAGGATCTGGTTTACTTGAATTGGTCCTTATGTATAGGTATGGGTACACTGCTCTGCTTCTGTTTAACTCCCCTTATTTGATCAAGACTGTGGGCTTCATGCTGGTGTGGAGGGAGTGAATTAAGCCCACTGATATTGTGTGGTGTTTCAAAGCTGTATGCCTAGTAGGATGGCACAGATCTGCAACAGCTTGTTGCTCTTACCATGCTTATTTATGTTCACACTATTTCTTGGAGTGTGGCCCTGGAAGAGATGGAGAACAGGAGAGTTCGTAGTAAAAAAACATGGTGCTGTCTTCTGTGTGAGCAGGCTTGGATGTCTAAAAGAGCAAAAGGGTTGTAGTAATTAGCGTGGTGTTTTGTCTTTTATGTTCTGCATCCACCACTTACCTAAACTGTAAGTTAACTGCCTAATCTTTGTGAACTCTTCTGCATTCTGATAGTCATCTCCCACCCTATCACATCCATCTTAAATTACTTGTTTTCTATGTCTATCTCTGATCAGTGATAGACGTAGACCTGTTTATGGAGCTTAAGAGCAGGGTTTGTGTATTTCACGTGCATGTTGAAACTTGTTCTGGCAATTGCAGAATAAAACCCAGAGACTCTAGATATGCGAGTGATAGTGCTGCATTTTGATTTTTAGCTCTTATCTGTGCCTTTTCAGTTCCCCTTTGATTTACTGATGAGGAAAGTTGCTACAGGAGGAAGGTTTATTTCTGAGAGAATTTTGTGGTAGAACCTGTTCAGTGTTTCTGCCTTCTATTTTTTTAACATCAGTGGGAATCTTGTCTGGGAAGGATTGCAAAAGCTCTTCTGTATGGGACTACAATGTGTTCTGAATAAGACTAGATGTTTATATTCTCTGAAAATCAATATCTGCTTAGTAATTCAGAAAGCAGTGTTCTGTACTGCCCCCAAATAGGGACCCTTTATAGAAAGAGGGGAGGATGGCAGTGTGTACTTCCGTCCCCATTATTTAAAGTGGATGCAGTATCTCTGCCACTGGGCACAATCCAGATTACTTAAACCAGAGTCTCTAAAACCCAGATGCATTGCTTGTAAATATAGGTTTGCATTCTGATATTAGCAAGTCCACTCAGGTGACTTCACTTGGGCTTGTAAATAAACAAATGGAACTTCATATGTAGACTTACTCTGTTGTAATTAATTTGGTTTTGGTAGGATAATGTGATTTTTGAGAGGCTTTCAAAAGATTCCCAGTATATGGAGCAAACACTGTGCCATCTTGAATACTTCGCAACAGAAGGTAAGAGAAACAGCATGTCATGAGAATTCAATTTATTAAGTTACTTCGAGCATGTTCTGCATTGTCTAAGCTTTGCAGTGCCAAATAAGATGGTTATGACAATAAATTAAGAAGAGATGCATTATCAGCAAATTAACAACTCTACGATAACTTTAAGCTACAGGCAGTTTGTGGTCCGATTCTGTGTGCATTTGGTAGGGAAGTAGAATTTGGAAGGAAAAGATGGGGCTCTGCTTGGCCATGATGAAGGGAAAGGGCGTGAGTTCTATTGCCCAGAACACCTCAATTACATTGCAGTTAGACGTGTTTTTGCCATTGTAAAAGTCAAATGACAAAGTCGCTGGCTTTATGAAGCAGAATGGTAACCTGAACATGCTGAGAAGCTAGAAGACCAAGACGTCAAATATGATCTGAAATGGTCTCTTAAGCCTTTATGACTGATGTAGCAGCTCCATTCACAGGGAAGTACTTGGCTTTTTTCCATCTTCTGCAGTAGCAGAAAATACTTGTGTTATAGTAAAGCTATGGACCAGTGATTGTCTTCCTAAACCTGAAAACATAATTTATTCAGTTTTTGTTTAAAAAAAAAAAAAAAATAACCCACCAAAAACCACGCAAAAAACCCACCACCCACCCAATAATTTTTTTGCAGACTCCAACCTTCTCAGTAACTCAACTTTTGTGTATTATGGCACACACTCCTGTCTGCTTGACTCATGCCAGGAAAAATAATCATTACTCCTGTCTGTTAATTTTTGTCAGTGGTCTATTAAAATGGTTTTTATTCTTCATGGGCCCTATTCTCTATTCTCCACTCTTTTGTGTATGTGTAACTCCCATTATTAATGTTATGTGCATACATTGAAGGAGGAGAGTCTTTCTAAAAGGAAAAATGGGCTGTGCAGTATGTATGACTAAGTAATATCTCCAATCACAATACGTAGCCACTTCTTTGTTTAATTAGATCTTTTTAAGAATACATGAAGGATGAGCCTTCATACTTAAACTGAAAGGATTAATGACCCTTTTGTTACGCCAGTATGGCTAGATTGCAATACTGAAAATCAGGGATAACTTTGGCTGGTAAGCTCTCTTGATTTGCACCAACACTGGTTACCTAAATAAGCCAGGCTCTTGTTTTATACTTGTGAAAACCCAAATGCTTTCAAAATGTACAGGAGACTTTCTGGAATCCAGAGTTAGTGTGCATTAAAAGATCCTGTTGGCTCCAGTGAGAGGATTATAATTTAGCATTCATTAGGGCATTAATGATTTTCTGGTAGTGTAATTTTACTGTGTGTAATGGCTGTCTTCTGTTTTGTAGGTCTGAGGACTTTGTGCATTGCTTATGCAGACCTGTCAGAAAACTCTTACAGAGAGTGGTTGAACGTCTACAATGAATCCAGTACAGTTCTGAAAGACAGAACTCAGAAGCTGGAGGAATGCTATGAGATCATTGAAAAGGTGGGATGCATACTCTTTTGATATTCAGACATAGATTCCCTTGCGTGTGTCTTTTCCCATGGAATTTGGGCTTTATACAGTAAAACAAACTGCTAATTTCATTCATGAGAAATGTAAAAGGTATTTGTAGTTGGCAACCTGTTCAGTCCATAGAGCTCTCAAGTTTTAGTTCATAAATCTGAGACTAACATATGTATAAAAGGTCACTGCTACTTACAAACTCTTCTCTCGTGTTCTTTTTATCTTGTGTAAGGTTGATATAACTTGATAATATATAAATTGTTGTGTTGCAGCAATTTCCCATGTTCTATTAGATGAAATCTTTTCATTCTTCATACAGCAGTCAGTTCAGGTTTTCTGAAGGCTGTTGTAGACACTGTAGACAAAACAAAGTGCTCACTGAGGCTTGTAGTTGCATGGCTCTCCATACAGGTTGCAGAAGTCATAATTCTGGAAGGTGAGAGCAGGTGTCAGGGAGCCAGTTTGAAATTTTGTAATCCCATACTGAGTGAAATGTTAAAAGAGCAGCACTAGGGGCCAGTGTTTCTTTGATACTTGTTGGTCTCAATGGCTTTCTGAAGTGCTGGTGGTCCCACTTGTCACCTACCTTTATTCATGCTCTTTCCCCTTGCTCCAGTTATTCCACTCTAATTTTATTTAGCGGTTTCTTTAAAATGCTTTTTGAACTTCATTTTCCTGTTCTAATTAATATTAACAATGCAACTTAAGTTCTGGAGCACTGATGGTTATTTTAGTTAGCTGGAGCAGAAGGAAGGAGGTTGAGGCTAGGATGGGAGCTAACTTTCATAGGGTGACAGAAAAACTCCAAGAACTCTAATAGCTGAAGATTGGGTCTTGCTTTTAAAACAAAGACCTGAAGTTGTCTTTTGTGTTAGTAGCAGTGTGGTTAGCTTACCCTTGATCTGTAGGTTTGCATAGCTCCTTTCAGCTTTCTGCTTCCTGCACTGTGCTCTCATACACTTCTGGTTTTGCAGAGTTGAAAAATGAGCATGGTTTGATTCTCTTTAAAATGTTTTCTCAAAGTTTAGGTAATTTTTGGCCACCTACCTTCTGCCTCTTTCCACAATTTAATACATTGAAAAAAGGGGACCCATAAGTGGATTGTAGAATTGGAGTTTTGAGCTTAGTGCCATACTGGTAGGAAATACCCACTGTATTCCTTTCCTGTTAATGTCTGTTTGGTGGTCATACCAAGGAGCAGGGAATTGCACTTGTAACTTCTTTTTCTTAAAGCTGATATTTCACAGGTTAAATGCTCTGGTCTGTAGGTGTTTCTAGATTAACTGACTTACGGCTGTAACATAAAATGTGTTTTAACAGGCTGACTTTTCATCTAAGGGCTCAAATGAGAGTGGGAGAGGTACTTAGTCAGCCTGAGGTCACTGGGTCATAGTACAGGTGCACAATTGGAGTCAGACTTGAACTGGCTTCCTTCCCCACCTGCACACGGGCTGAGGGGGCTTCCGCAGGCGCTGTAGTAACTACCCTGCTCGGGTAGCTCAGCCATGCTGATCCCTGTGCTGTCATGTTTAACTGCTTAACAAGTGATTTTGGGAATAGAAGACAATCCACAGTTGTGCACTTGAATTGCATTTGTAACCTTCAAGTGCTGTTAGCATCGATAGGTCTGATACTTTATCAGGAGGCTATAGGGTACCAAAGTAGATGGGATTTGATTCTACTACCTTTACCAGTTGAATACATCACAACAAAACCTAAGCTTTGTCAAGAGCTGTAACTAATGCCAGCTTCCACACCTGTATGAATAACAACTTCCTCTTCTGTTCTTCATGCATGCATAGATGCATACAAGCAGGAGCTGCTCTAATGCTATCTTTAGAGGATCATAGAATGGTTTGGGTTGGAACAGACCTTTAAAGTTCATCTAGTCCAACCCCACTGCCATGGGCAGGGACATCTTTCACTAGAGCAGGTCGTTCCAAGTTCCATCCAGCCTGACTTTGGATGCTTCCAGGGATGGGGCATCCACAACTTCTCTGGGCAACCTGTTCCAGTGTCTCACCACTTTCACTGTGAAAAAAAATTCCTACTTTGTCCAATTTAAATCTACCTTTTTCAGTTTGAAACCACTGCCCCTGGTCCTGCCACGGAAGTCCTTGGTAAACAGCCTTTCTCCATCTTTTTTATAAGCCCCACTTTTATATAAAAAAAGGCTCCAATAAGCTCCCCCTGGAGCCTTTTCTCCAGGCTGAACAACACTGACTCTCCTAACTATTTCTGTTCACTTAATCTTTTTTCACGTGTTAATTTTAATCCCTACAAAGACTAGAAGCTGTTACTTTTTATGTGCAATTCCTGAAATTCTACAGTATAACTAAACTCAATTTGTATCAATTGCTTTTAAATTAAACACTTTTACACAACTAAGGAATCATTAAAATGTTTCTAAAGATAATTCTTTGAGTAGATTGTTCCTTTTGACAAGGTTTATTTCTTAGGGTTTTTTTTGTGCCTTTTCTTTTTTCTATAACATGGTCAAATCTCTTCAAGCAGTTGCTTCAGAATTGTATAAGACTATGGCTAACTCCTTTAGTATTAAGTTTGTATGAGATGTTTTTCTGGCAGACATCTGTATGTAGACTAGAGATACTTTGATTTAGGGTATACAAGTGGTATGAACACTAATGTAGTCATTATATCCATAAATAGTTGCAATGATGTTTGCTTTGGTTGTATCCAGTCTTTACGTACATTTTATGGGAGTGAAATTAGTTTAAATTATGTGATGCCAGATGCCAGATGACTTTTGAGAAGTACATAAACTGTGATTTCTCATCATTTTGCTATGGTGATTAGTGAATGCTCTAGTATATATGTTCATCCATAGGCCAGCTTTAATTGTATAACTTCAATTAATTGCTCCTGAAACATTGCCATATTTATGATCAGAAACAGTCGGTTCCGTTCTGTACCTTTTCAAATGAGAATTGTATGCAGTGAAAGTAGGATAGCCACACCAGAAACTCAGTGTAGCGTGTACTGCTTGTCAAAATGCTGTATTAGCAATGAGGCGCAACATGCTGCCTTATAATTCCTTTTTGAGTGTGTTCCAAATAGAGCTTTATCTTAAGAAAACGATCCCTAAATTCTTTTTTCCAGGATTTACTGCTTCTTGGAGCTACAGCCATTGAAGACCGTCTGCAAGCAGGTGTTCCAGAAACAATAGCCACACTAATCAAGGCAGAAATTAAGATATGGATTCTGACAGGGGACAAACAGGAAACAGCTCTCAATATAGGTAATGTATCTTTCTGGTTACTCTGAATTTGTCTGATATGTGGCAGGTTGTGTACTAGATCTGCTGTGTGGGGTTTTAAACCTGGCTTTGCAGCATAAAACCAGAGTTTTCAGCATTGTAAATTTAGGTTCCGTATTAGAAGCAGCCCTTACATTTATGGCCTTAAAGGAAATCTAATTTATCTCACAAATTCAGTCTACATACCCAACTCTACTTGCAATTTGTCAAATAAAAAGATTTTACACTAAGGCTGGGCTGAACTGGAGGGGTGAGCATTGTAATTTCAATCCTATAGGAACTAGATGTTGTGCTCTGTAGCACTTCTGCTATTGTGCTAGTCTTGCATTGGATATGCCATGAGTAGGTCTATAAGTGCTCAAAACTCAAATCCTTCAACCTTTTTCTCGCTGTGGGTGCTTGCAGGGTGGACAGCCTGTGTAGCAATACCTTGTGCTGTCACAGAACGCTGTCATGCTTGAAATGCTGTTTTGTGAGTTACTCCTATGCTGCCATCATGCCACAGCCCTTCACAAATGCTAGTAGCTTCCTAGGAGAGGGGCTATCCAGGTCTTAACTGAGTGTTAAAGACTTGTTAAAGGAACAAATCCTGATACCGGTACCCCTGCCTCATGACATCACATATGCCCCAAAATAGCATTGTAAGAGAACAACGCCCCCTTGGAAAGAAGAGGTATTTTATATGTTTAATGAGCACAAATCTAGACTCCTTTCTTTTTGATCAAGCAATAGTGCCATGATACTCTTGCAATTTTTGATGATCTTTCTCCCTGTAACTGGTAAATCTTCCCAGAGATGGGAAGAGGCAGAGTGGCTTTCTGGTGATCTGAGATCTTGCAGAACTGAGTGATGCTTTCACCTTGTTCCTTAAGTCCAGAACACCTTGCTGATCCTCAGGGTCTCTAGTCTGCCCATGTGAAGTGCAATCCATAATTGCATTCAGATTTGTAGATTAGTGTTGTGGTTTAGCCCCAGTCAGCAACCAAGCACCACGCAGCTGCTTGGTCACTCCCCCCTGGTGAGATGGGGGAAACAATCGGAAGAGTAAGAATGAGGCAACTCATGGGCTGAGATAAAGACAGTTTAACAGATAAAGCAAAAGCTGTCCGCAGAAGCAAAGCAAAACAAGGAATTCATTCACTCCTTCCCATGGGCAGGCAGGTGTTCAGCCATCTCCAGGAAAGCAGGGCTCCATCACACACAGCAGTTAGTTGGGAAGACAAACTCCAAAACTCCAAACGTCCCCCCTTCTTCTTCCCCCAGCTTTATATACTGAGCATGACGTCATATGGTATGGAATATCCCTTTGGTCAGTTGGGGTCAGCTGTCCTGGCTGTTTCCCCTCCCAGCTTCTTGTGTGCCTGGCAGAGCACAGGGAGCTGAAAAAGTCCCTGACCAGTGTTAAGTGCTACTTAGCAACAACTAAAACATCTCCACATTATCACCACTGTTTCCAGCAAAAATCCAAAACATAGCCCCATACTAGCTACTATGAAGTAATTTAACTCTATTCCAGCTGAAACCAGGACAATTAGTCGGTTTAGATGTACAGGTGTAGGTTAAGCATAGGTTGCCTCCTGTTGCAGAAGCTATTTCGTTAGCCTTCTTGAGCTCATGTTTATGACAAGAGCCTCTAACTATATGAAGAATGTGACCCATGAAGCTTTTTATATATGGAACTGCATGTAGACGGGTGTATTTCAAGCTCCTCCTAGCAGAACTGTGATGCTCTGTATCTGAAATTATATTACCTTAAGCAAAACTTCAGGCATTTGCTGTTCTAGTCTGTTTTTTAATTTTTTCTGCTTTGGTTGGTTTAGTAGGATTTCAGGATATAGCGTGCTTGACCGACTAGAATTTTTGTTCACTTAGATTAATTCGATTCAGTTTTGGTATTTGGAAGTCAAAGGTGGTACCAAGAGATGGACTAACTTGCTGAACTGAAATAGTTTTAGTAGAAGTAAGGTGGATGGCTTAAGCAGACAATTGGTTTAAATGCGAATTGGTTTGAATCAGTATCGGCAGGTTTTGTTTTCTTCAAAAGCAGTAGTCAACTTGAAGGAAACATCATCTTTAGAAATTAAAAAAAAAGCTACAGTTTTTGGCATAAATATCTGAAATAACTGGTAGCAGCTAGCCTGAACACAAATACATGAGCTTTACAGAAATTGCTTACTCTGAAGTCTGAAGGAGACACTTCCAACTTGTCTCTGAAAGTGTTATTCTTTAATATGAGAGCAACTTGACAATAAGTATCTCCCTTACAAATTCTAAATTATCACTTGCTTGTTGTACAATTTGGTAGTAAAACTCAAACTTAGCTTCAAGTTCAAGTTGTCTTAAAAGTACGAACATGTAGCACCCTTCCAGTTTTTGTATGTAACCCATTAAAACTATTAAACATTCAATTTAAAACCCAATCCACATGCACTTTATGCTTTATGTGTAAATATGCGGTCTGGAGAGTAAGAAGTACTCTCACGTTCTCATTGTGTGTAGTGGTTATGTTTATGACTCTTGCTTGCTATGTGGATATGCATATGTATTGAGGGATATTTGAGCTCTTGGCAGCTCCCCCAAGGGGTTGGAGTAGTTTGCTCTTCCAGCTTCCTCTTGATTCTCTGGCCTTCAGAATTTCTGTGTGTTTGTCTCTTGGTTGCATTGTTGATCTCTCTGAAGAGTAATGATTGACCTTGCTGTGAGGTTGCACAAGTTGGGACATAGGAAGTTCCACCTCAATATGAGAAACAACTTCTTTCCTGTGAGGGTGACAGAGCAGTGGAACCGGCTGCCCAGGGAGGCTGTGGAGCCTCCTTCCCTGGAGACATTCAAAACCTACCTGGACACGTGCCTGTGCCCCCTGCTCTAGGTGTGCCTGCTCAAGCAGGGGGGTTGGACAGGCTGATCTCCAGAGGTTCCTTCCAACCCCTACCATTCTGTGATTCCATGAGGTGGTTGTATGCCTTCCACCCAGCCATGTGCCAACTGATAGTGCTACGGGTAAAGAGTGTGTTCCTGGTATGCTTTAATATTGATCAACCATTTGAACTTTTTGCCTGCAGAAAATTGGAGTTCCAGGTTCAGAAATATCTTAGAACGTGTCATAGGGTCTTCAATTTTTATAAGCTGAAAGTTCTCAGCCTTTTTTCATAGGAGAGATGTTCCAGTCCTCTGATTGCTGTTATGACATCGTCTGGATGTGCTCTAACAGGTCCATGCCTGTCTTGTGCTGCAGGCCCCAGAGCTGGATGTAGTACTCCAGGTGGGGTCTCATGTCCAAGTTTTCAGCCACCAGTATTCCCATGGGCTTCTCAGTAGGCTGCTCTCAATCCATTCATTCTTCAGTCTATACTGATTGGTGTTTGGGATTGCTGCAACTTGGCTTTGTTGAACTTCATGAGGTTCTCACGGGCCTATTCCTCAAGGCTGTAAGGTTCCTCTGGATGGCACCCCTTCACTCTATGAACTGCACAATCATATCAGCTTCATGTTGTCTGCTAACTTGCTGAGAGTACATGCTATTTCACTGTCAGTCTCAGATGAAGATACTAAATGGTATTGGTCACAGGACTGACCCCTGAGGAACAGTGGTCATTACTGGTTTCCACTTGGATGTTGACCCATTGACTGTAACTCTTTGCAGCCATCCAGCCACTGCCTTATCCGTCTTAACAGTCCATCTAACAAACCTATATCTCCTCAATTCAGAGGTGGTAATGCTTCTGTTACGGTGAGCCATGATGTTTCAGTTGAGGGAATGGAAGCAGCACCAGCATGCTTGCCTGTATCCCTATGCAAAGGTTGAGCAGGGAACATGTGCTCTCTCTAAATACAGAGCATAACCACTCTTGGCTCAGATGCTGGATTCTGTATGCCTGCGGTACAAATGTGCCTGTGGGCTATGATCTTGAACTCTGGTTCAAGCAACCTTTCCCCCAGGGCACTTGAAGGGAAATAAGTCCCAGAATAATAAGTACCTGATTCATCTGCTTCATGGACTTTTAGTCAGACTTTTAAATTAAAGAGGTAGACATCAACTTACAGGTGTGCATTGACATTTTATACCTGACTTTGAACTAAGAGTTGATCTTACTCTACTCAGAAGTATAGACAAAAATGTGCCAAATCTTAGTTTATTTTTGCTTGCCATGTTAATACTGCCAGTAATAACTATTATAGAAGTATTGTAAAACTTCAAAATATGACTACAAACATCACTTCTAACATTACAGTTGCCAGCTACTTTGTTTTATACTAGTCCTGGATTTTAACATCTTCATAGTCCTGAAATTGTACATAATGTATAGATCTATAACTTGTTAGGCTTGACTTACATCCTCCTATTTTAATCTTGATCTCCTTCCCTTTTAATGTGATGACAAGATACAAAACTACCTCAATTGCAGGATTAGTTCTGACTCCATGAGTTCCAAGGTACACAGCAGAGCAACTCTGTTTTCCATAGGTTTGGTTTTTTCCCCACCTCCACTTGTTGAGTAGCTTTTTTTTTTAAAGATGTAAAAGGAAATAGGGACTGGTGGCTTAGAAATTACAGCTTGCTAATGCAGCTGCTGTTCCCATCAAATGCTCCTAGAAAATCCTTTTGAATTAGTTATACTGAATTTGTAACAGCCTACTGCACAAGGCTGTTGCTATTCCCTGGGGAAGAATAAACTTGACGTGGAGGGAAGCACCTAAGTTTGTAATATTCTCTTTTCTCCTCAGTTAAAATAAGGAAGTGCTTCTTCAGCCTGGGGCTAACTTTTAAAAATGGCAAACTGACTTTTTTCCCAAGTCAGTGTTCTGTCTATACCTGTTGAATCTTCATTACTCAGCTCTGTACTACCACCTGAGACATGTTCATGGGCAGAATCAGAGGCTGTCTGGGGAGCTTTCATGTTGTAGGCTGCACTTCGTTAGAATATATTTCATTCTTTTCCCAACAGGGGTGTGTGAGTATTTGGAAATGCAGATAAAAAATGCAGCCTCTGTTTCTAGTAAAATGGTCCAGTATGGAGTGTGTCCTATACACCAATGTTTCCACTGGCCTACCTGATAGGAGTAACTGCTCAAAAAGTAAACTATCTGACCTATAGATGCTTATCTTAAGGTTTAGCTAAAGCTTTAATATTTTTCCAAAAAGTAAATCCTCATGTTGTTTTTTCTTGCAGGGTACTCCTGCAGACTCATTTCACAGAGTATGTCTCTCATCCTGGTCAATGAGGATTCGCTAGATGTAAGTAAGCAATTTCTGGTGTAATTCTTGACGGAAGGAGGTGTTGCTAACAAAAGGGAAAGCTGTTGAGCTTTCTCATTTTTTCTCTCACTTGCCTTTAAAGTTAGCAAGATGAACAATTCATGCTAAAATGGGGGCAGGGTGTGCAAAATGTACTCCTGAGGTCTCCAGTCACGAGCTTTGCAGATCAAACTCAAGTTTCAGAACAAGAAACTAATTAGGTCCATGGGTTTGGCTCTCCTGCAACCTAGTGAAACCTGCAGTATGCCACCAGGAATATAGTTTGGTTTTGAGGTATAGATATAGCAGTAACATGTTTGAAGAAAGGAAAAAAAAAAAAAGAGCTCTTTATGTTGAAATGAGTCTTAGTTATGTTCAGCATTGCATGGATCAGCTGTAACCAAACCTATGCCTGAGCAAACTGCATTATGAGCTTGATTATGTACAGCTTTTGAGAACTAAAAATTGGATCAAAAATTGCTTGCAAGTGGTTGCCGTGCTCCTCAGGTATGTGTAAAAATTATTAAAATCATACACTTGTACTTAAATCTGCCTAGAAGATTTTTTTCTAGTTTGCCTATTTTAGCATCAATATCAGCATTTGATATCACTTGAATATCTTATTGCTATTCAAGTTCTTTGTAGGACAGATGAAAAGATCTATAATAGGCAGCATCTGATACTTGTGTTTAGAGTTGGCATTCATCCTGCTTGACTGGATGGGAGATGCAAAGCCTGTATCTTTGCATATCAAAGGAGTTAACTGGCTATGTGGAAATCTGGTGGAAGAGAGGAATACTACTGTGGCTAAGTAATCACCTGATAAGCGTTATTTTCCAGATGTGTCTGTGATTTAGTTATCAGCAGCCTTGATAGTGTTTTCAGCTCAGACTCAAGTTCTTTGTACGCAGCTGTGGCATCTCAAGTGCTAGTGTTCTAGCTCACCAGAACTCAGGAGAACTCACTGAATCTAAGGGGAGATGATATTCCTCCAGAGCCTGGATTGCTAGTTTCCATGCAGTATAATGGGAGCCCTCTTATTGCCGGGTTCTAGCAATGACGACTATGTTAGTTCTCTTGCAGAAGTTATGTTATCTGTGTTTTTGCATAGTTAGAGACTTGTTTAAATAATTCTAGTGGAATAAGAAAACTTCGGGGTTTTAACTTCTAAACATTACTTACTGCATTAAGTGTGTGTAGATTGGAATACATAAATTGTTACAAGCAAACATCTAAATGCCTTCTTTAAGACTCTTATCTGCTCAGACTATTATCTTCCACTTGCCCACTTCTGTATGGTCCCTCTTTAAGGGACAGGTTTTCTTTTTGTGGGTTCAAAATACTGTGCTTGTGATGAGCTTTCTGTGACACTCGGCTAACTGGACCTCTTAACCTGAAGAAAGATGCAGAACCTCAATTGAAAATGAGCAGCTGGTGGTCTTTTGTTTCCTGAGGCAGAAAGATAACTTGATTAGGATTATAGGAAGAAGAAAACTTTGTTTCTTTTTTCTTAATGTCTTGGGAACTCAACCCAGAAGAAGGAAAGCAGTTATGCTTTGTTTCCCTCTTAGTTTCTTACACATTCAGAAAATCTGAGTAAAGCACAACTGAAGTTGGTTTCTTTTTTTGACCCTTGAAATAAGATTGTTATTTTATTCTGAATTAAAAGTAGTTCCTCTAAACTTGTGGAGATAAACAATGTGCCTCTGTTTAGAAATAAGACGACTTGAAGATTCTCTATGGCTAAAGCAAGAGGTGTAAACTGAAGACAGGACAGAGGAGGTTCTTGCTAGGTCAGAGGAAGAAAACAGAGCTAACATTGCTTGGCATTGAGAAACACCTGGAAGCTGGATGAGGTGGTGTGCAAACCAACTTGACTTTTTTACTACTTCTGTTCTTGAATGCAGTGATACAGTGACAGATTTTGGGGTATTTCTGTTTGTAGTGAATATAATACCAAAGGTGCTGAGTAGTACCTAGCAGCTTCAGCACCTGCTTTTAAATGGTGACTTCAGTTAATTGTCGGAAAGGACCAAGGGCAGGATGAACAATGAAACGGCTTACTATGTACGCCCTATGTATGTGAGCGCTTCAACTATGGGATTTTCCTTTTTATGTTAAACAGCAGTGCAGGTGGAATGATCCAAGGACTCTGAGTAAAAGGCAAAAATGAACTTGCCTTTTCTGAGATGAAGGCTGGATTTAAGCAATAGAAGATGAAAACTTGCCTAGGTCTCTCAACCCTTTTTTTTTTTTTTATTTTCTTCCCTTCCCATCTTCAACAGCAAGAACAGCCTGGCCCTGGCCTGTGCGTAGAACCAGCTCCGGTTAATTGATGTGACTGCAGTCTTACCTTATTTACAAAACTGACATAGACTTAATGAAATGCATATTGTGCAGCTGTACAAAGGAATACACTTACATACACTACTGTAGGATTTTTAGACTCCAAAAAGGCTTGTGTTCTATTTTTAAAATTTGGTATGTTTTCCATTGCTATAGGAAAGTAGGGATTTTAGCTAATTTCATCTCTGCACTTGACATACTTGAAGTCCTATTAGATCTTATTGCTTTTTAGATGAGTCTTTGATTTTTCTCAAAACATGAGAAAATGGAAGCCTATGACAGCTGGGTTTGTTTCAGGAGATCCATGTGATGTTTAAAGTATTGCTGTAGCAAGAACTCATTGTGTGATATCTCTTCAGCTTTATCTGCTTACAGTTGATGGGCTGGGTATACAGGTTAGGGAGAAGGCATGCTGACAGTCTCCATACCCCACCTTTTGAGTTGCTTTTGGAGGGTCAGGTGCCTACTTCATAGCCTCGGTTGACAATCCGCACCTCAGCATATGCACTAAATGCCAAACTAATAATAACAAGAAAGTGAAACCTGCCCTTCATCTTATTTCTATCTTAGCACAGATCTACAGAAGTGAAAATAGGTTTCCTCTCTAGTACCATCAGGAAAAAGAAATAAGAGCTAAAGAATATAGGGTACAGAAAATGCTGATAGTTGGGAACTAGTGTATTTCAAGAAAGTATAGAGGGAATCGTCTATTTTAAATCGCCTACTTTAAATCCTTTCTGAACTTGGTAGCGTATGCACTTTGAGGTTTTTATGTATATTCAACTTTTTCCCAAACTTTAGCCAAGAAGTATGAAGGGAATGTAATGTGGGAACTGAACAGGGAGAAAATGTCATTGACCAAAGTATCTCTTCTCACTTCCCCCATGCCAGCTTTGCAAATACTGTAGAGTGCCAAAACTTCAGTTGGAGTGATGGAGAGGACCCCTGGGGAAAGAAATTAATTAAATAAGTTAGGAGAGGCTAAATATTGCTTTCCCCATCAAAGGAAGGGTATGAAAGGGAAAAGGTGACAGAACTATCCACCCAATTTCACTTGCTGAATCATGACTCCATTGCCCAGTTTCAGACTGAAGTCTTCTGAGGCAGTGGGGGGACGACAGGAATGAAGAGCTGTCGCTGCTGTTTAGGAGACAGAGACTAGCATCAAGTCACGAGTAGTAGGGCATGCAATTATTTCCATAATTTTTAATGATTCTTATAAGTAAATGTGGTGCTCCTGTTCTGAGGTCTTCTATTAACAACTAGACAAGCAGAAACTAGAAGTCTGGAAAACTGGATGCAGGAGTTTTTTTGCGGCGACACCTAAAAAATCAAGTTTATCTCTGGGTGTTAACTCTAGAGAGTGAACTCTTCTAGAGAAACTAGACTTCTTAAACAGCTATCCTACAAATGAGAAAATAGGTACACGTTAAAAAAAAAGACAGGGTAATAACTGAGAAGCTGAATGGATTGAACAGTCTAGGAAGATTTGAAGTTGAATTAATTTTCATTATATGGATTAAGGTGAGGAGAAACTTCTTATTGACAATCCCTTCTTTCACTATGTTGAAGTGTTGGCAGATTTATCTATTAATCAGTCTCCACTATGAACACCCATCAAAGGTATGTTTACAGACAGACCCCATGATGGTAAAGGGGGTCATTGGTCACATGTAAAACATATGAAAATATTACTGGAGTCTGACTGTCTCAATGCCAGAAAGGACTTTGGTTGGATAGATGGGGGTGTGGAGCCTAGCTTAAGACCCTTAAGGGCTCTGTATTTGTATGTGAAGAGTGTGTGAGGATGGGAGACACTGGCTCTGGAGTACTGGCCATTAAGATGGATCTGTTCCTCAAATACAAAGTTAGTCATGCTTATAAAGCATGAGAGGTCAAGGATGACATCATCAGTAATATGAGCCATTTCATATGTGTCTTGCCACATGGCTTAGTCTAAGGACACACTAGAATGAGAAACCCAGATCAAATATGGGTTGATACAGAAGGAACCCCCTTCCTCCCCTCTCTTTGCCTGACCTCTGCCAGCGTAGGAAAGGCAGGCATACTTCAAAATCCCTACATAAAAAAAGGAAACTCTATCATCTTTAGCCACCTGCTACCTCCTATTATGTAGCTGAATCAGGAGTTCTGTGGAATACAGAGAGCACAGCAGCTGCTTCTAATTTTTCAGTTGGAATTATAGTGTTGCTGATGGCTCATGTTGAATTGAATGGCTTAACTTCGATTTTGGCCTCAACTGTGGTGATCGGTAGTGTCATGATACACTTAAGGATTCACTCTTGCGGACAGCTGAAGATACTTTGCAGAACTCAATGCTAAACACTTACTTTAGTGGATTAATGTTATGTGGTGCTCGGTGCACATAAAGTAGTGGCGAGAGAATGGGAAGTGGGAAGAAAACAATAGAGGGGTTCCACCTGTGCATAGCAATACATATTCCACACCTAATTTTAGCTGATTCCTTCTGGTTTCCCTTTCATGAGTTAGAAGTGTGAGCTAATACTATGAGAGTTCCAAAAAATGTGGAAGACTGGTGTCTTTATTTTTCGTACTTTTCGTTTGTGTAGCGTTATTTCTTTGAAATAACATCACCTGAATTTTACATTTAGAAACAGCTGAGAACATCTTTTTCTGGTCCTGTACTTTTAAGTGAGAGTTGGAGATAACAAACTTTTTCATCTGTGCATGTATCTGGCAGAGGTTCTAACTGCTGTTAGTCATTTGAGTTTGCTAAACAACATCCCTTGTGCGAAGTTGAGGATTTACTTCATACATACCATCAGTAGTCTTGGAGCATTTCAGTGTTATGTGCGGATTTCATACTTGAAATAGCCTGGAAAACATCAGCACAGTAGATTCATGATCAGTAATGCAAAGTCCTTAACAAGCCACCAATAAATGGATAGGTTTTAGCAAAAGTAGCAGGTAAAATAGTGTCCCTTAGTTTATTCAGGTTCTAGTTAGACACTTGTACTTTGAGGGCGGGGCGGGGGGGAAGAGCTTTGTGAAAAACGGGTGTTGCATGTTCTAATTTTCTTCTGCTGCTCCCTCATCTAGTAGATGTTTCAATAATTTCATGTGTGGAAGATTTTGATTATAGAATCCAGCTGTAAAGTAAGACAACAGTAATAGAAGCTTTTCAGTAAACAAAAATTAATGGAAGCTTTCAGAACACTGAAAACAAGAAAAAAAAAACCACAAACCAGGTGGAGAACCATGATGGCATGTCAGCATATCAAGCAAGCAAAAAAGTTGTTGATATGTAGCTGCTGTTCTGTAAGTGAAGAGAGTAATGGGTGATGACATGGTACATCATGAAGATACATCTAATACTGAAGGTGACTGTGATGTTTTAGCTCTGTATAACATGTTTTTCCAAAACACGAGTGCAAACTTGTGTAGCTGGTGCATAAAAAATGCTTTGTATTACATCAGTCTTGTTTCAAACCAAAGTAATTCTGTTTTTTCCCCCCAAGTATTCATATCACCATTTTAAATGTAGAACTGAATTTTGCATCAGTCTAAATATGAAACTCTTAAATGTTTTGTTAATAATTGCCACTGATTCTTTTAATTCTGAGGTAAGTGTCTTTAGCTACTTACTGCCAGTTTTTCAGTATCAGATCTCCATAGTAATACTTACTTTGTACATTGCACTTGTAACAGAAATTATGACTTGTGTTCAGTTTAGCCTAAAAATCTGTCAATAGAAGATTCTCGCACTGAAATTCTGTAGCATTATATTTAATATATTCCACCTCTGAAATCCATTGATGCTAAAAATGATTTTTACAAGATGCAAGTTGAGCATAGAGCCTTTAAATATTGATACACTTTCCCCTTTGTGCAGTCCCTATGTGACTCTTTTTACCCCCACTTCTGCTTCTTGGCATGCAGCAGCAGGTGAGATGTGATCGAACAACTGTCTTGGCTTGTTTTTGAGAGTGAATTTTTTTTTTCCAAATCATGCACTTGAGGGAAAAATCAATCATTTCTGCTCTCTTCAGAGAACTACTGGGAATAGAAAGACTAATCCCTAGCTTGATTCAGCTGAATTCTAGAAACTTAGCATAGTAATCTGCAAATGTTTATCCCTTATAGACTTAACTACATGCGTACATATATGCTCACTTAGGTTTTTTTCTTTCCTTTTCCTAATAAAGCTTTTTCATTTGGAAATATTTTGAGCACGAGATTTACTTTGAGTGTAATTCATGGATTCGGTTTCTGTTTAATTAAATTGCAAACACCATAGAGCCTTGTTGTGCAGCTTTTAACCTGGACAGATTTTTTTCGTTAGTATCTCATAGAGGTCCAGTTGTGAGAGCAGTGAGAGGGAAATTGGATGACCCAGAGAGGCCCTGGAAAGCCTGAGATGAGATAAGCAGATATTATGTCTGAGAAATGTTGGGTGTGTTTCTCTCTGCCTTCAATGCTGTAGAAAGGAGAGCTGGGAACTGTTGCTTATCACATTGGACTGTGTTTAACAGTGGAAGGGCAAAATTGGAGGGACCCAATTCTGAACTTGTAGATGGTGTTTTGCTGTAAAGTAATTCTGTTGATATAAATGGAGCTACACAGTGAATGTGTCCTGCAGAACTCATGTGTCTGGACTGACGGTTATTGTCCTGTGCTGCACAAAGATGTGTAAGTAATGCCAAACTTATACTCCAGTATAAGAACCCTCAATGTCAGTGTCTGTATACTTCTTATAGAAGTATAAGCATAGAAGCAGTAGCTGGCTTCCCTCGCTTCTCTCCTTGCTCAGCTGCATCTTTCGCATGCTTCACTGTTTGGATAAGCTATTGAACATGAGCATGGATAAACCTTTTTGTGCAAGCATGGTATCGTGTAGTAGTCTTAAACAAGCAAAACTTTATGGTGTAATTTGGCTGCAGTCAGTGTCTTGACTTCCCAAAATGGGTCTTAGTAGCTGCAGGAAAACTTTACATGCAGTTATGTGTTCTATTCTAGTGGTGAAGAGTTGAGGGCCTGGAAAATATGTTTATTTTGTTATTTTTGCTATTTTATAGGTTTAGTATTACTATGAAGGTTCTACAGCCTATAAGGAAAATATTTTCATCATAAGCACATTATTGGATTTATCCATTGACTTTCCTGACTTTTGTTCTTATGAGCACATTTGCTTCCCATGCTTTTGACCCGAGTTTTTTTTTAAAAAAAAACAAAACAAACCTCCTAAGGAGATCTTTAACAGGCACCATGACTCATTGTATTGAAATACTGACAGTTCTATACAGCTAAGACTATCTGGAAGTTGTGCATTTAATCTGTTCTGGATATCTTAAGAAGTAGAGCTCTGATTTGGTCACTGGATTTACCCATATGCTAGAAATAAGCAGGTCTTGCTGGGCTGCTGCCTAAAATTTTTTCTAATAACCATTGTGAAAACTCAGACTGTCCGTGGAAAGGAAGAAAACCTGAGGAGTAGGCCATTAAAAATTGTCTATCAGCATGTCTGTTTTACAGCAAATACAGTTCTAGTACTGTCTTCTCTATACCTATGACAAATTTGTGTAGCATTATAGTTTACATAGGAAAGGTGTTACCCTCACTACAGGAATTTCTTTAGCATATACAGTATGCGAGTTATTTCATATAAATCTGTATTTCAAATTCTTGAGTACAACTACAGGCGACAGTGCCTGTGAAGCTCTGAGAAACCTTGAAGGTGTTGCATTTTGGGTCCTGATGCTCCTGCTGTTGGAAGAAAGGACATCTGCGCTTTGTCAGTGGTGTTGTGCTAATTATTCCCAAGGAATGGGGGTGAAGTCATTGTCAGCTTTTCAGACTAAAACCAAAGTTGCCTACTACTGGGAGTTCCAAAGCATTGGTATTGTGTACTTCATCTTAATAAAGGTAGTAACGTGTATAGTACTGCTGGGAAGATGTGAACAAGTCCTGTACTTCTAATGCCTTGTAGATGCTTTGAAGGTAACATCTTGTATGTTGCACAAGAGGGGAGACTGGGATTTTTTTATCTGCCCAAATGCTTCCAGACTAAGTTAGTATTCTGGAAAACTGATCAATATGGACAAGCTCGCTTTTACCCAATCATCAGCTCTCCTTCAGAGAGGCATTTGGGATTCTCCTCTGGTGTCTTCTGGCTAATATGTTACTTTGATTACCAGTCAGCCTGGAATTGTAATCAGCTTTTTCTGTGTAGTACTGGGAATTTGTGAAGGAAGCTAATTAGGAAAACTAGGGAAAGAATACATTTTTCTATTCTACTAAATTCTTTATATTGCTCAAATATCTGTTTCTTAATCCAGAAGCAGACATCAAGCTGATAAGTAGTTACACAAGGAGTAGTGTCTAGTAGTCAGATAAATCTTTGAAAATGTTAAGGAGAAGATATTTAGTGTTTTTTCTGTTTGTTTTTGAGGAACAAGTAGAATCTGTCATAGGTTTGCATGTTTGATAATCTGCATAGAAAGTTAGTTGTACGTATGTGGAAAATATACAGCTCTTCATGTGAAAAGCTGCTTTGATTTGACCCTACTGCATAGAATTACAAATCAAAGAATATGGGTGTTAACTGGACCTGTAGGTTTAAGTACATACAGGACTGTGTAACTTAAGTATTGGATTACCATTTTTGCAGGAAGTAATACTAATATGTTTGAGCTGTGAGTGGTCGATGAGTTGGGCCAGTATTTTTGTTTCATCCTACTTTCCCTTTTCAGCATTCATTAGTGACTGTTTTACCTTATCTGTGGTACTGTTTTTTTCTGTTAGTGTTTTCTGGCACTGTGATAGTTGGTTTGGAGGAAGTGGGGCCACTTGGACCTGGAGGAATGTCAAGTCCTCTAGGAGTCCAATGACCAGGTTGCTAGATAACTCTTTCCATAGCTGGAAATGGGGGGACTGGGGAAGGCTATTGAAAAACCCACTTTTTCTTCTAAGTTAGGGTTTTCCTTAATTTCTTAAGTTCTAGTAGTGATCACATTTGACAAGACCTAGAAAACATCTTGCAGCTTTAGGCTGCAGGTATTTTAGCAGCTGGGGGTTCATCCTGCTCATGCCTTGTCCATGCTATAGGACAGAATAGATCACATTGCATAAAAATGGAAAGGAAGAGTGTGTTCCCTGAATTCTATCTAAAGTTTGCTGTCTTGTTCATAAGACTTCTCATATGTTAGAAGAAAGTGGGAACAAACATGGTTTCTCTTGAAACTGCTGATGATCTTCACATGTGTGGTAGCTAATATCTCAATAGGTGATCTGAGCGTTATCCAGATCTGTTTTCTGTTGTGTAAGTAACAATATAATGGCTTCAGCTGGATGATGAAATACTTGTTTGCTTTGAAGATGGGGTTCTCTGCAGCATACTGATACACTTCTTTGTAATAAGCACGAGAGACCATGGAAACATAAGGGTGCATAATGAAGTGAAAGCAGGATTTTGTTAAATAGGAAGCTGCCTATGACATGTGGGTTTTGCTGATGTTAAAGCATGATGGTGTATTTTTTAGGGGAGTAAGACTAAGCAGATGTCTGATCTGTAGGTGAATGACTTACGGATGCTGATCATCCTGATTGACATGGCTAATATTACACATCTGTAGAAACAATTCAGATTTGCCTTTTGTATTGAAGGGTAAGAACTAAATACTAATTTCTTTTCTCAAGATACTTTCATACTTAATTCTCTGCTTTCACTGTAGGGGAGAGGGGAGTCTTTGCTCATAGAAGTTTGTGTGGGGGTTTTTTAAGCATAAGCACCTTTCTTGGTATGAGGGCAGCCTAAAGCAGCAGGATTTATTCACCTGCACTGTTGATGTTAATGAAGATGGTGGAGAACTACTGCTTCAGGGTAAGAATTAGGGTATGTCTTGATCACGTCTTCAGAAGATGAAGACAGATATAGGTATCTGTGGTTTTATTTTTGTGGTTCCCATAATACTGACTGACTACTTTGTTAAACCCTTTTCTGAATATTACTTTTTATTTCTTAAGACTTAGGGAATCATTCATGTAGCTCAATCTTGATTATTCCAAGCCTACTCATCTGTCATATAAAGGAATAAGTTTCTTTCACGTGAGAATTAAGGAAAAACATGTTTCATGTTTGGTTGAAGTAGAACTCCCACTGAAATTTTATGCACTGATTGGTTTGTCAGAAACTAAATTAAGCAGTTCTTCAGCTGTATGAAGTTAATACCTGCCTGTGTGTATGTACCTTCTGCATAGAGTAAAACTGATCGAGAAATATTTTAGAAACTTCTAGGGTTTTCTGTTCCTTTGCCACAATAATGTGTGCTTTTTTACTGAGAAATATGTCGAAGTGTGTTTTCATACATGTAACTCCAGTCATTTAACTGAGGCAGTGATGCCAGAGGGTCAGTTTTACTGATCCATATGTAGAAAGTGATTTGTTAGAGAAAAGCTGATTGAAGCTAGGTGGTGAGTCCGTAGTTTCAAGACTAAACTCATTTGGATAGCTGGTGCTTTCAAATAATTCCCAAACTCTAAAATTATCATAACCAGTGTTATAAGCAGTCTGAAATGCTGGCATTTAATGCTTTTTTTTTTTGAGTTTTGGGAATATAAATGTTAATAACAGCTGAGGTGATCCAGATTTTCTCTTGAGGCCTCCATTGTGCTGGGTTGTGGTGATATGTATGTTTGTCATACTCTGGTCTTTCAGGCTAGCCAGGCAAGGTAAGAGTGTGCTGTGAGGCTCTTGACAGCCCTGATGGACAGCAGGGCTGTGGTGCTGGTGGGAAGACTTCCAGAGAAATTGCCTCATAAGCTTAGAGCTCATATAACCCCTTTAGTTCTTGCAAACTTGAGTCTTGTGCTCCTCTTGGCTAGTCCTTTATCCTCCTACCCACAAATGGACTAATTTAGGAAGAGAATCAAAATCCACAGAATCTTATTCACTTATACTACTGTGTTCTCCCTCCTACCCCACCATGGTAAAAGTAGGTGGTGACTTCCTGAGTTGAGCAATAGTAACAAATTTTAAGAGCGTATTTCTTGGTAGGCTGGCTGTATTTCATGGCATGCCTCACTTAAGTAAAATTTGTGTTGCAAAATAAATTCAGCTGAGTCACTGAAGCATGTTCCTCGAGCTGTGGCAAAGCCTCTATTCAGCTCTGTCTCTTGTTCTGCTGTGAGATGTCCTTGTCCTGGGAGCATTTCAATTTTTTCTTTTTATATCATGAGCTTTTTTGCTACTTTCTTTCTAAATGCAGCATTATAAACATCTTGTGACATTAATTGTGTGGCAAAACTAGCTGTGGAGAATATAATCTGTTCTGAATTGGTGGTGTTCCAAATTTTTCGCTTCCTTCCCTTCCCACTCCCTCTAGAAATCTCAAATTTGCACATATACAGTAGGTGTTGCAGAGTTGAGACTTTTTAATTTGCCTTTGATTTGACAGAAGAGAAGTATATTTTTGCAAGGGCAGAGTGCTTCTGTATACCATGGCAACTCTCATGCATCCTTGCTATTTGCTCAAATAAGCAATGTGAGATATTCTGTTTATTTGAACCTGGTAGTCAAACCCCAAAAGACTCCTATTGGTTTATAAATAAGATGATTTATAAATAACTTTTTTGTTTCCTGCTAATTAATTAAAAAAAGAAATGTAGTAGCTTGTAGAGTTGCATAGAGAATTTTGTGGGTAGGTGTTTTGCTGTGACCTAAGTATAACCACAGTAGGGTCTGTAAACTAGGTGACACATGAGTTCTTTGCAAGTAGGACTGCTGTAAGCTGTGGCTGTACTAGTACTTATGGAATGGTTGGGTTTGTGCTGGGATGTTTGAGCCACTGACAAGTCTGAAGAAAAGAGATGTGTAACAATTAGTCTGTCTTTATGGTAGCATATATCCTGGAAGTGTGGTGACACACAGAAAACCGATGCTACACAGACTTCCATGAGCAGTTGTTAACTGCATCCTAGTAGTTGACAAAATTCTCAATTGTAAGCTCAGTTCTAATAGCCCTTACTCATTATGGGTAGCAACTCTTCACTTCAGGACTTGAAAAAAACTGGGTCACATCCTCCTGCTACTTACTCCAGGATAATGATGTTGAAATGGTGAGGAATTCTTCAGATCCAGCCCTGAATTAATTTTTTTAAATGCTGTAGCCTTACTTTCACTTCCCAGAAGAGTGCTGATAGGTATTGGTGCACATTTTCTTTATATGGCAACGTGTGTGCCGCAAACATGAGAGCCTCTTAAAGGGCTAACATTTTTGGTCACTGAAATTGTTAACCATTGATACCTTCTGGCTGAGATGAAGAATGCAAGGTGCTTCTAGTATGTGCAGTTATTTCACCCTAACACCCAATAGAATGGAAGAGTATAATTCAATGCAGGTCTCTTGCCTTTCTTAAACCTGTTCTGGGAAGCAGTTCTGTCGAAATGGCTCTAAAGCCTGGTTTTGCCTGCCCTGTAAACCTGACTTAATCTTTACTTTTTGTCTCCTGATCTGCTCTCAATTTTTGGCAATGTCTCTGAGATTCCAACTTTGTTTTGTAATTAGACGTTTGCAATTCCATATCTAATAAACTAGGTTTAAATACTTCCTAATGAGTAGACTAGTATTTAGGATCACTTTGTGCACCTAGAGGTGGAGTTCTATATTGAAGTGATAATATTACAGCTGAGAAGGGGATGAGTGTATGGAATGGCCAGCTGGGTGTCTGCCTAGTTGTATTTGAAGAGGTTCTGCAATAACTAAACCAGGATTATTTTCTAGGTGCGGTGGACTTTGATCTCTTGATGAGGGAAACTGCCTTTCTTGTGATGCAGGACTTTATAACAAGTACCTTGGCCAGTTTATCTTACCTTAAATTGAAGTTTGCAAGCTATAGCTTTCATCTAATGAGTTGATTTTTTTTTTAATTAGAGCTGATTATGCTACAACCGCAGTGTTGAATGTGCTCTTCTATGTGGAGCTAGTTGCTGATCTGGTACGAAGGGGAGTACTGACACTTTGAAAGGCTTTATGGAAAAATAAGTGAACCAGTATGACAATTCATGTAACAAAGTCCACAAAAATCAAAGGTGAAAGCCTGGTTATATAGTTCACTTTGCTAATGTGTTTCTTCAATGCATATGTCTCTGAATCCTTTGCTTCTTTCTGGTCAGGTAGAGAATTGTTCAATACAAGGTGGTTTTACTGTCTATTTTTTTATCTGAAACATTAAAAATAACTAACAACTTCGTTCTAGAAGGGTTACCTGGGTGTTAGTTCTGTCTACCTGCATGTCCCCCTTGTTTGGAATATGGCCATAGGGCACTGACATACCTCAGATAAATCCTTGGGAGCAAATACAGTCTTTGAGGTCTTTGAGGCAAAAACTGTTCAGCTTTGGAATATTCTGTTCAGGGTCTTCTGCTGGCTGATGGAACAGTGACTGTAGGGTAGAAATTAATGCTCGTAGAGACCTTCTCGATTTAAGGACCTGCTGCTTCTTCAGGCGAATATGTACAGCCTGTATTCCCTGTTCAACTCTGATCTACTGTAGCACTCCAGAAAAGAGAAAGGGGCTGCTGAGACAACTAAAGGTTGAGATGTTTTTCAGCCCAGGATCCTATCAGTAAGGGATTGACAATATCCAAATTGCACCAAAAGACTGAGAAGTGATGGTGAGCACTTAGTAGAAAGCTAGACATAAAATCTTTGTCCTTTTTTGTGTCCAGCAAAACTGACACATCACAAAATCTTTCATCTGTTTTGGAAGATGGAGGAAGTTGGTGTCTGTTAGTAATTCAAATTCTTACAGTTCAAGTGTAGAATTTGCTGAAACAAATAAGATGCAGCTATTTGGAAAAAAGACAATGTATCAAATTCTACATTACAACTGGGGACCACTTACGTGGCTAATGGTGACCTAAGTTCCTTTTTTGAAAGGCTTGAAGAATTCTGTGTTCGTGGTGGGGGAAAAAGGTCAGCAAAGCATGTGCTTTTGGATGTGGGGTTCAGTAGCCTACAGAATTCTGGGAAAATGTGGATGCATAAAACCAGTTAATAGTTAAGGGTCTCTGTAAGACCTAGGTTGGTATGGTAATATTTGTCTTCATTATAGAATTAATATTGCCCCACTTCTCTGTAACTAACATAAGGGGGAATGGGTTAAAAAATTAACTAGCTCATTTCTTTGAAAACTTCTGGTTTCTTTTCAGGTTATTAAAACTTAATTGCTCTGTCTATATTAGGTTTAATATTATTAAGTTCTCAAGGGATTTATAGTTCTATACAGAGCTTGACAAACTCTAGAGTTCAATAGGCAGAGTTAATAGGTTTAGTAAATATTAATAAAATAAATCTATTGTACAACTAAATCTTTAGGGAAATTACTCTGGTGATTTAATTTTAAAAAAGAAACATGATCTTGATGATTTCGTGGAGTTTTCTTATTAAAATTATTTTTGGTAATTGAAGTGGGTATCATATTTATTAGATAAACTTTAATAAAAATTTCAGATGTACACATGGGGTAAACTGATAGGGAACTAAGTGGTGTGTTTTTTAAAACTCGAAAAAAGGTCTTTGAAAGTTAGTGTTCACCTTAGGGAATGGTGTTTATTTGACTTGAAAAAAAGAAGTTTGCTTGGGGCTTTCTTACGTAGCACCTTTATTCTTGGCTTTAAAAGAAAAAAAAGGTAAAAATAGAGGAAATGATCAGATGAAAGCAAATCAGGGGTTGTGTCCAGCTTCTCGTTTGAGTGGGTACCAGTGTCTCTGGGCAACAGCTATGCAGTGTCAATAACGTTTTTACCAGTTGTCTCTAGAATTAGACGAAGTCAGTCCTGAGCTACCTGTGGATGTCAGGGAAATGTCAATTTGTACCAACTGTATATGGGACTAGAACATTTAAGTAGTTAGGACTAGGATCAGGAATGTTAAAACTTCACTGGTTTTGGATGCAGAGATGCTTCCAAGCTTCTATGAAACGCCATTGTAAATCACTAGTTTATAACGCGTTATGGAGTAGTTGAAGTCAAAAAAAAAACAGCATCTACATAAAGGCTGTCCTATGATCTCTTTATACATTATGCAATGTAGGCTTTCCAGGCAGTGGCAATTGCTAACAAATATATATCCATTTTAATGTGTTTTTTGTGGCTTATAAATCTGCAAGGACTAAACAAACAAGTTGGCAACAGAGGAAGGGGATAGAATGGACTGTTTGTGGGAGTCTGGCAGGTTATAGAGTATCGGGAAGAAAATCTTCTTTCCTCTGTGGTTTACTGCCTACCGTTAGCAGTTTTACTGGAGTTGTGGACAGGTTATTTTGGCGAAGTCAAGTAAGGACAGTGGAGATACTCAGTGTGCTGGTTTTGGAGGGAGAAAAGGCAGTAGATAGTTTAGTTCATTTGGTGGGTTGTTTGTATGATGGAAGTATGTGAAGCTAAGAAATGGAAATTATGCACTTAAGAGTGCAAATAAAATAGGCGTTGTGACAGATTATTTGACTTGTGGTTTGTCTAGCACCCAGGAGATACATGAATCTTCAAGGAAATCTGCAAATCAGAGGGATTTTTCTGGCAAAACAAGTTGGAAAGTATGTTTGCTGAGAATGAGTCATTCCTGTGTGTCAATATACTAGGAGAGTGCTATGCTCAGGGAAATAAAATTTGTTCCTGTAGCTGTTGTACAGAAGTGTAGTAGAATTACTAATAACTCAAGAACAATATAAATCTTCAATATAACTTTTTGCAGTGGTTGTCTAGAGGAAATTTTCAAAATGCATCTTAAAGTAAATGGTAGTCATGTATGACCAAGCATGCATCTAGCATATCTCTTACCCTGTAAGAGATGAAGCACTCATACTGCCTTAATATCTGCACTGAGAACTTAAGTCACTGGACAGGCAAGGTAACTAACTGCTGTGTATTGCCCACTCTGTGAACATCAAATTTTGGATTTGCCTCTACTCTTCAGTCATAGCAGCATCTACCTAAAGAATGGCCTGTTTCCTCACTGGGATTCATGGCTATTCATATACGTACCATCATTATTGCCCTTGCCAGTGTTCTAGCATTATTTTTTTTCAAATGGAGGAAAGCTTGTCACATGTGTGCTTAATGGAGATCTGGTGTTAAAATGGACTAAAATAGACTGCATATTATAAGGACTAAATAGGCCAAATAATAGGACTGAAATGAGAGGGGTGGTGTCTTATTTTTGTATGCCAGTAAGACTGAATAGAAATACATTCTAATGGAAGAACTGCCAGTGTGGTTTTAAGACCATGCCTACTGCCCCATAAATGCAGTTTCAATAGTCCCAAGTTTGGGTTCACGTGTACAAATGGCTGGTTACAATATTCTTTTCTATTAAGTATTTTTGTAATACATGATGCTTCATGAGCAAAGGTTAACTAGAGCCTGAAGGAAGCTCGGAGCAAGAAAGTACAGATGTATTTGTTAGCAGTGAGGACCACTGGCCAACCTCAGAGTTATTACTGCTGCATATGATTTAAAGGTAGACTGTTGTTTAGTTCCGCCACTGTCTTCCAAAAGACAGTGTTCTGCCCTAGCTAATTTACATGTCCACACTTGATGTGGCGAAATCCCTAATTTCTCCACTCCAGGATTTCAGTTCATATAGTCAGAGAAGTAGCCTGTGTAAATACAAATATTTTGTTATTAGTTATGAATATTGTTCCCTTAACCATGCGTTACCCTGCACTGGTATTAGAGTTCTGAAAATTTTTATGGCACTGCCTTTTGAAACTGTGCGTTTGTGTAGAATCTTTTTAGAAGGTGAACATAACCATCTTGTCAGATAGAGGTATAAGCTTTGGGAGGCACGCAGTCTGAAAAACTGCTGTGACAGACTTTACTATTTTTGGTATTTCTGATTCTTGTCAGGTAAAGCTTTTCTTGACTTCCGCTGGGAGAAGGCTTTTTGTGGATTTTGTTTTATATCTGAAGTGTTCAGTTGCTGAAACTGGTTGTTAAATGGTATTAAGATTGTGGAACTTCAACACTGTTTCAGCAAGTGATTATCTGTTTGGGAGCTCTCTATAGGTTCTCATCAGTACTGTAACTTAAAGATTATTATAATAGTTATGTGAAGTTATTTGAAACTTAACATTAGAGTCTGGCATCAGGACAGCTCTTAAAATAGTCTTTGGATGAATTGTTCTCTCACTGAAACAAGCAAATGTCTCTCCCACCTCTGTTCCCCTCAAACACACTACCTGGGATTGTTGCCTCTTTTGTAGCTATGAAAATATGAAGACACTAAATTGTCAACTGACCACATTTAATGTTTCAAACTTGCAGTTTGCCTGAAAAATCAGTGCTGACTGTGTACCATGGCTGGTGAAGAAACTGCCTAACCATTGCAGGATGTGGTGGCAAGGGCAAATGTAACTTTTATGTCCTCCTAATGTCATCTTGCGTAGTATTAAATAGGACTGTGCCTGGCAAAGGCCATTTTCCTATTCTTGTGCAGCTTGGAGGTGTTGGGAATGCTGGAGACTTTACTATATTTTTTTAAAAAAAACAGTTAACAAAACTAGGAATGCTGTCTAGGGAACAGCTGAGTGGAGGCAGTCACTTCCTTTGATCTGCAAGGAGGCCAGTGGCCAAGCTGTCCTCGGTCCTGCCAAACAATCTGCAGGCAGTGCCTCCCTGAAGCTGCTGTCAGGAGACCTGTGCTTGTTTATCCGCATTGCCCTTACCCAAGGATATAGCTTGTGTCAAGTAGGTAACACTATTTGAGGGAGTCAAGTAGCATAAAATAATCTCAGGCTACTGACTGATATTCAGTAAAATTTTGGTGCCCTGTATCATCATCTTTTATAAACCTTAAACTTCTTTCTTGTTTTTAAACTCCTCTAAACAAGGCTTCAGACACTTTAGGAGCTTCCAGCCATGTGCTTTTATTACATCTAGTCTCTTCTGAGCAGTTCAAGCTGTGGTGTAGTAGCAAGTATTTTTTAAAAAAATATGCACAGAAATTCATTTGACTTCAGTTTTAAGTAACAATCAGCAGAGACAGTGACAATTTTATTGCAACTTCTGGACTAGTTGTAGTGAGCTAGTCAATACACCCAGGCCCTAGTTCTCCTGAGATGGTGAGCTTCAGGAGGTGGATTGTGGCTGTACCCTGCTACTGGTGTTCATGTGCCATGTGGCGAAGGATGAGCTGGAGGAATTGGCTGCCTTGTGATCATTTTCAAGAGTAGAACTGCAGGTGGAAAGGAGGATTCGGAGCTGTGCCACATCCTGTTTGCTGTTGCTTGCACATGTGCTGCCAGTTGAAGTAAAATCAGTTCTGAGAAAGGTTGCCTGTATTTGCTTTTACAAAGCTTCCTATTTTTGTCCCTTTCTTGCTCATCAATCTGCTGTACTTGAGTTGCAAGACAAAAGGTTTGCATTTCTTTTGGTACTTTGAAGATAAGCAATCGCATCGAGTATGAGTTGATCTCATGAGTCCAGACTCTTGTCCTTCAGGGCATGCTTGTTTTCTTTGCTTAGGGTGTTCTTCAGTGTTCACCTGCCCTTGTGGTAGTTTTTAAGAAATTTGGGCACTATTTTGTCTTAAACACAAGTGTTGTCAGACTTGAGGGCCATCTTTCCAGTTGCTGGCTGAAGGGGCTAGCTCATGCCAGAGGATGTTGCATTGCTGTCTGCTTGTTGGGCTCTGTTTTATTAGAAGTCCTGAGAGGGCACAGATGGGTCTGAGGCTGGGAACAAAGTGGCCAGAATAGGCTCTTGCACCCTGCCTGCTCCCTTGGGCAGCTGCTGAAGGGCAGGAAGCCTGAACTAATCCTTTAATGAGTCAAAGTGGTGTTCTGGGACTGTAAATGAGCTTAGGAGTCCTTACAGAAATCCCGGTTGGATGGGAACAGTCAACAAATGTGCATGTTCCCCATATCCAAGAGGCTGTTGGGAAAGAGGTAAGGTCATGGGAGTATAGCTTGTATCGGGTCCTTCTGAAAACACCTTTGTGTGCTGCTTTTATTGCCTAGTCAGCCATGGGTAAAAAGGAAATCTATGTAGTCCAAGGAGCGTGAGTAACTTCTGATGCTTGTCATGCTTTAAAGGTAGAAGTGAAATCTCAGAGGGTATTTCAAGAACTGTAAGTTCTCTCATATTTCTGTTCAATACCTGTATTGTGTCTAAATCAAAACCAGAGCTTTACGAAAACAACCTGGATTAAAAGCAATCCACTTCTTAAAAGCCAGTTTTATTACAGAACTTGCCTGTGCTAATCAGCTGCTCTGGAACTTTCTCATCTTCACTTGGAAAACAGATTTGATAGTACACAAGCACTTGAAAGGAAGACTAATGTGACAGATTGGCTTGTTGCATGTGTGGGACTGTCTTGAGTAGTGCTGAGTTTATAGTTTGCTGTTTGGCTTAATGCTCAAAGCGGTTTCCTTTTACTTAAGTACTAGAATAACTTTGGCTATGAACTCTGACAGTGGTATGGCCTCTGTTACTTACACTAGCGTGCAACTGAGTTATTAACTACACAGATGCTAATAGTGACTTTTTTTGAGGGAGATTTTGGAGAGGAAACAGAGTGGAACACTAAAAATACTTGAAGCTCTGGCTTTCCTTAGCCTTTTAAAAATTTTATTAGTCTGTGGAGAGGAAAATTCTGTCCTTCGAAATTTATTTTGATGTCTTACAGATTGGCATTACCTTATATCAAAAAGTCAACCCAAAACTCTCTTCTACACTACAGATCTAATATGACTTGAAAATAATAAATTATTTTTTCCATAGTGAATACTGGTTTTGGAACATGCTTGTGTCTGTACTGGCAAGATACTGCAGCATGAGAAAAATCATATTGAGGCAATCCTGTGTTGTACAAATCTATCTACTTGATACTATATGCTTCCTGTGTATAGCATTTTTGTGGAGAAAAGGTGGGTTCTGTCACCCAGTCTCTATTTCATTGTGGCTAGTGTTCAGTCTTTTATACACTAAACATGGATTCCTGACTTGCTAGCAACGATAAAACTCCTTCAGTATAGTCTTGGCTACATCGTTGGCTACTTGTTCTGTCTCCCTTTCAGGAAAAGTTGTTCTAATCTCACTGAATCAGGATGGTTATATTTCATATATATCAACCCAGGGTATTACAATAGTGATAATATATTACTTTATATGTTTTTTTTATACACACATGTGTATATACACACCCAACCATATGAAAAGTCAGGATCTCTAGCTGAGATCTGGGTCTTTTAAAGCACCCTAGATGCATATAATGAGGAAATACCACTATTTTTTCTCTCTGGGAGTTTATTATAGGCTGACTTGTATGTCCGCACTCCAGTGTAATTTTCTTGGCTGAATTGTCCTTAGCAGTTTGTGGGCATCTGAATGTGATAACAACTTAAAACACAGAAGCATGTGGTTAAGACAGTGTAACACAGAATCCTATACCTTCATGATCTAAAGCAGAAGTTTGTGGTATCCTCTTGATCTGAAGAATTACCCCGTGAGCTGAAAGATGGCTTTTATCTTTGGGAAATTAGCAGAAACAATTTCCTTGGAGGACTAAACAAGAGCTTGCTCCTGCTCTGGAAAAGCTGGACTTTTACACTAGAAAGGAAAAAGCAATTGGGACTTGTTTGACAAAAGTAGAAGGAAATAAAACAAAGACTATTCTGTTGAATGAATTTAATGAAGCTCAAATATCAAAATATAAAGACACTGAGGCATTCTGGCTTGTTAGCAAAACTAACAGACTGCTTCCTCTCGTCAGAGTACAGTTGCTTTGAATAATTACACATATGTATTAGTGTCCAGAATAAGTATTTCTTTCTTGCCCTTTCTGTAGATACAAAGATACAAATTCTTATGTGTACTATAAACTGTTCTGTGGTCAAACATCTAATATGTATTGAAAGCAATAGGTTGTCCTATGTAGAACACACTGGACTAAATGAGAATCATTCGGTAAGGCTAATCCTGTTCTTAATGTGAAGAGGATTTTAGGGTTTCAGCTTTACTATTTGAAATACCTAGTCTTCCCAGGGTACACGTGTTTCTTGCTAGAGTTAAAAATAATTAAAAAATCATGTCAAGCTGAACAAATGTGGTATTGTCTTTCATAGCATTTGAGGAACACTTGATGATGAATTGTCCCTTTGTAGCTGTTTCTACAATAGTTTTTTATGCTGCAAGCTTTGCCCTCTGAGAACTCAAAGAAGGGTTGCAAAAGGCTCATGACTTTCAAGATGGTGCCTTTGGCAGTCATGTTGCGCTTCATGACCACTTAGGATGCCAGTTCTTCGGCCTGTAATGCTGAGACTTGGCACTTCTCTTAATTTTTAAGAAATAAATTCAGTATTTCAGTGAGGCTTTACAGTGAAGATTGGCATTTAGAAGATGCTACTCCCGCGGTCAGTGTGTCTCTTTAATCTGAGGAAAACGTTTCATTGCCAGTTTTATTTCAAAAGGCTAAAATGCTAGGATCACCACTTCTGGCATACATACTGTCATGATACTTAATCTGCAGGACAGGAGATGATTGGTTAGTGAAATCTTGAAGAAATTGGGTTTACTACTTAATTTGGGAAAGGCCTCTCTTCCCTCCTACTTTGCCTCCTTCCTTCCCCCCCACTCCCCAGCCCATGGGGTGCAGGGTGACTTCATACATATTATTTAGTAAAGACTCCACTTTTCTTCACTGAGAGGCTGAAGCTTAGCATGCTGCCATCTGCAGCATTCTGCATTAAGTTTGGCTTGAACATTTAACTGTGTACTTTTCAAGGGGTCAATTGTCAGTGCTGTTCTTTACTGTGATCTTGAACTACCAACAACACTATACAGGGTCTGTATTTGAGATAGTATATATGACTGACATATTTGGAGATGATTGTTCTGTAGTCAAACAAAGCTTGTAAAAGATATGTTTCATTTTTCTTCTTAAACTGCATTGGAATATGCTTGGACATAAATGTACAGCTCACAGGACAGAGGTTCCTTCAGGGTATGTTTTCTTCCGTATTTACCAAGTTTTCCAGCTCCTGCATAATCGGTTTGTTACAGAACTGAAAACATCCCTGAATAATTACCTACAGTTCGTTATAGCTCTTGATGGTCCAATTCATCTGGACTTTCAGCTGCAACTGGAGACAAAAGTACTGATAAGATCTGTTTATCTAATTTTTGAAGGCAAGATTTGGTCTGCATGTGATAACCTGAGACTTGCTATGCAGATTAAGGACTCTTTGTGTATAGATGTTTCAGATTACTTCTCTTACTGTGAAGGAATTTCAGGTTGAAGTTAGATTCAAAGCTATGAAAATGATCCGAGTGAGGCCGTCTAATATCTCTGGGTCCTCCACATGATGTTTTTCTTGGCATAGCAGGAGACCATATTCATCAAGAAGAATCATGGCGCTATTAAATAAGCGAGGCCTGCTGTGTAGAATCAGTGACAGTACACTTGATTGACATGTTCTAGGAATGGGTTCTTGTTGTCTTGCCTTAGATTTTCAGTCATATGTGTAAAAATACTTGCCTAATACTTTATATGTTCTGGCTCTTTTAAGCATCATGGTGAGCTTCCTCTCATAAATGGGTTTGGATGAACAGATGGCATATTGCTGGGGCCGTTTGTGTGTACTTGTGTTATCTGAGCTTATTAAATGCTTTCGTAAGAGAAATGCAAATGTTGCTTGATCAACTTCTAGAGGCTTTTGTGGGAAGGCAGATGATGACCATAACATCATCTTGAAAAATCATCCTTTCATACCACTCAGAGTGAAACTGAAGCTTCCATGGGCTTTATGAGGAATCTGTTTGGGAGTGATTTTGGAACTGCAGGTTTTGTATATGGTACCTGCAGAAGTGGTTTAGAATAGACTCTTTCCCAGCTATTGTGCATATGTGCTCCTGTTCTCACTAGGGTCTGAAAATATTAAACTATTTTGGCACTGCTGTCAGAGGAATCTGGCATCAAATGTCTTATAACTAGTTCAGGCTGAAGTTTTGTCGAAGTCATGCTTGTTTAATATAGAGAGGGACTATGGGACACTTTGTTATACTTTTCAGTCTTGGAGAATTGCTTCGAAGTGGTGAATTCAAGTAATTGAGACTTACAAGGTCAAGTTAGTGTTTATCAGTGTGAAGTGTTATTGGAGTGCTCACATAGTGTGTGAAGACATATGTAAAGGCGCATCAGCCTGTGACACAAGCTGAGCACTACAGTAATTCTGAGCAGTTGATGAGCCTGATGGAGTTTTTGTTAAATTTTGAACTTACTGAAAAGAGTAAATTGAAGGTAGTCAGCTGGCCTATGACCTTCTCTCACGATCTGTTTGCTGAGTGGGTTTGTGTGTACAGGTTGAATTTGAAGTGGAGCATGTGTTCTAAAGTGTTTAAGTTGTCCTAAACTGGCAGATGCTCGTAGCATTTCTTTTGAAATGCAAAGTAGCAAAGTATTCACAGTTGGAGTCTTCAGCTTTCAAAGGTTCTCTTGGCTTTGGAACTGGAGAGTGTCTTTATATACTGTTCTTCTTGTGAATCTAGGGAATGGATGGACTCTTAAAATTGGGGTTTAGAAATGTAGTTTTTGGCCGCATCTCTGCATAACACTGTTTTCAGTAACTTAATAAGCCAAACATTGCTAATATTGCTACTTCTGGCTGTACAGGAGCCTTACAGGTGATGGCTTCTCATATGGAGCTGCATAGTTTCTCTTTGCATATTACTGAGATTTTGATACAGAAGTTTCTTTCTAGGAGTCATATTAGTCTAGCTTCTCCTCTTAGCTCTTCTGCCGTAATCCTATAGCTCATAGGTCTCAATATTACTGCTGTTACTTCAGATACATTAATCTTGTGAGATGCTTCCAAGTCCCTCATGACTCTTAGAACCTGTATGAGTGCCTGATCACACATTCCTGTTTTTTTAATCCTTTATCCTGGCTTTTTCTAAAAGAAGCTGTAGGAAAAAAAGGAAAAGTGCAAGATCATGTTATTGCACAGGGGTGCTAAACTACATGAACACAAAATGGGGAGCAGAAAAGGAATAGGTGGGTCACAAGCAGGATATAAATTGTTATGCTGTAGTGCAAAAGGCTAGAAAGTACGGCACAGGAATACAGCTTACTCTGACACGCACTGCCTCTCCTGTTGCACTGTGTAGCTAGGTGGCAAGACTAACGTCCACACTGCCATCAACTTCGATTTTTTTGTTTGTTTTTTTGGTGTTGTGACTTAGCTTTAAGGGTAGGAGAAAGCCAAAGTACTTTTGTGGATGCTTTTAAGAACATCCTCATTGTTGAGTAAGTATGAAATGCTTGTCTGAAAAGTTCTGAGAGTAGAACATGGAGGTCCATGTTCTTGTAGAGTTGATTGTATTAGGCCATGCATATCCTTATATTAATAACTAAATATTTCCAATTTTACTGATGCTTTGAATTTCCATTTAATTGGCTGCAAACTGTGGCTTTTGGATCAGTTTTGTGTAAGCAGGTGACACAGTGCACCTAGCAAAAACACTACTGTTTGCATTTGTGTTTGCATCTACAATCTAACTCTTAAAAGTAGACATAAGCAGTTAAAGTATCAGCTGTTTGAAGATTGATCTGTTGTAGCAAGTCACAAATGAGTGGGAGCAGAGGAACCTGACCAACAAATCCTGCAGCTGGCCTCTTTCTGTGGAAAAGAAGTCATATTTACCAGGCTTTGTGGCAATGTACTTTGCATCCTTGCTTAGAACTAGGTCTGTGGAAGTTGCCTGTCTGCTTTCAGAAACTGAGGTTGCTGTCCTAGTCAAGTTTGGTGCAAAACTTGGAAGATTGGCAAAAGTGAGTATCTGTTCTGGAAATGAAGTGGTATTTCTTCCTCGGTTTCAAGGTTAGCACTTGCGTGTATGTTATTTATTGTGGAAAGCACTTCCAGTGACCCTTCTCCACAGCAATTGTTGCTCTAAATATTTTTATCATGTTTCACTAACCTTGCTTTAAACATTATTTTGTCTTGCCTTTATGTTTATTATCCCTATTTTCCGGTCAATTTTCCTCTGCCAGATGTCCTTACAGATCCCTCAGGTAGAGAAACTAGACAGTGTGAAGTGAAAGACTTCACCAAACACGTGGTGAAGCTTCTAAGTTGCAGTTAAGATACACTGGAAAACTTTCTGTGAAGTAGAGCTGGCAAGTGTTATCTTTAATGGGGTTATGCAGTGAAGTCCTTGCTTTTCTTAAGTCCTGTTTGGAACACTTTTCTTATAACACTGGGGGGGCAGGGATCATGGCTGGTATTTTGACTTGAAACCCCTTTTTTTCAGCACAGTAACAGAATTGTTACGTGTGATTTTTCACATCATCTGTGCCTAGGAAGGAAACTGCAGAAGTCATAAAAAGTAGCTTCTTAGATTCTGAATAGGTTGAGCAGGCACTTCAGTGTACTGTAGAACAACAAGTTAGGAGATCATGTAGTTCATATCTCACAGACTTAGTGGTTTGGAAATTAATTGTAGGATGATGGAAGAATTAACTTGGAAACCGCTGTAGCTAGCAGTTCTTTATAGATTTATGACAAGTAGTATGTGTGATTGGCTTACCTTACAGTTAAATTAATGTGAGTGTTAGTTTAACATCTCTGCAGGAGCTTGGTGTATGAGGATCGCTTTAGGTCCGTTGAGACGGAGTAAAGTCAATGCAAGAAGGGTGCGTGAAATACAGATGCCAGAGAAGGCCAGAATGTAAGGCTAATTAAGGCTTAATGAGTGTGTGTGTGTGTCTCAGAGGTCTCAGATCCAGGGGTGAGTAGTTCTCTGCAGCTAAAGAGGCCTTCGTGTCTGTGTGATGCTACCGGCCATTTGCTTTTTTTTCCCCAAGACCTTTTGCCTTGTGGGACACGTATCTCTCCATGCTTAGAATGAAACATGAGTGTGGTTGCTGCACAAATGAGGCTTCATTTCTTTTTCCTGCTATCGTCTCGGACACTTTGTGAGCCTTTCCAGGGAAAAGCAGGGGAGGAAGGAGAAGAGATCCAGAGCTGATCATCTTCGAGTAATTTTCCAGTTCTCTTCTGGACATCAGCTTACTTGTAAGATCAGTTTAGGGACTGGCTGTTATCCAGCTAGACTGTTTTGCACCCAAAGTTTTTATAAGTGTTACTGAATTTTTTTCTTGGCAAGTATCTGATATTGTTGGATACCAGATTGTGTCACACACTAGTATTTCTTGCTGTAGCATGCAAACTTCCCAAGCTCTCATGGAAGGGAATGGGCTGTATGGTGTACTGCTGTTAACAAGCAAACCAACCCCTCCTCCACCCACCCCCCAAAAAAAAAACCACACACAAAAAAAACCAACAACAAACCAGACCAAATGAAGAAAAAACTCAAACAGAACCCAACCAACACAACTATCAAAGGTACACACACAAACCCCCCTAAGGTCTTGTTACATAGCCTATATAGTAACATTGTTGTTATAGTATGAGTCAATTCTTGTTTTCAGTGAAGTCAGCAGAGCTCTGATTAACTTAACTCTGATTGCATTGACTTCCAAACTTACTCTAAGCATCATGTGAAAACTATTATTTGATCTGTTAAACTACCAAATAATAGCCTGGGAAATCTCAGGATTTGTTTATGTCAGTTTTGTTATTTAAATACAAAGCTGGGCATAGCAGGGTGTTTTTCTGAGGCTTTAGAAAGTGAAAATATATGAACAAGCTATTAAAGGGTTCGTTAAAGATCCTGAGTGTGCAGTCCAGAGAAGAGACCACACAAATGCGGCTTCAGGATATTTTAATTTTCTGCCTGTCAACAAGTTATACTCTGCTATGGAGATTTATAATAGCATACCAGTAATGTTACTCCATGTTCTGGATGGAAACTATGCACACACAGAACAATAAAATCTGAAAGCTTGTTTTAAGACAATAACGCAAGTAAATGCTCAACTGAAGGTTTGTATTTGGGGTTGTGACTTCTTATAACAGAAGAGCAGGCAGGGTAGCTTTGTTACGGAATATACCACCACGTCTTGAGTTCAACTCCAGCATAGAAGCCATAAACAACATTGACTCACACAAATGCATATAAGAGTTAGGATTGTTGGCATTTTTAGAATCAATTCCCCAGCCGTGCCAAATGTCCAGAAGTGGAATTTAAAAAAAAATATGGAAAACCTAATTTTTTTAGCTTTCTCAGTTTAAGCTCTGCAGTTGACTTTTGTTTTGCAATCTACCCAGTCCATTTTTAATGTTTGTGCTTTGATATCCATGGTGGTTTTGTATGAATAGGATCTTAAGCCTTGTGAAGCTCTAATTAAATTGATAATGTTGCTCTGATTCAACAGACAGCTTAAGTATGTGCACGTGTCCTCTACTGGAAAATGAGGTGTCTGTGTTTATTTGAATAACCCTCTGAATCGGGGCTACTAAACCAATGGACTTTTCAGTTGATGCATTTTCTGACCTTTAAGTAAAACTGTACCTGTATTTTTAATATTTTGTGGAAATTTCTCTGATATGCCAGTACAATAAGGTCTGATTAGGAGGCACCTCTCCAGGTTTCCCCAGAGCAGCTGGATGCTCTGTGTGTCTAAAGAAAGTCTTGAGGGAGGAAAAAAGTTTATTATAAGTAAGTGAAATACTTGTAATATTCTCCTCTGTAGTACTCTATTTTTGTCAGAACTCCTGACAGACATTCCATTCACTTTTGATGGGTACTGAGTAAAAATGGCAGGCATATTCCACAGGTCAGTTTATCCAGATACTTTCTTAGGACTACTATTGATTTCTGCTCCATCGTGCTTGTTTTAGTAAAGGATCAATTTATTCTTTCTTGATGTGACTCAAGGAAGAAACTTATCCCTTGATGTCAAACACAGAGTAAAAGCTAGGTATCAAAGCAGAGATTTCTACCCTAGTTATCAATAATGAGTTGACCATGGAAGGATATAGTTCCCCATGGTTTCCAGATGCTTGTTCATCTGATTACTTAGGAAGTTTTTATTACATGCCCAGTGAGATTTGGAGCTAGTTTCTTTTTTTGCTTAATTTCACTGGCTTGCAGGAGCAGTCATTTGTTTTCTTTTTTAAAACGTAGCATTTTGTAAGTAGTTGGAAGAAACAGAAGTAAAAATTAGTGCTTTTTTTTTTACTGTATAAGCTATTAGGTTATAAGTTAGCCATGCATATTGAAAGGTATATTTGAGAGCTTTATAAGAAGTTGTTTAAAGGAGGTGCCTGACTTGTAATTCTTGATTTATAGCTTTTTGGGGTATCATGAACCCTGTTACTAATTCTGTGACATCTTGTATGTAAGATGAGTAAGTTCAGTGACCCAGGCATCAGTTGGATGTGGCTTATGCATAGCCATGATAATAAACTATGGACAGACTAGTAATCTCATCTGATGAGAACCATCACCTTTTGTAAATCTTCCTGTTGCTGTGTGACTCTTTCTTTGGGCAACAAATGGTGGATATTGAATAATCCTCCTGAACTTGTTCTCAGGTTCCCCTCTGCGGGAGCAGGTGGTTGGGCCCTGGCCCTTCACCTTCCTTTGGGTCAGGTGAAGAATCAGCTAGAAGATGAAGGTGTTTCCTCGGAAGTGCCAGAAAGGTTAGACAGGGAATAAAGGTAGGGACTTTCTCCCTTGGTTTCAGATAGACAAATATAGAATGGAGAAGTTTTTAATCCTGTGGGTGGATTTGGGAGAAGGATGGGGGTAACTTTGCATTTGAGAGCAAGGAAAAGGCTTGAGCAGGACTTACAAGCGTTAGAGAAAGCCAAATGACACAGATCCTAAGATTCTGGCGGCAAGGGCTTTTGGGTTAAAATTTTCTTATTGATGACATTATCCAAACTGTATCCCTTATACTATCTTTGAGATTGTTGTCAGTGTTGTCACTACAAAGTAGTGTTGAAATAGCTATATCAGCTTTCTTTCCCCAAGACATACCCTTGTTTTCCTTGCACCAGTCTGTAATGGTTTAAGCACAGTCATCTAGTTCATGTTAAATTTTCAATGATGGTGTAAATCATGCCATGAGTCATAAATCTAACCCCTCACAGTTTAATGGGGAAGCAGGGAATGGCACAGTCATTCTTGTAATGAAGAAGGTGCAAAATGTAATTTCTCTGAAATGGCTGAATTGTGCCTTCTGTCATACTCATTAGGTTAATTTGTGAGTTTGCCGCTAGTTTGGGGCTAGTTCCTTAGTGAAGCAGAGTGGGGTGAGAGAAAATAAACTGAAAAGCAACTTCCCCTCCTTTTTTCCTCTCCTTTGTGTGAAAGTGGCCTGATTATCCTTCCACCTGTTTGACCCAGGAAAGCTCAGTCCTTCTGGCTACCTGATCCTCCTCTTTGGCTCAGTAAAGCTTCCTTGACTGCTGTCATGTCCTCAACTTCTTCAGTGCTCCAAATCCATTTTATCTCCAATGTTTCTTGTGGTTTCCTGCATGCCTACATGCTGCTCTGCCTCCTGCTTTGCTCTAGAGGAGAGGTGACCTCTCTCCCCTTGCTAACTTTTTGATCTACTTCCCACAGTTCTTGATGGTAACTGGGGATCAAGGGCTCTCCCATAATAGACCCTGCCCCAGCTCAGGAGCTGCCAATTGTGGGGCCCGGAGGCTCTTCTGAGAGAGCTGGTGTGTGCTTGCTGTGTTCTTGCACTTATTCCTGGCTGGTTGCTCTTGGCCACGCTCATGGTCTGGTTTGAGTGTGGCTATTTTTGTCTTCTATTTTACTGTATTTATTTGTGTAAAACTGATCTAGTCAAACTTCAGAATTTACTGGAAGTGCTGCCATGTTTAGCAGTTTTGTGATATGTTTCAGACTTAACATATTTATTGTGTTTTGTATGAGAAACATGATTCAAGGCAATCAAAAATATGTAGCCTCTAACCATCACAGTATACTCAGTCTTGGTGCTTGGTGTGCTGTGGTGACTGTCTTGACAGAAGTCAGACTAATTTCATTCAGCATAATGTATAAAAAAACATTTTTTGAATGTTTAATTTGGGAAGCTTGTATATTTTTCCAAACCAAGGCAATTCCTAATTGAGCTGGAAATAAAAACATGAAGAAAAAAAATCCTTTATCATGGCCTTATGAACATGAGCATTTGAAGATCATTGATGTTGTCCTGTAGTAGAAGTCTTTGTGGGAAAAAAACTGAACAGGGAATGCTTTTGTTGCTGATTGTTTCAGTAAAACATTATTGGAAAAGTCAAAGCCCAAAGTATTTGGGATTCTTCTGCTGTTATTCTGATGGAGGTCAAGTTTGGAGTGGTTGCGGTTACTGATGGCTGCGGTCAGGATATCTCTAGCCAGGGTGAATATTTCTTGTACAACCTTGTTAAAACTTGACACTCCACTCCAATTTTGGTGGTAAAGTGAGAGGAACAGAGGACAGGGTTGTAGTGCGCTGCACCTGGTCCTCCTGAGGGCTGCAGGACGAGGCACTGAAGGCGCAATGGTGGCTCACGGTACTGGGGCTCTTGGGAGCCTGGGAAGCATGCACAAGCTGTATAACATCTGAGCGGCCCTAGTTTTATTGGTGCTTGGCTTCTAGTGAGCATGAGGACTTGGGTTAGTGTGGTCTTACTGAAGTGCAGTAATAGAAGAAAAAAAAAGTGGGGGTTTGAGGGGTGGAAGAGGTTGTCTCCTGTAAGCCAGAAGCATTGCCTGTAGTTCTTTGTCCGAGAGGATGTGGAGTAGCTCTCAGTCTCCAGTAGTTTGACATACTGATTAGTCTACCTGAGCTTCTGAGTGCTGTAGTAGTGCCCATCTGGTCGGCTGTTCTGGGTGTCCATGGCAGGGTGTTAGGGGCTGCAGGGACCTCGGTGAGGAGAGGTTGGGGCTGCACCATGCTGGACCTGTTGGTTCTGCAGGGCACAGCTGAGCCCCTTAGCCATGACAGCAGCATCTCTGGGAAAAAGCATTTAAGGTAAGACAAAACGCTGTGCAGATGGTGAGGAGTGGAGGGGTGGACAAGTGAGAAACAGCCCGGCCAAGCACCCAGGTCAGAGGAGTTTCCCATTGCTTTATTCACATAAAAACCCCCCACCTTGGTATGACATTTCTGTTACTTAGAGTGCACAGAAACAGCTTGTGAAAGTTTAGATCAAGAAATTAAGCCATGCTATGAAGAAGCTTTGTGCTTTTTTTCCTCTCTCTTCCCTTCCTGGATAGGTGCTGGAGAGATCACTGAAAGAAGTATTTTAGGAATGTAAACTTGTTTCCCGCTACTGAAGTAGCGCAGTATGGAACTGGAGCTTTTTGGCTCAGATGTCTTTGACATGGAAGAGATGCAACTTTAAATACTTCTGTTGCCTTCTTTGGTGTTAATGTATGCAGGTTTCTATAGATCTTTAATGGTTTGCTCAACCATGTGCAAAAACCCCAGCTCCTGTTCTCAGTTGAATGTAGAGAGAGAAATCCAGGCTCCACATCAGTGCTGACCTTCATTGTGGTAATCTGTTTCTCAGGACCAGCAGGTGTGTAGTCCAGAGTTACTAGTTTAACTACCTTAGGGTTTGTTGTTTTTTAACACCTGTCTGTTAAACTGGAGGTGCAAATAGGAAATGCAGCACTTGGCAAGAGTTTGGCTTTGCAATCCTCTGGAGAAATCTATCTATAAAGCAATGAATAGGTTGCATTGAGGCATAAATATCACATTTTCCTTTCTGACAGCTATAACTCTGTTCCAGTGTGTTTTCTGTTATATAAAGGAAAAATATATTTTTGAGTAGACCAACACAGATCACCAAAATGAGTGCCTTTAAATATCAATAAGCAGAAGCATGTCTAACACTTGGTTTAGCACAATTATTCCAAGTTGCACAGTTAAGATGAGCAGGAGCTCGGTTTTACTTATTTTGGTTGGTTTAAGAGTGGAGAGAACACTAGACTGGAAACTGGTTAAGGATTTGCAAACAGAGAAACCAGTTATTTTTGCATATGCCACTGATGCTGTGTTTTGAACAATGGGGAAAACTGAAAAACAATATATTACCCAGAAGTTAGTGATCACTTGTCACCTAAAAGCATTGTTTGACTGCTACTGAAGTCTTTGCTTTTCATGTTCTGCCATCATATGTCCTGTGTGTCAAGACCATCTCTGTCAAAAAGTGCATGTACACTTCAGATAATGAGCAACTACTTGGACTATTTAGCAGTGGTTAACTCAGCTGGAACTCATGGCTAAGGTGATCTGCATGGGAGTGGAGCAGACTGCTTTAAGCATGAGTTTCACTGCAGTAGGGTGGTTGAAATATATGGGGTGACAGTGAAGCATGAACACTGATTAATTCTTTTTCGCAGCAACAGTTGTCAGTGAAAATGGTTTTGGGCAAGGGAATGCTGTTTGAATAGTTAGTAATACTTTGAAGGGTGTCAGAAACCAAGAAAGGCATTAGGTTATACCTGCCCTACAGATGAAGAGGATGTATCAGAACTACTGTGGGCATGTGTCATGCAGGCGCGTGTAGTGGGGATGCCAGAATCTGGACTGAAACAAGGCATGTGTTCCTAAGCAAGTGGATGCAGCTTTTGTTGATTTATGACCCAAATTAATATGTCTGCACAAAGTCCTGTTAAAACACCAACTCATGTCACTGCTAGTTTGGGCGCGTGTATGCTCTGCTCTATTGCGTAGACCTGCATTGCTGCAGTTTGGATGCACTCTTCTTATATTAACAAGAAACATGTTTTCTTTCTGTTTATTTTTTAGGCAACAAGAGCCTCTCTGACTCAACATTGTACCAGTTTGGGGGAGTCACTGCGCAAAGAGAACGATATTGCTCTGATTATTGATGGCCACACACTGAAGTATGCCCTTTCATTTGAAGTCAGGCAGAGCTTTCTGGACTTGGCGCTCTCCTGTAAAGCAGTTATTTGTTGCAGGTAAGAAATTCTGGGACTCCTTCTAGTAATAAAATGGGCACAAAGCTTGTGAAACCTTACCTAGTATGTTAACTTTCTTTTTGTGATTATAGTGCTGACAGGAAATATAGAAGTGGGGGAAATAGTGTGATATTCAAGAGGAAGCAAGCTGCAATGTGAGCTACTTAATAATTGATTTCTCTGCTCTGGAACTATTATGAAGTGAGGTTATGCTGGGGCTGGTAAAGGAAGAATCTAGAGAGATATTCCTTTTATGCCACAGACAGGTCTGTGAAAGTGTTCATAAGGCTGACAGGCCAACTAAGTTTAAAATTTCAGTTCTTGCTGTCCTACAGGGTGCTTTACAGTGCAGCAGTAGAACTTGTTACACCTTCAAGGTGAGCATTCAACCAGCTGCATGTTCTTTCCTGGTGGTAGAACTCTACCAGTTCTTGGAAGCAGTCTAATAAGTATGCTGGAAAGCAACTTGGGTAGTGGTTTCTTTTCCTGTTCCTGTGGAGCAGCAAGCCGTTCACTTAAGATTAAGCACCGTCTAATAATGCAGTTTGTTCTGCCACAGTCAGTCCCAACGGAGTCCAATGTCTTTTATAAAACTATGAAAGATCATGAGAAAACATGATACCTGATTATAGTAGACAATGAGAAGGGGTGGTATGGATGTGGTCATCTGTAGGCGATAGGAATTGGCTAGCAGGAAGTTTGTGTGACTGTTCAGTTCTGAAGGTGGTCTCTGGATGAATTTAAGTTTTCTTGATTTTTTCACTTAGTATTCTATTCAAGAATGTCAGTTACTGTGCAATTTGCCCTATTTTAAATATTAGACTACCACTTGCTTCACTAGGTCACAGCAGAATTTGACGCCGTTTGTGGATTTAGCCGTATATAGATGTGGTCCTATGCCATGACTACTTTAGAAGGAAGGAGCTAAGAGTCCAGAGAGAATGAAAACCAAAAGCTGCCCTGCTTTACTTTCTGCATAGCAGGAAGGCTGCATCATTTTTCACTTTGAAAGATTATGTAGCTCTGAGGACTCTGGGGGTGTGTGTGTGTGTGTGTGCCTGTCCTGGTTGCTGTATTTGGGGAGAAATGTGACCTAGAACAAATTGTTGGTGTAGGTGGACAGGAAATTTATCCACATCCTAGAAGTAAAATCTGCTTTGTGGGGAAATTACTATATGGAGACCTTGTACTACTGTTTTGTGGTCAGTCTTGCCTTTATATTTGTCCACAGCATATAAATACTGTGTGGCAAAAGCAATTGCAGGCCGTGCACCTGAACAGTGAAGGTGAACCCATTGGCTTTTTCCATGTCTGATTGGTTTCTTCCCAAGCACTGAGAGTCTTGGACTGGTGTACTGCAGGGTACAATACTGCGGCCAGCACTGTTCAATGTCTTCAGTAATGACCTGATGATCAGAGGGAGTGTGTCCTCAGCAAGTTTACAGACAATATGAAACTGGGAGGAGGAGTGGATGATATATCAGATGGTTGTGCTGCTGATGGACCTTGACCAACTGAAGAATTGAGCAGAGAAATCTCATGAAGCTCAAGAGGGGGAAATGCTAAGTTCTGTAGCTGGAGAGTTATAGCCTTGCGCACCCGTAAATGCTGGGGCTTGCCACGCTAGAGAGCAGATTTGTCCAGAAGGATCTCGGGGTCCTGGTGGGCAAGTTGACTGTGAACCAGCAGTGCACCCTAGTGGCAAGAAAAAAAAGCCAACACTATCCTGGGCTGCACTATAAAGAGCTTTGCAGGTGGGTGGAGGGAGGTTGTTCTTCTCTACTCAGCACTGGTAAGGTCACATCTGGAGTTCTGTGTCCAGTGCTGGGATCCTCAATATAAATACGAACGGGTTTAATGGGAGAGTCCAGTGCAGGGCCACGAAGGTCATTAAAGTAACGGAGCATCTTTCATGTGAGGAGAGGCTGAGAGAGTGGGGACTCTTCAGCCTAGAGGAGGAAAGGCTCAGAGGGGTTCTTAGCAATTTGCATAAATGTAATAGGAGTGAATGAAGATTAGGGAGCCAGGCTCTTCTCTGTAGTGCTTAGGACAGGACAGGATGCAACAGACTAGTTAAAACACATTAATGTCCCTCTGAACACACAAACGCCTCCACTGTAACTGTGAGGGTGGTCCAGTGCTGGAATGGATTTCCCAAAGAGGTTGTGGAGTGTCTATTCTTAAAGATATGGAAAACCCAACTGGGTGACTTGGTACTGCACAACCTACTCTAGCTGACCCTGCTTTAGGCAGGGGCATTGGACTAGCTGATTTCCAGCAGTCTCTTCCAACCTGGGTCATCTTAGGAGTCTGTGACTGGGGACAAATGGCTTGTTTTTTCCAGCCAGTGCTGTTTGTCCTTCTCTCAAATTCTGTTCTAAATGGTTGTCAACTACAATGGCTTTCTTAAATAGGTTCTTTAACAGCAATTGTTTTGCTACTGCTAATTGATTTCTTTTTTCTTTCTTTTTTTTTAATTGGAGGGGGATATAGAGGGAGAGGGCGTGAGGTGTTAGAGAAGGGGTTTCACTTTGGCAGCTGTTCCATGGGAGTCAACAAGTGGTTTACAAGAGGGAGCTCACACAATTGCAACAACCTTCTCTTGAATACAAGCAGCTCAGATGTAGGGCCAGTAAGGTCAGTGTTCTCTTCTTTCTGCAAAGTTATTTTAGGCTTAGAGAGCACCAAGTGCCCAGGAAAGGGATTGACCCTACGTTGTAGACTTACGCTGTTGTTTTCGTGGGGAAGTTAACAGGCATTGAGCAAATAGAAAGGTCTTACTTTGATACTGTTCTCACGATGCTTTGGTAGAGATCCTTCCAAGACAGTTTGTTAGTTTATTTCTCAAAGTCTTGAGAAGCTAGGTCAAAGATTTATGTAGCTGACGCAAATAATAAATTGCAAATTATTAAAATTATCTTGCAGTAATATATGTAATTAACTGAAAATAATGAATGGTCCTGTTTTGCAAAGATATGTGTAATACTGGACACTTCCTCTCCTGTTATTTCATGACTGAGCTATCAGCAGTTTTAATTATTAGTGAATTAGCAAACTGTGGAACAATGCAAGAAAAAAAATACTGTAAAGTGTAAATCAAAGGGGGAAAGATGATGTAATTTCATAGGCTTAAAAACAGGAATAAAACCAACTGAGTTTTAAATCGCCAGGGAATTAGAGGAATGCCTGTAATAGCCTTTAAGGCTTTGCAGAAACCTTCCACTTACTTGCCAGGTGCTTGATATTGAAGAAAGAAAAACATTTTTTTCCTACTCTGGGCTGCTTTTAATAGTACTTTGTGTGTCAAATAAGATAGTGCACTTAAACTTCACAGGAAAAAGTTTGAAAATGGAATTGGCATAGCAAGAGGAAATTTCAAATTAGAGTTAGTCTTCAAACCAAAACGTTAATTTGGAGGGGGATCTGGGTCTTTAAACTTAGTGGTATGGTGTTTAACCACTCTAGGAGGAGTTGTGTTGCTATTCTCAACGTAGCATAAATTCATGGACTAAATATTTCATAAATTTACTACAATATTTTTATCTCCTCTGGGGAGTTTCAGCTACATTTGCCTTTAGAAGATTTTTTTTTTAAATATACTTAAGATATACTGTATATTCATTTGCTGGGCTTTAGGCATAAACTGTAGTTGAACTTGATTCTCTGGGGTAATCTCTTAAAATGAAATTGTAGTAAACCTGGCCCCATTTTCCATTAAGATGGAGAGATGGTATCTTCTGATGGGCTTAAGTCTTCCACTGTTACAGTGTCTCTTAACAGGCCACTGGCACAGCGGAGGAAAATATACCCCTTGGGAGACTTGAAGCTTGCAAAAGCAAACCAAACAATTCTTCAAGAGAAATCCTTGTTTGTTAAAAGTCTTTCCAGCGACTGACAGATCTTATTATCTTCCCTCACACTGATTGGGATGGCAGTGTGCTACCAGTCCAGAGCAAGCATAACTAACCTTTTGGTGGAAGTAAATGTTGTTTGGAAGATGGTTGAACTCATGACTTCATTTATGAGATTTGATCTGTTAATTGCCTGTCTCTGGTTTTCAAATGTTCCTTTAAAGGATCTGGTTTAAAGGATCACAAAACCTGATGTTTTGTGAGAGCAGCAAAATACTAAGGCTTAGGTGGAAGTGAGACTCTTTAATAACAAAATGGAGTTTATCATTAGTGTTTATACCTCTTAGACAGCTAGTTTGTACAGAAGATCTGTTTGGCTTTGAATATAGAAGTAGCAGAGAGGTATGTAACTTGCATGTTACAGCAGCATATTTAATTCTCTACTTAAGAGCTTGCTCTGAATTGAAAAATTTCTAACTGAAATATGTGGTGTTTCAGAAATACTTCTTGACTTCTTATGCTTTGGAAATGATGTTTTGTTGAAAAGAACTTTCCTGCAGGTGACAGTGGCTCTGCCTTTCTATGGGTTTAATGCCATATTATGAAGACTTGCATCAGGAAGGAGCAATTAACTTGCATTTTGTATATTAAATGGTTCCAAGCAGTTTTAACTGCTTCAGTACTTATAAGTAGTTGTTGGACAGCAGTAGTCCATCCCATTAATTTTTCTCACAGATGTAAGCACAATGAAACAAGCATCTCCAGAGAGATGTGTGGCATGAGACTGGGACCACATAATCTCTGGGCTGCCTCGGGGGTGTGGTGGGTTTTTCGTTATTTTTTTTCCTTTTTCTTTCTTCCTCATTTGCTTATTACGGGCCGTTTCTGGTATACTGCTTGAGGTGATGGTGCTGGGATGTTGTCTGAGCAGAGTATTACTCTCTTCCATGACACATGTATCTACAGAGTAAGAACGTTAAACTAAGCTTTTGTGCTGTGATCCTGCAGCCTTTTTCAAGTGAGTGAACAGTGAGTCGATGCCCTTATAGGAAAGGGTTTGGGAGTTTGTAGTGAAAGAAACACCCTACACACACCCTTCAGAGCTACTGTTCAGAACTTCTGTATTCTGAAATTGAGAGGATCAGCTAGTATACAGGGTTTGGATGGTAATGACTTGCCTCAAACACCCACATTTCGAGCAGAGGCCAGCCAAAGTTTTATTTAGTTATTTCACAGCAAGTTGTGAGAAGTTGCTTGTACAGGGAAATCCTCTTGACCTATCCTGTCCCTCTGAAAAGACAGGGATGTGTCACTGGACCTGATGACATAAGTTCTGCATAAAGGTAATAGAGTTGCTTTGACCAGCCTCTTTTTTCCTACACTTGTTGTATAAGACCCTCTCTATTAGAGCAACAGTTCCCCTTCCTGATCTGTGTTTTCCAATGCAGTATTCATCTGTTTCTGCTGTTCATGTTGCGCTGGTGGAAATCAGTGTAGCCATGAGGAATTCAGAGGACTGATGATGGCTTTATCAGCTTGTTTTATTAGTAAAATATATCACAGTGTCTGTAAAGAGCAATTTATTCTTCCTGAGGTTTTATCATGTTGCTGGGTTTTGGCTTGTGACGAAGTTCAGGCAATAGGAACACCAAGGAAAATGTCTCAATTGCTGTATAATTTGTCAGCCTTTTTGCCCTGCTTTTATCAGATGTCTTGTTCTGCAGATGCCTGTCAAGTGGCACAGCATGAAGAGAGCTGAATAAACCCAGCAACAGTGATTTCTATGGACTATCTGCTGTTTCCACAGGGCACTTGCCTTTTCATGGCTACTACATCAGCATGATTTTGTGAGCTTTTCAGTAGGAAAGGCATGCAGCTGTTGCTCAGTATCAGAGCATCAGCTGCAGGACTTCTGCCCAAACTCACCAACTTTAGGTGATAGAGGCACCAACTGTTGCTTTCAACACCTTGAACAATAGTGGAGCTGTAGTGATAATGGTTAGGAACTGCGGAAAGAAGTAAATGAGGTCAGAAAATGCATGTTCTTTAAACACTCCCCCACCCTGACAAAAACAATAACAAAAATTCCTGACTTGTACTGCTATTTCAAATAGTGTGCAAAGTGTGCGGGGTGAGCACATGATCTCACAAACATGACTCTGAGAACAGACACTAAATGTTATGAAATGAACATACCCTCTGACTAGAGTGTGTCTGCTTGGTTGTTGAAAGGGAAGAGATTTAATGAACTGAAAGCAGATGACAGGAGATGAGAAGGAAGAAAGCAGCCTGTGGAGAGTACCTGTTGCTAACTGTTAGTGTCACTTCGTCAGCTAGGTAATGAGAAGAGAGAAGAGGAGATGAGAGAAGTTGTCTTGGCACTCTGAGCTGTAGGCCATAGCTTGGATGGTTCTGGTCCTCCATTATCATTTGGAGGAGACATCAATAATAGAGCTCACAAAAAGAACATCTGGAATACCCCTTAAACATTTATGCCCCTAAGTCTCATGTTGTTGCCGGTGTTAGTATTTTACAAAGTGATTATTCTGTGCTGTAGTTCAGAATGTATTTATTTATTAAATCAAAAAGGTGTCTTGTTGGCTTTCATTAGTAAAGATCCCCATTCTTGTGACAGAAAATTACAATGCAATTCTGATTAAGAGTATGCAAACCAATTATAACATTAATTGGTCCCAAAGAAAATTATGGATGTTACGCCTTCCTGTACGTACATCTTGTGTTTCTCTCATCTATCACCTACTAAATTATCAATGCTCATTCTCTTGTTCTATTTCTGACGACTTGTGACAGCAGTGTTCATCTCATGGCTTTGAAAACCAGGAGGGAAGAACCATTCTGGCAGTGTTAATGTTTGTAGATAATTGAAGTAGGAGAAAGGTTTGGGGTTGCAGCATGACGTGGTGCCCTCTGCACTCTTGAATAAAGAATACTCACAGATGATTAGAAGTTGTTGCCTAAACTGTCCAGTGTGTATGTAGGTACGTGTAAAGCTACCTTGGGACTTTTTCTTATGGTTACTTTTGTTAAGAGCTTATTGGCTGCTTTGCAAGAGCTAACTTGCAAAATGCCACCAATTCTGTGTTGGAAAATCAGTCTGGACAAACTTTAGGAGAAGGCTGGTCTTAAATTTTGGTAATTATCTTGTCCTTTGAGTGACAGAGTGGGTTTCTGCTGAGTATTTTGGCTTCTGTTTGTTCTTAATCAGTGTGCTGAGCTGTGACAGCTCCTGAGGCTCACTCGTATAGTTTACATCACTCAAACACATAGCTAGTGTTTAAAAGGGAAGAAAAAATACTGTTAATTCCTGTCATTTGTCTAGTTAACTGAGAACCCAAAAACCAAAAACTTCATTCTAATCCTAAGTGTGTTAACGTTTCTCCAAAAGGTTGCTGTATCCATTAGATACGTAAACCAAGGTAAACATCCCAGATTTGGTAGTCCTCTTATAAGGAAATACATGCTTATGAAGTCAGGGACATCTGAATTGCTTATTTGCTTTCCTAGGATTATTGTTGTTTATACTAAAAAAACTACTTAAAGATACTGTTTTGACTGGTGTTTGGTTTTTAAATGGCACAGGTGAAGCATGTTTCACTCTTTCCATTGGGTAGCTAGTCAATTGCCTAACAGCCTGAACTTAAATGATTCCTGCTATATGGCCAAACATTTCTTCTGCTTGACTTCATCCCATTATTGTGACCATAACTATATTTAGATTTATTTTTCCTTTTCTTGTGTATTAGAAATGCGGAAATAATTTCGAAAAAGTAATCTCCAAGTTGAACAACTGTTGCAGTTTCCATTTTCAGTCATGATTTGGCAAAGTGGTTGCTTTTTTGAAATTATTAATGAAAAATACTTAGTTATTTGTGGAAATTTTTACTGTGTGTTCGGAAATTGTATGCTTTAGTTCAGATTGGGTACCTGTTTCAGTGCTGGGTTTGTTTTCATACTGGATTATCAGTTGACTGATTTCTCATGCCCATAACTGTGATTATGAATTAAGTATTTGTTTCTGAAATGTTCTGCTATTTTCACCTGAACTTCCTATTTCCGTAATCATTCTCACTAGCAGATTCATTACCAGCATGTATTTGGAAAAGTTGGAGGAAAGACATGAATACAGCTAATACAGAATCTTAGCTTTTCACTTGATGTATTTCATAAAATGCAAGTGTAAATTCTGTCTTGAACAATGGTGCGGTTACTCTTGCAAACAGTTGCAGGTGGTGTCCTTATCAGTTCCTTCACCATAGCACAGTACCTTGTCCAAATTGCTACCAGTCTCTTCAGTTTCTGAGCAGTGCTACGCTTCCCAGAGTGGAAAATAAACATTCCATAGATACTGCACATGAGAAAACACTGTGCAGCTGGAATGTGTGTTATTTTAAAAGAAAGATAAAACCGTGGTTTGGAATACTTTCTGTTCCCTGAGAAATCCATAGTACTGGAATATATTTTTCATTTTCCACAAGTGTTAGTGTGTTAACCCCTATGTTTTGGCCAAGTTCCAATTTGAACAATTACTTTCTTGTCACTGAAATTCCCCCTGCCTTCTCTATTGTGTATGATGGTCTTCACTTCCTATTCAAAGCTGTTGTGAGGATGTCAGTGTGAATGTTAAAGCTTGCTAGGTTGTAACCCAGAGGTACTACAGCAAGGTCCTGCTTGTGAAACTCAGCTCTAACTATTGCTGAGCATTGGTTTTAGTCTCTGAGCTTGTAAAAATAGTTTTGGAAGCATAAATGTTATCACAACTGTCTTTAAACAAAGTGAGTAGCTGTGTTTGGGGGGTGGGGGGAGGGTTGTGGGTTTTTTCTTCTCCCCTTTCACAGCTGGGAGACAGTGCACGTTGACTCTGGGCTTACCCAAGTCCTCCCAGTTTGCCAGTGCAGTTTTAAGTTAACTTTAACTTAGCTGTCAGCAAAATGTTTGAGCTCTTTCAAGACAGCTTATGCTGCGTATGTAATATGTGGTCTCTGACAGGGTGTACAAAAGCATTAATTGGTGTATATACTTCTGTGTCTGGTATGAATAGTTTCTTGATATGACAAAGCATGTAGGCTAACAGCAGCTAACTGTCCTGTCTCGTTGAGGCTTCCCCCCAAACGAAAGTTTGTCGGACACATTCTTATTCTCTGTTAGATCTCAGTGATGCAGAATTTTTCCTGTTCAGGCATTCTGGCATGATTAGACTCTTGATATAGTCCTCTCATTTCTTACTGCTTCTTGCTTGTTGCACCAAACACACTTTTTCTGAGTTCCTGGAACAGTATGTTGCCTGCCAGGAGTGACTGGATGTTTCTTCTTATGGAATTCCCGGCTGGTCCATCAGGCTGGATGTGGAGGCCAAGGGTCTGGTGCCTTTCTTCCACCGTGCAACTGCATAGGAAAGATCTTCAATTTCTTACTCACCAAGTTGTAACTGCAAGGAAATATTTTTCTTTCTCTATGTTCTTCTATGATTTGGAGAACATTATGAGGGTACTCTCATAATGAGTATATGAGTACATATGAGTAACTCTCCTCATCTTGATCATGGCTTACTGTTCTGAATTTTCTTGTCTGAATATTGAGTGTTAGGAGAAGTTTGATATCTTTTATAAGGAGGTGAGGATTTAAGGGTACTCATTGCTTTCATGGAAATACTTGGTTTTGTTTTCCAAATTTAATACATGAGTTTCACTAATACCCAGATGCATGAATGTGCAGAAAACAGGGCCTCTAAAGAGTATGTGGTGCTGCACTGCGTTCAGAAACAAGACACTCAAAACAGCTGTGATATTGCTCCTTTCATAAGACCTAGCAAAGGCTTGTGCTCTATCCCACAGGACCAACTTAAATATTGTATTTTCCATTGTGAAAAGTGCCAGATATAAAATTACAGAGGCAGGAACAGTCTGTTCTGCAAGCTTCTTAGTACTGCAGGGAATTAACTTGATGAGAACTCTGGGCTTTAGTGCAGTATAGTAGTATGTGGGACACTGAACTAGTAAAATGGCTCTGGCTTCCAAAAGTGCTTAGTGTTGGTGGAAGCTGTCTAGAGTATGACTTCTAAGTTCAGTAGGAGCATAGCTGAATTGATACTGGATACTTGGAGAAATTTGACCTTGCACTGAGTAGAATAGCTAGACTTAAACTTATTTCCCTGATGTTCGTATCTCTGAAATCATGGTAATAAAAACCAAAACTGTGCTTGAGGGAAATGTAGTACATCTGATTTGATTCAACAGGCTAGAATAGGATGTAAATTCTTTGAGTTCGTTGATGTGAGCAGAAAGGTGGAGAAGCACCAGCTCCAGTGGGTTATGCAGTTCTTGGCATACTTGATGTGCCTGAAATGTGGCAAGATCTATGGACGTGCCTTTTCTTTAGCTCTGTGAGTAAATCCTACCATATTCTGCAGGGTGATCAAGGCTGCCCAGTTGGAAACAATTTAGCAAAACAGCCATCCCTAGTTCATGGAGTGGTAGCTTTTGGGGGACTTAGGCTTTCCTTTGCACAGCTGTCCAAAGACAGCAGAAATAATTCTTTGCAGGATCTCCTATGTAGTGCAGTCTGCTATTTGCTAACAGTCCTCTGTAAGTGATGCTCGCCTGCTTATGCAGAGCAATACACAACTCATCCTTCCAAAATGAAAAATCTTCTTCTCCATGCCAGTAATTATCCTTAGTACTTCCAAAAAATGGCAACCTAACAAATATGTGAGGAAAACCTGGACTTGAAAGATATACTCCAAAACTTGAGGAAAAACTAATTTTCTGCTGTACTTGAACTACTATTCTGCTTCAGAGAAGTCAGTGTTCTGAAAAACTCCAGCGGGGTCAAAATGGTATAAATTTGGTCGTGGTCTGTTGGAGTCTGTGTTTGCCTTTAGGCTTTTCTTGTGCTTTCTCTGAAAAAATCAGGTTTAGGTATCTCCACCCTATTCTGGGAAGGCTGCTTTGCTATCTCTTTTTGGCACCTGTGTTGCCTTAAGTTTTCTTCTACTCCGTTAAACTTGCTTCTCCCATAGCGTCTAGGATAGATGATGCAGTGATAAGCATTGAAAACTATTATAGTTTTTTAATCTTGCTCCTTCATGTTCCTGTTACTGTTTTCTGTGTCATGGCACACATGGTTTAAATTGCTTCATCTCACAGGTCTTCTGTGAAGTCTCACTTTATAAAATATGCTGTCTTTGTGCATTTCTAGTATTGTTTTATTTATGCCCTGCATATACCTTTTGTATACAACACACAGAATCTCAAGTTGCTACAGGGAGCTCTTTGATCAGAGTTTCTAAACCTGTGTAGCATGTTACCTGTGGTTATTTGTGTACCTGTGATCTTGAAAAGAGCTATTACTTGTGGGCTCCAGTAAGGAAGAACCAAAAAGTCTTAAAGAAAACAACCTGTGGCATAAGTGTGTTGGTCTCAAAATGAAGACAAGGTACTAACTGGATGCAGGTGGGATGAACTAAAATGCTTATCATTTTTCTGCTAAAGTGTCTTATTCTTCAGAAGCATGCACTGAGCATTCAGAGGTTGCTGGCTGAAGAACTGATCGTCCTGAGCAGGGAGGCAGAGTTTGGCAGCCTCTGTGGAGGCTGGAAGGTCAGAAGAACTCTTCTGCAGTTCAGGGAGGGCTGCTCTGGTATGTGTGTAGAACCATTTGCTGTAGTTCACGTCTCTGGTATCTCACTAAGCTTTAGTCTTTCATCTGGTGAGGTGTTAAGCTCAGCACTGTCTGTGCTCGAAAGGTGGAGGGTCATGTTTGCATATGGTATATTCAGTGTCAAAGTCAGTGCCAAGTTCCTCCAAAATTTTCTACCTCTAAGTCCTTCTACCTATATATTCCAGATCCTGCAAGTGAGGTACTTCTGTATGCCTTGTTACTGGGTTGTATGAACAGATCATCCAATCCAGTCTGAGTTGTGTGATGGGTCTCTTGGAACTGTGGGTCAGTGATTTTGTCCAGGAGATGGAATGACTCTGAACACTGCCTTAGTGATATGAGTGTGTCCAAGGCTGAACTGTGACATGGAGATCACTGCCCAAACATCAGATGAGTGCATGTCTTGGCTCTGTGGAGGGATGTTTGTAGGACCTTTGTGTGGTGTTCTCTTCCCTTCCATCCCCCAATGAGTATCCTTAAAACTAACAAAAGTAGCATCCAGTTCATAAAATCATCAGAGTCGGTATGGACATGATTTGTGGCAAGATCTGGCTCTAGAATTTTTATGAAGTGAAAGCAGCTGTACTATTGGATTTTCTGCTATTCAGATCAGGTTTTTATAGACTGTGGAAAACTGGTTGGTATAGCAGGCGCCAGAACATGACTAAGTCCAACTTGGAGTTGGGGACAACCTCCAGAGCAACAAGCAGCTACTCGGTTATTTTGATCCTCTGCAAGATTCTGTTTGTAGCTGCATTACTGTCAGTTAAGAAGTTCTGATTGCATATTGGAAGGAAAGAATTGGACAACGCTTGTAAGCAGTTCGCTTCAAGGTATCTGACCACATGGCTTGTGTGTGTGACTGTCCCTGGGTGGGTGCTGGGTTGTTAGCTTTGCTTGTTTTTTTCCATACAAGTTGTTTTAGGAGTTTAAGGAAGAAATGTGTGCAAGCTTTCTACTTCATTGTTTCTTGTGCCAGTTTCTTTTGATAACCAACTTGTGTGGGCTGGAAAACTAAGCTGTTCAGGGATCTTTTGTTGGGGTAGGCTTTTAAAGGCAACATAGAACTAAGTTTTATCATGCCCAAGTGTAAGAATCTAGTGAATGTTTTTACTTCAGTTGCTGAGCTCAGGAGTTCTTAGCATGTTCATGGGATTTGTTGCGTTTTTTTCTGGCTAACTGAATGGGTGAGATAAATAGTAATGATTTAAGAAAAAGTGGCTATGTAGCCACTTCATGCTTGTTTACAACAACAGAGCTATTGTGGGAGACTGTCCTGCTATACTTGGTCAGCTAGAACCCTCTTCAACTGTTCTGGAGATGTCTGCTTCTAATGATGGAGCTGGGGTGATACCTGGTGGCTTGTCCTTTTAATTGTCTGCTACCACCACTAACTCTTTTCCGTTTTGATAAGTCAAAGACATGGTGAAGTAATTTCAAACTACTGAGTAGCTATTTTGAAAACTGCACGCTGCTTTTGTGAAAGGTTCAGTACCTCATTGTATGGAAATGCTTAGAAACTTTTGAGGGTTTTCCTTCCCCCTATGACAAGGTGACTGTTATTCACATTTTGAACTTCATTTTTTAGAGTTTAAAAAAATGAAGTACCTTCACATTTGGAGAGTAAATACTGCATGGCTATTTTTAAAACAGATGACTACACGTGATTCTCTGGTTTAATGCATGTTGTATGGACATGAAGCTGCAAATATTTTTTTTCCTTCCTGTGATCTCTTAATGTTTTTTGAAATGCTGTGGCTAACCTGGAGGTCAATATGGACAGGACACAGGCATCTCATTTGGGCTGACATGCCTTGGAAAAGCAGGATATGCCCCAGTGGAGGCTAGTGGACCCAGTAGCTGCTCTCCAGCGGACTGCCGTGGCAGGGAGCACGCTGTGTTTGTGGAGGTCCTGGGCAGTGAGAAAGTAGGCATTAAAAAGTTGAATCCTATCTCTGCCTCTCTCTGCACAGTTTCTGATGTTTAACTAATAGTTTTGAGGAAGTGTATGTATCTTTAGTGTTACAGATTCTGGTCAGCCCTCAGGATATTCCCTGCAGAAAAGAGACTGCTTAATTCCTGTCTTTGGCTGGGTGAAGAACTGGCCTTCAAGTGCTTTGTGTGCTCCTTGGGCATCAGTGCCTACTGGCACTTACTAGGTCTTTACCTGGGCTTTTAAAGGATTTAACATGATGTCCTCATGGCATTGGAGAGTATTAACTAACTCTGTGCGAGCTGATAATCTAAACTAGTGGGAGAAGTGGATGGCATTTTTGTTAGCAATAGCCAGAGGTTGCGGGCCCCTTAAGCGTAACGGAGCAGTTGTAGCATTCCCTGAATCAAGCGCTGCACCTCGTGTCAATTTAAAATAGAAGAGCAAAGAGCTGCTTAAACAATTATGCAATTTTTATATATCTGTTCTGTATAATAATTGCTGGTATCTTTGAATTACTTGTTTTGCTCATTCAGGACTAATGTTTTGTATGATTTGGACAAAACGTGTTCAGTACTTAATCTATGGTGTGGTTAGTGGGGTCCCTGCCCATCTCAGCTGTCCTAAGTGAAGACTTGAAGATCAAAGGAAACCTAGCACCTGACCATTTTTACCTCCTCAAGCACCACCTCCAAATCGCCATTAAAACAGAAATATGTCTACTTCAAATTGCAAGTAGTAAATGGGTTCTCGTTAAACTGGAAAGAAACGCCATGCCAAAGAAGTTTTGTCTGATTTACATGACAAAAGTAAGGAAATGTAGAGTTGAAGTTTAAACTCTGCCCACACGACTTCTTACCATGCCACATATTGCAAAGTTTTGGAGATCCTTACAATACTCAGGAAAAGAGTTGTGACTAAAGGATTATGTCCTAGTTTTAATTCTTATTTTTTTTAGTTACTACTTTTGTCTTCTTTTTATGGAATTATAGAAAATAGCAGTTGGTGGGAATAGGGAGAGGATCATATGGAAATGTCGGAGTCCAGAAAACAGATGCCAACAGCTTCTTTAAAGCTTTTGTAGTTTATTATATGAATAAGCATTTAGGGACCTTTTAAAAGTATGTATCCTGGACCCAATATCATATCCTTAGTCCTGAGAGCTCAATATTAATATTTTGATACAGTTGGGATCTATTAGAGTATATAAAAAGCTCCACTGATTCAGAGCTCTGTTTCAGTGTGTATTTGTGGCTATTATCAAAGGTTGGCTCCTGATGTGCAGCTCATGGCTGTGCTGAAAGGGGAAGAAGCATTCCAGGAGCTCTGGCTCTTCCACAGGTGTCTCCTGGGGTGAAGCCAGTGCTTGGCCTCTGCAGTCTCTTGCTTAAAGGAAGGATCATGTGAAGTACCCCAAGTGGTACAAGGTGTCAGACTTGTTGCTCTTTCTGTGGTTGGCAGCTTGGAAGAGACCTATTTTCTGTACCTTGATGTGCAATGGTGAGATGAGGTTGATGTGTGAAGGCAGGGAAGACGCTGAGTGTTTCATCTTGATCCTAGGTGTCTCATGGTGTCATGCAGGCAGGTCTGTCATTTCAGCATGTGCTCTACAGCAGTGCGTTTTCCTGGGCGCTCTTCCTGTAGTGGGAGTTGCAGAGAGCCTGGAGAGCTTTCATGGAAAGTGTAAGTTGCTGGGGTTACAGCAGGGAGCTTCGGGAGTGGAGAATGCAAGGGGGAAAAAAGATTCTTTCAGCCTACCTGGGAGATGTGTTTTGCTCAGGTTTGATACTGTTTCAAATGGATTTGGCTACTGTACGCCACCTTACTCTTTGCCCCTCATCAAACTTTGCCTGTGGCTTAATGTTTATTGTGGGATTCTGTTATGGCTTTTCCAAATCCATGCTGATGCTATAAGGGGTGCAGCCATTTCCTACAAACACTTGACTACCTTCTCATCCCCTTTTTTGTTGGTTGCTAATTTCTTTGATTGTATTTGTAACTATTAAACTTTTCCAGTGCGTATGCCAAAATTTCTCAGGGTAGATGAGTGTGATGGAATCACACAGACCATCACTGGCTGTCGTGTAGAAAAGCTGATACAGGACACTGCTTTCTTATAACACCATTTGTAATAAGTTTAAATTGTAACTGCATCTTTCACAATCATAGCTTCCTCCTCTTGTCTGACTCTCTTCTGGTGCAACCACTGTTTGCATTCCCGTTTTCATTCTTAACATTGTTTCTTCAGTTAGTTTTTGGATGCTAGCCTTGCATACCAGCCTGACAGGCTGGTCTGTTATGTTGTTGCCAATTTGCTGTGGTCAGGGGAAAATTGATTTTTGTTTTCTTTACCAGGTATGTACTGCAGAAATCAATATTTTACGAGATGGTGGAGAGCAGGAACAGTGGCGGCAGCAGCAGTTTAGCTGAAGTTGCAGCCAGCAAGCCCAGTGTGCATGTTCAGTATTCGCAGTCCAAGTCCAGAATGGGAGGATTGGAAAGAATTTTGGTTTTGGCCTGAGAACAAGAGGACTAAAACACCAGTAAACTTATTTTAAGTTTTCTTTTTGAGAAAAAGAAGAAACTGAGTGCAGAATGGGGTACAGTTTGGTGTTTTATGTAGTGATGACTGAAGATCATAAAAAGACTTTCTTCTATTGTCAGTCCTAATTGGCAGCTGGCACTGATTAGCAAGAGGAAAGAAGTCTAGGAAAGGCAAGACAAATGGGGAATTTTATTGTATGGAAAGCTGCTGAACAAAAGAGGACTTCTGTTCCTCTACATTCTAGTGGTTTTGAAGAAATGAACTTTCTGACCTTCAGGCTCTTAGAATTATAGCTTGGGTAGCATTGTACAGAGATAAGGGATTTTTTTTTTAGTCATTTAAGTTGTTTAATTAAGTTCTTGCATGCCTTGATCCATTTTGATGTCCCGAGTGTGAACCCAGGGTTTGCCTACAAATTGTTGGTAATTCTTTCCCTCACTTGCTTAAAAAATAAGAGGGGGAGTAGGAAGAGGTATGAGGGCCAAGTATCTCTTTCAAAGATGGTCTGTAGTGTGGTTTGTTCGGAATTCTTACACTGTGAGCTGTTGTCTTACCATTCATACAGTGGTGCCAGTGACATAAGTGAATATTCTGCCTCAAACACTTGAGCAATATCGTGGTTCACATGACATGGCTAAAACCATGACAAGCAATGAAATCAGGTCTGGGACCATATCTCTTGGCACTATGAGAAGATCCTGTTGGAATGTTGAACATTAAGTGTTAGCAGCCTAAAGGCTGTATTTGAGTGTAATGCATTGTATAGGCTTGTGAATTGTATATATTAGACTCTTAAGTCAATGCAAGTTGGCATGTCTCTTCCAATTTAACACAAACTTGCAAAGGTGGAGTCTGCGTGTGGCTTAGTCACTTATTCTTTAATTAAAAAAAAAAAGAATCTCAACAATGATGTGCAAAACCAATAGTAATGTTGAAGTTGGCAGGCTGCAGGAGCACAGTTACTGAGGCAGGAATGCCTTCTCTGGAAGGAGACAAGCTGTGAATCTGCTTCAGGTTCTTGCCTTTCACACTCTGAAGACTTCTCAAGGAGCAGTAGAAATAACTGGATGGCTTTGTGTCTGTGGTGCTTATTTTGGAAGTCTGAATACCGACTTGTGCTCCCAATTTGCTATGGAGACTTGAGACACCCGACCTTCCTGTAGTTCAATTCTCTGTAGAATCAGGGTTGTGTATGTGATGATGCCTCTTCCTGCAGGCTTTGCACTGTGAGATGCTGTATTAATATCTTATTTGTTCCAGGATGGCTTCAGATAATGGAGTGGTTCTGCAGGTGTGTGGGTCTCACAGTAATAGTGAAAGGACATCAGTGAATGAAGAGGAGCTTTCTTTTTTTAAAAAACGTAAAGGAATTAGGAACTAGCAAGTGAGTTTTGAAAGGCTAGTGAGAGTAACAGGAAAAATCAATGCAGCACCAGTATCTTTAAGTAAAAGAACAAACTGCTGTTTGGCTGTGGAATTAAATATCTAACTGGCTTAGGTGCTGAAAGTAGTTTAGCTGCAGCTGCCACCAGCTTTTTCAACAGGATAAACAGCATAGTGTGAAGTCTAGGCTGCCGTAGCCAGGCTGTGTGTATCTGCTCCGAAGAAATCTGCTCTGTATGTGTATGTTAACAGTAAGAGCCCTCAATGTTAATTCTGCATCTATCCTTACATAAAATATTAACACCAACACTGGAAGGTCCATCTCTAATGGAGTTGAAAATAAGAGCTGGGACAGATAAACTGCTGATATGTGCAAAACAAAAAGCATATGCTTCCCGTCTAAAAAAGCAGGTTACAGTATTTTGCAGATAGAGGAATACTACATGCAGCAAATACTTCAGCAAGAAGTATTGAAAGAAATTCCACATAAAACTTTGGAAAAAAAAAATTAATGGCCTAAATGTTGCATGGACTGGAAACTTGCTGAAGGACCTTAAGCAAAAATAGTAGATGTGGCAGTAATTTGAGCTGCAGGGCAGGGAGCAGTGCTTGTAGGATGAGTATCGGGCTCAGTTAGATTGAATGCCTTTATTAATGATTTAAAGGAGACTAAACAGCTCATCAGTTAAATTCACAACTTAATACTAAATGGGGAGTTTTTGCAGGCTCACATGGAAAGAAGACATGGAGTACAAAGTATTGGAGTGGTTAGATCTTAGGAGAGACGGTATAAAAACAAGCTGAAAAGGACGTGTTTTAGTGAAGAGAGAACTGGTGTATTTTTATATGGGACAAGTTTGTTCAGCATGTTTTACCTGGCTGTATATATGCCTCTGCTGTACTAGCTCAGGAACGTGCTTTGGCAGCTGTAGTTAGTGTTGAATTCTTATTCGTGTTGAAGACTATGGGTAAGAACTAAAATTGGGTCATAAATAGTATAACAAATCAGAAGCTATTGTTTGTAAGACCATGCTGCTCTAAACAGCAGTCTGATTCTGCAATGATGCTGAGGGGCCGTATCCCTTAGGACTTATAACAAATGAGGGCATTTAATACTTTATAAATAAAGCTTGTTTTTAAAAGTTTCTCTCACAAAGAGGTAGTTATCACAGTTTATGCCCTGAGCTAAGCTGCAGTTCAGCCTGTTGTTACTTGGTGTTTATGCAAACTGCTGTTTTTCAGAATATTTAATAGTAGGTGGCTCAGTGAAACAAGTTTTCTGTGATTTTGTCTGTAGGGCCCTTGCTGGAGGAGGGAGAGGCCAATTGTTCACACTGTCCCGCTGCTGCCCCACTCCCCCAGTGTATGTGGGTGTATGTATATGGTGCCTATGGGGTATTTCAGAGAAGCAAGTGCATGATCTCCTGTGTATTTTTTACATTACAACACAATTCAGCTGTGTAGGCTAAGTGACATCAATGTCCTTTTCTGTGTTATGGTGCATAGAGTCGAGAGCACTGATGTACTTTCAATAGACCCCCTATTCAGAACTTCATTAGCTTTAAGGGAACAGAGCAATTCCGGATCTAATAGTGCTATACTTGTCAGTCTTGCCAAAAACATTTTACTAGATGCTGTTGTAACTGATGCTTGATATTATTACAAGTTGGGGAACGCATTGTTTTATAAATGACACCAATAAAATATGTAACACTGGAGAAATCCAATGTTAGCAATTTTTAAGTTGTTCATGCTCATTCTAAAGAGAAGTTTAAGCTCCCTAATGGAAAACATTGGACAATTTTCTCCAAAAAGCCTACTGCTTATATTCTGCTTGATTTAATGTAGATAATCAAGACTGACAAACATTAAACAAAATACTTAACATTTGTCATTGCTCTTTTAAAAAAATTACTTAATATAATTTTTTCTAAGCCTTCCATTCTTCTTATCAAGTAATTCAACTGATCTGGGAACTTATTCCTACTAAACCTTTCAAATTCCTGTTTTGGGTTAGGTCCTAATATCAGTTTCCCTTACCATTTGTTCAGAAGAACTTCAGAGTATTTTTGTCCTGCATTTGAAAAACTGTCCAATAACTTTCATAACAGTGCTGTGATGCTGAGTTTTTCCAGTACTGAAGAAGGGAAAAATCCTTCAGCTAATGAAGAATGGAACCCGGGTGGGCTCCAGCAGGAAACTTTGCACCACGGAGTTCATAAACGTCTACCAAGAAGCCAGTTCTTGAAGAGAGACAGGCAGTGTATATGATGGGCTTTGTGCTGCTTGCAGTTGTTATAGGATGACTCTGAAAGTCATTGTGAACCCTAGTTATTGCATGCTTAATGACTACGATATTCTGTGCATATTGCCACAGAGATGTTGTTGCACTGAAAGAAAAAACCTGGAGGGTGAAGTAAAGTGCCTAGAGAGGTGCCATGGGGAAGTATAGGGAGTAGAAAGGGAATAAGCTCAGGAAAAGTGTTTCTTGGGGAACTTGAGAGATTAGTGATGAACAGCTGAGGTAAAGGATAGGCCACTCTGTAGGCTAGATGTGACAAGCAAGCCAGGAAGGATATTGGAAGTCAATTGAGACTTAATTGCGATCAGAGTGATCGCAAAATAGTGATGTCTCAGAAGCAGCACTTTATGTTCTTCTGTGGGAAGGCAGTGTTTGTAGGAGTGAAAAGGATTGCAGTAGCTGATGGAAGAAGGTGAGGATTTGAGTAGGGGTTCCTGTTTTGTTTTCAGATCTGCAGGTGTTAAGCATGGCTCCTACTTGAGAATCCAGAGTAGATATGAACTGAAGAATCCCATACTACTTCTTAATAACCTCTTCATGATGAACAGGCCAATGTTTATTGAATAAGCTTCCACAGTTCTGTATGTAGCTTGTACACTCTTAGAGTAGGCAGGGGTTTAAAGAAGAGATTGGAAGAATCTTGTACCGTGGTGTGGAGTATTTTTGGTGCTTGGGTTCTATAGGGGAGATGCAGTTTCTACCATCTGGGGCCTGTCTCATGTACTTAGACATCAGTCACAGAAATCAGCAGCAGGAATGTGAAATGAGTTCTACAGTAGTCATAGATTTTCTCTGACAAGACATATGGAGAACAGACAACACCATTTTCTTGACTTATTCAATAAGGTTTTCGGCCCAATGAAAGTGTTCTTGTTAAGTTGGAAGGATATACAATTTTTGAGGTTTAAACATGGATTTCTTGTCAAAATATTGTCTGTTCTCTTCATGCAGCATTATCCGGGTAATGAATAACTACTGAATCAGGTAAATGAGTTGAAAGCCTGTTAGAGGAAACTTAGCTTGAAATAGTGGATCTACCACAACCTTTAAACAAGTTTTTCTAGGGGCTTTTTATGCGTATGGTTTCTAGAAGGAAGAAATCTTATCTAGCTTCACCACCTAGACAGTGGTTCTCCTGTGACCTTTGCTTGCCTAGGTAGAAAAGGGATTGCCTTACACAGTAGTAGAGAGATCTTATCCCATTGCGTAAAGGCTGTAACTGATTGAACCTCGATGCAATGAAATACTTGGAGGACCTCAGTAATTTTACTGCAAGGGAAGTTTTCTGTAGTCTGTTACATCTACTGTGACTTCTGCATTTTCCCCTATATTGTTAACTCCTTTTAGCTCAACAACAGATACCTTTGGAAGGCATGATGGAGAGTAAATACTTTGCAGTAAATGGCTTATTCATTTTGTGATCACATTCAGATCTGTTGGCTGGGTTTTGCTGGGTAGTAAATCACAAGCTGTAAATTGGGTGCTGTGTTTGTTTTGGTGGTGTTTGGGTGTGTCAGTAGATAGTTGTCAATATTAATAGCTTCAGAACCTACCACAGGAGATGGTGGGGAAAACCCACTAATTTATAGCAACCTTTCTCGTAGACTTGCAATCTGAACTAAGTTCCAAATGCATTTAATCCAAGCCTATCTGTGATTAAACTGATTAGCTTTCGATGGTGATTTGGCAGCAATCCAGTGGTGAAATGTGGGTGTTTTTAACTTGATTTCACTAACCATTTTGCTCTAACAAATGGTATCATTGTCTGGAATTCAGCAAGTTGAATACTCTTGAACAGCCTGTCCACTGCTCTGTGTGTGAGCACATCTCTTTTTGTTTGTGTTTTTTTTCTTGTATTTAAGGGTTTTTGCTTTCTTTCCGTGTTTTTCAGATTTGCATGCTACACAAGTAGCATGAAGAAAAGTAGCATAACAGAGCTTTTAGATCAAGTTTGTGGGGTCTCTGGTTTCCCTCCCCTGCACCAAAAGGAGCAAAAAAAAGTGGCACAGAGGCTGTCTCTGTATACGGAAATAGGAAAAACTATAGAAGTTCACTTAAAAAAACCTAATCCTAAGTATCTTTATGATGAAGGATATAATAGATGTGAAGTAGACAGTTTAGAAAATAAACAGCTTATGTGTAAGACAGTGAATGTAGGAACTGGGCATGAAATTGCCTGCTGTTCGTGGCTGGCCCCACAGTGCCTTTGGGGAAGGGAGGTCTGTTGTGCAAGAAGCTGTATGAATGGTTGAGAGTCAAGAGAAGGGTTGGTTCTTCCTGGAAGGCTGATCCCAAATCATGACAACATATCAAAAATGTTTGCAACAGTGTCATTTCTTGTGCCTTGTCTCTCAACTTATATGCAACATTTATACTCTGATCTGATAAAATTATGCTAGTACTATTTGTGGCAGTTGAAAGAGAAATAATTAGTATACCTTTAAAAGATAGGAAGCTTCCATGTCTTCCTCTTGATTTTACTGCTTGTTGAGTTGTGTGCATAGCTCTCAGACAACATGTTAGGGAGACTTTTTTTGTTGGGAAAGGTACTGGAGAACTTTCCGCGCAGCACTGTGCCTAGAAGGCTTGAATGACCCTGCAATCTTGTTTGTCTAATGTTTGAAAATGACTATGATCAAGGAAGATAACATTGAAGGTAATTTTAAGGCATCATAATTATTTGGCTTCTTAGCCAAATCTTGAGGAATTCATTAACATGAGTTATTCTGTGGAGGTCCAGGCATAAATCCTCTGGAAGTCGGCTGCAGTAGCTTCCCGATTCCCTGAGGATGGCAGCCTTGTCATGTATACTGAATTGCCAGGCATAGTATTTATCTGGAAGTGATGTTACAGGTGAGAATTAATCTCTCTCCTCCTGCTGGCTCTGTCCTGGATTTTATTTCTTTGTTTTCTTAGAAAGTCTGAGAAAGTCAGTTTTTTCCCAAGTACTGTGACTTTCTGAGAATTTATGTACTAAATATCTTCTTTGTAGGAGAAACAAATGCAAATCTATCTTAAAATCCACCCTGATGAATAATCACTTAAAACATCAAACTGCTTGTCCATGTACTTGTTTGTTGGTTTTTTGTTTTGTTTTTTTTTTTTTACCCTAACAATCTAGCTGTATCTTCCAAACATTTGAACAGTAGCAACTACTCAGTTTTGGAAGGTTCACGAAGTATTTCCCAAGAGGTTTGATATCAGAATGCTGTGGTTTACCAAAGTTATTTGAAAGGCTGTAGAACTATTGCTTTGTTAAGGTTTGTCTTTGCCATGTGTAGCTTTAAGATACTGCGGAGGTGGGACAGCTTTTCACAAACTCGAGTAGTCTGCACTCTAGTGTGAATGCAGCTGCTGATATGTAACCTCAGACATGCATTTGCAGATACTTCCTACAGCTGCCAGGGTCTAGAGGATGTAGAGCAAGGTGGTTCCCTCAAGGCAACTGATTGACACACAAATACGAGGTGTAAGTGAGCAACTGGTTTTTTCCTTTTCTGTTCCTATGCTACTAAGCAGAGTGAAATGTCTGGACAGGGAAGGGCAGTTGTGTCTTCTCTGGGAGTGTTTCAATTTTCCTTGATCTTTGGAATAATCAAGCTCTCAAAAACATCCAAGGCTCTGCCCTTCGCTTGCTTCTGCTGGATGACATGGGGGTAGTGCTCTGTTTGGGTGGTAATATGTTGGGGAAAAGACTCTGTTAGTGGTGACCTAGCAAGGGACCTGAGCTATTATAGAGCAGTAAAACACCTTCCTGTTTTAAACGAAGTCAACAGTAGAAGGAAGAAAAGAGCAGAAATCCCCTGGTGGGTATGTGTGGTGCCTTTGCCCTCCCTTGTTCTCCCCTATAATTTTCGGTGTTTTCTACTTCGTTCTCCTTTTTTTTTTTTTTTTTTTACCAGGTGCCAAATTGTGTTGTCTTGGGATGAAAGTTTTGGCTTTAGATGTGGTTTAAAGATGCTCTAAAATTTTCTTTGACTTGATTCTGTGAGGTGCTAAATGCATCCTGTTACATGCTAAGTGCTTGACACAATGTGGCATTAGGTTTTTTAATCAAGTTTATGTACTGATGGTCCTGTGATGCTTTCATTAATAACAAATAATGGTAAAAGGTTCTGCAGAACGTTTGAAGTAGTAAGAACATGGTATTCAAGAGGCAAACTACTGAAATTTGGGAGTCATTTCAAGGGTGTTTACAATGGTGAAAATGAAATTGGACTCTGACTTTAAGTCTGAAAGTATTGCAAAAGGCTATTTACCATCTAAAGTGGTACTTGGTTTTAAAAAAAGTCAGAATGACGGTAAGTATTAAACTGGCAAAGTTTTAAAGTAAGTATTAAACTTGTCATACTGCGTTTCCTCCCTAAAGGCAGAGACCATGTGCAGTGGAGGGCTTGCTTCTGATATCAGGATGAGTTTGCAAACATACTGTGTACTAAACTTCAAAACAATGAGCCACACTGCATTGAAGTGTCAAAGCAATAAAATAATGCATCTTGGGATAAATGTTTAAGAGCAATCAAAATACGTTTTACTGAAGAAAACTCCAGGCACCAATTTAAAAATAAGCAGGAACACCTTCAGATGGTGATAAAACTTGCTTTGAGGTCAGATTCAGCATGGTACTGAGTGCCTTTAGAATTAAACTGAACGCTCTGCTAGAAGCAAGGGAACTTGGTTTTTGGATGCTTGTTACTTGCAAGCTTGAATCTGTTTCTTTGTTATAGATTGGGCATCGCTGCAGTCTTTGGGCAGTTGGCTATTTCAAGCATTTGAAATAGCCTTGAAGACTTTAATGCTCATCCATTTGAAAGCTGATAGTTCATGTAATAGCTTTAAATATAGTTATTTGATACTGCCATCTTGACAGTAGTAGCACAGGCCCTATAATATACAGGACCAGTCTAATGCAGAGACAATAGCCGCTCAAAAATAGCTGCCTTTAGGTACTGCTTTACAATTTTCCTTTATTTTTAAATTATTTTAATATGAATTCTTGATTTTCAACATCAGTATTTTGTACTTCAGAATAGGATATAACTTTAGTAGGAAAAAACACCCGACATGTTCTATCATGTGTTAAAGAAGAAATTGCCAGGGAATTCTGATAGGCACAATTTCATATTGTGAATTCCTTCTGTATTTATTGTCATCAGATTTTTTAAATGATATGGAATATTTCAGTAAAATATTTCATTACTGGAGTGTAATTCAAAGGTGGGCTTTAGTAGTATCTTTTATCTGTTGTCCAAAGCAAAAACTTTGCTGTTACACAAGTATCAATATTTGCATTGCTTTTATAGTGAGGTGTCTTTAGCAGCCTGTTGTAGGCAGTACTACTGTATAAACTCCAGTTGTCTTTTTTGAGAGTACTTGCTGTTTAGATTATATTATTTGCAAAATTACTTGCATTGTGTGTTTTCTGGATTTAACTATACTAGTATTCCATTATGTATGGGAATGAAAATTAATCGTTTTAGTTTTTTTTTTTAGTGTAAATGGACCTTCAGGACTTCGTATTTTTCTTCTCCAATGAATGATGATGAAGTAAGCATGTTCTGTTCTAGGGTTGGCTGAGTTCCTGAAATTGTTTGTGTAAGTGGTTTGAGAGCCATCAAAGATGATTTTTGCTCTGTGGGTTCCAATAACGGAATTTTTTTCTTGCTGCAGCTTTATTCATAGCAAATTAATGATTTTGTTTTGAAAACCTGTGTAAACTAATAATGTAGAATGTGACATGAAATTCCTGCCTTCCTACTATTAGTAACTTGTTTTTAGAACTGGCTGTCATATTGTATTGAATTACAGGAGCATAATAGAAAATTTTGTTAGAAGTTTATTTGTAGTTCACTATAACCAATCATGTTTTACCTCTCCCTTCAGGATGGTGAAAATATCTTTTTTTCTGGCATAATGGAGAAGTTTATGGCTTTTCTTGTACCCATGAGGAGACACTGTCATTCATAGTGTTTGGCTTTTTTGGGAAGTCAGTCAGCGAATCCCACTTAGATGCAGTAGGGGCAGCCGTATGCTACAGAGTGAAATGCAGAGCACTTAGGTTTTGTTGCAGCAGTGAGGAGGAATAGTGGGGGTTTGTTTTTCTTTCATCTGGAAGTCGGACATCGCAGTATAAAGCAATGAATTTGAGGCACAAGCCACAATTCCACAGTCTTGTTTCCTTTTTTCCACTCCCCTCATCCCCCAAAGAGTCCAACCCCCAACAAAACCCAAGGGAACCCCCCTAAGCATTGCGGTCTGAGTTGGATAGTAGAGCTGAAACAGCATCTGTGCTTGAGACATGGCAAAGATGGAATTAAATTATTACTAGAGAGTTTATGTTGTGCTCTTACCTTGAGGGAAATAACCCTCAGCAGAAATGTTTTGCTTCCTAATTTGACTAATTTACACAAAGCCATTTAATGTGTATTTTGCCCTTGCTGTGATACTTGCCTTCTCAGACACAGAAGGTCCCCACCAGTGAGGGGAGAGAAGGCAGCCAGGCAAGGGGAGGTATGCTCAGTGCCAGCTTCGGCTTCTGAGAAATGTGAGAACTGACATCTGTCCGAGACAATTCTCCTCAAACACTGTGACACACAGAGCACTGTGCTGTGGGTTTTAGCGGGGGAAATGTGTTATGGTATAGTAACAGCTGGCTACAAATATGGATAGCAGGCCTGAAAACAAACAAAAGAAAGTCCATGACTAGGTCAGAACAGGGAAGGGAAAGAATATATTTGATGTACATTTGCTAAGCTAGCTACTGTTCTCTTCCTAATACTTTGCTAATAAAATGTGTGGGTAAAAGTTCTTCAGTTACTCCATTGATTTCCACCCCCCACTCCCCCGTTATTTATGCCATCAAACTGTTTTACTTATGCAGCTTGTGCTCTTGGTTCATTACGTGTATCTGTCCCACCCCTCACCATTTCTTCTCCTTCCAGCCCAAATGTTCACCAGCTTTTGGAATAACTTTCTTGTATTCTTTTTCTCTAGGTTTAAAAAAAAGAAAAAATGTGGTTTTTCCTTTAGGCTGGGATAATGAAGATCAATACAGGGATTTAACCAGCTAAAGGCATGAAATATGCTTCTGAGCTGGGAAGGCATTAGAGTTCATTGTATCTTGTTGTCACATAACATTTTAGCTTTTTCTTGCTATGTGCTAAACATTCTACCAATTCTTTACTCGTTATCTTGAAAACATGTTTCATACATACTATATGCCGTATTCGAACCAGTTGTCTTCCTTGAGATGAATAACAGTTTTGAATAATGTGGATTATTAAAGACATTTAATTTTCCATTTTAAAAAGTAATAAATTTTGTATTATAACAGTAGTCACTGATTCTGCTTTTGCAGAAATGGCGATATGCTCATGGAATTAGTGCGTGCAGATGGTGTGGATCCATAGAAAAAATAGTATTAAGGACAGCTTTTGTTATAGAAAGACGAACCAAGAGCAGCTTTTGAGATTGTTAATTCTGGGAAAGAGTTCAGGGATGCAAAAGCTTTTACATTCTCAATTCTGTTCGTTGTAGAGAATGGAATGACTTGTCCTCCTTGTCAAAAATGCAGACTTAAATTTTATTGATGCGATTACATAAAATACTGACCAAAAATGTTAAACCAGGAGGCAATGTGGAAGAGAAATCTCGTGTGTCTCTTAGTGCACTGAGAAGTGTTGGTTCTATGAGTTCTCAAGTCACCTTCTTTATGGCCAAATAGCCAAGCCTGGTCTACCACCCAGGAGGACTGTGTGAGAAACTCCTTGGAGAAGGAAGGAAGCATAGTAGGGGGCCCATGAACCTAGCCTTGGTCCAAGTTTTACAGTGTGGGACCAGCGACTTCTCTCTTAAAATAGATTTACTACCAGTTTCTAGCTTATGAGCTGCTGCTTATCACAGGTAAGAGGGGGGTTTTGCGGGGAGGGGGTTTGTGCCAGCAACGAAAGGGCCCCTAACAAATCTTTACTCTTTCCTACTCTCGTCCAGCTCAGTTAAATCTTCAGATCGATGTGGCTTCACCAGATGACTTAGGTGTGCTCTTTGCTGTTTTGGGGTAATGTAAGAGTGGACTGGGTAGCCATGCAACATGCTTCTTGAAAGGCCGTGGAGCTGCAGGTAGATGCAATCAGATAGCTCTTTTGAGCTGTACTGAAGGGTTAAGTGCTGTTAATAAGAATTCATTGAACTGTGCAGACATACTGTAAATGAGGAGATAAATGTCAGACCACTGGGACAGTGTCCCCTGTAACAGGTGCTTTGAAGCCTTTCACAGAATTGGAGATTAAAAGTTTTGAAGCAGCTTAGTCAATAAAAGAAATTTAAACAGTAGAATCTTAGCAAAGCAGGGAAGGAAGAATTTGATATGCCACAGTCTAAGGACATCGAGCCAGGGTGATGGGCTGGATGAAACATCAGGATTTGAACCAGGTGGTGTTTCAGTGGATGAATTGCTTTGGATCCCCTATTGTAAAGCTGGACATGAAGCTGCAAGATAATTTGCTTCTAGACACTTCCATGACCTTGAAATCCCTGTGTAACTCTGAAGATTTCTAATACAGGTTTCAATTTTTTTGAGAACAAAACTCCTTTGGTCAAGAGGACAGAAAGCCTGGTTGAAACATTAAGACACTTGAATACTTTCAGATGACTGTGGAAAAATAGCTGCCTGAGAACTGAAGAATGAAGAGTATGTCTTTTAAGGAGTGTAATTAATTTTTATAAAAATGTAGGAACGCTATTTCAGTAGTGGAAGAGGGAATTATAAATGCTTGTGGGGCTCTTGTTTTGAATTGTCTTTAAGAAGCAGGTATTTAATCTTGCAAGGAACAAACATTGCTTTACCAGAGCTTGTTGCTTTCTGGGATGGAAAATGAAGGTGCGAAAGCTTCTGAAATTGAAGTACTTAAAGAGAATTGGAAACCTGCCCTTTTTAGGTCTCTGGTATTTGTCATGTTTCTGTTCTAAGAGAACTTATATTAGCCAAGGGAGATGTAAGTTGGACAGAAGTCCTGCCCTTCCTTGAACTCCCCCAAATCTGCAGATCACTGAAGAACAGATTTCTCTCCACACGCTTTTAAGATATGTGAATCCAGGGTGTCTGTAAGTTATGAGTATTCACCTGTGGCTTGATTTGGGTCTGACAAGCTTGCTGAACTCAAGTTTTATGCCAGGTAGTCTTAGAGGCAAGTGAGAGGCAAAGCAGACCACAGAACTGAAGAGGTGATGAGCAGGTCAACCATCCACATTTCCTAGGTGTGGGGTTTATGGTGTATGGGTAAGTGCACAGCACAACACAGGAATGTACTTCTGCAACTAGATCTCCCCAACAAACCTCACTTCTGTTATGAAGATAAAACAAAATAGGCTTATAGGTGCAGTAGATCAGACGGCGATGCAAGTGGGTTGAATGCATGGCAGGGATTAAAGAGAAGAGCCCACAGAACTCTGTGTGTGTGAGAGCAGGGTTCTTGTCAAGTGTGTTCATAAATGTCACTTTGTTTATCAAAATGAGGGAGTGTCAAGGGAAAGCAGAACTCCTTTAGGAAGCTGTGAGACTTGGGGAGTTCATACAGGCTGAGTTAAAGACCCATTAGCCGGAGTACAATCTGATAGTCGTTGTTGGCTGGTAGCAGGTAACAGCTTAATAAGGCATGTGATGTTAAAGCACTGAAAGATAAGAAGACTGAGATAGTCACAGATGCATTGATGGAAGTGTTGTGTGTCAGGCCGTGAGCTGCAGTGAACAGAAGACACTTCAATCAGCTGCAAGGAGGCCTATGAACACACTGAGGTAATTTGCCCCAAGGCCAGCGTTTTACACTGTGCAAATAACAGGAGAGGGGCTTGTCTGAGGGGAGTTAACTGCTGTGACACGTCAGACTGGAGACCAACCTAGAATATGAAAGCATAGTTTTGTTTTATTATCTTGCAGTACTAGCTATTGCTCGAACGTGAGATTACTTTGGGATATCTCAATCATATGTTTCTCTACCTTTGTACTAGCAGGTCATGTAGCAAGACTCTGAGCTCTTTCTGGAGTAATGATGTATGAAAATTTGAGAGTTAATGTGATCACATTCTTAAACTGAAGATGAGTAGTTAAAAACCATCTCTTTCAGTGTATGTGTGGGGGGTGATGTGGCAGATGCATGGGGCTGAAAGGGTGGCGCTGTGGAATGTGTAGTGGTGACTTGTGATTGAGCAAAGTCTTGAAGTACTACAGCGTACTTGAAGGAAATCACGCTGTAATAAATGGGCGCTAGTGTTATGGAGAGGACCAGCATGAGATGAAACGTGGACAATAGACGCATGTTCTTTCAAAAAGTCTTAGGGGATGGGACACAAAGCAAACAACTGTATGAATTCAGTGTTGAAAGTGTGTTCAGAGAACTTTTAGTGCAAAGCTGTTTGTTTATGTTTAATTTTTTTATACACAAGTGGACCCAAATTTAAAGATGAAATAAGACTGAACATAAAAAAAAGCACTGCTTGCCTGGAAATGTCTTTTTTTTTTATCACTGAAAACTGTTTTTGGGCTCAGTGTGATGCAAAAGATGCCTAATTTTGTATTTGCTACCAAGATCCCTTCTTTCCCCTCAGAGAAAAAACTTCAGTTTTCCACTTTTCTATTAGGCTAAGTGTGTTTACACAAAGCTATTAGTGGAGGGAGCGGGGGGAACCCCAACACTAGACCCCACCCTTTTCTGAAACTAGAACATTCTTGGCATTTCAGCTCTTGAAGTTTGATTTACATTATTCTAAATCAGTCTCCTTGATATTAATCAATACTTTCTCTCAGTTTTAAAACAGGAAATAGCTTCAGTCTGTGTTTAAACCCTGCAGTGTCTAATGTCGTGACCTTTTAGTAGTTTGTTCCCTTTCTGCCTGCTTCCCATGTTTTCCCTTCTTTTCCTTCTCACGAAGGTCCCTCAGCCTGTCTTTGGGTTTTTCCTGAACTACTTCTGAACAGTTGGAGCTGCAGATATTTGAGTTCCTGCTTTGGGTACATGCATCTTACAGGTTTCCAGTGCTGACTTTCTCACCTTCTTTGGCCATTGCGTTTCGTTTCCTATCCCTTTCATATCACACTGTATTTTTCCCAGCTCTTTAGCTTCTCGCACCCACTTCAGCCCTAGGGTGCAGGCTTCTAGTCTGAAAGCCCTCTGCGCTGTGGAGATAATGAACTTCTTGACAGCAGCTGTGTAAATCACTGCTGTAGATTGTTGTGTCAAATAGGTAGGAGCACATGGGAGGCTAATCCTGCAGTCCAAACAGGCAGTATAGACGTCCAATGATACTCTGCATTAGGAAATGGAAAGCCAGTATTTCTTCGTGGCATTCTGTTCGGTAATTCTATAGTGTTAAATCTGTTCCTGAAGGGGTATGGTGACACTTAGTGTCTCTCCATTGGTTTTCATTTGTTTCATTTGGAGACCTGACAAACCAAAAGTATTGGAGGGCTGTTAGTCTTAGCTGAGTAGATACGTATTGAAAGAACCCTGTACATAATTTTAACAGACCTTGGCATAATTAACAGGATCTTCTAGGAGGGGCCCCAGGACTAAACTGGGCAGGATATCATGGTTAACTTTTGCAGACATTGAGAGTGAAGGCTCCTGGCAGGGCAGCTGTCTGACAGGATGCCGGTGCAATGAAGAACACTGGTGTTAACTTATCCATTTGTGTACCAGAATAAACAGATGGCACCATTAGTCTTATACATGGGGTTTTTTTCCTTTTGGTGCAGATATCTAGTGTCTTCATGAACACAAAAGTTTAAAAGAAAATGAAGAAGAAATGTATGCTAGCTTACTGGCTGCTTTATTCCTTACCTACGAGATTTCTTTTTTTTTTTTTTTTTTGAAGAGTAGAGTCTCATGAGTGCTGTCCTCAAGTTCAGTTTCCTGGTTGAAAATCTGCATGCGGTAATGCAATATTCTTCTCCAGGAAAGATTTTTATGGCATATGTAAATGAAATAAGACCAGCCCCTGGTGGTATTGACAGGATGCTGAGAAGGAAGCTGACTGTGTATTATCGTGCTTGCAGCTTAGGTCATTCTCACCGAACCCTGCAGCTCTGTGAGGTTCAGCTGCTTGGTGGATATGACTTCGCATTCTTTCAGTGACCCTTTGTAAAACACTGTTTCATTAATGAGAAATATTTTTTCACAGACAATTCTCCCTAGCTGTAGAAGATATCGAATCAGATGTGTAATAGTTCTGTTTATACAGGCATAATTAAAGAAATCTGAGGGGGAATCTGGCTTAAGTTTGGTGTAAACATATTACAATGGGAATAATGACTTTCTTTTGTGATCACTGAATTCTGGATTGAACTGGTCTCTCTAAATTTCAGTTCCTTTGGGACTGGTGTGGTTTCCTCTGGTTAAACTGTTCAGAGAAACTTTGATTTCTATCAATTTCTTTGTTTCGAAAGCAAAGACTTCTGCTGGGATTAGAATGGGATTTCAGCAGACACAGCAAACATGACTGGTAGATGGGTGTGCCAGAGCAGTTTCCAGGCTCACTGTGGCATTAGATTTATTGCCCTTTTAAAAAGTCTTCGTTTGTGTCAACAAGTTGGATTGAGGGAACGTCACAGATCTCTTTCAGGAACAGGAGAAAAATTATTCGGACAAAACCGATCCTCTATGTCTTACTGTGTACTTCCTAAAATATGGTGTGTGTTGGTGCACTTCTTGCAGAAGTCAAGTTACCGTATTTCACAGCTGGAAGCTTCCCTGGGATTCTGGAGCACTGAGTAATATTTATTTCCTGTGTTCAGGAAGCAGTAACCTTTTTGTCTGCTTCCCATAGTGCTGTGTTGGAAGCAAAGCTTCATGCAGGTTCTCTTCCCTTTTAGCAAATATGTACAGCAGGCAGTGAGATGTCCTTTAGTGGATAAATTGGTTGTCTCCACCACGTATTCTCTATTTAGAAGGTATGTTCGTAGTAAAGCTGAGGAGCTTCTGTTAAGCTAAATACTAGCAGGCAAGACCAACAACAGGAAGTTTTCTGTAGCAGGAAAATAGTCTGCCTGATGCAAACCTTGTTGCACCATGTGTGCACTGAAAAGCCCTTTGACATTTACTCAAATGGGTAAATGAGCGGATGCGATTATCTAAACCAAGGTAGTTAATTGAACTCTAGAAATCTTTCAGTTATATAATGGTGGCTGATGTTTTGTCATCGAATAGATAATACAGTTAATACTGAGACACTTGCAAGCCATGTGTTCTGAATATCCAGTGCTGTGTAACAGAACTGCTGCTCTCCCATTCTCCTGTCTAAGTGGTGACTCTTCCCCCATATGATTATGTGAGCACCTGTATTAACTTATACAGTGTGTTTGCTTTTCACATTTACTTGAAGTAAGAATGAAGGCATTACTTGAGGTAAATGTACTTTGGCAAAATACTGGTTTAATGTTTTGGCTGATTTTGAGATTGCTTTCTATGTTAATAGATGATTTGAGAATGGTTAAGGGGAAATATTTGGGGTGTTCTTGCGTGTACACTATATCAGACTGAGCCCTTGGGTGGAAAACCCATGGTGCAATAAAACCTTCTGCTTTGTAATCCTCTGCTGGTGAGACCTCTTTAGGATTTTCTTCTCCATCACTTTGTCTTACCAATTTGCTTTGCCTTCTGGAAGGGTGTTATGAATTAGGCATGTAAGAAAACTGCCCCCAAAGAAATTAAGGAACAAAAATATCAGTAAATGTCAAATTTTATGGATGACGAATTTAATTCTTGTTAGTTGTCTGAATAGTTTTAGGAATAGCAGTAGCTGTGCTTTATTTTACTAAGCTTTTGATTCTTGAGATGATTCCCTTAGTGTTCATGGTTAAAGTCTGAATAGTCTCCTTAAACCTTTCCATGAATATGGCATGTTCTTTTTTATTTTTGTTGGTTAGCATTGAAGGAAGGGAGAAGCTGTGGTACACAGGCCATGAAATTAAGTTAAATCCTTGAATTTGCCTTCTTTGTAGTTAGCTTTATATTCGAAGTCATTACCTTGGGATATTTTTGTGAATATCTAGATTATCCTGTCATATTTTTTTCTTAAAGGTTACTTCAGCCTTCAAGTATGTGATTTGTAGAAAAACTGAAGAGATAAGCCTAGAACAGAACAAGAGCAAAGGGGACCCTGCAACACAGGAGTGTACAAACTGACATGTGCTTTGACAAATGTAGACTAAGGTCAAATCTGAGGCAAGGAGATGATAGCAGACCAAGCAGATTAATCCCTAATGCTCATGAAAACACTTATTCTCTTGTGTGAACTGTCCCCCTTCCCCAGAAAAAAAAATAGGGTGTGTAAGTAGAAAAATAAACTTGAATTTTCAATATTCATAAATATTGTAATTTTCTAAAATCTCTTGTACATTTGAACTGTTTTACTAACTTTTCAAGTTGTTATCGTACACTGTTAATCAGTGTTAACTGGTTTCCTTTTGCTGAGAAGAGAAACTTGTAGAAAAGCAGGTGTACTGCTGTCAGGATTTCAGTTCAAAGCAGTAAGATCAGTTACCTGGTATGACAAAACATTGTGTTTTCCTGCACTAATTGCTCTCCTGGTCATTGCAGTTTTTTAATGAGAACATAAGCTGGATTCTAGCTTTCCTTTTCCAAGACATTTTCAGTAGGATATATCGATATTTAGTGGATAATACCTCAGTATAGCTGTTCTTTAACTAGTGCTAAATCTGTACAGAAACTCATGTTTGCTGTAGTTGTCACCGAATGATCTTAAAACTGGTTTCATAATGGATTGTCTGTGGTGGACCAGACCCAGTCTAGCCTAGTTTTCTGTTTCAATGTGACGGGTAGTAGCTGCCTTGAATGTGTATATAATTAATGAATGTGAGAACTCTTCTGTCAGCAGCTGTATCTGCATCTTGTTTTCATAATCTTTGATTATTTTTTCTTTCATAAATTTTAAATGTTTTTTCCTGAAAATGTTTAAGCTCTAATCTTGATTAGAGATTTGTCTGTAATCACACCTTGGACAAGAGGGTGTTATGTACTGTGCAGAGCAAGTATTTCTTTGCTTTTAAATCTGTCTCGTTATTTCATTGGATGCCATAAAGGTTTTGCTTGTTAGAAATGATGAATAATGATTTCCTGGCTGCTTCTCTTGTCCCCACCTCCTTAAATGAACCTCTAATATATTGACTTTTAGTTGCCTTTTTCAGACAAAATATCCTTGTTCAAAAGCACTTCTACATATTTGATCTTCCCTGCTTCCCTTTTTTGTTAAGACCTCTTCTCTCTTAAACTGATAAAAAGATCTAAAAGATCTGCCTGGTATGAGTGTGGATACACCATGGATTTATGCACTAGTACAATGAGAGGTTTTGTCACTTATATTTTGTGGATTTATAAAGTTATTTCCTTCTTGGGTTATAGCTGAGCAATTACTTTACATGGAGCTGAGGTTCCTAGGTCCAGAAATACAGTTTACTCCAAAGCTTTGCCTAACAACTAATATGCTGAAGGTCTGTTAACATCTGGCTTCTAGCTAGTCATGTCCCAGACAAGGCCAGAAGGACTGAGACAAAAGGCTGTTGGCAGAGCTGAGAAATAGCTATCGTGTCTCTCATGTCTGAATTTGAGATGCATGAAGTAGGCCTCCATATGTGTAAATGATTTTAAGGGCTGTCTTTAGTATGTGTATGTCCTGAAGGTACCCCATGAAGCAGGCTTAAGTGTCCTTTTTAGAGGCTGGGAGTCTAAAACCACAGCTACCTTTTTTGGGGGGGGATCAGGTTTAGGTAAGGTGTACTATGCATCTGCTGTTGAGCTACTTGAAGAGGACAGGACAGAGGATCCTGATTCCTAAATCCTGTTCCTGTTGTTGCTTCTACCAGTTATCCAGAGGGCAAAATGCCTCCATCTCCTCTAGCTTTATGCCGTCCCCTGAAGTGGACCTACTCATCTGTCTGTACCTAAAAAAGAATTCAGTTATACTTACGTGTTTTGTGCATCTGGGACATGGTCAGTTAAATCTAGCCAGAGATTTATTTTCTTAGCACTTAAATAACTTCCAATTACAGATTACACGTAAGGAGGAAAAAAAAAAATCATGAACCCTGGGAGGGTAAAACTTAACACACTGCAGCCAGAGTCTGTGCTACTTGTGACACACTTGAAAGAGCTGTAGACCATTTGTTCAGATTTATTTTTGTGTGTGTGTCTTAGTGTTCTTCTGTAAACACCATAGCCACTTTGTAGAAAAATAGGGTATTGGGGCTAGTTGAAAGGTGAAAATGTTTTCACTAAAGTAATGCCGGAGAAGTTTGTCACTGGAAGCTCTCCAGTGAAAGGATGTTGAAAGAAAGGTGAGTCAGTGAAATGGAAGACAGAAGAAGGAATTTTGAGCAGCATAAAGAGGAAGGAGGGAGGTAATGTTTGTTTTTCCTAATTATGATTTCAGGAGAGTAACTGGCTGCAAAATTACTTAATTATCTTGTGTTTATTGTAAACTCCGATGCTTTTTCTGAAGACACCAGAAGTGCTTTTGCTTCATAAATCATACTAAATCAAAGCACTTTCATTATATTAGAGTTCCCTAAATTGATGTCACAACTTAAGAAAAACACTTTTATCTGCAAGCACTTAAGAATGCTGCCACTTTCAGAACCATGTAAGACATTAGGAGCTGGCTTGTTCAACTCCTTTCAGCTTTCATGCTGACACGTACCATATTGAAGACATTGGTTGTTTGTATAATACTTGGTTTGATCTTTTTCCCTGGTACTTTCAGTACTGTTGAATCAATCAAAGGATTTATTGCTCTGTTGGGCATTAGCATACATTTAGATGTTTCTGCATTAAGAACTGTTCGCAGAGGAAAAGGCTTTTATGTCAAAAAGGAGAGTAAACAGTATGACCGCAGCTGCTTTGAGCTGTGCTGTTCTTTCTGACCCGTGTATATTTCAAAATGAGCCTGTTTGTACTAGCAATTATTACAGTTCGTGTTACATGGTTGTGAAGGGTTCCCTCTTCCCCCTCGTCTTTTTTTTTTTTTTTTAATTTTAGTTCCTTCAGTCTTTCTCGCAGCTAGGCAAAGGCTACAAATGGCGAGAGGATTCTCAGTGGCTCTTGTGATGGTTTGCTTCGTTCATTGATTAGCATGCACAATTGAGTTCTTTATCCACTGCTGCATGATGTACTGGGAATAGTATTGCAAAGACAGTTGCTAAATAGTGAGAATTTCTGCATGACATGTGAGTGTAACTCTCCTTGGAAAATTCTTAAGGTGAACCTCTTGGGAGAACCCAGGTCTGCAGAGGACTGACTGATCGTCTGGACCTTATTCAAGCCTCACTAACATCCGTGGAGGGATTAGCTTTAAACTGGGCTCATAGTGGTTACTGTCAGCTATTAGATTCAGTAAAGAGCCACTTAAAATGTGTCTGTGGCTCTTGTGGTAGTCTTATTTATGCTTGTTTATTGGTGTCACAGATACGTAGTCAAACATAGGAACAGGTAGCGGGGAATAAATGTGTTGTTCAGATATAAAAGGCTGGGAAATCTTAATGTAGAAGTTAGCATTGACCATGATAATTACGGCACAATGCAACTGAAAAGGTTTTTGTTGGTTTTAGAACCTCTGTGTCTTCGAGCAAACCTCTTCTTCATAGTAAAACAGAAATATGTGTGACAAAGCATTTAGGAAGATTCCAACTCCAATACATATGTTAAAGGTTCATCGCAACTGTTAGACAGAAATGAGGCTAATGGTCAGTTTTCAGTTCTACTTCTTCCTGACCAGTTTTCTCAAGTTAGGAGAACTAGATCTAGTACCCAATTTCCTTTTATCTTGCAAAGGTGAGTGAAAGAAACTAGAAACATCTGTCACTACAAAGTCTGACTTTTCTGAAAACTGTGTTATGATCAGACATTATGCACTAATGAGATAAAAATGTTAATTTTTGCTAGGTTTGGAAATAGTAATGTGGAGAGTGTTTCTAAAAAATGTAAGTCCTTGAGAGCTGACCCTTTTGGAAGGAATCTCTCCCATGTGGAACTTCCTTGCTGGATCAGAGCAGTTTCTGTTGTCTGCACTGGCTGTCTAGCTCTTTCAAGAGATCTGTTTATTTCTTTTGATGGATTGGCTTTTATGCCAGATGTAATTTTTTTTTTCTGAAGAGTCTGTGGCATAAAAATAATGAAGAAATTTATTAGTGTCTACCTAAAGTGTTCTTAACTTAAAGTTGCCAAGTCTAATGTATCCACTGTTAAAATACAAAAAATACTCAAGGAAATGATGCAAAGTTATTTATATAATTTCAACACCAGTGTTTTTTTCAGGCAAAAGAAAGGGCATGATGTGATGGTGAGGAGAGCCTGAAGTGCTGATGGATGAGGAAAAGGCAAGCTGGAAGGAGAAAACTGTTTACCTGGGGAAGGTGCTCCAATAACACGGGATAATGACTACATGCAGGGGAAGGAGATGAGGTCACTTCTCTACTGCAGTGCCCAGTTATACTGTGTCTCACTGGAGACCTTCAGCACACAAGACAACATGTGTACTAAGCATACTTGTTTGTAATCCAAGCCTTACTGTGTGACAGAACCACATGCGAACCATCTTCAGTGACCGTATCAGTCCTTCAGTAGGAAAGTGCTTTTGTTCTCACTAAATTGAGACTTCAGATGTAGAACAGTCTAGATGGAAGGGCCTTCTGGAGGCCTCCTGCTCAAGGCAGGGTTGTCATCCACAGTAGGTCATATCAGCCATGACTTTCAGTAGTTGAGCCACAGAAAACGCTTACGGGCAGAGATTCTAAAATCTCTGGCAAATCTTTTCCATTGCTCAACATCTTCATGAGAACGTCTGTGATATCCAACCTGGACCGCCCACTTTGCAGTCTGTGACTGTTGGCACTTGTTATATTGTTTCATAGTTTTTAAGTAACTCCATTTTAAGGAGTAGTACGCTGTTGTTAAACTACTCTTTACCTGCACAAGCCCAGGTGACACAACCTCTTCTTACAGGTTATGTATTTTAGATCCCGGACCATCTTAGTAATTATCTGCTGGATTCTTTACAGTTTCTCTCCTTCTCTTTTCAACTTGAGCTTTAAACCTGGACATGTTATAGATGTTATCTTACCTGTGCTGAAGAGAGGGCTGATAATAACTTATGTCTTTGTCCTGGCCACATTTGTGGACTGGGTCACTACCCAGTACACAGTGTGCCTCGATCACACTAACAGTGCACTTCTGGCTCACACTGAACCTGATGCCCATCATAATGACTAGGTCCCCTCCAGTGGGGCTGCTATTCAGCCATTTCTCAGCCTGCACTAGTACATTAGGTTCTTCTGTCCCAGGTGTGGAGCTTTGCCTTTCTCAATGAAGAACTCGGGGACTAAGCCAACAAACCTCAGAATTTCTCAAGGTTCCTCTGATTAAAAGCCCTGTGATACCTTGTAATCTAGTCCCCCTAGTTCATCATTATCTGCAGACTTGCTGAGGGTATCCTCTTTGTCAGCATCTGGGTTGCTGGTGATGTCGAGCAGGATGGGTCATCATGGTAACCTGACTGTTGCCAGCTGGGCACTGAATGTTTGACCTTATTCCTGTGAACTATATTTTATACAGAGAATAATGTATTAGTTATGTCTCAAATACATTAAAACAGTTGGATCCTCACTTGGGTTAATCACTCTGCTGTGCTCCAACGGCATGTTGGCTTGCATTTGGGGTGTTATTTGTACTGGATATGAAGAATGTGAATGAGAATAAAATCTGTATTCCTAAAAATTAAACAGCAGGGTATCTACAGTACTATTACAGCTAAGTGCATTTAGAGAATAAGCAGATTTTCTGTTCCATGTAAATTGTTTGGGGTTTTTTTGCATCCAGAAGACTTAGTAATTTACTTTTTTTGGCATTCAATCTGTTTTTATAGCGTTATTTTAATCCAAAGTGTTAGCTTTGATTTTTTTTTTTTTTTAAAAGTCACGATCAAGTGTGAGTGTAAGGCTATTAGTAGTCTCTAATCTTGATGTTTTTCCATTATACTCATGGGAGAGCTGCTTGTATATCTCTCGATCTTCATGAACTGAGTGTTTTGACCACTTTCATGTTAATTAGAGCTGCTGAGTTCTCCTCCTGGAATTTTGCAGTAGTAACCTTTGACTATGCCTTGCGCATCACTGCCAGCAAACTTCTAGCAACAGTACTGTGACCCTGTTTGGAGAAAGAGGGTGCAGAGAATCTTATCAAGGTACACGAAGTGAAGTGGTTTTTCAAAACTTAAGAAAATACAGTGCCTTGAAGATACATGCTGGCAGCCCAGCAACACAGCCATCTACTTCGGCAGTGAGGGTACAAGCTGTGCCACGTGACTCTGACAGTGAATTCACATATGCAGTTGTCATCACCAAAATGACTGGCACATCTGATTTTAGGAGGCTTGTGATCAGCCTCTTGCCTACTGTCCCCATCAGCCCCCTGGCTCTCTTGGGCACAGTTTATTTAAAGATCATATTTACATTAGTATGCCTTGTGTCCTGCTTTGCAGACTAGCTTGTATCATAGACTCATAGGATGTTGTGAGTTGGAAGGGACCCACAAGGATCATTGAATCCAACTCCTGTCCCTGCACAGGACCACTCCAAATTCACACTGTGTCTCGGAGGGTGTTGTCCAAGTGCTTCCTGAATATTGTTAGGCTTGGTGCTGTGACTTACCTCCCTGGGGAGACTGTTCCAGTGAGCTAGCAGGAGCTGGTAGAAGGTACTGTATATCTGCCAGGTCCTTTGAACATTATAGCTTTTCACATTATCACATCTATGTTCAGCTTCCACATGTCTTAAGAGCTTACCAGTTGCCAGGTTGTATTTGAAAGTGGGGGCTCTTTTTACCTCAGTAGCCTATTTGATTATGGAATTATTCTCAGTGTATTTTGAAAATGAGTTGCTGTTTGAATTTTGCCAGTGGGCTAAATATATAAATTCTGACATATAGTGAACAGGTTTATGGAAGCCTAAGTTCAGAAGTATTAGCTTGTAACTGAAAAATAAAATTAAATTTTACTGTGTAAATTGAGAGTTGACTACATGCTGCTACGAAAGCCGTATTATTAAGTGAGGTGAGCATGCATAGGCTTTAAGCTTTTCTCTAGACAGAAAGCACTCTAAGCCGACTTGCTTTTCATGGCTGGATTTAAAGAAAGCATTAGCTTAGCCATACTGATACACTCGGGTACATGTGGAGAGTATCCTGTTTAACTCACAAAACCCCCATTCCTGCTTCCTATAGAGGCCGTGAATTTTTCAGCACTGGGCAAGTCGTCATTTTCCCTCCCAAGTTTTTTGACTTTTAATCTTGGTTGACACAGGAAGAGTGCCCGTGAATACAGTTTAACTCCTAGCATTTCCTTCCCACCCCCAATTTCCATGGTATCTTTTTAAGGAGATGTTTCATGGGATCTGGCTCATTTAGCTCTTCCAGTCGTATCCTATGCTATGGGTGATTTAAGTTACCGTAGCAATAACAAGGTAGCTCTGCCTGATACTTCAGATTCCATTGGCACTAATGACTTGGATGTGTTCAAGTTCAACATTACTGTGGTACTAATGGTCTGAAGCAGCCCAGTGCTTAAAATCACTCTAGCAGTGAGAGGACTCCTCTTGTGTTCCAAGACCAACATGGTATGAAAGTGGCATGGAAGGAATCTGTTCTCTTCTGCCCCTATGGGCTGATACTTTAGGCTGCTTCTCAGTTGTCCAGAAGTTCACCTTAGAAGACAAGTTAATAGATAAAGGAGTCATTATAATGCCTGCTGAAATGTTTCAAAGCTGGCTTTCTCTCCAGGAAAGAAGGTTCTTCAGGCAATATCCAGCTTGCTTTCAGGAAAAGGTTAACTTCAGAACTGTGGTGTTCTAAAGCTCCTTTTGTATAATTGTTCATGTGTTTAGTTTTTTTTTCTTTTTCTCCTGAAGTAAAAGGGGTGGCAGAAGGGGACATCTGCCCTGGCATCTCTTACTTAGCACTAGCTAAGCATGTCCTGTGAAACACGGGCTTGTGTGTTACCAAACTGGAACTGCAGCGTTTTGTGTCCGTTCTGTAAAGATGCAAAGGTTTGACGTTGTGAAGACTTGGCTTCTAGTTTTGTGTTCTTAGTCTAATTCAGGAGCAAAAATGTTGGCCTAGTTTGAGCAATTAAGCAAAATATTTGTGCTTTTTTGACTGTACTCCATAGAGCACTGTCTTGTGCGAACCTCTGTCTGTACTAGTAGGACTGGTTCTGTGGTCAGAAATATGGATGAGATTAAAACTAAAAATCATATGTGCACAAGAGAATCAGCTCAGAGTTGAGACACATGCAGGAAGTGAAAACTGCAATTTCTTTGCATTTTTTCAAAACTCATGAAAATATTCAATAACAGCAAGGTAGCCAGCTTGGAGCTTTCCAAAAAGACATAATTCTGAAGTCACTGCAAGTTTGGAAAAAACAGGGAGTTGAGTTTTTGAAGCTTTTCCTTGTGTTAAGCACTTCAGGCTTGTGCATATACTGTTAATAAGAGCACTAAGGAGCAAGCATGGACACTGCTCTGTGGTTGACCATCCTGTACTATTACAGTACTCCCTGACTGTGCCTGGACTGCTCAAAAATGCCTGGACAAGCTTCTCAGGACAGTCAGCTCAAACAATTGCGGCAGGTGTGAGACTGGACAAGGTTGGCTTCCTCTTTCCTGGCAGTTGCCGGTCCTATCACAGGAGGTGGTATGCTCACGTCCTCTGTGATAGCCTGTGATGTGCGTCTTCGGCAGACATGCTCTGCTCTGTGTCAGGGTCCTCACACTTTAAAGGTGCTTGAAAATCAGGGGTGCAGGGGACCAATATATGTTGTGTTCACTCTGCTGTCTGTTTTCCTATTTTGTTGTTACAGAAGCAGCTGCTGTTAATCACTCTTTTCGCAAAACACAGAGCATTTATGTATTGTAAACCTGAATATGGAAAAATTCACCCAGACTATGATAATGTTGGAACTGTGTGTTTGAGGCTTATAGATGCCCTAGCAATATGGCCATGTTAGTGGCAGGTCATAGGCAGAGACGGTATTACTAAACCTTCTTGATGAAAATTTAGTCCATTTATGGTATAGGTGGTGACTGAACACAACAGAAGCGCCCCCTTACCGTAGATGCTATGTTTTAATGCTTAAATTTAATAATGAGCTTAATCTGTAACTGACATTGTTGTACAACATTATTCCTTTCTTTTTACTCCTTCCCCACTCTTTTTTTAGCAGTTGCTTGTATTGAGTCTGAGGTTAGAGGTTAAAGTAAAGATTCTTTCTTGCAGCTTATGTTTGGGAGTAGTGAGCGTGCTGTGAATGTTTTTCTGTAAGTTAATACATAACCTGGCTTTGAACAGTGTATAGATTTAATAGTTGACCAAGACTGAGCTCGTCCCAGTCAGACTTCAGTTGTTGATGTCTTTTCTATCTAAAAGTGGTCTGAATTTTAATAATCCTGGTGGGAACACCCCAGTGCTGAACTTACCTAGCTGCAGAGGTATTGTAAAAACCAGACGTTAGGTTCATTTTGGTTTTGTTGTTGTGCGGGTTGTTTTTTTTTTTTAATATGTCTAAAGATTTAGGGACTTCACCAGCATTTTTCTTCATGGTAAATAGAGACTGAACTTCAGGGAAGGGTGGAAAATAGCTTGCATTTCTTCGGCATTTTCTTGAAAAAAATTTTTTTGGAGCTGATACAACATGACCCTGACTTTTGGGGAATACTGATAATTCTGAAATGGGAAAGCTTGCTCTTTAAGAATAGATGGTACTGTAATTTTGGGTAATGAGCCTGGTACACTGCAGCCTTCTGACAACAACTACCGAGTAATGTACCCTGGTTGGGATTGCTTGTGTCTGTTCCAGGAGCATGTAATTCAGAGTTCCTAGACTTTTCAATGGTAATGTGTAGTTGTAAGTTGATCACTTATATTCATTCTCATTTTGAATTCCAGGAGACTTTTTTTGTAGAGAAGGGGGAAGAAGAAATCATGCAGAGTTTTTGGAACTCAGAGTGAAGTAACAAAACTGTCAGTGCTTGTAGCGCTGCTGAAATGAAAAACTCTCAAATCTGCTAGCTACATCTCCCTTCATCTTCCTCCTGCCTTTGTGGTTTGTTTCTCAGGTATATGATCCTGAAAGAAGCAGTAGTTTACAATAGGAATGCTGTCTGAAGCTGCTGTATTTTGTGTTTCTGAGCTGTGGTTAGTGTGGAGGGGCAGAGTGCCTGTCAGGTAGCAACGCTGCCCACATGGCACGGCTGATGCTACTGCAGTGTTTGCTGTTCTGCCTCTAGAGGCAGGTGCTCACCCTGGCTCTCCCAGTTGATCAACAGATCAACTTCATCGCAGGGCAGAGCCTTGCTCAGTGGCCTCATGTGCTTATTAATGCCTCCAGTCTCAACTGTTGCTTGATTACATTGTGTGTTGCTAAAGTCTGTAAACAAGTCTGCTGTGTGAAATGCACAGGTGCTCGCTCTCTGTGCATAGCCTCAAGGTTATGAAAGCACTAAGCTGTACGTTTTATAGGTTGATTTAGGTTTTTTCCTTCTGCCATTAGAAAAAAGCCAATTTCTGTGCTGCATGAGAACTGCTCAGGCTGATGAGCATGGAAATGAATGTGCCTTCATCAACTTGGTGTGAGGGAAGCTCAAAATTAATTTCATACATTAGTTTCACTTTAACAATGTATTATAACTGTTGCCACTAGCAACTGTTGTAGTCAAAAATGCAAAATAGTCTTCCATTCAATGCTGTGTTTATGCCAACTCATCACTTTCCAAACAATTTGCTTTCCAAACTAGAATTTTCCTATTTAATCTTTGCCCCATAAAGAAGGTTGGGGGAAGGGCAATCAAGACAGAGACATGCAGGGAGGGATATCAAAGAGGAGGATGATGCTGACTTGAAACTTAACCCTGTGTTCACTGGGGCATGGAGTATTATATCACACTGCTTAATACATTTAATTCATCTCAAAGAGATTAGTTCATAGTCCTTGTTCTCTGGAGATCATTTTAGTGACAACTGCGAATGGCAAATGAGTTGTCAAAATATGGAGCGCAGGGGGAAAATTCTTTAGTGAAACATACATACAAAAAAAGGAATGTGTAGTATTAGAAAACAAAATCTTCGGGATAAACTGGTACTGAATGAATTTGGGTTTTCCTCTTCAGAAGAGTGTGTAAGATTAAGTGGCTTTATAACTACAGAGAGAGCTTTTTATTTTAAGAAGGCATGTCTATTATGCCTGAAGTGATGCAGAAGGAACTATTTTGGTAACTATTAAATTAAAAAGAAACGACACATTCTGTGAGCATATATGTAGGGGGTTGTGGATGTGTTTTGACTTAGAGCTGTAATTGGCATCTGAAGTATCCTGTTCTGGATAACCTGAAGTGTAGAGGTAATATATGTTGGTGTTCAGAAAGTCGAGTGAGTGGCCTGTCAGGTTGAAAAACTGAAGGAAGATTTTTTTTTTTCCCCCCCTGTATTTACAGCAAGGTGAAATGAGACTCATAAGTGAAATGGGATGTAAAACTTTTCTTAAATAGACTTGAAATCAGTTTGATAAATTTGCATGAGTGAAGCAGTTTGGAGGATGGCCTGCTCAAGAAAACAATAGTACAGAGAAGTGAGATTGCAGCTGAAATAACAGAAGCTGTGGTGGTTTTCACAGAAGCCAGTAAAGGTTTGCTAAGACTTCATTTGTCTGTGTTCAGAAGAGATGGGACGGAGGAAATTACTGTAGAAATGAGTTATCAAGAGCTGGAAGCACAGTCAAGAAGCAAGAATTTTAAGAGAAGGGAAGGAGGATGGGGTGTATCAATCAGTTCAGCGCTTGGTGGGTGTATCAATCAGTTCAGCATTGGGTGCTTATGTCAGCAGGAAGCAGGAATTCCACCTTCCCAGACAGCAAGAGAGCAAAAGCTTGTGCACCTGATCAATTTGAAAGTATTTAGCACTGCAGTAATGCAAGATGGGTTTCATTCTGTGTAATCTTACATGTCAGTAGTAGGGTTTCTTCATGTGAACTAGTTACCTTCAGCCCCCTTTACCTTGGTGGAGAGAAAAGGGCACTTGTGAGAGGAGATAAACTGTATACCCTTAAAGTAGACGTCTAAAATAAGCCAGATGAATTGCACTCCAGAAGTGCCTGTTTCTCCACATTGACTATAAAAGGAGCGTAGTGTGATTAGTGCAGATGGAGATGTCTCCATTGGAGGCACTTATATTTACTTGGATGAATTCCTTTGGTGCTTTTTGTGAACGTTAAAGTATCCATCAATTTACTTAGTGCTGTCTCCAAAGTTCTAAGTACTGCACCAGAGCCAGGCCCTGTGAAATCATGGTTGTCAGCAGGTGAAGGAGATTTGGAGCACTTGGTAAATGAAAAGCATTCAATGTAATGCATGTTTTGAGTTGATATAATGTGTGCACGTTTTTGTTCACTCTTCTGCAGTGTGGGTTATTGCATCATTATAAGTCTATCCAAGATATCTCGAAGCATCATTATTGTAATTCAAGACTAGCTCTTGTTTGGATGACACATAGTTGAAATTTGGGCCCTGGTGTGTGTCAGGAGAAATCAATGTGTAATTAAAAACTGCGAAATATGATGTCATGGTGACATTCCTTGCTTTCTGAGCATTACTTCTAGTAGTGTGTTAATTTATCATGTTGCTTTTTCTGGGGACCAATGCATAAATTTAAATGTCAATATTATTGATAGCTCTCAGCTTTCTGGGCTTTCTCCCATCTCTGCCTTTTCTGAAGATGAGGTCACTGAGCATTTTGATGTGCTAGTGTATTTTACGATAGAACAGGGTAAAATCATGTTCACTGCAATAAAGGTAGGCTCTTAAGGGCCTCTTGTATTGCATTAACAAGGCATTTCAAGGAAGTAGAATATCGAATTAATGTTTCATGTTAAAGACATTAATGTCTTCATTTAATCCCTGTTACAGCAGGGAAGCAAGAGGAGGTAATACTTGAAACAGCTTCCTTCTGTGCCTTCCTCTTTCCACAAATGAACGTTACAAACTTAGATGTGTGGGTAAGAATCTTAAGATTCTTAAGATTCTGTGTGGGTAAGATGTCTTAAGAGTATTTTGTATTGAATTGGGGGTGGGGGAAATACGGAGTCTTCAACAGAAATGCTCTAGTTTCCTTGCTTTGGGGGAGAGGACCCACAAACAAGAAAATCCCTACAAAAACCAACCCATGTAGAGGGAACAGGAGAGTGCTGAGACTCAGTATCAAGCTGTGCGTTGTTTGGGTGTGGAGGAGCTTGTGGGGTGCCTCCTCTTCATGGCCTTGTTTATATCCAAACCATCTTACATCTTTTATACATTACCTAGTATTTTTCTGTCTATTTTATAGGATAAATGGACTCCAGTAAAGTTTGCCTAACTTGTTTTTTATTAATCATGTCTCTTTGTATACAGTCTCATATACTCTATATTATACTCTAGCAGGGCCCTGCTTCACTGGGTACTTTAGTCTTGAATGCAACAAATAAAACTAATCATTTCCTGAAATAATGTATTTGTATTTCCCTCCTGTGGCTTATGTCTGTATACTTTGAAGCATCTGCAATGACGCAGCTGTAGTTTAAGGGCCTGTGTGAGAAGTGTTATTTACAGTTACTATCAGTTGCTCTCATGCATCTTTAACTGTGCAATAAATAGATATGCATAGGGACAGAATTAAGAAACTATTTCTCACTGCTGATAGTATCTTGTGGAGCATAGCTGACCTATGTGACACAGGACTGGTTGTGCTGATTGTGTCCTTCCCATCTCATTTGTGACTGCATCTATTTCGATATTTTCACTGAAAGGTGATGGAGCTGGTGTGAATTTGTGAATTGCTCTGGTTGTCCCATAAGTATTCCTGATGAAAAAAATTGAACTGGAAGATCCTCTATTTGTGCTTGAATCTCTTCTTAAAGAAATAAAGCTTGAGCAAACCCTCCAGCAAAATGCTGAGTAGAATCATAGAATATCTCAAGTTGGAAGGGACAAGTAAGGATCATGGAGTCCAGCTCCGTGCTTCTTGCAACACTACCTAAGGCTAAACCGTAGGAGTAGAACTTTTCTGAACAGGCAGAATGTATCGGGTAAGAAGTTTTCTCAGAGATGTGTGTACCTGGGCTGAAGAAGTAAATGCAGACTGAAGATTTAAAGCCACTGGGAGCTGATCTGCAGAAGTTGGTTGGAAGCCACTTACAACATCCTCTGTGGAAACCAGCTGTGTTACTGTTCTGTGCTGTGTCCTGTGCTATTTTTTTCATGAGGCTCATATAAATACGAGAGGGACCTTAAAGTATTTGATAGTAAAATATAGTACTGCATTATATGAGAAGTCCTTACCCTTGCCTGCTTCCACAGTTCCCTTACGGATTTAAGTGACCTCAGGATGATTAGGTCCATGTCTTTCTGAGGGTCCCTGGCTTTGTGCTGCATTTCTCTCCTACCTTCTTCCCAAGGTATAGTGCTTTGTGCCCTCTCTTGCTGCCACCCATCCCATTACAGAGGGAGCAATGTGCTATCATGGCTTCAGTCATCTCATTCAGGGTGGAAACTGCTTTCTATGTTAATCTGTTAAAGGTGCTGAAAAAGATCAAGCAGGTTTGAGACTGAGAAGAACCATCCATTTTTCCATACCAGCTTTTACTCTCTCAAGAGCAAGGCTACTGGAAAGAAGTTCCAGAGGCAGGGAAGTAGCAGCTCTGCTGTATGGCTGACGCTTAACTGTATGCATCCCTTCCATCATCCACCAACACTTCATATTGCACAGCCAAATGCTGGATGCTAAACACGTTATAAAGGTACAGTCCTAGGTCCTCAGGGAAGCAGTTTGAGCAGGTACCTAAAGACTTGATCCTGTAGCTATAATTGTAGTATCTGAAACTTGACTTTTTCTAGGAGTATGTGTAAAAGAGAGAATCAGTCTAGACTAAGCTGATTGTTGCCAAAGACACTTTTGAGGAGAGACAGTAAAAATAATTTAGGTATAAGCAAACTTTTCCAGTGTGAACTTTTCTGAGTTGTGCTCTAAGAACCTTTGTTAGAAGCATTGCTGACTAGGGAATGAATACATGAGTAAGCAGAAGATTTTGATGCTGCTGATGTTTTGCTCACATCTTAGTTCTTATTTGGGTGTGTATCAAGGCAAGGTTTACACCCTGATATTGCTGAAGTGAGCTCTGCAGTGAAAGCCAGGGATGTTCTACCAAATGATAATTACCAATAACTGCCTGTCACTGCAAAATTTTTCCCTGAAGTAGTTAGTTCTTACTAGTGCTTTTTACTTTGAACTTATTCGTTTGTCCAGGAATCTTTGTGAACTTGGCTATTTCTCTTCCCCTTCCAAGTTATCACCTGGGGGAAGCTGCAGGTTAATAGTGTCCTGCGCTATAATCTTCCCGTTCATTCATGTAGACAGCCTATCAAATGTGCAGAAATGGACCGCAGCTCTCATCAGCTGGCTAAGGGGATTAATGTAATCTAATACAGTGTGTTGTTACTGAGTAGATTACAAGGAGCAGGAGAGGTTTGGAAGCTGAGAGTGTGAGTTGGGAGGGGTGTAAAAACCCCTCAGGAAATCAGTAGGCATCTCAATTTGTAACTTTTGAAGTTAATATACCGTGTGCAGCAAAATGTGTTCTCTGGAGTCTGGGGATACACTTGATGGGGAGGAGTCAAAGAGGATGCTTGTTATAAAGCTTCTGTTTACAATAAAGTACAATCAAGTAATACTTTGTGCTGAAATCTTGTCTTAATTTCATGTTCTTAAAGGGAGTGCAGAAATATTTTTGGTGTTTAAAGCATATATCTAGTGTTTCCTGTAGCTTGTTTAGTCTTATTAGGCTTATAAAGATGTTAGTCTTTTTAACTGGGTGTTACGTAACTGTGGGTATAATTAACTTTTTGGTCAAGACAGTAAAAACACACTCTGTGTATGTTATGTAATAGTAAAATGTGTTTATATTAGGGCGTTCCATTGATTTGACAAATAATAGGTCATTAATGCCAGTCCACATCAGATCTCAAGTCACACCTACACTGCAGGCACAGAAATGAATACAGACTATATTAGCTTGCTTGACATGTCACGGTTAAACTGGACTTATAACAAGCTCGAGCATCTCTGCCACATTCTGGTCATGTCTGAAGTGTCTGTAGACAGGCTGCTAGGTTAAACTACAGATTCAGAGATGCTGTTCAGAGTCCGTCTTTTCTCATGCCTGTGTTACTTTAGGCATATTTAAACCAGGAAACTGCTTGGCTATTTCTAACGCGGTGAAACTGAAAACTAAATGAACACAAAGTGGATGTCTGAGAAAAGTGTCTGTCTGAGCAGGACCTTAGCAGATATGCATAACCCTCAGCTGCAGTGAAATAATTGCATGAGAGGACTACCAAAAGTATATGGTCCTGTGCACTGGAGGTGCCCCTGGGGCTGGTAAAGACACTGGGGCTGGTAATGGGCGCCTGGGCACTTGTCAGTCCCGTCCCTCCAGAACTGGCTCCAAGCCCTTCTGGAGCTCCTATTTTATGGCTTGAAGTCCTTGTTGACTGCCTATTCCATTCCTTGGTATTTTTATCATGTGAAGATTGGGGGGTGGGACAGAGGGGAGTGAGTGTGCATGTGTGTATGTATTTATGAGAGAAGTTAAAATTTGGTGCAGACTGTATTCAGAGCTGCTGTATAATTATGAACTGTCAGCTTTCATGCACTGTAGGTTGGTTAGTGTGTTAGAGTATTCTGTTGGTAGTTTAACTGGACCCCTATGGTGCCAAGCGTTGTTTTCATTGCTAGGTAGTTGAGTGCTTAATAAATCTATCCAGTGGTATTAAGTAAATCTTATGGACCAGTCAACTTTTGCCTGTTTTCAGCTTTTAGAAACAGGACAGCTGCTAGACTTTTCAGGTGGCTTAGTTCACACATTAATTTTGAGCTCAACAAATTTTTCTCAGGAACTCTTTTTTCCCCCAGTTACTCATCAAGTTGTTTTAAGAGGTGGTCAGCACTAAACAAAATCAAGGCCATAAACAAAATGGTAAACAAGATAACTGCTTTTGTTGATCAGCAGTAATCCAACCAGGTGTGTTAAAAGGCTATGTAAGCTGCTCCCACAGGATGTAGACTCTGGAAAAAATGCCATGTAAAAAACCTCTGTCTCCCCCATTCCCCAAGCTCCCCATTCTCCCTCTACTTTGAAAAGTAAAACTTTTAGATATCAGTTACATTCTTTTCATTGAGTGTTATGTGGCTGACGTGAGATGTGGAAAAGTTTTGTCTAAAGCTTTATTTAAAGGAGTATAAAATAGTTTGGAACTTTAACTAAAACTGATGGGGAAAGGAATTAGGGTTGTTTGTACAGATGGGGTCAGAATGGAAATATTTAATCTACGTGTAGGTATTTCCAGAATACCTCATACGATTTGGTAACCTGATCTACCTTTTCCATGAAAAAAGGGCATTTTGGGTGTCTTATCCAATTTAGTAACCTAGTCCTGAGTGTTTTTCCACTTCTCCCTAGTTTAGACTAGTTTAACTCAGTTGAATTCCATAAATTTTTATCAGACTGGAATTGATGTATAATGAAGGAAGCATCAGGTTGAAGTAATTACCAATGAAACTGATAAGAATATTCAGAAGTCATGAAGTCAGTCCTTTGTTTTAGAATTGGAACTCAGTAACATCATCACTGAAGTCAGACTTGCACTAGCATGCAAGGCGTATGTGAGATCAGGGAGAGGCCTTTCTTCTGATCCTAACTGTGTAGTCTGAGATGGGAAAGGTGGCCTGGCAAAGCGGGGAGTAAGCTGGAGCAGGGGATAAGGTAAGCCTGCAGTACCTTTTGCCAAACCACTGAAAATCTCTGATGGATTTACTTTCTGAACATATTAGTGGTCTTTCCCCTCTTGGAGCAAGATGCACTGCTGACAGCAGACAGGGAAGCCTGCACTGTTAATCTGTAAACCATCATAGTTGAAAAGGAAACTCCTTTCACCCGTGTTCCCAATATGATGTAACTTGTGTATGCTGAAGTGTATCAGGTGGGGCTGAGGGAGGAGAACAAAGCCTTAGAACCTCTCATCTGTATTTGGTCTCTTTTGCATAAAATATGAGCAAGTAGATAAATGTGGAACTCTCTTTAAAGCTAGTTTTTCCTTCTGAAATAGTTTGGCACAGGTTCTGAAGCTTAGTTGTTGAATAAATAAACTTCTTAACAACTGCCCTTTGATTATTTATAAATGTAGGTTACAGCTGTCCTTTTGGGAAAGGCACATACCTCATCATGTGAGAAACTGACAACTTTTTCTCTCCTTTTCAGAGTATCTCCTCTACAGAAGTCTGAAATAGTAGACATGGTCAAGAAACACGTCAATGCCATAACACTTGCCATTGGGGATGGTGCCAATGACGTAGGAATGATCCAGACAGCTCACGTTGGAGTGGGGATCAGTGGCAATGAGGGCATGCAGGCAACCAATTGCTCGGATTATGCCATTGCACAGGTCAGCAGCAAAAACCAGCAATTTCCGTATCCTGTTGTCAGAAATGCACTGTGCAACCATGTAGTGCTTCATGGCACTTGTTTGGGGTTTTTTGTTTTGTTTTTTTAATTCCCTCCACCCCCATGATGTATCCAAGAACTGTGACCAGTTCTAGAGAGCTGGTTAGCATTTTCATTTTAAGTATGTTACTTTGAGTGTTATTTGGGTGAGTGCTCCCAAACTATCCTGTCAAATTCAGCACTGATTACCTCAGCTGAAGAGAAGAGTAAAAAGCATTTTTTGTCTTATTGAAGAAACCAAGATGTAGAATAAAGACTTAAAGAAACATAAGAAAGGAAGGAGATGCTTCAGTTGCTGGATGTCTTCTGAATACTATTTACAGCTGAGGTGCTCTGTGTATGTGTTTGAGACTGATTGCAGGGCAAGAATTGATGGAGCTGACAAGAAGCAGAGGTGACCTGCTGTCTCCACAGTGATTTGTGAGCATCAATTGATGTTCACTTCTGGCAGGGTGTAGGCAGACTTGCTCTACCAAGTGATATGAAATATTATAATATTCTGATAGCTTCAGTAGGGGAGGTTTTGAAAAGGCACGGATAAAGCTCCGGTTTGCACAGAACTGTGTAATGTGTTAACCCTGCTATGAAGCAAAGTGGCAGTCTTGTATTGCTGCTCTACTCTGTGGTCTGATGAAGCACCCTGGCTTTCAAGCTTGAATAACTGAGACCTTTCATCAAATTTATCTTGAAGATTTTAGGCTGTTTTATTAAGGGCTTATTCTGTCATAAACAGTAGCATATTCCAAATACATAGCATTATAGGAGCTGCAATAATCATGAAGTCTGTGGTATCTTGTAATGATTTTCTCATTTTTAACTGCTGTAGACTATATAGCACTTCTGCTGTATAACTTAATTGAATGCTCTTTACTTAGACTTCCTCAGATTATTTGTTACTTCCATTTTTAATATGTAAGCTTAAGCAGCGAGAGTTTTGTCCATGGAGGGCCCTACACACTGAATTCCTTTTGTTAGCTGCAGTAATGTTAAATCTGAATAAGTAATCCATGTTCATGCATTGCTTCTTCATTAACTAAAATCCCTGTCTTTGGATTTAGCGTTAGAATGCAGAAGTAAGTTGCTGTTTGTTTAAATCCCAGTATAGCAATGGATCTTTAGTTCCATATGAAATAAAAGCTAGGCACACCAGCACAGAATTTTAACTTTCAAAAAATAATATAATTCTGTGGAACTCTATTTTTCTGTGACTGTGTAGAAGAGCTTTGTGCTGATTAGAAAACATATAAAGGTATCCCTCTTGTAAAGGAGACTAACCGTATATGATAGTGTATGGTTCAAAAAAAGTGTTCAAAAGAAAAACTTGATCTCCATGGGGTATATTTCTTTCAGCGAAGACATATAACTCTCACTAAAGTGTTACTGTATGTGCATGCCTTGAAGGCAGAATATGTTCTTATTGAGTAATTTAAGATGATCACTGTAATGTAGCATCTCATGTTCAAATGGTATTTCAAATGCAGTGGTGCCTGAAGTGGGCACTTATGGAAGAGAAAGTCGCTATATAGGCTTGTTCAGGGTTCCAGGGGGAATCAAAGCATAAACCAAACAAAAATAAAAAGGCAACTTGTCTGACTCCACTCCAAATAGCTTCTACAGGTGCAAAGAGCATCTGTTTTAATCATGCTTTTCCCTTGAAATGATACTGCACCAGTGATCCATATTTAGAGAATTCCCAAATTAAATGACCTAACTGTGTAGAGGGACAATAGTAGAATTTAATAACTTATTTCTCAGTAAAAGGCTTCATCATCTTAATCCAAAGAGCATCTGGTGCCTAGGGACTACTACTTTCTCTTAACTAGGGAAACTTCTTTCTTAAATGTTCATGTCTCAGTTCTCTTCGGAAAAATTTGGCTTGCAGTTTAGATGCATTTTCACTGTCTTAAATCCCCCCCCCCACCCCAATGGCATCACGTCATCCTTTAGTCGAGATGGGGAATATCTTTCTAAAAGATAATCTTTGTATAAAAAAGGTTATTCTAGTGTTGATACAGGCATGACTATGAAAACTAACAGAAAGAGTTTTTCCAGGTAGGCCAGCCAGAGGGTCGTATCCCCACTGAGGATTGTATCCCTACTGGCTCAAGTATGCCAGTGGCTATGCGTTTGTGTAATTTCAGTAACCAGCATCAAAACAAGTTTAATTCCTTGCTGCATCTTAATGGGACTCTTAACCAGTGTGAAGAGGCTCAGAACTGCGTTATTTGGTTTACTAATATCTTCCTTGCTGTGCTATACAGTGCACTCATTTTCATGAGAGTACAGACAGGAGAGCAGTTTATGGTAGGATTTTTCCTTGCCTTGAGCTCCAAAGGAGACTACATCTGAGATGGTCACTCAGTAGACTCAGCAGAGAGAAGCTTTCAGGGTATTTCTAACTATTCTCTACAAGAGGTGTTTGAGGTGACTTGTCAGGATGTAGTGGCAAGTTTCCCATCACTGCTGATGTCTTTTGGTAGTGAATTTTGTTGAGGAAAGTTGTAGCTGTGCTGCATATTAACTGAGGCATTAGGTGTCTAGTAGGGCAACTACTCCCTTGTGAGTGTTCCACTTTCTACCCAACTTGAGTCAGGACTGAGACTGAACCATGAAGCTTGGTTTACTTTTTTTTTTCTCTCCTTCTTTCTTGCTGGCGTATCCTAACAAATCTGAGTTGCTGATGCATGGGGGAGAGGCTGTTCTTACAGGATTTGTGGTTCAGTGATTTCAGTGCTGGAAATCATGGGAGCAGAGCTGTCTCATGACAGTCCTAATTCATTACTGTAGCTTTCAATTTCAGTTAAGTTTTGGTTAAGATAACTGATCTATAATCTAAATTTAGGAAGTCAAGCTTTTTCCTATCAAGTCATTGCATGGAAAAGGAAGCAAAGCAAATAATGGTCCCACCTTGGTGTCCCAAGAACCCTTGAGGTACATGTGTGTAAATCTAATCACCAGTTTGAGCTGTCTGTAACTGGACAAAAGAGGAATGCTGCAGGCCATTAAAAAGTTCACGACAAAGCCAAGACTAGAAAATTCTGCATTTCCTAGGCTGTATTGTGAGTCTGCTTCTATAAAAGTCTATTTTCAAAGCAGCTGAACTGAGAAGCTGAATTTGAGCTGTATCTGTGGTTCAAACTAGCATTAAAACATATCCGTTTTTACAAGATTAATTTACTTGCCCTTTTTGGCAAATGCTCCTTTCTTTATACAGTATTTTAGGTACTTTGTATAAGACACGATTGCGTACATTTTGTGGGATGGAAATGTTAATGTAAGTATTCATTCTCTATAAAGACTCTATGCATCTATTTTTCCACTTGTGTTGCCCCCTTGTGCATTATATTTCAGCTCGAGACGGTTCTAATTACTAGGCTGTTCATTTAACACAGAGAAAGGAGATTCTGAACCTTGAAGCCCTCAAACACAGGAATCTTCTTTGACCATGAAATGAAGAGTTTACGTTTATATACAGTCCACAAGGCTATATCATGTTAACCTTGCTTGATTTTGCTATCACTATGGTAATACTACTTGAAGACTTCTTGCTGTTTAAAATATTCAGAAGCTTTGCTACAAAAAAGGCTTTTTGTGTAAATATTCTAAGTGTTGATTTCTGCATGTATGTTCTGCTAAGCTATTTAAATATTGTGCTTGAAGACCGGCTTTCACAGCTCATCTAAGGTTTTTGTGGTTTGGGTTTTTGCTGTTGTTGTGTTGGGGTTTTTTCTTTCTTTCTTTTTTTTTTCCCCTGAGGACAGGGGTTTACATTAACCAATTTATTTTTAAACAATTCTTGATATATGTAAAAACTTGTTTCCTCTTTTCCAGTTTTCCTACTTGGAGAAGCTGTTGTTGGTCCATGGAGCTTGGAGTTACAATCGAGTTACCAAGTGCATACTATATTGCTTCTACAAGAATGTAGTTTTGTATATTATTGAGGTAAGAATAAATAAATGGATGGGTCTTACTGGTCCTTAGTTCTCAAATGATCTGTTACAAAGAGAGAAACTCATCCAAATGAATTAACCTAAAAGGACTGATATTTTTGTCTGTGTTCAACAACTTTAAAATTGTTTCCTTTCTCAGATTAAGTTAGTTCACTTGAATCTTTTAATCTTTGCAAAAGGAAAGCTGAAGGTTTCAGTACAGTGAAGCCTTGGATATGAGATGTCAGGGAAAAAGTTCATTCCTCTGTGCAAATGTTCTTACTGAAAGCTTCTCTGTGTTTATGGACACATCAATTAGAGCTTACGTTTATAATACTTGAATTTGGGGCTAAAATTAAATCAAAAGTTCATTTAATAGATTTGGGAAGAACTCTACAGGCAAATAATAAGCTAGGCAAAAACTATAGCTGTTCCTTCCAAATTATGAAGACCATAGCTTAGCTGGAACTGCAATTGGTTTGCCTTGTATTTTGGAAAGACAGGACATAATTTTGCCCTACAATGCCAGTGAAAATGTAAAATAAATCAGGTTACTTAATTTAATGATATTTAAAATGTAACTATGTTTTGAAAAATTAATTGCCTGAAGATGTTAAGTAGTGAAACTGGATTTGAGGGCTGAATACCATTAGGAACATTAATACATTGTGTTTCAGCCTGATCAGATAGTATCGTTTTCATGCTTCAGGATATAGTCTTGAATTTAAGAAGCATCAGGAAGGGATGTTTATTGTGTGCTGTTGCCCAGTTAGAAACACATGAGGACCTTGAGTGCAATGGATTGGTCACTTGAGTATCAAGTGGTCTCTTGGTACAGCAATTTCCACATTGTTCATCAGTTTTATTTATATATGTCTACGTGTATATATTAGATTTCTATTTCTTTCTACAGTTAAGCAGATGTGAATGAGGTTAACAGATAAGAAAATTAAAACATTTAAAACATTTATAATTAGGCAGCTAGTTATATTGATTACAGGAGATAGTGGGTAAGTAATGTTTTACTATTCAATGAATGGTATCGTGGTCAGTGTGTGTATACCTGACTCCCTCTGGGTCTGATCGTCCTTTATGCATTATGTTAGGCTCTTAGAGAGCAAATATTCTCCACTAAGTTGCTCCATTTTTCCTGTGCTATTTCTAAATTAGCTGTTGGCTGTTATAACTTCAACATAGATTAGTCTGTTTGCTGTGAGAGAGTTACACTACGCAATCAAAATCTCATGATAGTGTTTTGCTGTGAGAACAGGATGGTTGTGTGATATACAGTTTGTGAAATTATACAAGGAGTTCATTTTTTTCTAAATTTTAAGCATCCAAATCTTGACTGCATTCCAACTCTTCAGCCAGACTCACTGCCAAATATAAATCCATGTTCCTGATATTTCACAGGTGTGTTCTCCTAGTGTAGAAGCCACCCTTCATAGCACAGATGAAATTAGCACACTTAATTACTTAAGAATTGGTTCATGTTTTACTTTCCAAAATAGTCCTTAATTTGACTTGGGCCAGTCATAACTCACGTTTTTAGTAAGGGTTTTTAAGTGTTATTGGAGATGACAATAATAAGCATTTTCTCAACAATTCAGGGAAAAACCCCAGCAACTCCCATGCTCAGTAAGAAACCCACTAAAAAAGTTCTTCAAATTATTTTTTTCTTTTGCATAATAATGAACAACAGGTTTGTGATAGCTTTCCAGGATTCTTTTCTCCATTTAAAAATTGGTATGGAAGCTCCACTTCTCATCCATTGTAGCAGTGTGTGTCTTTGCTTCATTTACTATAGTCTGCCAAGCAAATTTAAGTTCTACATCAGATGTTGTATGGCTAAATTATGTTTGCCCATGTGAGCAGCAGTGGAAGGGGTTGAAGACAGGTGAAGGCCTCTGAGACCTCCAGCCTGAGATAGCTTAATCGTTTAACCAGAAGGAAGAATTTTATTAGGTAGAGATATCACTAAATGATACATAAAATGCAAGTCTGCTCTGAGAATATGAGGTCAGGTGTTCTCTTCACTGTAGTAGTCTGTGTTCAGTTCTTTCTGTATACCGTACTGAGGCAAATGAGCTTTTGTGTCTCCTGATGTCAGTGATTAAGTGTGGGAGTCAGTTCCATCTCACATCTGAGAGCACTGAAAAAATGTGTTATGAGCTTTAGCTCTCCACCTCAGTTATACCCCTCTGTGCTTGTGCCGAATAGAAGTTGGGAGCAAATTTAAGGCTTAAGAAAGGTGAAGCGACAGAAGCAATCATATAGATCTGCAGCAATAGGAAGAGCTCAGTTTGGTTTCAGTTCCCCTGGTAAGTTTGCTTTACCTAGTGGCGTTAAGGAACTTCCTCTCCAAAACTGTGTTTAACTAGCCAAACTACATGAAAAACAGACACCGATTTTGATACGTTAGGGATGTGGGGGAGAGAGACAAGAGGTCTCTAATTCTCTCTTTAGCCTTACATAAAGAAAGCTGAGTTGTTTTGTATTTCTTTTGTGAGGCTCAGGAGTGCTGATCAATTTGTGGTACAGTGTGATGCTCATGAAAGAGAAGCTTCGTGAGGGGATAAATCCTTCATCTTGAGAGAATGGTAGTTGTGTGCCTGGCACTTTTGCACTCTTTCTTGGGCATATGGTATGTTCCTGATTGCTTCCCAATGCTCTGGACAAGTTTAACATTTACCTGTACTTCCTGCTTGGATGTGTGGTGTATGGGCAATATTCTTTCAGCATTGTAATGAAACAGGGATTTGAACTTGAAATACTTTAGAAAATTAACTTAAAGGATTCTGCTGAGTAAATATTTATAGGGTTGAATCAAAAAGCACATTGGTCAATATGACTGTCAGTTATACATTTGTTACTGTATCTGTTTTATTTCAATGAAGCTTTAACACCTGAGGAGTAACTATAGTAAGCCTTATGTAAATGAGTAGAAAGTTACCAAGACAGCTGCAGGGATGAAACGGAAGTATAAAGCCCCCTCTTTGGTGTCTGTTCCTGTATTTCCCATGTCTGGCTGCAGTAGCAGTGGGCACTGAAGCCGTTACTGAGGAAAGCCAATCATTCAGCATCATCCTGAAGCAGAAGGTCAGTGACAGGGTTTTGGCTTTTAAACATTTGACAGACAAATACCTGGGCATCATTACAAAACACCATCTCATTCGATTATTTATGTAGCTGGCTTTAAACTGAGTAGTGAAACAAAAGATCTGTTTCACATCTGTTGAGCAGATAGATTTCACTGGAGATGATATAAAGTTGTCCTGATGACATCAGAGCTTTGAAATATAGCTGATTTCAAATGTAAAAGAATACAGGAATGTTGCTTTCATGTCATGCTTGAAGAAGTAGAAACACAGCAAGATCAAAGGCAATACCAGAAATATCAGGTAAGAGTTCAAGGCATTTGGGAATGGTTCTGTGGAAACAGTAGCATGGAAGATAGCTTTCAGGCCAACACAGTGTGCAGGAAGAATGTGCTCAATACTTCACTGGAGTATGTTGTTTATCTGAAACTTAATTAATATCAAGTGGTCTTGCATTATATATTGCAGAATGAGCTGGGGGCAGGGGGAAATAGATGGTCCCTGTGTCAAGGTCTGGCAGTGTCGGGCCATGACAGAGAAATGAATGGCAAGTGGGGAGGGAATAGTATGGTGTACATGCCCTGACACTGCGTTATTTTTCTTTTCTGCCTTATGAATCCAGAGGTAAGTTGTAAGCCCAGACTGGAAAGCTGTTTCTTTGTGGCGGCTGCGGGGGAAGTCTTATATGTGAGCAGTGTTAAACAAACACCAGGGTTATAGTTTCTCTTTTGGAGCTGAATTTTCAAGTTTTAAAAGCTCTAAGTAAACACAATGCTTAGATAAACATGCTTTTTAGAAAGTGGTGATTTTGTGAGTCCAGCAAGGTCTGGCAATGAGAGCTGTTAAGTGCTCCACATACTCTTAGTGGTCACCACTTCAGACTAGCCGACAGCACAGGCTGTGCAAAAACACAATGAAATGTTGCTGCTTGAGACTTTTCATTTGTATTTCCCATTTTCGTGCTTTCCTGTCAAACACAACAGGTATTTTTAAAAATATGGAAAGCAGACATGGGAATTTTAGCCCTCTTATCCAAATGGCATGCAGAATTGAGTGTATCTGATATGATACTAAAAAGTATACAGCTCTAATGCTTCTGTGTGCTTGTCCCTGTTTTATGTAATCTGACTTTTACCTACATCTCTGTGCTGTTTCCAACTGACTTCGCAATCTCAGGATACAGCCAGGCAATAGAGAAACCTTGAGCATGGATTTTTGCAGTGAGTTGAGGACTGAAGTGCAATAACTGTTGTCATAAAAAGCAACGCTGCTAAAAGATAAGAGCAGTATTTCCCCCCAGTCTTAAATTAAGAATAAGAACATCTGTGGTAAAATTCTCTAACAGGGATAACAATAATACAGGCAGTTAGCTGTTTTGTCATGCTTATGTATTCAAATTATTCAGTTGCCTGTTCAAATATTTCAAAAGTCAGTAGGCATTTAATAGCAATTTCCTCTGTCTGCATGTACTCAACTGGTGTGGTAAGCTTATAACAATGGTGTATCACGATGAAGCAAAGTTAGGAATGTATATGCGGTATCCATTTTATGTAATTTGGAAGTCTGGCTTTTTAATTCTCCCAAATGCATGTATATCCTAATTAAGTATCTTATTCTCTGTGGACAGGTGTTCTGAGATAGGCAAAAGGTGGGATTCAGTGTCCTTGGGATTGGTATCAGATGTTAGTTTAGGTGCCTGAGGGAAACCTATGCATTGTCCATGTAGATGGCCTATATGGATGCTCTGGGGTCATGGGAAGCAGTATAGGACTGGCAGGTGTGCCACAGGACCTGCCAAAGGCTTTCACCTGTCCAAAGCAGCAGCAGCATTAGTAGTACTTAGAGGTCTATGTTGAGGTAACCAAATCCTATCGAGAAAGTCAAGGAATCTTTTTTTTTTTTTCTCTCCCCATTCTTGTTTTTCATTTGTTTCTAAAGCATGTAAAAAGGAAGGAGTCCAAACCCCTCTGCTTGGGTATTGTTAATCAGTTCAAAACATGCAGAATATTTATGGAAGTTACAGTGCAGAACTTGCAGACCTGGAAAACACAGTAAGGGACATAGCATGAGGAGCACAACATGTGAGATTCACCACTGTCTCTTGATAATTTTTGGAAAAACAGTTCTTACGCGTGTGCTTATTTTTCTCTTGCACTGCTTATTATCAGCCTCGTACACAGGTTCAATGTGCAGAAGTAGAAGACCAAAGGCAGCACAGAATTTTGTCCTCTTCCCACCCACCAAAAAAAGCTAATCGTAGGCTCCAATTCAAGAAAACATTTTTTAGTAGCAATAGTTATAGAAAACAGATCCTGCAAATCACCTGCCAAACTTCTTGGAATATCATAAAATACAGTTGGCCACCTTAATCTGAAATAGTCCAGCTAGTGCTTGGCTTCTTTTCTTAAAAATATATCCTAATTCTTCCTCAGCTGATTTACAGTGCCTAGTTTATATTACCACTGACAATTTGTCCCATATTTCAACCCCCCTGTTATATGAAGAAATTCAGAATTGCCTATAGGCTGGTCTCACCAACTTAAATCCATGATGACTTATTGTTTTTTGGGTTCATAACTGAGTGTCTTAATCCCAAGAGTTTTCAAGGAATCAGTCAGAGATAAATCCATGATAATTTTCCTTTCTTTTTTTTAGTGCTGTGCACCACACAGTGAATAATTAGAGAGCAGTCCATCTTCCCTGAAATCCAAATCGACTCGACTATTAAACAACTGATTTTGAATTTCAAACCATTTTCAAAAGTGATGGAATGAGTACAGTATTGTTCTGACTTTGTATGAACACTGCCTTGATTAGACCCTACAACCAACACGACTTGTCGTTTTTCAACATTCCAAATCATAAATGATAAATCAGGTTCCTTAGTGTGGTATCAAAATCTCTAGGTGAAACACCTAGCAGGTTCAGTACACGCCGCAATAGATTACCTCAAGAAGAGATCTACTGTGATATTTTATGGGGCAAATAATATGTTCAGAGTGCCTGGATTTATTTTTTTTTGTGTATCTCTATATACATCAGGGGTGTATGACAGGCACAGTGATTTTCCCCCCCCCCCCCCCCCCTCTGTAAAATATGTGCTTAATTTGGTGTGGAAGATCTTAATTTCATATTTGGAGGGTTTATAACAAAGCAATAATAATGCTGATTGCTCAGCATTAGGAATGAAGCTAAACGTGTATTATAAAAGGAAAACCCAAACCCCAGGGTTTTTTCCATCAAACAAACCAGCTTTGAAATGAAAGAGTTCATTGTGCTTGATTTTTGACCCCACTTTCATTCCAAAAGTTTTCATATCAAATGTATATACAGAAGTTTTCAAATCAAATGTAACTCTTCTTATGGCTTTGAATATTGACTTGAAAAACATTGGCTTCTCTGACTCAGTAATATTGGATAACCTGTTGTTTTAATAAAAATGAAGGGGAATGGATCCTACTTTTGCATCTGCCTAGGCCAATTCAGTGCATATGGCATTACTTGTGGGTACAGGGATGGCCAAATTTCAAATTCGTATCAAGGTTAAAAAAAGTGCAAATAAACCTTATCAGGAAATAACTTGTGCTTAGTACATTCATGCTGAATTTAGCCGTGTATGCTCTACTGCACGGGAGGGTGAAATTTTGAGAGCGCTTTTTAAAATCCAACACCACCTATACATTGATATATATATATATATATATATATGGTAATACAGCTCATTTATGAATATATCCTTTGGCCCTGTACTGGTTTTCTTTATGTCTGACCTGTACCCCTATAAATAGACTTTCTTTAGTAGAGACATTTCTGATTTACATGGGAATAACTGGTAGCAGAGTAAGGTCCTATGCATACTGTACATATTAAGAAGGGATTTTTTTGTCTGTTTAGCTTTTTACTAGGCAGAAGCCATGGGGTCTGGCACGTTGCAGGTGTGGGGGTTTCTCTTTTTTTTGACCTGTACCTCATTGCTCTAAATAGCGATGTTTAAAACGCATTTATATACCAACTTATTTACTTTTGAGAATGGTAATACAAATGCTTACAAATGAGGCTACATTTTGCTATGGAGGACTTGGTGATAGACACTGGCCCCAGTGACTGCTGGCGAATCCAAACAGTGAGTTGAACTCTCTGGTTTAGAAGCTTTGAGGCACTTGTGTTCAAATGGCCCTGTAAGTGCGCATGTTCTGTAACTTGGTGCAATTTGGAAGACATTAGTCTTCCAGGGGAGAGAAAAACAGAATTACTTTTACTCAGTTAGCTGGATCTGCTGCAGTTGATCTTGAATGTTATCCTGGTATTTAAAAACACTAGTTAGCCTTGGTGTGAGGAGGGGTTTGCAGTTCTTTTTGCACAGCTCTCTATAAAGCATTTTTAGGTAGTGCCAGAGAGTTTGTAAGTGGTGCACACAAGGTGTAGTATCAATTCACAAGTCATGCTTTTGTGCAATTTCACAAAATCCTTTGTATTTAAGCCTGAAGTACTCCGAAGTTTAACTTGGAACCCACTTTTGAAAATGTGTGGTGGCTTGCCTGTAAGCAGTCCCACTGAAGTCGCTGAATAGTAATTGAAGATGTTTTCTATTTTCCTGGCAATTCCTTGGAATAAAATGAGTTTATTTGTTCCAAGCCATGTACTAGGATATTATCTATTGTGCGCTCATGAACAAAAAGCGTGCTGGGCTGCATGGGCTGCGTTTTGTTTGTCTGAATTGAACAGAAGTCTGCCTGGCTGCCAGCTGCTTGCCCAGTGGTAAGGTCAGGCTATACAGCTCCATATTTTTTAGGCATGAGTAACCTGATGATAACAGGGAAATATTTTGTTTCGGTGTTCAATTTTATGATATTGAAGCATTTTACTAGCAATTTGTATCTTCATATTTTGTGAAGTTGAACAAAGAGATCTTTACCTGAGCTCTTGTCTAACAGCAGACTCATGGTCAACTTCTCCTTTCTAGCTGTTGACAAGGGCATTTCTCTGGCATGTTTGGAGGCACCAATGGAGTAAGTTTCTAACTGTCACATTTTCTAGTGTGTCCTGTAGTGCAGATGCGTGCAATTGATGAATTCACAACACTTACTGTTTTAATACTGCTTCACAGACAACTACAAAAACCTTTTGAACACTAGCTTGAAAATGTGGTGTTACCAGATTTTTCAGTATATAAAATTTCTTTCTTTCCAGTATCTGCATCATGAACTGAGCTGGTCCTGATTATTTTGAGGTTTCTTGGTTTTTTTAGGATCATGACCCAAAGAAGCTAGGGCAGAGAACAAATTTAACTGAATACAGACTGCATTTTTAAATGCTGCTAGAGAAGAATTTTGCTCTTGCACTTGGATGAGCACTAATGATAAAAATACCTCTCTGCAGTTTCACTAATTAACCACTAGAGATTGTTTTATTTTGGGATTCATAAAAGGCATCTGTAACCTAGTTTAAGTGCATGTACAAGATTTAGAATAAAATGTATCTTATGTTTGTGAAGGAAAGTATCTAGAATATAGGTTGGGAGTTGTTATTTGCCAGAGCTTAAGGTCTTGAACCAAAATTTTTTAGCACGGCAGGGGCAGAGGTAGAAAATACACCATATTCTCCGTGATCAGACCAGTCCCCAGTGCAAAACTGGAGCAGCGTAGGCATTGCTTTCAGATGTAGTTTTACATCCTCTTCTGCTGTAAAACCACTTCAGTGGTTTGACTGTGTTTGACCCAAGGGATATCTGCCCTGTAAGGAGTTAGAGCTCTGTGGCTGGGGACAGGAGTACAGAAGTTGTTATCCCTTAGTGCCCCTGAGGTGCTCCCTTCCTGTGTGGGAATCGTGTGTCAATTGAGCCACCATTAGGATGCATTGGACTGTGTCAGCACACAGTAAGCTTTGAGTAACTTGTCCCAAACAGGTTATTTTTTTCATTCTCTGTGATGCTAAGCACAATGCAGAGACCTTTAACTAACCAAAAGATAAATATATGCTCTAGAGAGCATGCAATTAATCTTTATATCTCCTTGCTCTTTTCAACAAAATCGTTTAGAACATATTAAAATGCACTAGACATAGCAAATCATGCTACCTAGTGATAGTATGACTTCTGAGTTATACAGTCTATTTTTCTGAAAAGATGCTGAAAGTGAGTCAGGTACAGCTCCCCCCTTCCCCCCACACCCCGATATTCCATTCCATGTTTTCCATTAGTTCTCTTCTTCCTCACTATTTTGAACCTGATTGTTCTCTTGAACCATTGCAATTTGAATGCAACTGCTTTCAAGTAAGGGCATCCTGGACCAATGTGTGGGGGTTTTTTGTGGTTTTTTCGTGGTTTTTTTTTGTGGTGGTGGTGTGCGTTTGGTGTCTTTTCGCATTTCTGAACCAGGATTGACAGTTCACTGCAACAGGGGCAGTGTCAGGGAGAGGAGAGTCAGGACCGATATTTAAAGGCTGAGACCATGATAATTTTAACGTTTGTAGGTATACTTGCATGTTGAATATAAACAGCAGTGTAATCATGGGGTTAAGCTAAAACCCCAGAACTATACCCCAAATGACACAGGGGCCCATGCTGTGGAAAAGCAAGAGCTAAGTGGTCTTGATGCACGTTTGTGTGTATGTGTTACAAGTCCAGTTCTGCACATCAAGACAAAGACATGGATAACCACTGATGACTTCATGCTGTCAGAAGAGTGAAGAAGGTCAAAACTTGGTCTGCCAGTTTTTAAACGTGACAAAGTTATTTTGCTTGCTTTCTTCTTGCTGGATTTCCTTGCATTCATGCAAAAGTAATTAAGGATGGAAAGCAAGAAGGTGGAATATATTTGCCTTAGCTGTGTCTAAGTTCTGCAGGGATACACTGAAACTATATGTATTCTTGTATAAGCTATATAAATACTCTGTGTGTAAGAAAAGAAATCCAATACTGTATATTCTCATTTAAAACAAATAATGCTATCTTTATTAATAAATGACAGTGCAGATGACTAAAATATGTAGATGGCTCGGTAGCAACAGAAGTGTAAACTATCAGTAACCAGTAACACCTGAACTTCTCTGCATTATTTTTGATGATGGTTCCTGTCAAGTTCAATTTTGGTAGAGAAGTGAGTCTCCCCTTTGGGTTTAGTAAGTGCCTTGACCTTTTCTCCCTTTTGTTGCCAAGGAGTGACAGGTGTCTGGAGTGGCTAAGCAATATGACAGTCAGCCTGTGCTTTGTGTCAGCTGGCATTCATTAGTGTTAAAAATGACATGTGGTTTTGTACTACTTGGAAAAGTGTTTTTGCCTATTACACCTCCTGCTTCACGGGCAAGATAGGGATGGACGCTTGAGTTGCTTTACTTTCCCATTTTTCTTTTAGTGTTGTGATTGAATACATAAATGCATAAAGTCTAGGATATGTCGAGATGTGACTTCAATGGTGACATAATTAATCCGTGTTTGCCTGCTGCAGCCTGCCTCAGTGGCACCATGCCATGCTGTGGTGGTGAGACCACCAGCTTTGTGCACTGTGAGCTTTGTGCAGTGCTCACTTTCAAGGTGCCACTTCCTTAGAAAGTCCAAGTCCCTCCAGCTATCATGCATGTTATTCTACCCATCACTGGCCTATGCTTTCGCCATCACTTGAATCCATAACTGGGATGTCCTTTAATCTGACATAAATTCATGCTGACATTAAAAAGGGCAGCCTGATCTTCGTTTCTCCCTAGAACTGTGTTCTTTTCCTCCTTCCTTGCCAAGGCACTAGTGTTTGTACAGCTGCAGGATGAGCTCTTTGAGGTTAGAGTTCAGCCAGATCACGTTCCTCATGTACACAGGAGTTCTTGGCCGAGAGGTAGGACCAGCTCTTCTGATAGCAGCATAGACTTTTGTCAGACTTAAGTGTACGTGTTATTCTAGTAAACTAAAGTGGGAGGTTTTTTGCAGAAAAGACAAAAAAAATTGGATGTAGAGCAGGTGAAGGGTGTGAATTGGTGTTTGATATCCTTAGTAATCTCATGGCATAACTTCTTGGGGACTTATTATCAACCTTTTTTTCCCTTTTGGGTTGTCTGGGTATCTGTTACTCGAAGGCATCCCAAATGTACAGCTGGACAAGGGGGAAGGAACCTGATAGTTCCTCCCAAAGGCACATCTGAACAAAAAAGTCCTTTCCCTACGTCTGTCACGTGTTGTTCATGTGCACAAAGCAGCTATGATCTCTCAAACTGAGAATACATTAGAGACCATAATTTTAACAGAATGTATGAACAATTACTGGATTTTTATGGTGTGTGATGTGTGGTATGTGAGGGGGAGGATCTTTAAGAATGTGCATTAAGCCATCCGGGCAGTAAGGAGCTGGCTTGTGCTAAAATAGAAAGTATTCCTGCAACGGAGGAGTGATAAAATGATGGCAGTGAAAGTCCTGGCAGACTTTTCTTCTCTGGAAGCAGTTACTAGTATTTTTCAAGCAGTTCCTAATTTATGCTGAGTTGAAATAAGAAGGTGGGAGCAGTAAATCTAGGGGAAGAAGCAGGAATATGTACTTAAAACCAGGATAGTGAGAATTACAGTTCTCCTCTAATTGCCTGATACTGCTGAGAAAACCTTCTAGAGAAGGCATGAGAGAAAAGCTAGAACATTTGAAAATATGGGTTAGATTGGAAATTTATGTGTTTTGGCTTTTGACTATGTAAAATGTTACAAGTGAGCCTGGCAAGCCCTCCGTTCCTGGGCTTGGTGAAGAAAGGGGAGTGTATGCTGGTGGTCTGCACAGGGTCTCTGGGGCTTTGTAAGACCCACGTTGGGGGCTGGGGGTGGGTGGAATTTGGATAGGCTGCAAAGCTCTCCCTTCTTAACTTCTCCCTGAGTAAAAGGTCTGTTGTCTCCTCAGTAATGAAGTCATCACCCTGTTTGCATTTTGAAAAGGGTAACACACAAACTTCTAGCATGCTAGTTTTGATACTTACATGTATCGTGAGTACCTACCTGGTTTCTAATGATTGACAGTTATTTCTATGGCTTTCTTCTTACTGTCACGATAGCTACACTCAGTGAGAACTATTCATGAACATGAAGGTTTATCTGCCTGGAAGCTTAATTTTTACAGGAATCTAATAGTTGATTTTTTTTTTTCCGGTCTGACATTTTTCCATATAGAGCAGGTTATTGGATCAGTAAATGAAGGTCTCCTGAGAACTCTGATCTTCAGAAACTCAAAACAATTCCTCTGGTCATTGCCTGTTTTGTTCACATAGCTGACTGCATGTAACCTGAGTGTTGGTGACTGACTGGGGTTTTTTGGGTGGGGTTTTTTGTAGTGTTGACTGTGCCCGTTCTAGTTTTACTGGTGCATCGGTGGGGAATCATGCTCATGAGAAGTTTTCAGTGCTTCCTTTAACCACATTGGTATTCACTTGGTATTTATCACTAAATGTGTTGTTCTTCTCCTATGAACAAGCAAATCTACATGTTTTTATTGCAGCAGTAAAGCAGCAGTAAACGATACAAATGCTAGGTACAATAAACCTGGGGTTGTGCTCGGGCACTTGGTTTAACTTCTCATTTTCAAGGAAAGTTGCTGCTGCATACAATTCTATAACATAAAGTCTATCAATAGTCCCATGTTTACTGTCACATTAAAAATAATGAAGAGTGATGAGGCTTTAATTATCCTATTTCGCCATTTGGAGACCTAGCTGGAAGCCACTCTGGTGGGTAGGAAAATTCTGATGTCTTCTGTTGGAACAGAAGTAATTATTATATAATTCTAGTAAATGAGGAGAAACAGACCTTCACCTGCCTGGCTTCATTTATTCCCTCCACTGGCATCAGTCACAGTTAACTCTTGCAGTATGTATCCTGTTCTAAAAAGCAATGTCGGCAGATGACTGCCTGTTTAATGGTATCTGAAGAATGATACCCTAAAAAGTCTTTCTTATGGCACTTAAATAGCTCCTGCTTCCGTTGCAAATATGAAGTTCTCCTGGCCTTGTCTTGTGGAGGTTGGTACTGAGAACAATCTTTTGAGGTGTCATTGTAAAAATAAAATCTAAAAAAAACCTATCAATTCTTGTCAGCCCTTCTGGAGCTGATGTAAATTTTGAGACTTGGCCATTTCCTCCACTGGGTAACTGGGTCCTGCAGCAGTGTCACCTTTCGGAAGCCTCAGGCTCGTTCCAGGCCAGCACTGCTGCATGCCTGGCTTCTGTGCTGGAAGCTGCAACACCATACCGGGGATAGTCCTCTTCAAATATTTTTCATTTGAGTCACTTCTTAGATGGTAAAATACAGGATCCCTTTTTATTCCACAGTTCTGGCTCACTACTGCATCTTTCAGCTTTGAAAAACAGTAGCCAAAGAAAAAGTCATTTTTTACACTCATTAGAAACTATGTGAAAGCATGTTTGCTTTAGAAAATCTGTTTTAGTTGCAGTTGTGCTTTGATATTAGCAAGGGGAGTGGTAATTTATCTTCTTACAGGATTTCATGTCCACTTCATTGGGTCTGTTTGTGGCAATAGACAAAATATATTCTAACTGATCAGTTATATCAGCAGAAAACCACTTAATATGGAAAGTAAGAGCATCTTTTTACATTCCAAGTTTTTTAAAATGATTTTCAAGAATATATTATCTGGTTTTGGCAAACTGTCCTAGGAAGTTCCATCCATGAAAAGTCATTCGGGTTAATATCAGCGTTGTTCAAGTGCTCTATGCTGCATCATTTGAGACTAACTGTAACTAAATCAGAGAAGAATTAGAGGTTTTAAGGCGTTTCCTTAGAAATGCACACGTTCTGTAGCACTTGTAGGGTTTCTTACTTCCCATGGAAGGCTTCCTTCTCAACTGAATGTGCAGGTTTGCATATGCACCACTTCCTTTGCCATTCATGAAAATGTTTACTGTCTATTGTAAAGCAGAAAGGGTACCTTTATACAAGTTGGCACTCACAGCTCTTCTGCTGTGTTGGGGAAGAGGAGTGGGAGGATAAAAATTGTAATAGTACCAAAATGAAAACAGACTTCCAGGTTTCTCTGTATTTCAAACAGCTGGAAGTTCAGCACAGTTCCATTTGTGAACTAACAGCTTAATGTATTTTATAATGATCAGTGAGGTTCTGCTATTTCTTGACAAACATTTTGAACTGACTTACTTGGATGCATATGACCTTTTGTATCCTTGTATTTCTCAAAGAGGAGCTATTCCTGTGTTTGCATTACTGTTACCTAAACCTGTTTCCCAAACTATTTCGAAATCCCCATTTTATGTACAGCAGAAGGCTATACAGTTGCAGTGTGCCAGACTTGGTAATTCCCTGTATCCCTTATCTTTAAAAGAAATCGGTTGCTAATGAAAATTTAAAAGGAATAGAGCAGAACATAGGTATTGAATTTGTGGTGGCCCTTTCTCAGAATCTGAAGCAAGAATTTAATTCTTTACTGAACTTTGTGATATGAATACAATCTTCTGAAGGATTATCCGTAGCCTTAGGAAAACAGGTAGCCATAGGAAAATTAATCTGATGAAGCCAAATCAGTTGCCTTTGTGGTATGAATGTAAAACATTCTCACTTGGTGCTACTGAAAAGAAAGTAAAAAATTAAACCAAATCACTGTTTCTTTTTCCCTAGAATGACAAGTTTACTTGTTGCTGCAAGAGATTTGTGGTCACTTCTCTGATGTATTGATATCTCCTTTATGTAGTAAAATAAAGTTCAAGGTAAATTGCAGTCACTTTTTTAAAAGGTCAATAACAGCTTGAAAATATTCCACTTTTTTCTCTAGGAGATCTGCATATAAGTGACATGACATTGATTTAATGTTGGAAGGCAAAGTTTTGTTTCAAGGCTATCTTGTTGGTATATGCCAGAAAACTGCCCTCAGTGGCAGCTTTTTTCTGTAATCACTCTTAACCTTTCCTTGGAGCTGTCCCTAAGAAAATCTACAGTGTACACAACTTACGCTTAGAAGCCAGAATTTACAGCACGGTTGTTCACATCATTCTTTTCTGCCCCAGTTTCTACCTCTACTATTCAGGCCTCCTCAGCTGACTTATCATTGAGATGACTGAGAAGACAGAAGTCTCCTATGGGTCAGTAAGGATGGGAGTAGCAGTGGATCTGCTGCTTTGAAATAGCAAATCTGAACTGGACTTGGATCATTTGTTCCCGTGGCCCACTTCTGTATGGAGTGTGGAATCTCCCTATCCTTTTAAAATAAAAGGTTGGCTGTGCTGTCCTGGTTTCAGCTGGGATAGAGTTAAATTTCTTCATAGTAGCTAGTATGGGGCTGTGTTTTGGAGTTTTGCTGGAAACGGTGGTGATAATGTGGAGATGTTTTAGTTGTTGCTAAGTAGCGCTTACACTGGTCAAGGACTTTGACTTTTTTCAGCTCCCCATGCTTTGCCGGGTGCACAAGAAGCTGGGAGGGGCCACAGCCAGGACAGCTGACCCCAACTGACCAATGGGATATTCCATACCATATGACGTCATGCTCAGTCTATAAAGCTGGGGAAGAAGGAGGAAGGGGGGGACATTTGGAGTAATGGCATTTGTCTCCCCAAGTAACCGTTACGCGTGATGGAGCCCTGCTTTCTTGGAGATGGCTGAACACCTGCCTGCCCATGGGAAGTAGCGAATGAATTCCTTGTTTTGCTTTGCTTCCGTGTGCAGTTTCTGCTTTACCTATTAAACTGTCTTTATCTCAGCCCATGAGTTACCTCACTTTTTACTCTTCCGATTCTCTCCCCCGTCCCACCAGGGGGGAGTGAGCGAGCGGCTGCGTGGGGCTTGGTTGCTGACTGGGGCTAAACCACGACATGTGCCTTGATTAATATTTAAATAAAATAGTTTAAGCCCTTGTCTTCAGCATCAGTGTAGGTGCTTTATTGTTGCCCAGAGTAAATCAAGTGGATTGAGCTTCAGTACCAACTGTAGAAAGTATTCAGAAACGTCATTGGCAAATGTTAACAGCCCAGGGTCTACACTGCAGCAAGGCTTTTGTCTAGGCAAAATGGCATGGGGCGAGGTAACTGTTAACTAAATATAATCCAGTTTCACTATAAACCGGTCTTAATTTTGCTTTTTCGCTGAGAGCATTCTCTTACAGGTAATGAATGGATTTACTTGAGAACAAAACTCCAGCTTGAAAAGAAACTGCTGAGTGAGCTGACAACTTTTAGCTCTTCCAATCTAGAGGTTCAATGTGGCATTTCTGGCTCCTGTGCAGGTTGGTGCTCTTCGTTGCACAGTTAGATGCCAGCTTGGGGGCTCAACCCCCTATATGTTCTTTTCCTTTCCTTTTTTCCTCTTCTCTATTTGGCACATGCTAGCAACAGCAGTCAACAGTAGCTTTAGGCATCAGTCCAGTTCCAGACCTAGTAGGAAAATTTCAGCTTTATAGTGACAATCACTTCTTACCCCTCACAAGCCAGAGCAGAGAAGCTGACAGTATGGTTGGAGTGTGATCTTAGTTCTGTCTCACTGTTCCCAGTTTAAGGAGCAGCTCCATAAACACCAAACAGTTAACTAACTCCTGTGGCTCTTCTAAGGTATGTTCGTTCTGTGCAACAGTCATATACTTAGTGCACGGAACAGCTTTCAGTTCTGCTATTAGTATTTCTTCAAGGTAATTAATGTTTTGTTGGAATAAGAGTCAAGTTGTTAATTCACTGGCTGATACCCTGAAAGCAAAATGGCTCAAAAGTAATAACAAATTTTAAAAAAAATCAAGTCCTGAAACTTTACCTGCATGGGCAGTGGTTCTAGCTGTATTGCTGATGCTGTTTAAGTGCCATTAATCACACTTTGGCCCTTCCTGCTTGAATGTACTGAAGACATAGCTATGTTTTACACCTGGACTTTGATTATATCTTTGGTGTTAAAGGTTTGCCATGAAAAGCAGCGCCTGGCTCCCAGGTGAAGGGTGCAGCATGGTTTGTCACATTGTTCATAGGCGCTCTTTAGGGGAGACCAGCTGTACCCACAATATGTGGTTCTGTGCTCAAATCTCTTCTAGGCATCTAGCAAGTCTGACAAATAATTTTCCAGGTATTTTTGAAGTAAAAATATCTGAAATAACATGATGGCTGTGTCACTGCTCAGTGTAGTGGTTTTAGCATGATGCTATGTACTGTGTGCAGGGGGTAAGGTGAGGTGTCAGTATTGCTAGGTCAGTGTTGGAGGGAGCTGAACTGGGTGTAATTCTTTTCCTGTGTTGTCTACAAAGAGCAATGCCTGAAGCATGTTGTTCACAGAAGTGATGCCTGCCTTTTGCTGTAAAAGGGAACAAATACTCTTTTCCAAAAGAAAGGCTGTTGAGGTACCCTGTGTAGTGTGGATGACTGGGGACCAAGAACCTAGTTTGGACTAGGGAGCTGACATTTTGTCAGTTTGGACTTAGCCCTTGCATATTTTTCCAGGCATATTCACCATGTACAACACTGGTGATACTCTGGTCATGGGGATTAGACTGTATGGTGGCCTCCCAGCATGTGCTGTGGCTCCCTGAAGGAATCCTGAATGGTGTCTGCTTTGCCCCAGAATGCACTCAGCTCACTAGTCCTGGCCCTGTGCATTAACCAAGTATGTTTGCTCTGACATCCTGGAGATGAGCTGCTGTGTACGTGAGCCAGCATCCACCCAGGGGTAGTAGGATATTCTCAGCAGGTTTTACAGGGATTCTTTCTGGATGGATGGTTGCTTCTGTAATGCGAGCTATGTGACAGACTTTTCTTACTGGGGTGCAGCTGGCAATGATATACAGCTCTGAGGGTTCAGGTTGTTTTGACAGGAATTTATCAGAAATTACTAAGCTGCTTAACTTCTGATACCACTCTCTTACTTTCTCAGGTCAATAGCTTGAGATATAAGTGGCTACCAGTAATGTGTGGAAGCTTCTTTCCCAGCTCTGATCTGGCCCCAAAGCCAAAAACTTGAATTCCAAATGTAGAAGAATACTCCTTAATATGCCAGTCAGACCCATCTGCATTTAAAGTAAAATAACAAATTACTGGGGCTACAATGAACACCTGCAGGTTGCTGCTTGCAGCACAGATTATACTCTGTACAGAAGTGCAATAGCCACATTAGGAAGGAAAGCAAGTGAATCTCGGAGGAAAATACCATATTTGTTGTCTGAGGGAGGATCAGGGCAGTTCCTTACTTCTTGCAAGTTGCTTTGCATTGATGAGAGGTCATGTGTCAGAGCTGCCTGCCTGTCTTTCTGTCCTGTTTTGAAGTGTTCATCTGAAACTAATCTCTTTAACAAAGAATATAAAAATCTAATGCACCTGAATATAAGATGATCTTGTTCAATGATGTGTTTCAGTGCACTAAAGTGTTTAACCAATACTGTTCAAAACTGACAGCTGGGGAGTGCCTGAAGGATGACAGATTGTCACCAGAGTGACACAGGATGCTCTGTGTGTGTATTTATAGTTAGAATGGGTCCCTCTAGAGCCCAGGGGTCTTAAGATATGCAGGAAACTTGAGAGGGAACTGTGATCCTGGCTAAACCCTATGGGAAGGCAAGTGCATTGTCTTGTTTGTGCTAGTCTCTATTGTGTAACTCCTGGTCAGGATCAGGAGAATCTCTCAACCTCAGGATTCTGTTTTCCAGGAGGTCATGGTTTGTGTAATGATTGTGAACACAATTCGCAAGCGTAGCTTATGCATCGGTAGTATTGATGTACACATGCTCTGTGTCCATCTTTCCTACGCAAAGGAAAGACATCCTTGTACTGCAGTTGATTTTCTCGGAAGTTATTCTTACTGGCCTACCACAGGTGATCCTTTTTTCTTCACATTATTTATGTGTTTTCTGATATAGATAGGCTTCTCTGAAGTGGTCCTGCCTGTGCCTGCTTTCTCTCAGAACTAGTTATAAAATTGATAAGAATTTTCATGGAGTCTTGTATAATTTATTTCTATAAAATATGAGCACTGAAAATGGAAAAGTAACAATCTTTCTATTCCCCTTCAGTTTTCTGCTGCAATGTCACTGCAGAGTTGAAAGGTTAGAGCGAAGTCCAGTTCTTTCTCAGGCTTTGTCCACTTGGACCTGAAGACAGATTTGCAAACTGCCAGCTGACTGGGAGGGCTCTCGTTTAAACAGGCAATTCATAAGCTTAGAAAGGGAAAGATAGCACTCCCACTTAAAGAAAACAAAAGAAAATAAGGAAGCCTATATTTTAAAAGATGAGTACAGTAAAATTATTCTTACAATAAATATAGCAAAATTAATTTTTTAAAATAGGTTGTAAATTATACATATCATAATAGTTCTTTTTTTCTTAATCCGATTTACAGCTTGGCTTTCCTGTAGAGGTTTGTGTGGTGCTTCATACACCTGTATATACTGAAGTTTTGGGTTGAACCTGAATAACCTGTATTAAATTTGATCATGTGCGGGTATTAAAACGGTTTACAGTAACTAGTAATCAATCATAATAAATGACATATGTTGATATCAAGTTTTAACTCCACTTAGTGCCCACAGTAGTGTTCTGATTTGAAGTAATGTATTGCACTTGAATTGAGCACATATGCACAACTGGCTGAATTTAATCGCCTGGCTGTTTACTGATTGATTTCAAGGTACCACATAAGCTCTGAGTACTGGAGTCATTGAAAAATGACGTGTCCAAAGTTTTCAGCTCTTTATCTGTGTCAGGCATGGTGATGTGAAGTGTAGAAGACCTTTAGAGAAAAGACTGAAAAAACAGCTTTAAATCAGTCCAGGGAGAGCTTCATTAAAACAGAACCCAAAACAGTACTTGTCTGTTTTCAAAGTGGCATATGCAGGCATAGCTGCATGACTCTCATTAAGTTCATCGGAGTCGTGCAGCTAAAGCCCCATGCAATGTTTTGAAAATGTAGGAAATAAAAATCGTCTTAAACCACACATGTGGGCTTCTATCCAGTTTTCTGGTGATAACTTCTGAGGCATGCTGTTAATAAAGCATCATCCATGGCTAAATTATTAAACTCTACAACTCTTTGCAGAAGGCTTATAAGTCAGTTTTATTAAAAAAAAAAAAAAAGAACCAACAAAAATCAACAGTGAAAAACCCCAACAAAACCTCCCCCACAACAACAAAAAAGCCGAAAACTTCTGAGCACTCTTCAGCAACCGTTGCTAACCCCAAGGCCGTTTTCCTTTTGAAGCGTTAACCTTTCCCCTTCTCCCCACCCCCCCCTACTTTTCAATTGTTGTTTTTACTTTTCCCGCAAAGTTCTCACAATGTACCCATCTGAAGTCCATGTTCTGCTTCTAATATTCATAGTAGAGAGTACCTTCTCTTTCCTGATTCCTTTATCTCAGGTGAAGTTCTATACAATACAGGTGCCACAATGGGAAAAACACACCTTTTCAGAGGTGAAGGTGCTTTGCTGGTTCCCTCTTTTGTATCTTGATGCTGACAGTAAGGCAGTGATGTTAGTAACTCTTTATAAGTTTAATATTACAGTAATTTTCAATAGCAAGGAAGATGATCTAATTAATTACCTCTGTAGATGAAAGTCTTCATGAGTGAGGTTGGTTTTGCCTTCAAATACCAGCAACTAAGCAGTGTGTAGTTAATGGGTTAATTTAAGAATTCCAGAAACATGAGTAACTTGGTCATTACTGTACTGTAGTGTCAAGTATGTTACCATTTCATGAGTGTTATCAGTTTGCCTTAATCTGGTAAAAGTGTGGGAGGGATTACTAAAAATGCAATAGTGAAAGGATGAGCCTACTCGCTCTGCTTTTACACAACTGTCTTCTGTGGCTTTTTGGAACATTGGAATCTGATAACTTCCCTGTAATAGCAGTATTTTTGGCAAGCTGATAGCGATGCACGCGAGGAAACTAAGAAGTAGCTCTGTGATGGCTATGAGCAAGTAGGAACACTCTCAGCCATGAGAGATACATTGTGATGTGTTGGGTTTTTTTGAACTGGCCACGGTATAAATTATTTTAGCACTGGATTTGCTTCAAGACCTAGGGTTCATCTTTGTAAGACATTGGAGTTGGTTATGACTCTGAATCTAATACTGTGTTGAGAAGCAGCATTGTGCTGAATTAAGAGTAACTTTGAAAGCTTTTAAAATTTCCATACAAAGCAAAACAACTTTTCCATGGGCTGTATATTATACCTTATTTGACACACCTTGGAGTTGAGTGTAATTAAAACCTGTAACCACCAATATTCTTTTTGCTCTTCGCTTAATTTTCAGGGAAAACTAACACAGTGGTTTTGACTACAGTATCGTGTTTTAAATTTCGTTAACCTGCACATTTATCCATAAGAATAAATGTGAGTTGATGTCACAGTTCAGTAGTAGACATGCATATGTCGTACTGTGAACTTGCTATATGAAATAAATTATCTTTATTTCTTGCGCCAGGTTCTTTGTTTCTTTTTTTTTTTTTGAGCCTAGCAAACTCAGTTCCCAATGCTCAAAAGCATTCACATAAATTGATTTCTTCAGAGAAGCACCTTGTTTTATGAAAAAATACCCAACGGTAGCCCTGGCAACTCCTCCTGTCCTTAAATCTCTGGTTGCATCTTTAACACTGGGCACAAGGTAAAAGCTTTTATAGAATACAATAACCCATTTTCTCATGTGTGGTCTGTTCTTTGGTATCTGAGCGTGAAGTCTGGAAACATGCAAAATGGCTGTGCTGTAGTTCCAGGGGCAGGGTGGTGATTTCAGCTGAAGGTCAAAATAACTTGTGCTCCGTTTCAGCAGCGTGAAAAATACTTTGACCCCAAAGAGGGCATGTTGATTGTGGGTTAATTGAGATGATTAAAATCCAGCTGTTGTAGCTTTTACTTCAGAAAATATTTCCTAACTTGTCAAATCCTCTTCCCTTCGAGAAGAAACTATTCAGTAGTCTTCAAATAGGACATTGTAGTGTCTGAGCAAAAGGCACATGTGTTCGTGATAGAACCTGATAAGGCAAACAAGGCAGAGAATAGCTCCTTGGGAATGACTGAAGGCAGTGAGGACCAAACCTTTACAAGTCAGCTCCTTACCAAGGGACTTCCAGCCTAGTGCAGCCCAGAAATTAGCTGTATCATGCATATGGCAGTTCTGAGGCTGGGGCTTTTGGTCTGTGTGTTCCTTTCAGCGCTGGCAGGGGAAAAAAACACCTTTGAATGGCAAGATGACTGATGCAAGTAACCTCTTCCCATCTTAAAATTATCTGAAAAGCTAACACTATGGCAGTGAAAATGGATTGGATAGTGTTTCTGGAGATTAAACAAGATTAAAAGAAAAGCTTGGTGTTAAAAGCATTAATTGTATTTATTAATGTAACTGAAAAATAGCTATGTTACTTGGGGTAGAAGATCCGACATGTAAATTCTGGACATATTTCCCCAGAAGTGGTTGGACATAGCTGTATGGAGTGATACATTCTCTGTTGTTAGAACTGAGCGGCTGAGACGGATCCCAGTGTACAGTGGTTTAAGGTTTCTCCCAGTATTTGAGTAGCACAAGCAAAATAATAAGCTCTTTCCCCCACCTTTCAACCTCCAGTGCTGAAATCCCCAAGCAGTGAAGCGAAGGCTATTTCTGACAACCACTTTCTCCTCATCGAGTCATCCAAACTACAAACAAATGTTCACTTGCCTGCCATGCGGGCTTGCCTACACAAGGAAGTTACAGTGGTTTAACTGTGATGTGATTGTAAATCCACTTAAATTGGTTCCAAATGTTTTGCAATCACTCTAAGCTTGATTTAAACTGAAATGATAGTCTGGATAGTTTGTTCTGCAGACTTAAAACCTGCATTTTAAATTAATTGAGTTGATTGTTGTGCTGCATTATGGAAGACGTAGTCTTAAATGGAACTTTAAGTTACTGTCTGTTGTGATATCCTGTCCGGAGTTTAAATGACTCTTTCTGAGAAAGTGCTCCTGAGTGACTGGAGTCTGGGAGAGCCACGTGCAATAAGAGGGTTGTTTGCCTTGTTTAATTCCAGATGGGTCTCTGGTGCCTCTTGAGGGAGCAGTAGGTATGCTGTGTTTTTCAGTTCTTCCAGTGAGCTGACTACCAGGCTTGTAGATGTGGACTGGCTTGTGTCCATATTGCTCAGTGTTAGCACCTGGAGGAATAGTAGGTTGAGTGTCTTGTGGTCCTTTGTACTTCGTCTGAGTAGACCAACTGTGTGGGTTTTTTGAGAACTTTTAAGTGCTGGAAAGAATGAGGTCTGTGTTTGTAGCATTCGTGAGGCCTTATGTTGTGCATGTAGGGCAAGATAAGAGGGTATTTGAGGGTACTAAGCCTGCTAAGGTAGCCTGAAGGACTGCATGGGGTGAGGGTGCCAGATTTCAGACTAGCTGTGGGCCATATGCAATGAAAGCCATTTCATAACTTAAATGCTTTTGCCACTGGAGAAATCTTCTGATGCCCAGCTTAAAAGACTTATTCTCTTACCTCTTAGCAGCATTGTTTAGAATAAGTATTTTTTTTTTTTTTATTTCCCCATCCTGGCCTGAAAACATGTGGAGGTGATCTGGGGTGCCACTTTGTTTCAAATATGTTAGTCACCTGCCCCATTCTTTAGGTAGAGCTGGTAAAAATATGTTGTGAGCTAAGTGTTCAATATTGCTTATTAACCAGTTATTAATTGCTGGTCAAGTTGTTGAAATTTCAGGAGAGGCATTCCTTCAACCTTACTGACTCATTGGGGTCCTCTTCATAATGCTCTTTCCCCTTGCTAGTCAGGTAGGTCCTAAAAAATAAACCAAGCTCCAATTTTAAAGGGTGTCAATTGCTGTGCCAGCTCTCTGTCTCATGTAAAGGTTTGAGCTCAGTGTTTTCAGCCTTATCTAAAATGTCTTGTCAAAGGATGTTGTGTTGCAAGATGTTTACAGGGGCTTAAGAAACAGGAAAAGCACCAAAAGATAGAGCTGTTGCAGGTTATTATGTAGCCAATACACAGGAGACTTGGAAAATCCACAGAGCTGGATATTTGAGGATATTGGGTAAGTTCCTGGAAATTGTGTGGTTAATACGCTTCCCTAGGTGTTAGCGTGCATGCGCTGTTAAAGGCAGGCAGCTAGGTCGGACGAGCCATTGACCTGAATGGGTATAACTGTCCTGGTACTCTTACGCAGAGTTAACGTCTGCAGTTCTTCTTTTTGAAGTTTTCTGGAATTGAGGTGCTCCTTCAGAGAGCTGAACGCTTTCTCCAGTAACCAAGGTCTTAAGAGTCTCATACAAATAACATTTTCACAGTTTATATATATTTGCCTAATTTTCAGGTAACCTTGTTGTTAGTTTTTCTTCATAATTGTTCTTTGCTGTTTAAAAGGTGGCAAATACATCTTCATTCTCAGAGTATCTACTTACGATGTTGCTCAAGGTCAAACCTCGTTTGTAGACGTTATTCCTGTGAGTGTTGCCTCAGGTGCCATCTCAGATTTTCATTCACTCAGCCTTATTGTATTTTTGTGGAACTTGGTAAGCAGCTGCAGAAACCAGAGGTATATCCCTGGCCCACATGCAGAGTAATTTGCTGGTCATTTGTCATGAAGGGTTTTCCTAGCAGGCAGGTGATGGTGCGGATTAGCTTGCTCTGGTTAAAAACTCATTTGTGAAATGCTGTAAAACTGTGAAACTAAGACCTGATTTGTAGCAAACATAGTCTGCTGTAGTCTCTCCTTTACTGCTGAGTCTTTCAAGGAGAGTCATTCATAAAAAGAAGCAGTCTCTGCTGCTTGGTTGGTATAGTGGGTGTGAGTGTACAATACGCTCCCAAAGCCATGTAATGAATTCCTGGACTGAACTCAGAAATCACGTGAATGCATTGCTCCTTTGTATGGATTCTAGGCTTTCCTTGTCTAAGGTATTATTCCTAGCTACTTTGATTTTTTTTTTTGTACACAGCTCTATCAGAAGATTCAGCAAATGCTTTAAAGGCACACCAAGAATTTCTTTGTATGTATTGCAGTGAACGCAAGCTAATTGCTTTCCAAAATAAGTTCAAACATTATTTCTTTAGTGAGAAGTACATCAATAAGTAATTTACCAGTGAAATAATTGCATGTGCTTACAACGTGCTGTGTATTTTGGCAAGACATGTTTAGGATCTAAGTCTTTTAGCTTTTGCCAGCATGTAAAGAAATAAATTTAACCTTAGATTACCAATATTGCAAGTATTTTCCACATGAGAGGAGTGGCAAGGAGAGCAGAGACCTTTTGTGAACAAGTCCTGGAGCCCTTAGGGACAGGGTAGCATGTTTAAAAGCAGATGTGTAAAAACAGTAAATGGTAAGTCCTGTCTATTTTTAGGTTGCCCCACTGACCAAGAAAATGGTTGTATCAATAAATAAAAATGGAACAAATGTAAGGTAAATACTAGGGAGCTTTTTAGATCGCATAATGTGTCCTGGTAGTTTTTGGTTAGAACGTTGTCTCTGTGCTATGATGCCAATAGAGCTGTGGGTAATGAGAAACATGGGCTGCTCGTGGGATTACTGCTGTTAAGGTTTTACTCTTGTCAGTATGATGGAAGATGAGCTGCAGTTTCTGTAGCGGTCTGGTTTTTCTGTTGCTAATTTTGCTATTTTTCCTTGGGTTCTAAGCTGTCAGAAAACTTCATATAAACTTCCTGGATAAAAGTAGCTTAATGCAAGGGCTTACAGAGACTGAATTTTATTTCATAGGGAGGAAGGGGGGAAAACAGACTTGCAAGGGGAACCTGGCAGTTCATGTAGCCATAATAGGGAATCCTAAGGGGACTGCGGTTCCAGACCTAAAATGACCTTGCTACAGAACTGCTCCTATTACACTAAATTCAGCAGCTCTTTAGAAGGATTCCTTTATGTGGTGACAAGAAAAGCAAAATATGTGAACCTGCAGTTTATAAGTGTAACATAAGGGACTTCTGCAAATAAAAGTAAGAAGGGAAAGGATTGAAGTGAAATGTCCTGTAAAGTAAGAGCTGAATAGTGACACTCAGGGTCTCGGTCACCGTTGGGTTTATTCAGTCAGTACTGGGAATGCATTTGGTCCCCAGAAATCTTAAAACTGTTTTGATAACTACAGGACACTGCCTAGGTTCATGTCCAAGAAAGAAGAATGCACAACTATATTTTAGCTACACTAAATGAATATTGTCTTCATCACTTTTTATCTTAGTTCCCTTTGTACAGTATCCAGATATAAGTGAATGCATTTATACGTTGACTGGGACCTCTCTGCTTCATTAAACCATGTATAGGCTAAATGGAAACCGCCAACTATAGAATGCTATGGGAAGAAGCAAACTGAGAGCGAAAGTAGTACCATTTTCTTAGCAAAGGACGGCTTTTTATACAGTCCTTTTTCTATTCATTTCTGTCTTCTCCACCCTGATAACCTCTACCCCTAAAGGGCTACTGCTTCTAGATTCAAAGAAATCTTTACTACATGTTCCTGTGTTCTTGCAGTGCCATCCTGGGATGCTGCATGGAATGAGTCTGGGTTTGGAATTTTGTTTTGTTTCAGCAAACAGGATGTGAAAGCAGGATACTGAGACTTCAGAGAAACAGATTGCTTGTTAGCCACTTCAGGGCACGTACATACATGTATGTGATAGAAAATGTGTGTTACATCTGAGTGAAACCAGGTGTATTCCACCAGTGTCCCACAGATAGAGCTTCACAAGGTTAAAAGGTCCTGATGTGGATATTTAGATATTGGTTTTTTGACACTTCCACTCTCCGCTTTCCAAATACACACAATGTTGGGGATTTTTTGCACCTTGTGTGCTGATATCTGGACCAGATTTGTGGTGAAGCTTCTGGTCTCTGTATGTTCTTGTTCTGGTATGAGAGGTGTTGAAATATTTTGTTGTTACAGGTTCATGGTGATGTGCTTTAGTCAGGCTGCAGTGAGCCTTAATGCACATCCCAGGTGTGAAGACCCTTGCTGGGTTTAATTTCACTTTTGACTCGTGGCATTATCAGGCTGCACACGTGGAGCACTGTGCGTTTTGTTGGCTTTTCTTCTGCTTTTATATTCAGTATCAGACTTGCTGGCCTGTTGATCTTCTCTGTAGCCCTTTTAGTGCATTCCTTCCCTTTCATTGTCCTTACTTGGGTAATAGTAGTAGCATCCTTTTTCCACAGCTCCCTAGTGTTCTATTTAAAACACTGCTTTTCTTGCTTTCTAACATGATTTTTATTACTGGATTCTAAGTGCTTGGCAGAACTTCAGGTGGATAAGCTACTGTTCATGTTTCCTCACCTACTAATACAAATAGTTAAGCCTGTGTCTTTTGTATCCATTTATTTCAGCACTAGAGAACAAATAAAAAACAACAAACCCAAAGCACTTCTATTACTTTATCGTTGCTTAAAGATACCACTTAGCTTGAGAAAAGCCAGCAGGTCATTAAAAACCATGTAATAGCATGTCCTTATCTTTTTATGTGAGATGTGGGTCAATTATACAGTTACCAAAGATGTATCAAGACCAGTCTGGAGTGATTACATGCAGAGGAAATACCATAAATTCTCATTGATAAATGTCAAACTATTAATAGTCATATTGTACTTCTCAGTGCCACAGTGATGTGCTAGTACTCAAGGGCAGTTAAAGAAGTTGATTAGGCAAACCTGGGAGGCAAGAAAAAAAAAACAACCCCAAAAATGTTAATGTTACTGAATTGACTCCAACACTGTGGTCACTGCTGCTATGTATATAAGCACGTTTTCCATGTCAGTGGAAACCTTTCTTTACAGCTGGTCTCTCTGTGCGAAAGAGGAGAGTAGTGTTTGTTTTATAGAAGATGGCTGACTGTACTGGGAGTTCATAGCATGAATTTGCATTGCTCAGCAGCAGACAGTGGCCTGGCCTGATGTTTCCAGCTTGCCAACCAAGCAGCTGAGCCCACCTTGCTCCCCAAGCAGGGATGGGAGGAGAGTGTAGCCAACAACCTTGTTTCATCACAGCTGGCATCTTCCAACTGTCTCGTCCTGCTCTGGCTGGAAGTCAGGGTACTGCTGGCTTTGTAGGATAATGATGCGTGACTTCCCAGCATCATCAGTCTTCATAGTCTTGTTCTAGCGGTGGTTTCAGATCCCCTTGACTGTGCAGGAGTGCTGAAACTCTGCATCCCGATGGGACTTGACTGAACTGTGCTGACCCGTGTTGTTCTGTCAACTGACTTTTAAAAAGTCAGTATGCGAGTCCTGTCACCTCTAGGGTGTCACATATGTACACGATGAGACAATCCCAGTGTAGCAATGTCAGCTTTCTTGATACTTGAGAAAACTTAAGGAAGGATGGAAAATAAACTCTAAACAGAGCTGGCTTTATTTGCAAAAGGGAAGTGTTCTGAGGAACTGCTAAGTTTAAGCACATCTTCTGGCAAGTACGTCTGCCCTTTGGCAACACAGGCCAGTTTAAATCACCTTATCATAGGCTTGCTTCTGCAGCAATTAGTCTGCTAGAGAAATATTAAGTCCCCAGGGAACACTTCACACCAAAAGAGCTGGATAAATATCCTGCCCTTTATCTACCCAGTTTCATAAGGTTAAAAAAATGCCAGAATACAGCGCTCTGCTACATTTGTTCTAATGGGCTACATGTTCATTTTACCAGTGATGTAAATATTAAATGCATAATTTGGCATACTGATTAGAAGTTCAGGTAACTCAAGGAACATAAAAAAAATAAAAACAGCATCCCAGTGTGAAGAACAGGAGTTTGCATGGTCTGCTATGTTTTGTTGGGGTGTTTTAAATGCATTAATTGGTGTATCAGGGCCAAATGTTGCTGTCAGAGGAAATGTTCTCATGTCCTGATGGCTGGGTCCTTTGGTCTATAGTACATAGTCGTCTGCAGATGTGGTATCTTTCTACAATGTTCAGAACTTCTGGGGCAAGAAACATGATTGTTATCTAATGGTAACCACTGAAAAACCCAGAGGTTCACTAATTCTTATTTATTTTTAAAGTCTTCAGAATTATTCTGAAGATCTAAACTGTAAGAATTGCTGGTTTGTGTAACTGTGGGGCAATGCTCCTCTTGCCCCTCATGCCCTCTCTCCCTTTTGTTCTGTGCTTGCCTTTCCTATTGAACACTACCTGTGCTTTGGAGGACGGGTGTCAGTAGTTGATCAGTGACAAGAGGAACATGGAAACAACGTCTATAAAGAAGAAATACAATTTTCTGCGTGTGCCTCTTCTACAAATAGGGAAAGATGAAGCTGATAAAACTGTGCTCTTTAGTATGCTGAAATACTTGCTGTGTCTGTAGTAAGCAATAACAGCTGTTCAGGCTTATTAAATAAATTAGTGTTTAAAGCAAGGAAATTTCTATTGTATCGATTGCTTTGATATCTGTGTATCTGACCAAGCTTTGCAGTAAATGCATAAGGGTTTTTAATGAGACAAAAGCAGCATGAAACTTGAAAAAGTAATTGTTAACACTAGCAGAGATTGTAGATGATTTTTAAGCTTAATTGGGCACTTATTTGGTGTGCATAAACCTAGAGCAAATGCTTTTCAATTGAAAAATATTGATCTCTCTTCGGCAAGGAGTTAATGAACAGTGGGGGGAATAAAAGGAGCAATGGAAATATTCCTTGGCAAATCGAGCGAGTCTCAGGCAGCCATGCCTACCCTGTCAAATCTTATTAATAAGGCTCTTTACCTATTTTATAAGATTGGTGCTGTACATTCTCTAATGAAGGGATTATTTTAAGGTTGTGTGCATTCGGGCAGGAATAAGAGTCTGGCATCGAGAGGGAAGTCTCTAACGAGGTTTTTAATCAGGATACATTATTAATGAACTGCACAGGAGATGCACAAACCTGCTTTATTAGGCGAACTGTAAATGAGCCTATTTGGTAAGAACATGCAAAATATGTGTGTGCTGAGAGAGGATATTCTGAGAATTTAACTCATTTCTGAATAGTAAAGGCATCCAGTCTGTCTATAATTGGTGCCTGTGGCAATTGTTGATACCCTGACTACGTTAGCTTTCTGTGCCCTTTGGCGGAATTGGGAAAACATTCCTAGTACTCTTTAAGCTGCCTATTATCAAGACATCATAAATATACACGTTTAGAATAGATGATTTGCTATCCCAGTGCCTTAGAGCACTTAAATAAATTAGTTCCTGCTATTTCAGACATTAATGTTGCGGTAATTATGCATGAAGCAATAATGCAATTAAAATTGCCTTCCAACTTGCTCAAGTGGGAATAATTTTTTGAAAATAATACTTGATCTTTTCTCAAAATATATGCTAGAGCAGGTGGATGGGCTATGTGTCTCAAAATGGCAGTGTGGGACTGTGTTACCTCGAGATCCTCAGTTTGCCTGCAGCTCAAGTCAGTATTAACCAAGTGTTACCATCTGTTGGCGTTTTTGTCGACCTCTGGAAGGAGGCAGCAGTCTGATTTTTCTCCCCCCCCCCTCTAGTGGCAAAGTGCCCACATCACAGCTGGCATTGAGTGCTTCAGCAGTGGGGTTTCTTTTTTAAAGAATGTGGCCACACTTCAGGGCGGGAAACATGGGCTGGTTTTCAGTTTGCAACATGTTCCACTTTCTTTGTGCACTAGTTTCAGATCTTTGCAGTATCTGCTATAATAAAGCACAGCAATATATCAATCCAGATTTCAGCCTAAGGTCTGAATTTCTTTACGTTTAAATTGGACCTCTTGTTCCTTGGGAGAAAAATACGTATTTTGTAGCTGAGTTACAAATAAGCTTTTCCAGCTTTTTGGCAGCCAGGTAACAGTTAAAGTGAACAGGGTTTTTTTCCAGCCAGAAAAGCAGTTTAATAACTTTGGGTCCATTTGTTCGTAGCAGTGCTGGAGTTGAGCCCTGCAAACCCCTGGAGCTTGGCAGGTCAGGCAGACTTGGCAAGTTTTCCCACCAGTTTACCAAATCCGAGTCAAGCATGAGTTGTTGCAACTTCAAATATATTTAATACACTTTCTTAAGAGGAATGTTGAGGTAGAGTTCTTTTGGTTTAGTTTTTTTTCTTTGCTGACCTTAAAGAATACCATACTCTCTCTACAAACAGCTGGTCCTTAAATCATGCATGACAATTTATGGCTTGTGTTAAATTTGAAATAAATGTATATTTTATGCAGAGTATCTGATTTACTCTTGACATTAAGATATTGAGGAAGTATATGACATTCATTCTGTCAATTGGCATTTGATAATGTGAATCTTTGGAAAAGACAAGCATAGCTGTTATTTTTCAGTGCATCCTAACTGTAACAGCTATGCCCTCTCTTTGGAGCGTGTGGTGTACAGAGACTTGTGTAAGCACGGGGTATGTTCTCACTTCCAGTTTTCAGCTGTGCGGATCCTGCCAAAAGACAAATAGTTTAAATTTGGCTTTTGAAATAGCAGAACATTGAACTCTGTGAACGTTAGTTCTTGCCCACCTAAATCATAGCAGCCTTGAAATAAGGATAAAACTTTTCTGTAGAAAACTCTATGTTAAAAGGCACTGCAGAAGACTAAAGATGGTAACACTTAGATATCTATACTGATGGACTAATCTCAAGGTGGTTTTAGCAGGGTCTATAATGAATTCTGCATCACCCAATTACAGTAGGGTAGGAACTTTGAGTAGAAAGAATTGGGTTGTTGAGAGGGTATTTTTCAGTTGTGCTTTGGCAGTCTGTCAGCTGCTTTGTAATGCATCTTAACAGCTTTGCTTTTTCCAAGTTCTATATGATTGTATCTTCACTTCATTACTGCAGATATTTTTTGGGGGAAATGTGGCTCTAACATGTTAGTTTTGCCTGGTTTGGGGTTTTTCTTCTAGCCGTGAGCCAGCTATAGAAGGTCTGGCTGCTTTGTTTTACACTTTTGATAGAAGAATCAGAAATCTCTGTTGCTGGAGGACTAGTTGTGGGAGGCAATGGTTTCCTAAGTAGCATGAGCCAATGCCATAAAAGGCCTCAACATTTGCTACCAAACCTTTGAAGTTTGCTTTGCCCAGTGGGATCTAGAAAACTGTGCAGAGCACAGGCTGAGGTTGCCAGCTAGGCAGTCAGGCTTCTGATTTGCGAGCTATTTATGTTTTCTAGTATTGTTGCCCTCATTCATAGTTGCAATTAATTGCAAGAAGCCTAGAGATTATAAACACCTAGATAAATGCCTAGATCATCATTGCTAAATATCTGGGAGTATGCTTGTTTACAGCTCGCTCTCTTCCTAGGAAAAGAAATCCTCAAATTCCTTACCTGACAACCCCAAATTAATTGTGGTTTCTTTTTGGGACTTTGGGCTTTATACCCAAGTTCTTTAATATCTTCTATTTGAAGAGCTGAGGTATAAAACTGACTGAAACGCTCCGAGTGTGAGACTGGTCAGTATGCTACTCTGGGCCATTAATTAAGCCCTTAGAGCGAGATTTTAAGGAGCGGTGATCATTCCAAGTATCAGTTCAGTAGAAGTGATGAAACAAGTTGGCAACAAGTACAACATGTCTTACTCCTGTCCTTTTTCTGGACAGAGCTGGAGAGGGGAACACTGAAGTGCTTATGTAATTTAAATTAATGCAGGATTGACAATTTGGGAGAAAAAGAGGTGGGGATTTTTTAGGAAACTGGAGAAATATTTTGCTGTTTATACTAGGTTGGTGCATTTCAGCTAAATGGAAGTGGAATGACACTGCTGGCCCTTAAAAAAGCTTACAAGGTCAGTTCTGAACTCCAAGCTGCAAGAAGGGCAGCAGGTATAGAAAAGCACAAACTTCAGAATAGCATAGGGTAAAATCGATAGAAACTCCCTACTAGAAAGAGCAACTGAAGGTTTAAAAATTGTAGGAAATAATTTTAAATGGGTGGCCTACTGTGCAAGGCATATCTGTAAGCAAATGAGTTGTCAGTGTCATTGCTTCTCACTTGAACAGTGAGAGTGCATTAGAATGATTAATTTTAAAGGAGAATCGTGATATAATAGATGTAAGAACAGCTGCGGGTGGTCAGAATAAGAGTTCAAGTAACCTGGTCTCTGATCTTCTGTGAACAGTGGTAGTTCTCTGGCAGATTCATCTGGTGTCCAGCTTTCCTTCCATGATATGATTTTTTTTTTCCCTGATTGCTTTTTGCATCCACAACATTTTCTGGCAGGCAGTTCCATAGATAAACCATATATTGTGTGAAAACATTTCACTTTTTGTATAGCCTGCTAACCTAATGTCTTGCAGCAGTGCCTATTTGAATAGCTATTTCTTATTCTTGTCAGTCTTGTAAATGTTTTAATCTTTCCTGAAGTTGCCTCTGTCCCATACTGAAGAGTCATAGTCTGTTTAGATATTGCATTTATGAAAAGAGTTGTAGGTCTTGATGTGGTCTTGTTATCTTCTCTTGTCATCTTTCCTAGTTATTCTATATCCATTTTGGGCAGGAGCAGAGAAGAGATCAGGTGACATACAGTTAACTAATTTTTATTTGAGGTGTTTTGCTAGGACGCTAATACTGGGCAAGTGAGCCAGAGAATAAATGATGCAAGTAGGAGAGCGCTGATATATGCAATTGATGGAATGGTGTTGGAAAAGATGCCTGGCTGTAAGTGCATGGGCTCTCTGGCAGTGAGAAGGGAAATAAGCATTGGCATCACTTGATGCTGTGCAATACCAGTGCATCCAGTGCAATTTGATCTTGTAAAGTAAATACAAGACAAAGCATGTTGAAAAGGGGTGGGGAGGGGGAGTGTTCCCACACTTAATGTTTAATTAATTTTGAACGAAGTGCCATGGTGCAGTGTGGATTTTAAAAGGGACTACAGCCACAAATTCACAGAAATCCTTTGTTATCTATTAAGTGCAATGATTCCCATGCAGACTGTTTCAGGATGCCCTTAAACTACTGATTATTCTTCCTGTTTCCAATTTACTTATGATAAGCTAATTTTTTGCCGCCTTTTTTATATTCTTTCGTAAGCTGCCTCCAATGCCCACTGACTAAGAAACTTTGTCGCAACCTGGTAAAGCACTTCTTGCTTCAAAAAGCTGCTTAAACAAGATATGAAGTAGGCTCAAGGAAGCTAGGCCCAAGGAAATGCTGAAAAGAGTTTACCTTTGCGCGGCAGCTTACAGTGGTTTCCTGGGATTGCAGCATTACAGAATCTCCTCAGTTGGAAGGCAACATGGAGGCCACCTAGTCCAACCTCTTGCTTAAACTAGGGTGAACACTAAATTCAAACCAGGTTGCTCAGGGCTTGCCCAGTTGGGTTTTGTAAACTTGTAAAAGGGTGGAGGCTCCACAGCCTCTTTGGGCGACCTCTTCCGATGTTCAATTATCAAACTGGTAGTTTATTAACTAGTGGTACTTACATGATGTAGACAATAAATTTGTTATGCAGTTATGTAACTGATAAGTTATTGTCACTATAATTCTGGGGCTGTAAAAAAATTACGCAAGTCAAGCAGAGCATCCATCAAAACACACTTATCTTGAAAAGTCTAGTCTTTGCTGACAGTGATGGAAAAGAGGCTGCCTTTTGCTTCAAGCATGTTAATTTGCCAGCAGTAAGGATATTGAAGTAGTCTGAAGCCATCTTTTTTTTTTTGAGTAATGATGCAAATACAGAAAATTTTCCCCATCACCTGAGCATTTTATTTTAAATAAGCAGTACTCTGGCAGTATTTAAAATGAAAGACTTTAGAACAGAATAACTGCCTGGCACTTCTGATCATAATTTTTAGGGCATGACATGCAGCTGTCTCCACATGGTGGTCTGTGTTCCACATTCTTCTCTACTATAAGTGGAACTGTGTACAGCATTAGTAATCTAAAGCTTCTTGTAATTTGTCTTTATTTCAGCTTTGGTTTGCTTTCGTTAATGGATTTTCTGGGCAGATCTTATTTGAGCGATGGTGCATTGGTCTGTATAATGTGGTAAGTGCTACATGTTTTGATTTGATAATGCTTGAGACTTGTATATTGTTTTGTTGTGTCCCATTTCTCACAGGTAAATGTCTTGGATGTATGTCAGGAAAGGTATGTTAATTTGTAAAAGCCATTTTGAATCCACACTGAGGTAGATAAAAAAATTTGTTTTGGATGGTGTTTTTATTGCAAAAATAAATTTGGGGAAAAGCCTTGAAAATATACCTATTTGGACATTAAAACCTCCATAAAACTCTGCAGCTTTTAGATGAAATTTAATTTCCTCTTTGAAAGCGTCTTCGGTCTTTTGTGTTGAATATTTTGCTGACTTTTCATGTTCAAAATAGATACAAAGTCTTAATCTTTGATTTTTTGGTGTTGGGTTTTTTTTTTTTCCTCAGACCCTGTAACAGTTAAGTGCTCTGAGAACTGCCATGGGGTGCTTTGGGTTGACTTGTGCTACATTAGGTACAGAACGGTAGCATCACTGTGTCACCAGCATTTTTCACTTGAACCAAGAGTGGGATGTGTCAGTCCAGGAGTGATTTCTGATTTTCACCATGCTCTGCTAAGTGCCACATGACTTTATCACTTCAATCAATAGTATTATTTAATCAATAACATTGATTAAAGTTTGGAGTATCTCTGGGACCAAGTTCCATAACATACCATAGACCTGTGCTGGTGTTTTCAGCGGTGTTACCTTTGTAATGTTACTGATGAGTGGCATTGTGTCTGGATTTATAAGGCATTAGGAGGCTTTGTCTGTGTTGAAAAATCCTTTGATTTTTCTCTTTGGAGGAAGGAAATTTAATTTTTCTTTAAGAAGACTCATTCCAAATGTATGGTAATACAGAAAGCCAACAAATTACCTCTATCATCGGGTAGTATTAATGGAAACACTTAACTTCTGTCACGTTAATCTCAAAAATGATGGCACAAAGACTCATCTTCCACGAAGAATATGAGATCTTATGGAATATATTTATTCGGGGATTTTCCACTCCCTTGATTCTCATTACCCTAATTTCCTGACTGTTACTCAGTCCGTCATTTATGTTTAGATATTTGCATCTATTATCTTTAAACCTGATTTGATGGATCTACCTACCCTACATAAAGCTCATGGATGAAACTCATTTTTCTAGAATCAATGAAGTAGAAATTAACCCTTGTTCTGCGAGGCTGGTATTTTCTAAAATTAGAGCTGGTCACATGGACTCATGAAGAATCAAGTGCTGGTAGGATATTAGAGACTTCCACAATCTGTAGGGGTTGGATTTATAAGTGTTTTTTAGCTTTGTCATTCTCTTCTGTGCAGATTAACCCTTTATTTCATTAGTAGACTCATTAAAATATTACGTGTAGGAAATCATAGTAGCATTGTAATTAGCTTTTGCACTGGTTCACACTGGAGGTTTACCTTCATAAACAAAAGCACCAGAAGATATACTTCAAGTGAGAATTCAAATGCCCCAATAACATGGGAAACCTGGGGAAATACCGTAACGTTGTATAAGAATGATGTGGAATATATTGGACCAGGGGTCTTGGTTTCAGTTCCCCACCCCCAGCCTGCTGCCATTTTAGCCATCTGCAAAAGCAGCACATTCCCAGCTGGATCTAGGGATGCAATTGTTGATTCTCATTAGCTTCTAGTCCTCTGTGTTGCTGGTTTTCTGCTCCTCAACTGCCAGCTCGCTGCTGGTGGGAAGCACAGCCCAACTTTTGCTAATATGCATAACACCAGAAACAGTCCATAACTTCAAACTGCTTCTTAACTTCAAGAACACTTCTCCAACTGTTAAATGTATATGTATGCATAGGATTAAGAATGATTTTTCCGATATAAACGGTTAATGTAAAAGGAAATGAATGAAGTTCAGTATTCAGACATGCACACTGGTATTATTTTCACTCTCTGCCTGCACTGCAGACTGCAAGAAATGTGGATACCCAAGCTGGCTTTAAATGAGCTGCCTCAGATCCTGGAAACACTTTAAGAGCAGCAATGTGGGACTCAGCAGAGGCTAATTTACTCTGCTTCTGGCAAAGTGTCCTGCTGCCTCTCCTGGAAAGCTTCTGAGGCTTGGTCATCTAAGTGTCTGCCCGTAGCACAGGCACATACTGCAGTTAATTTGTTCCTATCAGTTCATGCCTGCCTAGGAGAATCCCCAAAGTACCGTAATACAGAATGGCTTTTGTTTTTTCAGTAGATTTTTTTTTAATGTCATTTCCACATTTGCCTTGTCTGTTAGCTTTGGTTAAGCATATTACATGTTTAATTATGGCTACAGCTATATTTGAACACATTCCCACAAAATTTTTTTTAAAAAGTACATGTCGTCTTCCCTTTGCAGTCTGACATGTTTTACCCTCACTAGATTAACTGGTACACCAGAAACTTAACTTCTTAACAAGACGCTTAACTTCTTGCGTTTAAGCTAATTGATTAATAGTAAGAATTTTCTTTCATGCTTCTTTTGTAAGTCAATTTTTGAGAGTTATGTATTGATGAAATTCCTGTTTGGACTTGTTGCACATCTGAAAATTATGTCAAATAACATGCTAGTTGATAATAAGTCTTTGCTGGAGTCTGTGGGAATTTTGCTATTGTCTAGGTACTGAAATATTATCTGAGATCCACTTAAAACTAATAGCTGCTTTTAATTAGTATTTGCTTTCCCTGCAGATTTTCACAGCGCTGCCACCCTTTACTCTGGGAATTTTTGAACGCTCGTGTACTCAAGATAGCATGCTTCGATTTCCACAGCTCTACAAAATAACTCAAAATGCAGATGGGTTCAACACAAAGGTAAGGGAAAGTCTGTTTCTTTAAGAATAACCACAAGCATTCTTATTTTCCAGGTCTTCTCATCAGAAAATAACTTATTCCCCGCTGTTACTTCTGCCTTATGCTAGCCACCGAGATTAAGATTACTCTGCCTCCTAGTTCTTTTCAAGAGATTTGGGTCTCTTGTTGGGGTTTTTGTTTTACTTTATTTAAAAAAAAAAAAAATCCTATTTTTTAAATAAGGATTTTTCTGGTACAGCTTCAACTGAAGCTGGTACTGAAATATCTGTAAACTTAGTGGTGAATTTACCACTTTCACAGGAGCTGGATAGCATCACCTTGATTCTATTTAATGTACAAGTTGTCGTTATGTTCTCTACTATGGGCCTTTTTCCACAGTTCGTATAGCTCTATTCCCATAGTTCTTTTGGAAAATAAAACTTGAATTGGTTTATTTGGACTTTGAGTTTTGAAGAGCACATTTTACTTCGTTTTGCTCTTTAAATGCTGGAAGATGCCAGCATTTGGAAGTCTGTCTTTATTCCATAACAGGCATGTCTAAATGTACTTCTGAATCAAGGAAGCTGTACAACTGCTGTGTTTAGAGGAAACTTTAGAGTACGTAAAGCTCTAGTTAGTGCAAAATGGCATTATCTGATAGTTAAAATTTGTGCGGCACAAAGTGTTTGCTGATTAAAAGAAAGAACATTTCTTAGTACTGAATCAGTCTTTTAAAATCTTTCTTTGAGGTAAATAGGGAAGGGTGACTCCATCAGTTTGCTGTATTTTGTTAAAGATCTTAAACTGCAAGCATGCTTGCTTATTACATTTTAAGTTGTTAGAATAAAACCGTCCAACTGGACCAGTGTTTTCTTATGAAAGAGCAGAAATTGTGGGAGGAAATAGATCCTGCAGAAGCTCAGGTATTTCAATTCAGGACAAACATTGTCTGACTCTAAACTACACAATGAAGTGTTTGTTAGGAGCTAGAGAGAGGTCAAGAGTTTTGGACTTCACTGACGACTTGGTTTGTTTTCCCTCAGGTTTTCTGGGGTCACTGCATCAATGCCCTGATCCATTCCATCATTCTCTTCTGGTTTCCACTGAAAGTGCTGGAGCACGGTAAGGGCTTCATTATTTCTTATGTCAGTAACTGATGTTCAGTCTTACAGAGCCCGGAGTGTTTGCAGAACAGGAGATCGTGACAAGTCCCAAGAAAATAATGCTGACAGACAGTTCAATAGGCTATAGCTGCTGAACTTGGCTAGTTATCTAGTGGCTTTCAAAACTTACTCCGATTTAACGCAATTATAATATATAATATTATATATAGTAAGTATAGTGACTTTAATAAGTGAAAAATTGAACTGCTGCGTTGCCAGAAAGTGTTACTCAAATATTGATATGGTTCTGTACAATGCCTTTTTTTTTTTGGTAGTGGGTTGAAATCTCAACATTTTACTGCATAATGTTTTTACAGCAGCTGTATTACAACCATTTGCTTTATGTCTTGTTGGATCTTTCCCATTCCGCAACACAGTGCTGTAAAATGTAGGATAAAATAGAGATTTCACTACTGTTGAAGTCTGTGGAAAAAATGAATTGGTTGGTATGGGAGTAGACCAGATGAAGAGTCAGAGATATTGGGCAAATGAGACTTTTTGTTGTACAAATTAGGCTTATTAAGTCTTGCTTTCTATGAACAGTAACGCAACTCCATGGTATTTCAGGGAACAGTAAATTCCATACGGTTCCTCCCTACCTTTATAACGTAGTTGCACAGGCAGGAAAAAGCATGGGAAATATGTTCTTTTACTGTTGTAAGAAATAGGACTAAATTACGTGAGAAATTTTGGGGTGGTGGGGAGAGAATAGTATTTATCTAAACCCGTGATTTTTTCAAAACTGAAATTTTCCTGGAAAACATGTCAGGAGAACCTTCTTAGCTCCAGAATGGATTAATTGGGGAGGAGGTGAAAGAAAATGGGAAGGGAGGGAAGATGAATGCTCCCATCAGAGGAATCATGGTAAAGAAGCTTGTGGGAGGCAGGTTCGTATTTCTCTACCTGGCTCAGTAAAATGTCAGTGTTGTATCCTCAGTGGCAGCTTCACATGGTGTCTGATGGACCATACAAGACAGGGGCTTCCCTTTCCTCTCTATGTGGACTGGGAGGTCAGTTCAGTTTTGGTGGAGAGGGGTTTTTATGGTTGATGGGTTTTTGTTTTGATTTGGGGGTTTCTCTAGTTCTCTTTCACTATTTTTTGAGAAATGTTAATCTTGACTATCTCTTCTTTAAATCCAGCTTCAGAAATTTTAGGTCGATGACTATATTGGTTACAGTTAAAGAAAAATACAGTTTTTGTTTTAGTCTTCCATAAATGTTTCTCTAACTAATTCCTAAATAGATAATGTACTTTTAATTTCAACAACTTAAATGATAAGACTGGAATGCTCACCTGTTCAAATGGTAACTTTCTGAGTTCCTTTGAATGGGTTGCTTAGTTTGCTTTCTGAAGAGGAACGAATATTGAATTTTGAAGTTTCTTTGTATTTTGAAGTGAAAAGGGATTTCAGTGCCAGAGACAAAAATGTGCTGTTCACGCTGGGAAGTTTTTAACATCTTAAGTGCTTTAGAATGTGAAGTGCACATAGTCCATGAATGGGCATTTGTTTAGCTTTAGAAATGAGTGTTCACTGAGCGTCCTGCTGTTCTCATTAACAGAAATATTCCTTTCAGGATCACTTAGCCTCCCAAAGTGGAAGGTCATAGAAATCACTGGGAAAAAAAAAGCATTAACTTACTGCATTAAAATGTAACTTTTAAAAACAAGTGAGACTTACTCCAAAAATAATTCAATTACTTAAATGTGCATTGTGATGTTGCACTAGAGCAATATACTGGCGGAGTCATTAGGTCAGTTTATTCTAGATCTATCAAAGCCAATATGTATTTAGGCATGCCTTTTTCTTAATAAACTGAGACTTCTGGCATCAGCGCGGTTCGCTGGATGTGGAAGGCTCTCTGGCGCTTTTCACCTTTTTCACTGACACTAGGGGAAAGAGCTAAGTGACTGTTAAAACTTGATGTGTATTTGTGAATAATGTGGTAAATGCTTGAATCCACAGAGTACTAGAGGAGGAGTTGGGCTAATAGAGATGGTGGTGGCTAGAAACCAAACCAGTTCCTAACCAAGTTGTCTCAGGGTTTAGCTCCTCTTGCAAAATTAGTGACTAGTCTGCTGCTGTTTCTTAGTAGTTGGGTTTCAAAAGAGAAAAGAGAGCAGGGATATAGAACCAGCAACTTCTGGAAAGCATTCACAACCTGTCAGTTCCTTGGAGACAACCACATGCAGCCATTGTAGAAAACCATAACAAGTAGCCTGGGGTAGTTGCACTGACTAAATAACATAGGTTTTTTACCCATAAGCTGGGCAGAGTATTCACTACAGAGGTCAGGTTGTTAGGGACTCTCCTCTATAGACTTAAACACTGACTTAAAAAATTTACTGATCCTTGGAGACCTGTGTGATAGGAACATAGTTAACTAAGCAGATGACCCTAGTTTAAGCATGTCAGAACTAGCTTTGCAAGTCTGGCAAAGCAGTACCCTCATAGTAGAAGCACTGTGCTAGGCAGGATGTGTTTAGGAACAGGTCCAAGGGTTTATCTTAAGCCTTTTTCATCCCTGCTGTTTGTGTGTTTTTCTAGCAATTGTCTTAAAACCTGTGAAAGTAGCAATACTTACCATGCTTGAGTAATGCTTGAAAGTTCCTGTGAGTTCGAGTTCATTTGGCATTAGCGTGGCTGTTGAGTGTGCTTTTATGGTGTTCCGGTTTTATTCAACAAGGGCTAAGAAGGACTAAACAGACATCTGAAGTATTGCCAAGGTTGACACTTTCAAATGGTAGATTAACGTGTTCTTACAGTTGTGCATGCTTGCCTAGAGAAAGGTTGTATGGAGACTGAATGCTTACTGAATTAACTTCCAGTAAGAAATTTTAGATGTTACATATATCCTTTATAGATTAATCTTTTGTGGCTTTTCTTAATTCAAGTTCTATTTCAACACAAAATCAGCTGGTGTTTACAGGCTTTTCTTCACAGGAGCAGCAAATAATGGGATCTGTTAGGAGTGTCAATAAGCAGTACAGAAGAGATAGCGAGATAAGTGACGCTGACAAACCTCAGCTCTTACAGACAAATTACACATTAGGGTCTGGTGAACACTTCCCCGTTTGCTAGGAGGGCTTCTGGCAGCCCAGACTATAGATATACACTGTATCTGAGCATTGTGTCTCAGGCCTGGCTTAGCACAACTTCTGCAGTACCATTATCTCACAGCTTTTAAAAGTGCTTTTAGACATTTTAATAGGCAAGGTTGGGACCACTTACTTTCTCCTGAAAACCTCCTTGTTATTTCATCCATTCTGTTGATAAACTGATTAACAAATGTGATATTTTTCTTTTTTTCAGATGCGGTGTTCACAAATGGCCAGGGAATTGACTATTTATTTGTTGGAAACATAGTTTACACTGTAAGCCTGTGTATCCTAGCAGATTTGAATGGTAGAATTTCTTTGTAGTTCTTCTTATGCCATCAAAAAATGGTGTAAACCAGAAAAAAGTGAACAAGTAAAATCAAATCAAACTTACATTGTGTGCATGATTATTGTTTGGTTGGTTTTTTCTCCATTCCCCCCTGCCCCAGACATGCACCAACAATATTTCTGCTCTGTCATTCCCTCATCCCACACTGCTAAGGCCCTATCTTGGTACCTAAATGGTAGTAACTTTTTAGGTGTAAAGGGGAGACTGGGCTGTGAACACCCTTTGAATTTCAGTGTTAATATTGAAGTTGCCTTTATATTTTTTCCTTGCAGTACGTTGTAGTCACTGTTTGTCTGAAAGCTGGCTTGGAAACAACTGCATGGACTAGAGTAAGTACTCTTCAGTGTCTTTCGGTTTTATTAGCACACCTTTCTCCCTTATGAGTATTAAAACAGAAAAGAAGTACTAAAAATCATTTGAGGCTTCAGTGTTTTAATTGGATCTTTCATGTAAGGATAAACTGCTAAGCTCTGTAAGTACAGTATGTGAGAGGAGAATGAACATGTCGATCACAGGATATGTGTGATGAAAAGGGCAGCCTGTCAGAAGTGGGAAGAGAACACTAAGAGTATATTGCCAACATCTCTAAATATTCAAAATTAGGATAATTTTGCATGAAATCAACATACTGCTGTAGTTGCTTAAGGAAATAAATCAAGACATGATCTTTGTGCTCTGTAGCTTTTTTAAAAATTAATGCAACACGGAAATGAAAGGTGTTTGCCCACAGATAAACAACTGGGCTTTGAAAATGCCTTTGAAGCTAGAAAAAAAAAAAACCCTAGTGACTTCACATTGGATGAGATTTTTGTTTGGAAACTTATAGTAATAAGGATGTTAGTCAAACAGTTGTGTTGATTCTTAAATATGAGTCATTTACTTGCAGTGAGTGAGTGCTCTGTTACTGGTAGGTGTCAGAATCTGGCAGGGCAGTGACCTCCAAAGAATGTGCAGGGTAGGAGGGCTCCTGTGTTGATGAACCTTCAATACCCTTCTCCCCTTCTTTCCCCCAGCCCCTCTGAAACACTGATCTTTTGATTTTGATGGAGTCCCTGTTTCTCCACACCTACGGGATACCTTGTGGAAGTCTAGTTTTCATGGCATACTAAGACACTCTGCCCTCAAGACCAAGCTGTTTTGAGGAGTCTCATCTTCTTTTACCAGTTTCTTGGAGCAGCGTGGCTTAAATCTTGTAACCTCATTGCTTCTGTTAGTTATAAAATGTTTTCTTTCATTCCTCACAGAGGAATTCCTAAGATTAATGAGCTGATGTCTGATCTAAATTTTCAAGATGAAATGCTGTCTGTATGGGTTATTTAATTAGTAGGGAGATGCTAATATTCTCTGCCTCATTCTCTCATCTGAAAATAAAATCTGGTGGGTTTTTTTGCTGTTGCTTATGCATAAGTTCTGTGTTGTATACCAACATTTTAAAATGCAAAAAGACTTAAATTAATTCCTCATGCACTAGAAGAGGATATATCCAGGTCTGCAACTGGAGGCACGTGAGCCTGTTCAGATCCTGTTATGTTGTAAATTATGTGATGCTTCCTCATCTCTCCTCTTCCCTGGGTAACTGGTACCTTCTCAGTCACTTGGGGATAAATTTTCTAAATTTCTCTAAATTTTATTTTAAAAGATACCATAATGTTTAGTAGATCTAAGTGTTCTTTAACACTGGCATTTTATTGAGGAGCTATTGTTAGGCACAGAGGAGTTGTGGTGTTTGAGAGTCAACTTTTTTCTATATATGCTTCTAATTCCTGTCCCCCTGCTTGGACCAGTGACTCTGGTCATCTTGGAATTTTGTGTTGGTTACAATTATTGTTTCAGCTGTGAGTGAATCAACACACAGAATCTTTAGTTTACTTGAGAAGTATTAAATGTACAGCATTGAGTTAAGCCTCTTCTCCATCATCGAGTGGATTGGTTACATGCAGTTTGTTCTTGAGAGTGAGTGGGACACTGCCACTTGGGAGTACATGGTAGGTTCAGCTGAAAGCTTCAAATAAATAATGCAGATAGAAAAGCGGGGGGGGGCCCTGGTATATCCAGTAGGTAGTATGGAAAGAAAGGCTTTCGTAAACATGGTAACGTGATGCATAACTAAATCCGCACACTGGAGCTGTGTGGAGTAGCTTAACATTAAGTGTTACGTCTCCAAACACAGCCATCTTCATTGTTTTACCGCACTAGATGAACTATTTCAGATAAATAGGGTGTACAGGATAACCATACAGTGTCTAGTTTATATGTGAGAGTGCCTTTATGTCTTTTTTCTGACTGTCATTCATTTAACTCATCTGATGGACTCCTGCTTTGCACATGAATTCTCCAGGGGTAAATAACAGAGATCAGTGGAGAATCATCAGTGCAAAGGTTGCTGGGGTGAGTGTATAAGGAACATTCCCAAGCAGGGCAGAGGGATATTTCTCAAAGCAGAAGCTCTTCTAAAGGAAGAGAAGCAATTCAGGAAGGTAAAAGCCTGAGATGAAGAGAGCATTGGGACAACCATGAGAAGAAGATAAAGACAACATAAAATGAGCAAAGTCTTTGCTGAGCTGGAAAGGGCAAGATGAAGAGCAGCAAAACTGAAAAACTGTCCTACCAGTGGACTGGAAAGAAAAAACAGGAGGGAAACCAGAGGGGAGTGGGTAATTTCACTAGCATAAATACACTGCCTACAAAATAAGAGTATGTCTTAGACATACCCTGCTTGCTTTATTCTTTACTGTCTTTAATTGTGAAGTCTTTAGGTGTTTGTAGCTTGGAAGCATCAGTCCAAGCTATCCTGAGCCTTTCTGTTCACTCATTAGGAAGGCTGTGGTTCAAGAGAAGAGAAGGTGGTGTCCTTTCGGGAAAGCAGTGCTGGTGCTGTTCTGCCCTTGGATGGGGCTGGCTTTTCTTTATGACGTTCTTGCAGCAGCCTTGCAGTGCTTATTCTTTGGGGAGCTGAGCACTACAGTTGCACACTGTGGCAGAGCTTTCTTGATTTCAGTCAGATCTTGACATGAATTGTCCCTAGTTCTCAGAAAAGCAAGTAGACTGAAAGGATAAAATGCCCCTCTTCCTGATAAATTTTTTTTTTTTTAAAAAAAGGTAATAATACTTCCAATCTCTTATTCACATTAAAATTTAATCAGAAAACACGGTGTGGGTATTTATTTTGGTTTGGTTGGTGGGATTTTTTGTTTGGTGGTAGGGTTTTTTGGGGGAGGGTGGTGGTGGTTTGTTTTCAGGGATTTTTTTAATCACTTGCTGGTCAGATCTCTTGAGTGAAACAGAGTAAATAGTAAAATTTGAAAACAAATCTTCCTGTCCACTGTGTCTGTACAGGAAGGGGCCTATCCTGTGTCCTGCTCATTAGCCCAGCACCTTTTAGGGTTGAAAAAAATTCCAGCTTTCTGAGAGTGCCTAGAACCGTGTTCTTTCCATCACCTCTGACGCTTTGCTGTATGAATGCTTCTACTGTGAGGCAGCCTCCAGTTGCTCCCAGCTATCTGCCAGTGTGCACTGGTGCTGCAGACTCCTTGCTTGTTTGTTTTCTCTGTCTCTGCTGGAGAAAGCTCTGTTCTCCAAGGATGCTCAGTGCTTCCAGAGGAGGAGCAATATTCTCTTTTCAGAAGTTAGTCTGTCTCACAGTGGGCAGAACACAACACTCAGATGCTTCGGTTGTCAGACATACTGTTCAAAAAGTCACCAAATACAACAATCTAATAGAAAGTATAAATCTGAGACCTAAACACTGTGTCCACCACAGCAAGCAGTATGTGAATTCATTCCCATGTTCCTAAACCCACATGTAGTTAGTAATTAAGATTTATGCAGGTACCTCTCTGAATTGGAGCCAAAATCATCAGCCATGGGAGTTGTTGGCATCCAAAAACACTGGAGCCAATAATGAGCTCAGTTGCTTGTTACAACTGAAAGTACTGATTCCATCCACTGCAGTGTAAAAGTAAAACAGCTTAAATCATCCTGAACAGCAAAATAGTTTGGGTATGTAGGAAAAGTGACTTTCTTTAATGCAACTGAAATGAAGTCTGTGCTGGACGTGTTCTTGGTCAATTCAATACTACTTTTATTTACTCTTAGTGAGGCTATAGACCAAAGACCCTGTAAAGAAGTAAACTGCATTGCATATCTGTAAATCACTTAGGGCACCTTTTAAACAAAAAAAGCAACGCTGACCAGTAGATGTTGATTGTGGTAGTGTACTATACAGCGCTGAATCTTCCTCTGTGAAAGGTGAGTGGTGTACACGGCTTGTATGCATACACTCTGCCATGAGGGATTTGTCCATGTGAACTTTAACCTGAGCCTTTGAAAATTTCTACCTTGATGTATGTGTTGAATCTGGCATGTGTGCAATGGGAAGCAGGAGTTAGATGAGAGAAATTAGAGTTCCAAGGGAAATCTGATGAGTTTTGGAGCTCCAAGAAAGTCACATTGGCTGAGAAGACTATCTGTCTGCCCTGTTGTGAGGCAAGGATTAAAGAGAACTGGTTTATGCTGTTTAAACAACCTGTGCTACTTGCCTGAAACCAGATGTGGTAGACAGGCCTGAGCCTGACCAACAGAGACCTGAACAGAGAAATATCTATAGGTTAGGTGGACTGAATAAATGCCCTGTGTTGACTCTCCTTCTTTACCTGCTCTTTGACAGTTCAGTCACTTGGCCGTCTGGGGAAGCATGCTGCTCTGGCTGGTATTCTTCAGCGTCTACTCGGCCATCTGGCCCACGTTTCCCATCGCACCAGACATGCTGGGGCAGGTCAGTACGAACGCTCGGCTGCATGGTATGCTGCTCAGCACAGCACCCCGCTGTCACCAGTGCTGCTGCTTCCGGAACACTCGCACGATGCTTGGAAAGGAACTGTGCTCTAGTAAGAGCACTTGTGCTTTGCTTTAACCATTTTTTTTGAATCCCTGGATTCATTTAGCTTAATCTCCTCATTAGAAGAGCTCTTTCTTTTTCTCCCAAAAAGTTACATCATACATGATTATTATGCACTGTAGATTCTGTATGACGATTCTCAGTTCACTTGGATGGCAGTGAGACTGGCTCTTTCATAAGCGCTTTCCCAGTAAGACTTTGTGTTTGACAAAATGCCCGGTAGAAATTCAGTTTATTTGCTTTGGGGTTTTGGTTTTTTATTGTGGGTTTGTTCTTGTTCAAAATAAACCAGAACTTACTCAAGTATAGGATGGGATGGTCAGAAGCAGAAGAGAAGCTGATATGTTACTAGTCCCTTCATGATACTAGAGGAATTTTGGGTTGATTTCTTCAGTGTCAGCTGAGTTTCAGGTGGCGAAGTTTTCCCTTTGGTATCATTATTTCAACCCGTGGTGAGATGATGGAGTCACAAGTCTGTCAAAATCACTCAAGAGCCTTGTCCATATTTAAAATAGGGGGTTACCATGAACAAAGAAGGAATTAGTAAATGTATGGTGAAAAGTTATTCTGTACAAGTGGAACTGCTGTCAGAATGGCCAGAAAAAGGTATTTTGTAGTAAGTTTAGAGTTTTCTTTAATGCAAATATATTGTTCGTGGTACAGAAAGAAAAAAGCAAAATAATTTTTACAAAAAATCTAAGCATATTTAACTCATGTCACCCTGTGTACTAGGAAATAATAATTTAAAAAGGCAAGTGTTGGCAAGCTGATTAGAGATTTTTAAGGTTACTTTCATGTCTTTACTTGACAAGAGCAGTCAGACATTATTTTGTTACTGTTCTGCCCTAATACATATTTTATCATCTTGTGCTAAAACACAGGGGATAATGGAGGCTATGGGAGACTTTCACAGACAGTTTTTTACAGCAGAGAATGACAGCTGACAGGCTGGGATCAGCAAATAAGTGACTGACAGACAAAGCCTCAGTCCTCTGGTAGTATTTCATGGTGATCTTTGTGTTTCACATGCACATACAGCATCAGTAGCTCTAATTCACATTTTCATATATTAAGCGGAAATTCAATCTGAATATCACGCAGAGCCACGAGCTACTTGTCCTCTAGAGCAGACTTGTAATGCTGCCTTTAACATGTCAGCCTTCTAAAACACAAACAATAGGGCAAACTGTTCCTTTGTACAAGGTCAGGCTATCAGCTTTTGCTTGGTATTGCTTTTTTTTTTTCCAGAAGTAGCTCCCATTTTTTAATGGCAACTGCAACAAAATTCATTTTGTGTTGGTTATCAACATTTGCTCCAATATAAACCACAGGTCTCCGAACAAAAGCTTCATGTTAATAAGGTTTTTGTTTTGCTCAAATATGGTTTTTGAAAGTGTTTCTATTTAAACTTTGGTTTTATGCTCTGGTTTTCTGACATTATGACTTGAGATGTGGTAGTAATATCTTGCCAAGATTAAAATAATCTAATGGACTTTTTTAATGGAGAACACATTTACTTTGAGTGTATAGTCTAGTACTCGTGGAGCTGTGTCCCTGGGTCAATAATCATCAATCAAAGATGTTAAGGGTTGTTCATCATTCTAGAAAGACACTTTTTGTATACGAGCAGTCAGAAATAATCTGTTGTATGGCTTTTGGAGGGGGGGAGGGGCAGAAACAATACCATTCTATGACAGTTTTCTTGTATTTTTGAGAGAAGGAGCAACAGTGGAAGAGAGTGGATTTTATTTCCTTTATCCTTTTGTAAAATCAAGGAACACTTTCAAGGTGAAGGGAACTTGCTTACGACTTGCATTAACTTACACCAAGTCTCTTGAGTAATCAATTGCTGTCATAAAAACAGCTTATGGTGAAATGGGCTGGGATCATGCTAGGCTCTGGTTAGTAAAATGAATTGCCTTGCTGCTTCCCAGACTTAAGCTATTCCTTTACTCCTGTTATCTTCTTTTCTGTATTTACAAGTAATCAAGGTATCTTAAAAGCAAAGTGAGACTGTGAAAAACATCCTTTTATTTTGGTTTTCAATCTTGCTAGTATTTTTATCTTCAAATAAACTGAACTCCAGAATATTTTAGATGCTCATATTATGTGAATCCAGTAGCACATGAAGGGAGCTGTTTTTTTACTGTAATACTCATCTAGCATCTGTGCCAGCCAGGACTTTGTGCTATCGGTAGAAGGCATGGGAGGTGCAAAACATTTTATTCCATCCATTCATCAAATCTCAGCATGGAGCCTTGCAGACATTAAGTATGTGAAAAGGTGCTTTGTTTCTGCTGGGATTTATTAAACCATTTTCACTAACTGTTTTTCTTTTGCCCATTATATGTTGAACATTATCACAAGGAAAATACAATTTTTTTCTTCCTTGACAGCAAAGGGAAGCAACTTTAGTTGTTATTTGCTGTGAAAGAGTCAACATATTTCTTCTGTTTCCACTACAGTGTTCATAATAGAATACATGTAACTTAAGAAGACCAAGCTGTGATAAAAGTCTCAATAGTCCTTAGTAGATGTTTTCCAATAGTATGACATCTGGTATTCTGGAAGTAAAAATTCTGGCTGTTTTAGGGCAACCTTTTCAGACACACAAATAATATTTTCCTTTAATAGTATCAGAAGCAATAATATAAGACCAAGGAAACCCTCTGATAGCTCTTTCGGCTTTGTTGAGTATTTGTATTTTTTAAGAGAAGTCCTTTCTGTGTTTGCTGAGAGCAGTGACACTAAAAATCAGTGCCTATTTTTTGGTCTTGCCTTTGGAGCCAGGATACTTGTACAGGAGCTGACTGGTTTTGAATGAGCACTTCCAGATGACAGCATTTTGTACAATATGTAAATCCTTTCCCATGTTCCAGTAGTTATGACTTACCGCTACAGACTGTTGGAAATAAGTAGATGCCTATGTCTTTAAGAAGTGCTACTCACTTTGATACTTATTAATTAAGAGGTGGTACAGAAATGTAGCCGCTCTAAGGATGAGTGCACCTTTTTAATTATCCTTTTCCTAAACTTGAGGGGCTTGTTGTTCATAACCCAGTCGTGTATTGTTGACCAGCATGTTAGCCGTAGTCCAGCCCTCATGCAGTCTTGGGTATTCTCTTTGCCTGGGGAATGGGGATTTGGTGCCTTGAGTGGAACGGTGAGTAATAACATTTGTGCTCATTTCTTGCATATGTCGTACAGGTGGTGTGAGTGAAATGCTGATCATGTTCTTTTCTTGTATGGGTTTCTTCATAGGAATTGTAGCATAATTTAGGTTTATGGGAATAAATTTACACTCTATGGGATCAAAGTCTGTATGCAGGTATTTCTACCCATGCGCACACCTAGATATGTGTACCTGAAAGCATGTGTATGTATACAACAGGATGTTATATGTGTGTATGAAAGTGATCATGCTTTGAGTCTTGATCCAGACATGATCCAAGGTGCAGAACAACAGCTATCTTCCTTCCCCATCCCAAGCTAAAATTTCTAGTTTTTTTAAGGGAGGGTGGGGGTGGCAGGCAAGGGGTGTTCCCATCATCCCTCAGAAACGTCTGTTACTGGTAGTGGATGAAGAGAGGACTACTATTGAGCAGTATCTGTTTCCCTCATTTTAAGTGGTATGTTGTCTCTGCCCCATTAGTTGTTGTTACTATTAAGGAGATGTTTTCAGGAGGATTAGTATCAGTCACATTTTTTCAGCTTGGAGGAGAGGGGGTAAAAGAGTGGGAGTTTGGCTGGCTTTGAGAAATCATATGTTGCACTTAATCCGAAGTGCAGGTTAGTAATGTCTAGGTTTTCACACTGCCGCTTTGTGCTGTTATGTGGTCATATCTCAGAACTGGGGTTGAAGAATCATTTTGACTTTGGAACCCATTATTTTTGATCTTGGGATGTATTAGGAAACCCTTTCTCATCTGAGGCCTCCAACTCTCTTGTGGCTGGAGGTATTGAAGTTGGAGCTGCTGCACTTCCCAGTTACTTTTGTATAACTGCGGTTGAGAGGAGACTCGTCAAAATCACTATCCAAATTGCTGTACCAGCAGTTCTGCTTCTGCATAATGGGAACAGCTACATGTAAAAGCTACTCTAATGCTTTCACAGCTCTAATGGCAGGCTTGTTTTTTGTTTCCTGGTGCTGCCCACATCTTTGACAGAAGATATTTTTTTTTCCAGCTAAACCGTCAGATCGTTGCTAGGTTATTTGTCTACTTATATAAAAACTTTAAAGGAAGTTGTGCATCTGCTTTACCTGGATTAAGGGTGCTTTTTAAAAGATCCCAGTATTCAAGATCTTAGGTTGATTCCATGTAATGTGTCACTAGCAGGACTTATTCATATTCATGGTTTGTCATGAAAACTTCCATCCTGCTTTTAGCAAAGCTTCCCATTCTTCTCTGTGTATGCCATTAGCAAGACAGGTTCACCCTAACTATTGCACTAGGTTGTTTGCTTTTGAGGGTGGGAGGTGATCTAGAGGGTCTGAAGGACTCTGGTTGCGTGGACAGTTTAGTAGCTGACCTTCTGTCTGAAGCTCTCTTAAATCTTGCTGATTCAGTTATTGACAAAGTGTGTCAGAAACCTGCATGGTTTGGAAGACTTGGAAACAACATAAAACCAAAGAAAATCCCAGAGGAGAGACAATTATCACTATTGTAACATAATAAACAGGTTTCATATTACTGCTCTTGCAAATCCACACTGAAATACTGACAGCCTAATGTACATTTTTTTGTGTTTTCCTGAGTATTTTTGCCTTTTTCTCTACATTTGAATCTTTGTCCTGAGGTCTCAGTTGTTGTTCTTTCTGGCTTCTCACTTTTCTGCAGTTTGGTGCTAGTTAGAAAATTGGCTGTTCTGATTGTGGTTTGTTTGTCTGCAATCGTTTGCACATTACATTGTGGTGTCAATGTTTTGGTCGGTGGAAGTGCTTCATCCAGCTGTTAGGCAGAAATCAGACTTTGCCTGCAGATTGAGGCCCTTAATGCCTGCTGATTGTGTTTGGTTTTATTATTATGCACAGCAGTCTCCATGGCACTTGATGTGGTTTTGGAACTTTTTCTGCAATTTTGGACTAGACTCTGAGCAGACAAATTAGACTAATGAAGCATGCATATACTTTTAAGCATCTGTTGAAGGAGTGGGTTGGTTGTTTTTATGAGCCACACATGGCTTTCAGAAATGCAAGTCTTCTAGATCCCTGGCGTTGTGTTGTTCTATGTCATGCACCAGAAAGATGAAAATATTGAGATAAATGGAAATAAATATTTTAAGAACTCCTGAATGTGAAACTAATAGATTAAACATGCTTATTTTCTGGAGGCTAACCCTGCAAAACATGCCACTTTACCTATTTGGCAACTCTGCAGTGAACCTATCCTGAATATTTCTAAAAGATGTCCCCGACTTATTTCTCATTTTGGAAGTATTTCATGAAGGTTTTAAAGCAAGACTGTACATGCAGCTGTGCCCAGCAGTGTGCTGGCATTTTTTATATAGAGCCATGTGAAAATAGGGTTAAGCCACGAGCATAAAACCTGGCAGTGCAGAGTGAGGCAGTCAGCTGGCCTTCAAACTTCTATGAAGTCTTCATGTGCCCACCCTCGCTTCGGTCTTTATTTCTGCGCTGCAGAAGAACTGTGGCTAGCAGGCCAGTGTTAGATGAGGGAGCAATAGGAGAGTGGAGATAAATGGTAACCTGCAGGTTGTACAGATGGTGCGTAGGGTGTCAGCTGGTTTTCCTCCAGTGTTGCAGTGTAACCTGGATGCTAGCCATGCTGTCTGGCCAACCTCTGTTTGGAGATCAGGTAGCCTTACAAGTTTAAATGCTGCTCAGCAGCTAAAATAGAAATACGGTGCACACACTTTTACACTTCTGTGTAATCGGCAGATTATCCAGATTTATTGGTTTTGGAGTGGGTATAGCAGTGTCCCAGAACAAGCTCCTTTACTCAGGGTAGAGTTATCGTTCCATGGTAACGGACTTTGCTTTGGAAATTGTATCTTTTTTCAATTTGGAGTGCAGGGTTACTCAGTGTCCTTCAAAATTTCCCCAAATCACTTTTTTGTGTATTTAAAAGTAGTGAAACCTTGTTGCATGCTCTTGGAAAGATGTTTGGAAGGTGTCCTATTCAGTATTTTCTTAATCAGAAACAGCTGGCTTTTAAGTATAGGAAAGCAGCTACTGTATTGTACCAGACGCAGTGTGTACTAAGACTCAAATGTACAAAAAAAGTCAGTTGTGAGCCCTGTTGACGAACAAGAACAAACTGAGAACGTATGACTTACTATACTGGACCAGAGCATTTCTGATATAGGCTGAGTTCTGCATTGGAAACTTAAGGAGGAAAACCAGAGAGCTCTGCAGAGTAGATTTGTCATGTATGACAAGGGTTTGTATGCATCTCAGTAAAAGAAAGTTCTGGGTTTTTTTCTGTTGGATAGCTTAACTGGAGAGTAGCCAAACATTTATGTCTCTTGAGAAGCGCTCAGCCTCCTTGGCATCTTGTGCAGATCAATTTTGTAGGCTTGGTCTGTTACATGGGGTATGGGTAGGGTGGGCTGAAGGGTGATGTGAGAGGCCTCATAGCCAAGAGATTTGGGTCTGCCTCTGCCTGCATTCACTGTTTGGCACTCTGGTCTGTGGTTGTCCTATGTGGGAATCAGCCACTCTTCCAGGTGGCGTGAGGGCATCGAGCAATATCCTGTTCCTACATGGAGTTATTGTCAAAATGGTCTGGCGTGATGAGGATGGGCAAGAAAAGAGGGGACATGGAATTAGAGGTATCAGTGTGCTGCTGTTCCTATAATCTCTAGGACACAAAGGAAGGTGGTAGGGTGATTGTGTACGTGAGGCGCTTTTTAAAGCGCATTTAAGCTTATAGCAATGAAGCTGTGGCTCCTTTAGGAAACAAGAGGAGCAGCAGATGGGTTCTGTTCCAGAGGGCAGGAGGTGATTGTCTGTGAGTTGGAATTAGTGGTTTTATAGCTTGCTTTGGTCACACTTAAGTTGCTTTGTTTTCTGATGGATGCAGGAAGGCCCAGATAAAGCCCAGATAGCAGATATTTGGGGTTTGGTTGGGATGTTGTTTTTCCCTTCATTCCCTGGGGACAGGAGGGTCATGTTATGTTTTGATTTGAATTTATATATTATAAAGTGGGTTTGTTTGTGGGCAAATTTGTTTGTTTGTTTAGCTGCATTTGCATTCCATGCCATTGTTTCTTTCCTGTACTGGTTGGATTCCGTTTTTGTAAGAGACAAGTGTAACTATTTCATATGGGAAAATATTTCCAGATCAATTTGAAACATACCTTTATTCCCTTTCCTCCCTACAGTATATGTTTCATGAGATCATTTTTTTTCCCAGTTGTATTATGTCAAAATTTGATCCAAAAAGCCCTGAGGAGTGGAAATGATCTATGTTATATTGTTCTAAGGCAAACGTGGGTACACAGGCTTCAGGAGTAATGAGGCTGGAAGGAGTGCAGCCCTCCCAGGTACCCTGGCCGCTGCCATGGGTCAGGCAGTGCAGCCTGTTTCCTACAGCTTTCCTGCTAACCTGACAGCTGGCAGCAATGATGGTATCTTGTGCTGCTTCTCTGTTGATGGATGTGGCCAACAAAAAGCAATTCTAACCTGAATGCTGTAAGTTTTGGGAGTGCCTTTGGGTATCTGTACGGCAGGTCAAACCAGACCTCTTTGACTTGTAGAGTGTAATTTCTCAATTGGGTATGTGTGTTGCTTGGGTTGGTATTTTTATACCAGTAATCTTGTCAGAAGGTATAGAACAGAGACTGTTGCAGAGAGTAACAGTGGTGCTAAAGCAGATACACACACTTCCAGGGAGCTATATTTTCTTTAGAGTAGTACATGATTCAGTGGGATAGGAAACAAGGACAGAGAATAATACAGGTGTTGTCCATAACAAATGCCTAAAGTGTGAAGGAGGGACTCATGATTAGATGAGCCACCATTGGTCTCTGTGGCATAAAACCCAATAACAGCACCTCTCAGTAGCTTGAAGTTGGGAAGCAAGTTTCTTCCAACACTAAGAGCTGCTGTCTCTGGCCATGGATCTTGCAGGCCTCCATCTTGTAGCTCTGAACACATCTCCCTTTTCCTATATATGAGTGAAGGCAGTTTGGTGCTTGCTGTAGAGTCAACAGGCAGATGCAGGGAAAGCTTAGACAGTAGTCTTGTCACACACAGAGACAAGTATAAACATCCTTTTCGTATAGCATGGTGTGCTTTTTGTAGGATGCTGGGGAGAAGGAAGGATTCAGTACAGTGGCTGAACTGTAGAATAAATGTTAGAATTGACCCAATAGGGCTTTTTTGTTTTCAGTAAATCTGCCCAAATTCATGGTGTCAGACAGCATTTCTCTGAAGGTACTACTTACCACTTTAGTACCCTGTTCAGCAACTGGGAGATACCACTTTGTTTCAAAGAAATGAGCCAGAACAATATTATGTGCAGACTTATTTCCTTCATCTCATTCTGTAAAGTGATAGACTCACTTAAATTGAAATCATGTGTTTGGAGCATTTCTCATTTTCAGAAGGTTCCTGGGAAGGAAGAGAATGAACCAGCCATCAGTTCTACCTGTGATAGTCTGTGAGCTGCACCCGGTATTGAGCAAAGGAGAGGCTGAGGGAGTGGCATTCTTAGTTGGAGACAGGGCAGGCAATATAAAGGGTAGAATGAAGAAACATTGGCTTCCAAATTTTCCATGCCGTACTCAATTCATTTGCACATCCATGCAATGGCAAGCAAAAGAGTGAATGACTAGAAGATAATGTGGTTAGCAGAGTGTAATTTTAGACTCCACAACAAGTTGCTATCACCTTTGCAGGGACTTCTTTTGTGCAATATTTTGGAGTAAGCATCTGTTTTAATAAACATATAAGGGCTTTATTTTGGTATTTCTTTTACTAGTCCTATGGTTCCTGTATCTATGTAACCTGTTGCTTGCAGTGTTTCATCTGACAGTGTATGCACATACACTAGAACAGCCAATGTTTGGCATTTCATTTTCACGTGTGGAAGAAATGTTCTTGTTGCAGGGTTCTGAGAGAATTTGTAGGGGAAATTTACCAAAAAGGGATATTTTCAGGTTATTTCTATTTCAGAGAAGCATGAAAAGTAACCACTTCAAGCTTTGCTTCAACAGAAGCTGCAGTCAAGGAAGGTCTTTCCAAACTCAAATGAAGTTTCCCCACTCTAATGGTAGTGTTATACAGTTGACTTTCATTGTGCTTTTATAAAATTGGATGCCAATATAAAAATAAATTTTTTAAAATGGAGGAGGGAGAAGTGTGCATATAGAGTAACAAAATAGATATCTGGTGGGGAGCAGAACAACAAAAAAGTAAGGCTTTTTCAAACAGTTTTCCACGGAAAAACTTAGAGAGTGCTGTTGTCATTTGGTGTTGGGCAAAATCTCAGAGCTGATGAGTCTCACCACTACTGTTCATTCAGAATATATGTGAAGAGTGGTTGAACTCTTGAATCCCTGGCATCTTCACACAGACCAAAAGAAGTATGAAAGGCAGCCACAAAACCCAGAATGTTTTCCAAGGACCCAATAAACACTTATTGACAAGTATATTTGATTTCAGCTGTGTGTAAGGGAGCAAATATTACTGAGGGCTGTGGAATTACATTGAAAAGTTCGAAACAGCCAGAGAGGCGACTGAGAGGGAGCTTTTAAGTTAAATTACTGACTGGATTTAGAGCTGGGACTGTGAAGACTGTGTTCTGGTCTTTTAATGTTAGAAGTTGGGGAAAATAAGTGTTTGTTTCCCTGCAGGGAGGTTGCTGCTGACCTGGGAAATCTGGGCAGAAGGTTGGGTTGGTTCCTGCTGTGCTACTGCTGTCTGTGTTGACCACCTGCAAGTGTGGTGGCCATTCCCTAGCATTTATCTCCATGCCTGGCCCTCCCCTCTGGGATCTTCTGCTGCTTCCAGGATCTTTCCTGCAGCCAACATTTTATTTCCAGACCCTCTCCCTCATTGTTTCCAAGACAATCACTTCTTTTCATGAACCTTTGTTTTTGGCGTAGAACCCCAAGCCCCTTGTTTTCCTCATCTAAATAGTCTGTATGCAGAAGCACAACGTATAATCAGCCTTGTAATTGGGCATAATATCTTCTATCTCTTTATTAGTCAGAAGATTCGGGACATGCCACTTCTGTTTAGTTTGAATGTTATGAAGATTTACAACCAGCCTGTACCAGTTGCAGCCAGAGCAGGCTTCTGCTCGAGAGTTCAAATTTTCAATTTTGGACATTCAAAGATGCACACACACCTTCTCCCAGTTGTTTTGCTGTCTTTACACTTACTCCAAGCTACTTGCTGCAATAGGGTGTCAGGCAGTTTTGTATGTATTGCCTTTTAATGTTGTATACACGGAAGAGAATGGATATGTGCCTCAAGATCAGTCTTAACATTCTCCAGCAGGAGTAAGTTTTTCAGGAGAGGCTAATCTTGGGATGAACCTTTGAAGTCTTCCCATCCCAGGGTGCCTGCCTGTTCTGTGATCGTGGTGAGTAGCTGTGCCTCAAATAGCCAATCCTACTGATTTTACCAGAACTACTTGAATAGTTTCTGTTTGGCGGAGTTGCAAACTCGGGTCCATAGAATCTGTCCAGATGTCCAGAAGGTGGAGCAGTGTGGAGGCATTGTGGCCAGGCTCTGTGATCAATGGGAACTCAAGATACTGTGCAGCTGGTACGCTGCATATTTGCTACCCTGGGCCAACAGTCTGTCATACTTTTGACAAAATGCTGTCCTTTTGGTGAACTTTGCTCATTAAAATATCATTATAATACCAAAACACACCTCCATCCCAAAAGTTACCTGCCTCTAAGGTGTGACCACTCCTCACTGGGCATGCACTTTGAATTTCTTCTAGTCTATGCTTTTAAAAGTAAAGTGAGGAAGAAATGCATTTATAGCCTAGCAGGGTTACTCATCATCTTAGTATTTTTGTGTGTCTTGGAACCAGTAATCTTACACAGGTTCTTTGGGTTACTGGTGATATCTGTTTCGTTAATAAATTGTACTATTCATTAATCTAGCCATGATGGTTCTCATTGAACACCACTGGCTGGGGCATCTGGCAAATTAGTTACTAACAACAGATACTCTTGAGTGGTTACATCTACAACCCTTAGAAAATAAACCGTTGACCAAGTCAAGACTAAGACTGGACTTAGCTGCACCTAGACTCCTCTGAGAAGGAGTTTAGAAAGCAAGGGCATCCTATCTGAACCTCATGACTCGATGGTAGGGTCTCTCCCTAACCACCCCTCAGACTCCTACCATTAATGCAACAACTACTTGAATGGTTTCTATTTGGGGGGGGTTGCAAACTCAGGTCTGTAGAATTTGTTGCGGTTTCAATCACAAGTCCTGGAATACATCAATTTCTTGTTGAAATATTCTTAAGGATCTTGTTAGTCTTGTTTAGGGGAAGGAAAATCCTCTCCATGAATCATCGAACTGGAGAGATACAGTCTTGTGGGAACTTCATAAGAGAATACTCTTCCCAGAAGGCCAAACTGCTATGTGCCAAGCAATCTGTTCTCTTCCTGTAAACCTAGGGGTTTGTAGTGTTGCTGAAATATTCTTGTCCATGATGCTTGTGAAGTGCTGATGTAGCAAATGGATTTATCATTAAAGGTTTAGTTCCTTTCTCTCCCCACACTCTTCTGGTAGAAGAACATGGCTTTTGTTCTAAGACTTTCAAGCCTCATGTAATATACATAGATATACATGCTGTCCAGGGTGATAATAGAGGGGAGAATGGGCTTTGTTAGTCACATGAGTGTGAATATTTGGAGTAATATTTTTGTGCTGTGTCTCTGACATAATGTGTGGGAAACGCTGCATCGGTCTGGTTAGTGGCGTAACAGGAGCTTCCTGTATGCAATGTGTCCATATAGTGCCCGCAGGGCTTGCTAATGTCGAGACTCCTTATGCTGTGGAAGTAGAATTTCAGATTTCTGAGAGCAGAAATGGACTGCAGACCTATGTAGAATAAAGATTTACTAAGTATAGCATGTGAATATTAACAACTGTAGATATGTTGTAGCATCAGCTGCTCTCATCTGTTGTATTGGAGCTCTTCCCAAGGTTGGGTCTTTTGTAAGTGATTAAACTGGAAGCTCATTGCTAAACTGACAAACTTAGATTGAACAGAGCAAATAAGTTCAAGCTAACCTTCTGGATACTCATTAGGGGGATCCTGGCCTTTCCATAAAGTAAGCTGTAAGCAGATATGTACAAGTTAATCAGCTCAGATAGGAGATACAATGCGTCTGCAATTACTTTTTACACCAGAATCACTTTGGATATTGCTTTAAGACAGACTACAAGAGAGGTTGTGTGAGAGAAAGAAATGTCAAGAGGGGCAAAGAGAAACAAGAGCTGTGGAGGACATTGCCTGAGTTAAATTATGCTCATTAATTCAATTTGAGGCAGGAATGTGTGTAAATAAACCCTGGCAGCTGCAGCAGCTCTCATTTCTGCAGGGCTTTGGCAGGAATGCAGGGGCCAATGGACATGAAATCGTGGTGCTCTTTTGAGAAATTGCAGGCAGACAGCTCTGCAGCCGGGAGAAAGAACAATCCAAGATTTACTGAAAAGACGTAATCACTTTAAGCAGACTTGAAGAGTGTGGAGTTTCAGACATGCAGATTTGGAGGTAAAATTAGTGCAGACAAAAACTAAGTCACTGAAACACCATGGGGCTTACCTAATTCTCCCGGGTTAATGGCATTATTCATGTTCCAAACGTCCAACCTCAAAATGGAGCTTTAGAATTGTGGCTGTACCGTTCAGTGTCTTCAGAGTAACCAGAGTGGGTTTTCACAAGCAATTGTCTATAGGCAGTGTAACTGTTTATGCTATTTACAGAAAGTCAAATATACTGGCTACGTGAAGTAAACTGGCTTGTGTCATGAAGAGTTTAGTCTTTGGTCCTCTTCCTGATACTGGATCCCCACGAGTGCCTGTAAGAGTCACAGTCCTAGAATTTGCTCCCCCTCCCTCCCAAATATTCAGAGGACAGATATCTCAATGGGTGCTACAGAGCTGAGGATGGGAGCGGGGCGTCTCTACAACAGTTAACAAGTGATAGATGGACTCTCACATCAGTGGATATTTTAGTTGTGGTTTTTTAGTAGTAACAGTTGCTATTTGTTTGAAACTGATTTGAATCTGAGCTTGATTTATCAATTGTACATAAAAAATAAATTTAAAAATAAACTTAACAGTCCCTGACCAGAGAAGAATCCTTGGTTTTGCTGGCTTTAATCTAAATTTTATATAAGAATGTCACCTAGAGCTAAAGCAGTTTGAATTTTCAAGGCAGCGAGATGAATGTTTAATAACAGTATTTGAGGTAACTATTAATTGATTTTATTTTACCGAAGACTTGAAATCTGATAGTTACTTTACTGATTTATGAAAAAGCAAGATTTTTTTTCCTCAAATGAAAACCAACTTCAGCCTAGGACCCATATTCTACAGATTTTGGTTTTTATCTCAATTCCGTTGTCACCAAATATTTGCATATCTGAAAATTTCTTAAAAGTACGCTGGCAAGGGAGCCTGTGTGAAAATGAGATCTAGTAAGGTCAAAAGCTGCAAATGAAAGAACTTGACAGTAGCAGTAATAATAATGCTTAATATTTGGACGTTCAGTGGCTTTTGGAGTAGCGTCTTCACTTTGCACATTAGGTAAATTAGTGCATACATCAGTGTGTATGTATTTAATTGTAACTTTTTAAGTCTAACAGTTTGTCAATAGCACTTCCAAATTTTAAAGTAAGTTTCTTAAATAGCACTTTGAAATATGTGTGTGCTCTGACTTTACCGCTGCCTGTTTTTTTTGTTTGAGGTAGTACAGGCACCGATGTATGGCTGATGATAAACTAGGAGGCACTCAGGGAGTTTCATGGACAAGCAGATTAATTGTTCAAATTCTGAACTGGCTGCTAATTTGTTAAATAGCTGTTTCTCAGTAGCAGAGGCAGAGCTGCCTTAAATACATTGACCAATGTCATATGTTCTTATTGCTCAGTGAGAGAAGGAACACATGAACAGACCAGAGATTTTTGTGCTATTGAATTTGAAGGACTGATGGACATTTGGGAATGTAGGTGGTAAAAACAGGGAACTGGGAAAAGGCAGCCCAGCAGTCAAACAAGGATAGACCCAGTCACATGTAACACTTGCATTCATTTCATTGGAAGTGGCATAAAAACAACAGTGTGCAGAGGTTTACTGGTCCTTCAGACTGTTTAATTACAAACTTGTCATCAATCTGTTTCGTGTAGTATGGAAAGTATCTGCCTGAGCAGTGGTGGCCAAAACTCAGGGCAAACTGCTGAGACTGCTAGTACATTATTTTATGCTAACCCTTTTCTTAAGCTATTGTTTATATACAGTGTTGTTTTTGCCCCTTTCAGCCCAGCTCACCCTCGACACTACTAGATTCAAACATTGTCTAATGTGAGATTTAGCAACTGAAGAGCAGTGAGATGTGCTCACACCTGCTGTCTTTTCAATAGCTGCCTCTGGGTCAGTAGCCTCTGGCTGGCTTTCCTGTTCTTGGGAAACTAGAATTTTAATCATTTGCGCCTGTCAAGAGCAGCGTAAGGAGCACTCTTAGTCTGAGTACAGTGAGCCTGAACACATGTGTGCAAGTCCCCTGGAAGCCTCTGCTTGCTGCTAGCTTTGGCTGGAATAAAATCAGTTGTGATTTGTCTTCTGCCTCTTGTGCGCTTCCCTGGGGATATACAGAGAGCATCCAGGGTTTCAAATCTGCACACAGCACATCCTCACTGGTGTGGTTGTCTCTTTCCAGCTTCTTTACCCATTGCTGCCCAGTTACATACAGCCAGCACTCTGACATATAGCCCTGCATAGGTGCACTTGGGAGCAGCTGCGTTTGTGCCAATTCACAACGGCTGCTGCCTGCACCACCTGCTTTTTCTGTATGCTCAGAGGCATGCAGTGCTTCAAAACATCATTTCTATTAATGCACAGGAATCTTTTTGTAGATAAGATTTTTCTGTTTATTTCTCATGTCTTGGATTTACACCATTTCGTCTCTGGCTGCTCAGAGACAGCTGAGGAGCAGTTCTTGCAGCTTCAAGTTTGACTCCTTTTCTCTTCAGCTGGCTCCTTGCAGGGCCCCTGAGCTACACGGGGCCAGCAGCTGCAGTCCTGCTTCCCACTTGTTCCCTGTGCCCCCCGCACCTGTTCAGTTAACCACCTCAGGGAAGGTCCATCCAGTGAAAGCTGCTCCCTTGCCCCACAGTGTGCAGTGCATATTCCAGTGGGGCTTCAAAAGAGCAGAAAGGACTTGAGGGAGAAATTTCTGGAGCAGTCCAGCAGTCCCAGCAGAGGATTGAAGGGCATTTTCCAAAGTGCCCTCAATTAATTAGTGTTGCTGCGGCTAAAGACTTACTGGAGCCCAGGTACAGCTTTGAGTGCCAACGCTGCAGGGAAGGCCCTGAAGAGTCATTTCATCAAGTTCTTTGCTTTATATTTGATTCCTTCCATTTTCCTTTTTCTTCCAAAGGGATTCAACTAGGACAGGAGTCATGGCCTCACTGAAAGGGAATTTATCACAGTAGAATATATTACTGAGAGAGAGCCCTTTCTCCCTGCTTAGCTACTGCTGGCCATTTGTGTAATCTGTTAAACAGTTCGGAAAGTTTTAAACATCTGTGCCAGAACTCTGCTATGAAGCATAAAAAGCAGCTAGTGCTGTCTAAGCTGAAAAATCAATCTGATAGTCTAAAATGGGGCAGCATTGCTGTGCTGTGGTCATCACAGTGACTTGCAGAGCCCTCCTTTGCCACACCTGCACTCTGCTGTTAGGATTTAGCATTCCAAAGCCCTATCAGCCTCCCATGGTCTGCCTGTTTTGGGGATTATTTTTTTCTTTTAATAAATCAGACATCCAAAGAAGTTTTTTTTTCCAAATGTGGAACTTCTTCCTTCCAATCTATACTGGCCAGTGTCTCATATTAAGTGATTTTTTATTTTTTTTTAGCCTTGAGCCAGTGATGGGTTTGAAATCTGTCTTAAGGTCGTAAAGCAAGAAGCTGAAGTTTATAGCAATGGAGAAGGAAGAGATTTTTATCTTATGCATGGGCCAATATATGCTTTCTACCACACAGTGTTATCAGATATACTGTTTAAAACACTTGGTAGGGGTGTTTTTAAGCACATGAATTCCATTAAGAATAGTTTTCATATCTGCCAGAGAAGGTGGATGCTTTTGTTGTTGGAGCCCGAGGCTGGAAGGCTGAGAGGATGGGAATGTTAGTATGTTAAAGTAATTATTGCTGTGATTTTATAGACTAATAGGTTGTGACCTTTCACTGCCTCTCACTTGAAAGCTGGAGGTTCCCCCCTCTGTGGTAATCTAAATCTCCTATTGTTGAATTCTTATGGTGAAAAGATCCCAAATGGCTGTCAGCTTTCCCGCAGAATCTTGCTGTGGGCTTGAGCAGTGTCCCTGTAAGGCTTGGGTGGGTTTTAACGTGACTTTAATTCTGTCTGTATGTATGCTTTACAATATGACTGCTACTATAATTGCATATTTGCCTTCAAACAATAGCTTGCAGTACTGTGTAATTTCTTTCATGACTTGGGTACATGTCTCATGTTTGGTGCAACTTACTGTGCTGTGTGCAAGATGATATAGTGCTTGAAATCTTTTTGGCGGGGGGGAACACAGTAACGATTCATACATACCAACTATACCAAATAGAATACTAGAACATAGGATAATTGTGGAAATGTGGTAATTTTAAGCCCATCTAAATTAGTTTTCTAGCCTACTGCATCATCCCCTGAAATCAAAGAAATTATGCAGTACAGAGCTGCCATCTAAATTATTAAAATGTTCCTTGGAGGAGAGATATAGTCATATATAAGTCTAACTCAATAAAGATTTATTGGATTTTCTGATAGTGGGAACTGAGTAAATAGAAAAGAACGGTGGCGGAGGGAATTACAAGGGGCAATATAGCAATGATCAGGTGGTTAAAAAATGAATAATATTTCTATTTAAGGAATATATATGCAACATTTTAGTGACAGTGCTGAAATACTGTAGTTCAGCTGTATAATACTCTTCCTGTCGAGTGCTAGTGCTAGTTCGAGGTAATTTTTTTTCCCCGGCTGTGCTATTTCCCAGCCTTGAACTACTTGAACTACTGCTTCAATTCCCAGTTATGTTCCCATCCATCTGTTGTCTACCCATTTGTCAGTGTTGATGTCCATGTATTCTCTGCCACTTTTTGCAAGATCTTTAAGGGAAGGAGAAACCAAGATCTGATGTAGGCACTCTGTCTTCTTTTCTGCCATCAGCAACATTCAGGGTTGTTCTCTTCTGCTTCTTCCAGCAGTCCCAGCCCCCCAAAAAACACATTGTTTGCTACATCTCAAACTCTTTTGCATCTATTCACCCTCATTTATTCAATAATCTATTGGTTTTTTCTGACATGTACCAAATCACACTGGTTTTTCTACCTGCTTCATGAAATAGTGTCCCACATACCTTTTTCCTGTTGTCTCTTTGGTCACTGTAATGTTGGTAACTCTTTGTGCAGTTTCCACTTCTCTTCAGCCAGGACTATCTTCGGTCCAGTTCCTCCATCTCCTTACCACAAACTGGCACCTTCTTGACTAATTCTCAAGCCATTGGCTTTTTTGTCTTTGTGTTTGGACAATGCTGGTATGATCTTCCTTGCAGAAGCCACGTCTTGCCCCAAGCTATCATGCTAGTGTCTTACCGTTTCAGTTTCTCTAGGAAAGAAACCTGATGGTACACAGCAAGTTGTAGTTATCTCTTAAGAGATATATATAAGACACTGCTGGGAGAAAGCGAAGGAGGTCCTGACCAGAGCATCCTAGCAGAATAGTGACAGAGTAACAGACAGAGCAGAAGTCTCCTAACAACTATTGACTTCGAGTCTTTTTAGGAAGTAGTGGTGGTTTTTTTGTGCGGAAAGCACGTGGCAGATACTACTGCAATACAGGGAACCAGTTGTATTAGTAGTCTGTGGTCACAGGTACCCTGCAGTATCATGTTAACATTTTCCAGTTACACAGTGTGATTCAGGAAAAACAGTGCAATGGATTTGAAAATATTTCTCTGTGCTTAATTTTGTAAAATATATGCTAGACAATTCTTCATGCAAATGTATGGTTGACAAGTACTTCTAAGTAGTGTTCAAAATAGATGTGCAACTGTGACATCTCACTAATAGTCTTCACATATATTTTGGTATAAAGATGTGTGTTTAAAACTTTGAGGGGAGAAGTACATCAAAAGGGTTAAGAATCCATAGAAGAGATTAAGGATCAAATGGCTCCACAGAGGAAGAGGGAACTCAAGACTGAATAATGCTGTGAGCTTTCTTGGAACAGAGCACTGCCAGCTGCTGTTATAATCCCATCACTCTCAACAGGCACACAGCAAGGCTGGGACAATCGTGTCTCCCAGTTCAGTATTAAATGAGCTACTTTTGAAGCTGGCATGCAGGGTTATGTCATCCTCTTGATGAAGTGGCCTGTAGTGTGCATCCTTACACATCTGTAACCACTTAGGAATGCCCCTGAAGTTTTCCAAACTGCTACAAACCACAGGATGAACAAGAGTAGAGAAAGGATAGGGGAGGATGAACACTGGATTTCATAATGAATAAGCTTCCAGTCCAGAAGACAGTAAATAACTTTGGAGGAGAGACTTCTGCTCTGACTAAGCACTTTGCTTTTTTTTTTCTTTTGGAAGCTAATCTCTCTAATACCATGTCACTGGACCTCCGTTTGCATGGCTTGTACCAAGCAGATGTCTGGACTTGCGCCTCTTACAGACAGCATGACAATTCAGAACAATAGTGGTAGATGTAGAATGACATTTGTACAGTTGTTGGGTCTTCTCACAGTTATACTGGGCTAAGCTGAGAGATGTAGGTGATGACAGAAGAGATGAGTGTGAACACCTGAAGGCTTTACACTTTCTTTTTGAAAATCACTTCTCCCCACTTGATTTTTCCCTTTTCCTCCCCTCATCTTCCCTCTGTCCATCCCAGTGACCATCTGCATCTTTTGGTGCCTGAATTCCTTTGCTCACAAGAGATCAGGAAACAGGTTGCTGTTTCCCATCGCACTTGAATTACAGTAGCTGGTTTAAGAGGTATAAGACAGAGGCCAGCCCATTATTCAAGCTTGCAGACAACTTCCATGGGGATCATGGTCCACCCTTCAATCAGCAAAGTATAATGTGGGAAGCACTAGTGCTGAGTAAAGAATTTAAGAACAAGTTTGTACGTTTAGGCAGGCCCTAATAGTTTTACTGAAACTGGCCCAGTGGGTACTATAGATGAGACTATAACACTGAGTAGATCAATATCGCTTTTCCAAGAAGAGAGAATAACAGATGGTTTTCTTGATGCTGAATCCTTTGATTACAGTGTGGCGCTAAGGGTGTGCATTAGGAACTGTTAGCAAGTTGAGGGGCCTTCAACAGAGCTGTGAAAGGACATCTGGCACTCCCACCATCCTCCTATCCTGTAAAACCATAATCCCTCCTTCTGTCTGAGGCACCAGCCTCTTCCTGAAGTGTTTCTTGCCCTGACAATGTCACCTTCCCTTTCCAGTACAGGTACAAAAGCTACCTTCTGGTCTGACTGGAGCAATCCTGGGTCTCCACATGCATGGGCTGAACTCTGCCAGCATCCCATATGCCAAAATTTCTCTTGTTCCAACTTGCAGTCAGTCAAGAGCAAAGATGTAGTCTAGCACCCGGCTGCTCCCGTCCACTCTAAATAACTCGCCACACCTATTCTTTTTGAAATAGTAGAATGGAAGGGATTAATTTTAAAAGCGGATATAGGGCCTTATTCCCAGAGGAAAAATAGGGTTTTAACTCAGACTTGCAAATGCATCTTAGAGTCAACAAGTGGTTTTGTATGCCCTTGTGTCTATTGCTAAAAGCCGTGCTCTTTCTATGCTAATTATCTCCTTCCTTGATTACTCCAAACTCCTCTGTTTTGATATCCTTAATTCCCAAATCATACTTTAAATCTTTCCAAGCTTCAGCAGCTAAAATTCTTTTTTTAGCCTGTTAATCAGACCTTGCATCATTTCAAATTCCTCCTCAAGCTCCTCATGCCCTGTTTCTAGTGTTGCTAACTCTTGCCAATTTATTACAAGCAACATGTGCCTGGCCTTTGCTCAGATGGCCGTAGGAACAGGAAAAAATTCGCAGTGTACCCCTTCTGCTTTCATGTGCTTTGGGAGTAGAGTACATCTCCACCTGATGTACTATATCATGAAGGAAATTGCTCTGTTCTTCAGGCAAGGATCCCATATATTCACAGTTAGTAATAGACATGGAATATATGTATATCTCTCAACCTTTTCTATTATTTGGTGTTACTTTGGGCAGGTAACCCGTTCAACATGTAAGGCAAATAAGCTTTTAAGGGTGGCTCCAAGCCATGCTAGGAGTAAGACCTGTTGTATAAATAAAGATAGAGGAAAAAATATTCTTTGCCATACTGCTTAATGAAGAAGCAGCCTATACCGTAGGCTTAGTTTAACCCACACTGGTATCATAATCCTTTGCTTTCTCCCAACATGTAAGATGGTTTAAAATTAGTGCTCGTGTCTCTGTGCTAGTATAGAATCCCACTTTCACCTCTCTAATATCCCACTTCAAGTGCTACTGTGTTTTCACTCACAGGTAACAATAGTACAGAATACCCTGCTGTTGCGCCCTGAGTTAGTCGGTGCTATTATACCAGAGATGTGCGATTAAGTAACTGAAACAGTGGAGGAAGATACTTCAGGCTTACTGGCATCTTGGTCTAGCAATATAGATGAAACTTTCCCATGTGCTTCTGCCTTCTGTGGCAGGCCCATCGGCGTGCTAGGTCCTGTTTCCAGTTTCTTAAGCTTCCATTTGTGGTGCAGAAGGCTGTCAGTTCTTCCAAGTATAGGATGTTTGGTATTAACCTTCTGCACTTTGGTGTCCTGGCTTTGGTTAGGTGGTCTTCTAAGCAGTTCTGCAGCAGGGTACAGCAGGTTGCTGTGTGTGATAAACTTTGTCGTTGTTGGTGTTTCTCCAGGAGAGAGTCCAAAATCAGAACACAGATTTTATTTGTTTTTGAACTGACTCATGATTTTATAACTGATCTTTCAGTATTGCTACCTTTTTATTTCTCACTGGTCGCCACCAAGGTCATAAATATAAAATACTTATTTCTATAGCTTCTGAAGCTGAATAGTCAGTCCATCCTAGTCCTCCGTAACCTTTCTGCAGCTTAATTCTGTATTAGGAATGATTTTGTAAGAAGGAAAAGAACATATTGTGCGGAATGGATGTCATAGAATCTACCACTCCTTTCTTTCACGGTGGTTGTAATAAACAGTTGAACATTTGTTGCCCCTGACTGGCTGAAGAGTTTGTGGTGGTTGTGCGTGCCTGTCTATATAAGGCGACTTCCTGCGTTGTTCTGTGGAAGCTTGTGTTTGCCAAATGCTGCACTAAAAATTTGTTGGAAAGGGAAGCATCAAAGCAGACTTGTGATGCTCCATTCCTGCTGTGTTCAGGGGAAATGAGACTTTGTGAATAGTCCAGAAATGTCTAATTACAGTACTGATTTCTTTCTTTTATATCACCCTAGATCTTTCCAAATTCCCAGTTGAAACACTTTTTAATAAAATATAGCCATGAATGTGGATTTCTGTTTTTGTCTATGCTCCTGAAGTGTGTTGCAATTTCACCTGATGCCTGCATACACTAAGCTCCTTTTCTGCTCAGTTGTTATAGTCCTGTCTTGACCCCAAATAACACTGCATATTCTTCAATCTTTGACCTCTGCTGACTGGTTAGGGTTTTTTCTTGGTCTTTTTTCATGATCAGATCCTCAGTGTAAATTTGCAGAAGGCAGTTGAAAGTCTGACTGTAACTGAAATGGTGTTGAATCAGGGACAGTTTTAATTCGGAAAGAAACACCTTTGAGTGTCAATTATCAGGAGTCAGCTCCTGTGAAGTCAAACGAACGCGAGATCTGACCTTTTATTTGCAGGAATAAAAGGCTAGTGCATGTTCTCACCATGTTTCCAATTAAATGTTATTAAGACAAATAATCTACTCTACAAAGATCTTCTTTTCAAACGGGTATGTCAGGCATCAGAGGAAACTCTTGTAGCCAAGGTGTATGCTGTTGTACACTATCCATCAGGTGTTTTGAAGTAGTCATGTCCTGAAGCAATTTATTTATGGAATGGGACTCTTCTTGTTTTTTTAAATGAGTTTTTTAGACTTTTCTTCTTGAATTTACCATGGAGAACATTATACGTCATCTTAAGCGAGCAGATAATGGACCTGAGAGAATGCACAAAACCTTTCTCTAAACCAAGACCATCATTTTGCAAAGACCAGCAGAAGCTCCCAGCATCACGACTTTTTCAAAGCACCAACTCAGAGCAGGAGGAGAAATCACTCAACACAGGCCAGCTGTTGGCCAAAGGTAGAAAGGCAGTAGGTGGTTCACATGCAAAGGTTACTGGAGGTATTACTTCAGTGAACAGGAGCTTTAGCAGAGACCAACCATCTGCTGCAATATAATTTTCACTGTGGTCAAACCCCTGCTTTGTACCAGGGTCACTTTTCTGTGGGTTATTTGTCCAACATGTGGATCTACCGTGCAGCTTCTCCCTTCTCAGGGTACTTCAAGGAGCAGTTGGAACATCTCCATCCGCCTTCTTAGTTCAGTGAAATTTGAGTGAACTTAAACTACTACTGAGACAGGATCTTCTGCCAAACTTTTAATTTAGCCGATATATTCCAAAGTTTAAGAGGAGTCAGAACAAGGTATGACAACCTAATCCTCCTTCTTAACACATAGGCTAAAAAGACACTTCTGTTACTTGTTTAGCACAAAATTCTGCTCTTATGATTTGGAGCTGTGATGGAGTAGTTTAAGGGTCACTTTGTTATACCAGGATGGTATGATGTATGGTGAAGAGGCTGCCAGAACGGTACGGCATCCCTGTAACAGAATCATTTTTCATCCCTTGCTAGGAAATGCTGCTGCCCTCAGTGTGTCTTGTTGCTACTGTTTCATCATCTTTTTAGACTGGGGTTTGCAAAGGAGATAAATACATGACGTTTGCACATCCCAGATCCTTTTATTGGTACTTTTGATGGGTTTAGAAGCACAACTGTATTGAGTGTGTTCCTTAATGGGTTCTTGGCCTCTTGTGTCCTGGTACTCCTATCAATCTTCATATTGTTTGCAGAATGTTGGTGAGAAGTTAGGCCAAGCTAGTATCCCTCCAAAGAGGGACAGTCACTACATAAGCATGAGCTGTCATTATTGCATGGACCCTGGATCAGGCTGAATATGTTGCAGCCCAGACTCCTGGGAGGTGCATGAAATCTGAGTTCCAGAAGAGAAGCTTAAAGACCGGTCAGTAGGCTGTGGTGCAGATGAACAAGCAGGTCATCAAATTTAACAAATCTACATGAATTGCTGTGCCTATTCTTCCTGTAAAGTTTAGACACAGCCATTACTTCTAAGTAGGGGGTGCTCTCGAAAGTCATGGGATATCTTTAAGAGTGATACTCTAGTTTCACAGTTCGATGGAGTAAGTCTACCTGTTCCTTTCCATATATTTCACCTAGTTCAGTTGATCCTCAAGTAGAAGTGTTCATTCCTCTGTATTGCAGGGAAAGAGTGGTGTAATAGAATTTACTTAATGAATCTTCTAGGCATGTCCCAAGTTGGGGAAGTAATTCTTTGTCAGTAGTTGTAACAGCAATACAGAGGAGCTTATAATAGTTGCAACCAGATCTTTGGAACGCTTCTACAATCACAGTAAGTAGGATCTTACTCCAGTAGCAACAGGATCAGTTTGCTTGAGGAAAATGCCTGTGCACCAGTGTGTACAGAGCAATATGTCTTTTTGTTAACTGCTGGTATTTATCTTCAATCCTATCTTGCCATTTGATTTTTCATGTAAGGTTTTCATTGACAACTGTTAGATGTAGTGATTTAATTGCACTGTCTTTTTTTGAGCTATATTTATCTATAAGATAGTCTGCATTAATATTGAAGATCATTTTTGGAAAAAATCTTATACGTCTTATCATTCTTTGTAAAATCTGGGAATACTTTCAAGTGTACTTAAAAAGTGATCAAGTTTCTGCTTCAAAAATTAAAACTCTCATGGCCTGATTTCTGCCTGATGCTTCTGCAAGCAAGATAGAATGAAAGCAATCTAAAGATTCTTGTTTTTAAAAAAGGTAAAGGCAAAGATCTGAGAATGAAAGGATTTAACTGGCTTCTGGTGGAAGATACAGACCTGTTGAGTGCAAAGTTGGTAACACTTTCAGCTCTGTACTCTGTGCCTTATGTAACTTCCTAGAGACCCCGTGTCATCTAGCTGACATCTTGCCCTGGAAGAGCCGGGGAATAGAACAAGATCCGAGGTGGGGTGAGGAAAGCAGGTGATAAACAAGTATGTCTGCCATTGCAAGCAGGCTCCTGCGCAGAAAGTTTCCTGAACCTTCTCTCAGGGGTGGCTTTAAATAAGGGGTTTGGTTTGGGTTTTTTTTTCTTTCGTTTTGTGCTTTTGTGGCCGGGTTTCTGTTTTTTTTTTAACCTGGGAAATTAACTGTTAAGTCTAATACAGTTGGTTTACAGGGAATATTCTTCCAAATAGTTTGCATTTTGTGTAGCGTCAATTGTGGTTTGTAACAAGCCTTCAGTGATTCACAAGGCCCTTCAGTTGACATCCCCTCTAACTGCATGTCCCCCATCAGCATAAGGCCCTAGACATCATAAATATAGCTTTTCTCTTCCTTTTCCAGGGCTGCTGTATTTAGAGTCGGAGCTGAAAAAGGCAGCGTAGTCCCAGCACCTGATGGATTTGATCCTGCAGGCTGCCTAGGATAGAGGAATTTCAGCCCTTTGTGCAGGTCTGAGCAGTTCCTCAGGGGTGTGGTGGTGGACAAGTGCACCCATCGTCTGGGGGTGGTTCTGTGCTACTGTGGCCCTAGGATTTGTGTGGTTAGGTGTGATGCTGCTCACCTCAGATAATTAATGTTGCTGCTGTTAACCTTGATCTTCTGCTCCAAAGACACATGGAGACAGTGGTGACATCCAGCTAGTTGGCACGTTGACATTGCCTACAGTTGTGTAGGTTTTCTGCCGCAAGGCTAATTGTATCCATAAATGCACTTATACTAAGTGGGAGAAATATCTCTATTGTAAGATAACCCATGCAAATTTTTTATAGGTTTATTTAAATACTCTAGCATTGTTTGCAAATCTATTTATATTGTGCTTTTCACAGCAAAGAGGAAAATGTCTCTTACGTGTTTTGCTGTATACTTGTTCTTGGAGTGTCTGTTGTTGTTCCTGGCTAGAGTTAACAGATTAAACCTCAGGAAAAATAGGAAAGAGTTAACAGGTACAACCTCAGGAAACAACTACTTCAACATTTCCAGAAGTAAAAGAAATAATTATTTGGATGCCAAGGAAAATAACTTCTTATTCCTGTGAAAAATAAGGGTTTCTAATAGAAATAATTGAGTCCCATGACAAATCTGAATTATTCAATCAGGTTTGCTTAATTTGATCTTTAAAACCATTTCCCTTCCTACTTGCCAACTGTCAGATACAGAAATGCTGATGATTTTAAAGGAAAAACGAATAAGACCCTAACTCAGGACAAATGGAACAAAAAGGGCTGGAAAACTAAATTTAACACTGTAATGTTAGTGTGTTTGAAATTCCCTTGAATAGCTTATTTGTATTTTTGCCATTGTTTGTCAGAAGAAAAAATGTTATAAACAGAAGATCAGGAATCTTGAGAAATAAGCCTATATTCTGTGCTCTGAATTCTGGCTTTCCAGACGCATCATAATGTTCTATTTTTCCATGCTATGAAGAAAATAATACTGTGAAAATCAAAACTTTGTGAATTACTGAGACTTTAGCAAATGATAAGGTTTCATAAAGCAGCTTACTGGTTAAACTATGGAGTCATGATCTGAGGAGCGAAAGTAGCCTCTTGGCTTGAAAAATGTCTCAAAACAGGTTACATACAGTGTCTGCAAATGATAATTTCTCTAGCTGGAAATAGGTTACTAGTGGCATACTCCAGGGGACTGATCTTTTTAATAATACATATATAAATAAATTGAATGAGAATATCAGATGTAAGATCATAGTAAATGTTAGCTGATGATACCAAAGTTAGAGGAAGGGAATAGCAAACACTTCAGAATTTATGCAGCCCTGTTCAGACGGATTTGGAATCTTTTAAGTGTCCAAGTCATTCAGTGGAAAATACACTTTAATGCAAACAGATGTAAAACAATGAGTCTAGTGGCAACCACAAAAAACAGAGTATATATTAAACAGAATGGTCATGAAGTTTGCTGACCAGACATGAAATTGAGGTTTACCTTATAACTATGTAGCTGGAAATATAAGCTCAGTATAGCTGTGCAGGAGAAGGGGGGGGGGGGGGGGGCAGGGATTAATACTGAGAACGAGAGAGAAAGAGGAAAATGGAGTACACATCTAAGGAGGAGTATCATGGTGGTACAATGCATTGCTGGATCACAGAAAAGGATGAGCCTGGCTGTGGAGTTCCACAGGACAGATTTCAGTCAGGTGACACAATGAATCTAAAACGCCAGGTAGAGTGGTGCACTCACAGGATTTGTCTCCAGAGCTTTGTTTCAGTAGGGATTTCGATGTGGTAGGGCTGAAGGAACAGTGGGAGGCGAAGTCATCCATCTTTGTTAACCGGTGTATAGAGCTCTAGGCAGTTGGGTTTGGGGGTTTCTTGTTGCAGCTTGGTTTTTGGTTTGGTTTTGTTTCCTCCCCTGTTCTATTTTGAACCTTTGACTTAGCAATTCTGAACCATGAAAACAATTCCAGGAGGTCTCTAAAATGAGAGGCTGAAGTGTCTGGATACCAGTGGATGTTTCCTGAAGGTGATAGGGTCACTGAAATACAGTGAATCTAGAGGAGTACTTAGAACAGCAGCAGAAATAGCAGAAATACCCAAGGCAATTGAAGTTCAATAGTAGGGACTAAAAGACATGATTCACACTCAAGTGTGTTGTGGGGCAAACGGGAAGGTTCAAAGGGTGACTCTTCACTGTGATCATTTCTAGCAGGGTTTCCAACTCCAACACGTTACCCTGAAGAATTGGAAGTTGAGATAGCATCATGAGTACCGAGGAACAAGAGCTGAAAGAGTGAAGCAAATACACAATTGGACAAATCTGTAAGAAGGAACCTAGTCTGAGATAGTTTTATTATGGTGAACCTAAGATGGAAGACTTGGTTTCTGGGGGCATCTAAAATGTGTTTATTAATAATGTATATTTAATATACCACTTCAGTGTTCTGTGACAGGGAAGGAGGACACAGTTGGCTCAGCCATCTTAAACAAAGCCATCTGTTTCTAGATGTGCCCAAAGCAGGCAATATGTTTGGATGGTAGCTGACTGACATATACTATAGTAGTTGATCAAAAAAAGGTTTTTGATTCATTCCCCCTTTGCTGTCAGATGACCAACCTGCTTCAGAGCCAAGGCAAGTATTATGGTTCATGAGAGGGCCCTCCAAGAGGGAGAGGGATTCTTGTGTTGGGGTTGTGTCTTGCTACAGGTAAATCATCTTGAGGTGGAGAGTAAAGTCAAGCTCTGGAGCATAACTCAACTTAATATTGTCTATGGTTTGCACATGTCCATGCCTTGATGCATCCAAATTAGGACTACTTTATCCTTGACCCTGTTGTGGCAAGTATGACTGTTATGTCTGCCTTGCCTTGTTTTACCTCATATTAGTCAGTTAGTCTCATCTTCCCTGCTTCTTCGATCTTCCTCACTCCCTTAGATATTTTTATTTTTCTGGGACTCCAATTCCTTATTCCACCTGCAAGAGTAGGTTATTTGTGAGCTTGGGAAAATAAGGCTGCTAACCCATAGTGCCCTGTAGAGAGCATGTCTCAGGATATAAACTGCAGGCCAGAACATTGGCAGAGGGTGGGATTGTATTGCTGCTGAAAATCCTATCTCTCAAGAAGAGCAGTGGAAGGAAATTTGGCCAACCAAAATCCCAAAGGTAGGTGTGAGAGGTAGGGAATGGGATATCATCCACACAGCCAAATAACAAGTTGTGGTTTGGTTGAAAGAAGCATCTACAAGCTGGTATCGAGCTTGGGCTGATGGTCTGTTGCAATTATAACAATGTTTATGCAGGCATAAAAATGTTCAGAGGCAGGTGTTTCCTGTCTGGTTACAGACTTGTTTAATCTCTGCAATATAGAATTTAGAGAGAGGATTTGATGCATCAGAGAAACTCAAGTGAGAAATAGTACCTGCCTTTGGTGGAAGGAAGAGGTTGGTTGCAGAGCCTGGCAGGTCTCTGGGTCATCTGACCAAGCACAAGAGAGAGCACAGGCTGGCGGGGGGATGTCTGTGGGAAAGCTCACCTTGTGATGACACTGGGCTTTGCCCAGTGCTGTGCATTGTAAAAATGAAGCTGTCTTTTCTCTTTTTTTCTTTTTAAATAGAAGTGCTTCTTACAATTTTCCCACCAGAACTGGGACTCATCACAGTTGTATGTTGGGTATACACAAGTCTGATTTATGAATGCAATTCAATCGCAGGTACAAACTTTGCAGATGCAGAATGCATTTGTGGATAAAAGTCTTTCCTCTGATCATTTCCTCTTTGTATTCCACATTTGGTCATGATTGGGTATCCAGTGAAATCAGTGGGAAATCTGCCATTGACTCCAGTGGGAGCTCAGACCCTTGGGTCTTTATGCTTCTGGTTATTTCCACTCTTTTATTTAGCTAATTAGAATTACACAAATGCTTCTCTTACAAAAATATTCTTTCTGGCAGTAATAAGATATATTTCCCCTGAGAGCTATTTTTGCTATATTGCTATTGCTTTCTGATCCTTAACGGCCAAATCCTGGTTGAGCCCCTCGTGAAACTAGTCTACAGGCTTATAGGCTATATAGTCAATCAGAGAGTAAGGGAAGCACGGCATGGCCTAAAGACTGTCTTATTGCTTTTATTAAAGTGTGAGGGGAGAGAGGGGTGGAAATGTAGGTTTCTAAAACACATGTTTTTAAAATGAGCATACAGATGTGTTACACTAAAGTACATTTTATAGATTATTTAATCCTATGCACAATTAATGGCATGAAAAGTAACAGAGGCTGTACAGATTTCCACTTTACTGAGCCGAGTATTCAGGACCCTTATTTCATGTAACTTTACACCTAGAGATGGGAGCAGGGTAGCAGCAAATGCTGTTCATATCAGGTTGTAGATAAGGGTGTCACTGGAGCCTTTTGCCCCTTTAGGTGTCTTGTAACAGCCTTTCACGACAGCTGTTCCATTTTAAGGATGAGTGCACACAACAAATTCCAGACGTCCCGAGGCCGGTGCAGTTGCTGAATGGTGAGTTTAGGCTTCACTTGGTACAGGCCTCAAGAAGGCTGAGACAGAGCTGTCAGGGCTTATTGTTCAGCCTACAAGGTCTAAATAAAGAAAACATTTCAAATTCCAGTTGACACTGTTGTTTAACCAGAGAGAAATAAACATTGAGAGCATAGTTTTTTAAACTAGTCATACCCCTGTTGCATTTTTTCTAAGTGTGTGCCTAATAATATGAAGGTCTTGGTTTAATATCTTTATAACCTCCGACAGTTAAATAAAGGAATTAGAAAAGCAGATTTACCCAGTGACCAGAAATAAATGACTATTCATTGTTGAGGATAAATTGACCTGTATGCTTTTCTTCCTAAATTGTCTTCAATCTCTCAATTCCATTTGAGAGCTCTAAGCGTAACTAATGCTGCTTTTCTGAAGTATGCTTTTTGTAAGTCAGCTTTTGCTCATATTAGTAGTTTATATATTTATAACTACAAATAAATGCTAGTGGTATGATGGCTTTTCATCATTATTTGAAATAACCTTTTTGGAGAAAAAAGAAACAACTATGCAGTTTAGATAATAAAATTCTGAAGAATCAAAGGACAGCCTCAGCCTGAAGATTTATTAGAAAATTGGTCTGGCACTTACTAGTACTTTTTCCTGTAACAAGTTAATCTTTGTTATGCAGCTCTATTTATTCTTACAGAAACTCTTGTATAGATGTTTCCTCCACACTTGGGGGGCTTTTTTAAAATAGGAGGGTTTTTTTACCACTAACACAAAAGCCTTCTAAACGTTCCCCAAGAAAACAAAAAGCTGCAGAAGGAATGTCTGGAATGACTGTCACACATGCTGGTGGAAAAGTAGAGGTAAATGCTACCCGTGGTATTACATATAGCAACAAAGCAATACGTTCATTTGTGACATTAAGATTAATTTTAAGAAAAAATATGGGAGTTACATGAATTTCCCCATTTCCCTGCACAGCAGAACTGGTCAGAAAACTGCATCTGTGACTTAGTCCATGATGGTTCATCTATGGATGGATTTCAGTGTTTTCCAGGGAGTTGCACCCCTGTCTCAGTCCCTCTCCACCCATAAATCTTCACGATGCATGCAGCTACTTTAGAAGTTAGTCCAAAATGTGTTGCTGTCTGACCAAATGGTAGTGTAGCTCTCCCATGAGAAAGAACACATTGTTTTTGCAGTTTTAAATAGACCTGAAAGTGTAGTTGTAGCTAGCTTGGCTATTGAATTACTCTCTCAAGCTCTCAAGTGTGTTAGGAAATATACTTGATGGTAGGGAATACAGACTGAGTATGTAGTCTAGTTATTGGAGCTGGAGAGAGCTATTTCCAAATGTCAGTACCAAAGTGTACTTTAATGCAAAAAGCTGTAATCATTTTACATCGCAGTTACTCTCTATACAGTACTAAGGGAAACTGGACACGGTTTAGCAGTACAAGATGATACTTCTGTACATGCATAAGGCCGCTAAGGTACAAAGAAATAGTATATGTTAAGGTTAACTGCACATACATATAATGGTGTCAACTATTATATCTGAAGCTCTCCCAAGACATAATAAGCAAACACACTGTAGATGAATGGTCTAAATTTTTCTCTCTGCTCCCCTGTGAGGCAGTCTAGGATTATAAATGTTTTGATGATTTATTTCTTTCTCCCTCGTTCTTCTCCTGCTGTTCCTTATGTTCTCTCATCCTTCTTGCATCATCCTCGTCATCCTTACCCCGTTTTCCCCATACTGAATTAAGAAAAAAAGAACCTGAGTCTAAAGTAATGCTCATTCTGTTTTGAAAACCAGTAGTTCTTGATTTATTTTCAAGCACCCCATCACACATCCATTTCAGCTTTTGTTTCATGGTGGGAAAGAGTGTTTCTTCCCCTACCCATTTAAACTTTGTTTTGTGGTGTAAAAGTTCTTCCCACTTTTAAGAGCTTTGCTCCTGGTATCAGTGGTTTGTTTTAGGAACAACATAGGGCAAATAGGAAGCATACTCCGATCATCAGATATCAATAGATCTAGGTGTAATGGGCATAAAAATCATGACCTATATTATTGTTGTTCTTTGAACTGACTTGGGCGTACTTCTATAGAACATGTGCTGCCTTTTCTTTAGGTGGTTCCCAGGAGCTAGCAGACTTGCACAGTCATTCAGATAAGATGCTAGAGTTCCCTTTCCAAGGTTATGGTCTCTCCCACTGTACTGCAGTAAGTCCTGGAAACTGAAGGCAGTGGGTGGTCTTTCTAACATGTTGTGTTATATACTGTATGCTGCCTCTTGGAGGGAGGAAAATATGTCCGCTTGTGGCATGAGTATTTCTGTCCAGAGATAATGTTCCCAAGGTAGGATGTTACTTCCTTTGTCACCTGCCCTGGGCAGAACTGGAGAAGTTTTTGGCCTATAGCTCTACTGATCTATGATACAGAGGTTCTCTGACACTTAATGATGCTGGGGAGGATATTCCTGTACGTATTACTTTTTTTTTGTTCCTGCTTTGTTTTAGGGTTGAGGTATGGGGAAGGAAAAAGATAGTACACTTAGGTGTTGTCAAGTCAATAATAGTGGCCAGATGTATGACTGCAGCATGTTGGTGATCTTGAGAATTGGGAGCGATTCACGTTCACAATTTGTGCAATTTAATTGAGTCGGCTCTCTGAGAATGAACGGTGGTGGCTGAGTCCTTGCCTTGTTTGCTAGTCTCTGTTCTGTAGTCACCACAGAGGAAGTCAAAAGTTAGTGTCTGTCTCTACAACAAGGATCTTGTTTGTGATGTACGAAGCAAGGGGTGAAAGAAATTATACACTTGTTTCATGGTTCATCAGTCCACAGGCCACAAAATGAGATACACTAATCTGGCAAATGACCTGCACATAGGGCTTCAAATAGACTTTGGCCTTTCATTTCCGAATAAAGTGGACATGCCAAGTACCTCCTATTCTTTTTGGCTTGCATGGGATTGAAGTTGTCATTCCAGCTCAGTGCTCTGTCTTTGAAAGGTCTGCGTGCATCAGTTGCATCTAGAGATACAAAGTATACTGACACCATCTCTAGAGTCTTTAATTAACAGCTTTCAGTAGAATATCAGCTTGTTGATGATGAGCTCAGATCTAGTATTGAGTCTCATAAGTCTGAGAAGAAGTTTAGTAGCTGGGCTGAGCATTCTACAATGCGTAACGATTTTTTTTTTCCCCCTGGGGCGAAGTTGGCCTCCCTGATGTTTGATCCTCTCATTAGTAGGAGGTTGAAGAGGACTCATGTTTGGGAGGCTGTATTTGAATGCAATATAGTGAAATGTGAAATATCCAGGAAACAAATATAATTGCTTAAGCTCTGTCATGATTTACCAGCTGCATTTCCTCCCAGACCTTGTACAGAGATCAGGTTTGTTCAATGCTGAATTAAAACTGAAAAAAATCAGCTGGCATTACCCTCTGTCTTTTCTCCTGTTGTTTTCCTCCTCCTTTGCTATTCTAGGGTTACCTCAACAACTTTCCAAAAGTAGCTTTCCGAAAATAAAAATCTTGTATTCTATATGGAGGTGAATAGCTTGCCCGTGATATACATTAGGTCATTGTCAAGCCAAAGTACATATTTTCCTTACATTTTACCCTGTGCCATACAACCTCTGTAGTTTTGCTTTCCAGTCTGAAAGAGGAGGAACTTTTTTTTTTCTGAAGCAGTGGGAGGTGGTTTGCTTTTCTGTCAATAGTGACAGTTGTAACTCTAACAGCCTTGGGGAACGCAAGAGGTGGGTATAATGAGGTACATAATATTATTTGTGTGTTAGAGGTTGAGTCTGCAGTTGTGTGCAAGAGCTCCCTTACTGGGATGCATCCTGGGAAATGAAATGCCAGTGGTACTCCTGCAGAATTTGATGTGGGTTGAGCCTGGGATTATTTACCCAAAGTTTGTAGGACTGGGGTTCCTACTGTAGTTAAAGCTGATGTCAGTACCCCGTGTTACCTTTGAGAAGTGAATGTTCATATTTCTCTTGTAAAGGCAACAGTAAAAGGATAGTCTTAAACACTGATATCCCCAAATATTATACATTAGCGCTAAATGAGCTTATAATAATAATGGAAAACCTTTAGGAATCACAACCTTCCGAATCATTTGAACTGTCTGCTTTCTGTCAATTTTTGCCTTTTAGAAAGTGGTAATTCTTGTTAAGTCCGCATGAGAGACTTGTTTAATGAGCAGATTAAATGGGTGATTATATGTCTTTTAAAAATGGTTTTTGTGGACAGGCTTCGTGATGCCACTCTCCCATTTGGCACACCAACATAGAACAGTCTTTTTAATTACCCCTGCAGGGTCACTGGGACCCAAGCTGTTTGCTTTATTAAACCCTGATGGCGCCTTTGGAGCAGCTCCTTCTAAACTCTGCTGTCACAATTGTATCTAAATTAGCATCTGAGTGACCCTCTTTTCAGGCTTTCCAAACCCCAGCTGACAGGGATTGCCAAAAGATGCTAATTGCTTGGGCTGGGCTAGGAGCAAGGGCTTGCTGAGATAACAAAAGGACTAATGTTTCTTTCAATATGCGTCCAGATTCACATAAGTACCTCTTTTAATTACCGAGAATTATTGTAATGCCCAGTCAATGGAATAGTTGACCCTCAACAGGGAGATCTTACTATGTAATAAATAATAGCATCGGCCTTGTCAGAGTAGCAGGTACAGAGGTGATTTGCTGGACTGAAAAGAGCTTTTCTCAGCAAGGGCTCTGAGATAGTCCAAGGCATCCCAGTAGGAGTCCAGCAGAGGGAACTAATTTGAGTTTAACTGAGAGGAAATGCGCTGAAAGCTTTTGGACTTATCCTTACGGTGACAAAGGAAGAAATAAAAAGGATTGGGTTGGTAGTTTGGCAGCTTATATTTAGGGAGCCCCTCATTGATGAGGCAGACAGTCAAGCATCATGCAGCTCCTGCTAGTCTAGGGGGTTTTCAAGACCATGTTTTCATCGGGGATAATGAGAGGGGTTTTACTGTCTGTTCATAATTTATCTCTCTGTGTCTCAGCATTACATATATTCACTGTGCTTGCAGAGGAATAAAATCACATTATTAGAAACAAGCAACTGATACCTGTAAAATATCTGAAGGTTTTTATCTAATGGTTTTTATGCAAAGAAACAAATCCAATGTTGTTTTGCCTGCTCTCCTCTTCTTATGCTCACCTCCCATTTCAACTCCTAAGTCCCAGGAGATGCTGCAGACCGGAGGGGTTAGATCTGGCCTCAACGATGCTGAAGTAAAACCAGGGTTCATTTATTTTGTTAGTGTGCCCAGAATAACTCAGAAATCAAGATCCGGCCTTCTATTCTCAAGTCTCCATGTTCATAAAGAAAATACAGTCTCTACAGTAGGGCACTTATCCTGGTGTTCAAAGTAGGCTCTGGGGATAATCTAGCAACTGTTGGCAAATATATATGGAAAACACATACAGACGTGGAAAATCCCTTCCCCTCCCCCTTGCAAACATGGAAAGAGGCTGTGCACACAGCATGCTCCTGGGGGTATGTTTGTAGTCTCCTTTATGACAGGGTTCTTGTCCTTTTAGGTCAGACTATAGCAACTTTGGCTTGAGATATGTTGGCAGAGCTACTTGGGGAAATCTGTTGTGCCTGCCAAAACAAGTTTTGGACCAAACCATGCTTTTTAGTGCCTTGCTTTTATGATTAAGGTCACTCCTGCAAAGCATGCATAAAGCAAGAAAATAAATATTGACTTGGCTAGGTGATATATGAATAGCACTTTTTGTTGTGTTTATAAAGTCAGCAGAAAGATCTGATGGAATTGCCTCGTTGTGCTGAGTTTCATTTCAGTTGATCCACTGTTCTGTCTTATGGGAATTTTTTTTTGTGATGTGGTACGTCAGTATTCTGAAAAAAATACTTTCTGTTTCAAAGATGTTTCCAATATGATGCCTCTTTAAGTAGACAGTTCTTGCTTTGCAGGCTCCTTAACTAACAGCATAGACATCCAGGGGAGGTTTAGCATAACAGAAGAAATATTTCAGTGGAAGGCTGATAAGCTGAGTATGATTGGAAAATGAATGTTGCAGATTAATTACACATAAGTCATCTTAAGCTCTTTCCATTTAAATGCGCTCTACTCTGTTCCTTCTAATCTGTCCTTACGTGTCACTCAGACTCAGTATTTTCAGATTGCCAAAGCAGGAGAGAGGAGCAGGTTTGAGAATAAATTTTGTCAACTAAACCCAACTGTGTCACTCCTAAGAGCTCATTCTCCTCTGAAGAGGCATTTAGATCAAAATGGGCTGGCAGCACAGTAGCAGTAGTGGTATTGGGAGCTAGTTGTGCTTCCCATCACATGATCACCAGAATGAAATGTTTTCTGAAATCTGAACCAAATTTAAGCTGTACTTTTAGGATGTATCAAAAGCCTACTGAGGCTGTGCATGTTCTCTCAATAGAGCGTTTCAGCTGATGTGGTACACCTGAGAAGTCTTGAGAGCATCCTGGCCCTTTCACCTGTTCTTCTCTCTGAGCTGTGCACTTATCCGTGCTGCTGGAACTCCTCAGAGTCTTTGTGGTCCCACTGTTTGGCATGTTAAGGATAAGTCTTTATCCCTACACTGTGTTGTGTATGCTCAGCACCAGAGGCACAGGGAGAATCAAAGCAAACGCACGATATTGCACAGCATGAGACATCTGTGCGTTTCTGAGGCGAGTACATAGATCTGGCAGGAAAGGGAGAGATGGGGTAGTGAAGGGAGAGAGTGAAATAGCTTTGTTAGTGTTTTCCAAGAAGCAGCTTCAAAGAAATTGAAGATGTTTGGTTTAAAGTGGTAAGTCTACAATGGGAAACAGCTTCAGATATTGTTGAAATCTTTGTTTGAAGATAAGCCTTAATTTTCACCCCTTTCTACCATGATTTCTTTAGTTTCCTTGATTTTTATGTCCTTGTCCCCACCTTTCTCTCTCAAGCTCCTTTTTTTAATTTTTTTTTTTCAGTGGGGCCTGGAGCAGCAAGGGACACTGGGATGTGTTCACTGATGTTTGAATGAAGTGGTACTCAGGATGAGTTAAGGAGATCAGTATTGTAAAGCTTTATCTTCCTTTCTACGTGCTCTGTAGGCAGAAATATCAGCTGATCATTGTCCTCATTTTATCTGTGACTGTAGGGCTAGTTTCTCTAAAGCACCAAGACTTGAGTGATAGCTGAAGTAGATGATGAGGTGGCAGAGAAGTTATGAATTATTTTACATCTATTTTCATTATAGAAGATGAAGGGGAAATTATTATTCCAAGGGCATTTTTTTATGGAAATCAGTGTGTGACCTTAGCAAATCTTAATGTTTTAGGAGAAAGTTAGGAGATCTATTGAAAATTCAAGTGCAGTAAATCACTCAAACACTGTAGCAGAGATAATGACAAGATAGAACAATAAATTTGTACCCAGTAAATTCCTTGATAAAACAGTTATTGAACGAATGGCACATAGTAAGCACTTTAGAAATCCCTTCCTGTTCTTTTTTAACAAGTGCTTCTGAAAACCTTAAAGGTATGCAAATGAAGTCTGTCTTCAAGGGAGAGCCTAAGATTTAGATATAACTTAATTTTACTTCAGCTCTCGGAAACGAAATTGAGGAATGAATTTTCCTATTAGGACCGCAATAACCATAGATAACTCCATCATTTACTTTTAAATTTTTCCTGATACGGTTTTATGTAATTGAATATGGAGTTCGGCCCACAGAGATTTCATACGTGAAAAGCATAAGGAGAAAATTAGGTTAATGTAACTTAAGTCGAAATGACATGGCTTTGGTGAGGAAATTGTAGTTCTTTAAATTATCGGCATTATTGAAGAAGTTGATGGAAGATAAAGGCAACCTGGACAAGACAAATTACTTGGGTTTCCTAAAAGCTTTCCTAAATGCCCCTCCTGAGATTCTATTGAGGAAAATAAATAACCATGTAATCCAGGGCAAAGTGCTAGTGTGGATTAAAAACTGTTCAGGCAGGTGTGTGCATAGGAAGCAGGCTTGAGACAAGGTCAGTGAAGTGACCTAAGCACAGCGGTGCTTTAAGGCAAAGATGTTGGAGGATGTAGAAAAAGAGGGGAGGAAGCTCCTGTCAAGTTTATCCGGGCGGGGAGGGGTGGGGGGGGGGTGGGCAGTGAAGCAGATCCTAGAATAGTAGTCACTTGTTCTTGAGACTGGTGCAGAGGCAGAGAAATTTAGTGGGGGGTTGACTTTGCGGGGGGTGGGTTTCACAGGCCTTATGAATCTCTATGACAGAGAAACTGAAGAATGGGGAGAGGGGTGAGCAGCAATTTGTCAAGGTCTGCTCAGGAGTAACTATCAGACTGTATGATGTGTGGTCAGAAGCAGCAGGCAGGTTCCAGGTGGATTAAGTTTGAATATTGAACCATAAAATAACAGCTGAATCAGGGAATCAGAAGTTGCTTGGAGGTTTAAGATCATTTGGTATGTAGAAGAAAGCTTTTAGGAGCATTTGGCAAATAAATCCTGCACTGTGGTGCATGAGGAAAACTGACCAATCTTCTGCCTATCTTACCCTGCAAAAATATAGGCGTGTTTGGTGAGATTAAAATGCTCATGAAAGATCCCTTTCCCACAGAGTGATGGAACGACCCCAAATCATGTGATACATCGAGAGATGTTATAAATAAAAAAAAAAAACAGCCTTCAATAATAGTGCATCTAAGTAGTACTGCAATGTAAACTGTGAAAATACAAGTAGCTCACACCTGCTTAGAGTAATATTTCAGTTCCCTTCAGACTTCTAATAGAATTTTCAGTGTCTCTCCTCCTGCAACTCTTGTACATTGCGGATGCCCACTCCCCACTGTATCTGCATCACTGGCCTTCTTCCACAGCGCCATCACTGAGAGCCAGCTACCAGGATGAGTAGCCCAAGTGTAGGATTGTTTCATCATATGTTAAAAGCAATACTGTCGGAACACACAGTTGTTGCTGCTCTTTAGAGTTCTCATTAGCATGGGTGGAGGAAATAGCTCTACAATTGTCATCGCTTATCTGGTGAGGAAGCATCGTTTTTCTTGGTGGGTTTTTTTTTGAGACTGGTTCATTAGACTTTAATCCTACTGCTGTGACATTTCCAGTGAATTGGTAGTAACTTACTAAAATGGCATATTTACTAACACTGGCTGAGAAAGCATGGTCAGTCTGTAAGTTCTTGCATGGATGAATATTTGTCTGTAAAAAAGGACTTTCAAGAATGTATTTCATAATCTGGCAAGAGAGCTAACCATTTATTCTGTTTCTTCCTTTGTAAACAAAGCTAGCTAATCTGTAGCTGAAGTATAGCAATTATGGTGGCACATATTTTGGTCAAGTTTACAGAAATCCTGGACTACTGCTGGCTTTCAATTTTACTAGCCTAAGCAAGCAGGGGAATTCTCCAGCCATCAGTGCTTTCACAGTCTTTGACTGGTTTCCAAGCAGCAGTTACCTCAGTCTTTCCTTTTCCTTCCATACAAGCTGTGCAAATAATCCAGTACTTACTTTAGACAATATCCTGAACAGGCTTCAAACTTCAGCAATTTTTGTGGTAGCTGTCTTCAGAAAAGTATGATTAGAATTCTTTTTTAAACACAAGGCATGTAGTTCTCATTCAGTTAAACTTTCCAAAGTGTGGGAGATGTGGCTTCAGCTTTCTACCAGTGGTTTATTTTCTAGCAAATACACTTTTTGCTTCAGATTTAATATTGTGTAAAGATAAAAATGCCAGAAAATTACTCAAAATTAATTGTTCCTTATTGCCGTTGTCTTAATGTAGATATGGTTTGTGTTTGGGGCAGGGGGTCTACGCTTGTCTATACAATGTACCATTGACGTTTTCTGCCATGTAAAAAGGTTTGATGGTTTTCTACCTTTTTTATTTTTTTTCTTCAAATGCTAATTTCATTTCTTGGCTACCTTGGTAGGCATGTTGGCTTGTGAAGTCTTGGCAATACAAGAGAGCTCTGAAAGTAGGAATTGATAGGGTTTTTTTATTATACTGTTTCTAACTTGTTTTAATCAGCATTTATTAACACCTGTTTTATGATGTTGTCTGACAAAACTTTTTGGAGAAGGAATATCTTTGTTTCATTCACTGACTCGTTAATGTTCTGGAGATATTAAATTAATTTATAATATGAGGGGAACACATATTGTACGCCTAGTATTTCTCAGGTTAAAAAAGGTAAAATTCAGAAAAAAAAAAAAAACCCACAAATTGATGGGTTTGATTAAAATTTAACTAAACACTTTGGAGAAAGGATATCTTAGTTAAAAACTCACTAAATAAAGTGTCCCTGACATACTCAATCATTTCTCAAAAGTAAAGGTGGCTGCACATAGCATTGATTGGATTTCTAGGATGACAGAAAGCCATTATCTGGCAGGATAAATCAAGATCTTTAAAATACAACATAATGAAAAGGCCAATTGCTTTGCGAGTCACCTTTTGTACTAATATTTGCTTATCTTGTTAATTCTGTGCATCAGGCATTCGGCAGATAGAAAGCAGATGAGCATAAGAAAGTTGCTTCCCTTGTCACAGGTATTCCTTCAGAAGACATGTGTGCTGCTTGGTTACTCTAAGCTGTTGATACTACTTATTTTTTTTAAAGGAAACAAATTCCATGTACAAGAGAAGTGCAAACTGGAAGGGGAGTGAACTGTGTGCAAAATTTTTTTTTTCATCTTGTTTACTTGCCTGCTGGGCTGTACCATGAAAGGCTTAGTTGCACAAGCTGGCTTACACCGTTCTGGATTGATTAGGTGATGTATCACTGAGCATTAGAAATATGCGCTATATTTACAGTGTGGAAAATATTTATTTCATAGCTTATTCGGGCAGATGTGAGCAAGTGTGGGAAGTATGTTAATATATGGAAACGCATAACTCTAAGTCAAATGTTTCCACAGTTGGTAATATTCCCAGCACAGATTAAATTTCTACCTAAAGTACAGCCGTGTTCTTTACTGCCCTTCTCAACCTTGCTAAGTGAAGGTGTGTCTCTTCAGCAGGCAGGGATTTGGTTTACTCGGAAGTGGTTTCCTCTGGTCGCTTCCATAACAGGCCAAGCAGGCTGAGGGTTGCCGACTGTCCAGCTTTACGCAAAAGGATAGTGTTTAAGCAGGATTTATGGCAAGCCAAGGCATACAAATTGTTGCTGTATCAGGTCACTAATCCGCTGGTCCTCTGTCTTCTCTCAGGTTACATGTAGTAGTGGTATTTTTCAAAAAACAGGAATTGGTCCATCAGGGATTGACTGAAACATGAAAATCTGCTGATTAACTGTAGTAATCTGGATGGCAGTGGGGAGGACCTTATGCCCTGATCCATGAGGATTTATACCCTAAAAGCTTTAATCCCTGACTTTGCCCTTTTTGTCATGTCTTAGAGGGCTCATGGCTGGTTGGTAGAGCATCTGTTACAGATCCATACACAGGTCAGCCTGATCACACGGTGTTGGCTCTCTTTGAATCCAGCTGCTAAGCTACAATAAAAGAAAGCTAAAAATATATCAAATATTTTCCTAATACTATACAGCCATGAAAGCAACTGGGTAGTTGTAGAAAGTCGTCATAGAGCTGCAGATGGGAGGAGCTGCCCCCTTTCAGCAGTCCCTCTAATTACACAGTGCATTCCAGTAGGAAATCTGAGGGTTCGCTCCTGCTACGGTGTCTCATACCGGAAAAGCCAGTGAGGGGAGGAGGGTTCCTCCACAGTTCGGTAGGTTATAGGCTTCCAGGAGATCTTGTTGCAATGCGTTCTTCAGGCTCTGCAGCAGGGATTTCCCCTTTTAAACCTGCTCCCTCCTTCACTTGCAACAACCTCTTGTCCTTTCTTTCCTCCTGCCAAGGGTGATTAGCAAGAGGAAACATGAGGAAGGCTGGTGATCTTCCTGGCTGGTGATGAGCTCGTTCTTGTTTTGGACACCCTTGAAGTGTTTGCGAAGTACCAGGATGCTGCTTGCGTTCTCAGGCCCCTCTCATGGTGATGAATTCACATCCAGGCCTCTTACTCGAGCTTCATCTCTGTTTACGTTGTGGTACAGTTGACAGCTATATAGCTGTCAAGATGGAAAGTTCCAAGTTTTTGTCAATCAAGAATATTCGATTAGTAGCTGAAAGGGCTCTGTTGGATACAGTTATGCAGCTGGATGGGCTGGGTTTCCTCACTGCTTTTTAATGCCATTCACTGGAGATACTTTTGTTTGTCAGTTAGGCTAAGGGTGCAACTAGTGGCTCTATCTACATTGCACCTACGAAGAGGAAGGTCTTGCTTTTCCACCAGTCTACCACATTGATGTTTACTGAGCCCCTGAATGTTTCCTCTCTACTCCTTCTCTGTGACATCTCATCCCAATGCTAATATCCCTGAAGTGCCCATCTTCTGAACATCACCACTTGCTTTCTTAACCTTTCTGTGGAATTGGTGTTCATGATGGTTTTCAAGCAAGATGACACGAAATACAAGCAAAGCTGCTTTTGGAACTGTACATCTCCACTGAAGCACACAATTGTGTTTGCTATGGATTTTTTCCTATATTACTTTTACGATAAAATAAACAGCCTAATAAGCCTCTTGCATTTGAATGAATGAAAATATCACATCTAAAACTGTCGCATCCAGTTAACTCGTAGAGTTCTAAAAATCAGAGCAAAAAGTTTCCCAGAAGAAAGTATCAGCTCTTTTGGTTTGTAATATTGTTCATGGTTCTCAGTAGTCTCACGAAAGAGAATTTAATTCAAAGGCTGTAAAGGGTTGCTACTCAAATGCTTAGGGAAGGCAGAGAGACTAAGAATTTGCCTTGTACATTGCCAGAGAGCTAACGTGGCAGGGAAATGCTACTTAAAATATACTACCACTATTCTTAGTTTTACTTAAAATATTTATATATGGAGATGGGATAACAAATAAGGAGATGTGTTATTAAAGCTAAGGGACCTAAACAAGCCCTGTATAAACTTCAGATGAAAAGTACTTATGACACCTGTTTTCTAGGGTGAGAAAATTCCAGGACAGCTTTCCAGTAATAGTAGCGGTAGCACAGTGAGAGAGAGAGAAAAGAAACAAATTGCTTTGGAAGGAGGAGATTAATATTTTCATGAGGTGACAAACTGACAGTAATTTTATTTGTAAAAACAAACAGAAAATGTCTGCACAGGAGCAGAGCCCTTTGCAGTTCTTGCAGAAAGCTTGCTAAATGTGTACTTGAAATGACACTTTGTTCCAGTGTGACTTCAGTGACCAGCAAAATAGCTTCCAGTTGGAATTTTCCTTTAGTCTATCATAAATTTTCAGTTACAGATAAACCAATTTGGCATTTTAATATCATAATATCTTTGGTATTAATTTTTAATGTTTTAGCACTTCAGAAGAGTTGGCTTAAGGTTATACATTCTTTATCCTGTGCATTATATGCCTGAGTAGTGTGATGACAAGAGTGAGGTCTCCTGGATTTAGTAGACCCAAGACACATCTCTATAACAAATCCCACATGTGAAGGATGTGTATTTCCTTGGTAATTTGTGTCTCTCTGCGTCAATTCAGGTACTTGGGGCTGGAATGAACAATGAAATACATATGTTATATACTGTTGTTCAACCTCTGCTTCAAAATTGTCATGGTCGGCAAGATTCCCAGCAGGTGGTAATCAAAGTTGTGCCAGCCAGTTACCTTTCGGTAGGTATTGGTATCCTGTCTTTCCAAAGGAAGCTATTAGGAACCATAATTGTTCATAGGAGTTTATTTACTCTTAGAGCAGATCTGATTATTCCGTTTTGGTAACTGTGTTGATACATACCCAATTAGAGTAATTTTTAGCAATCTTTTCGCTTTAACCACTACTGTAGTACATAGCCAAGAAAAATGTAGGCTTTTTTTATCCTACAAATCTTCTCAAAATAATAAGAGGAAAACTAATTTCATATAGCTGACTGAGGTTAGGAATAGTACATACTTGATTAGTTCAGACCACACAAACTCTAGCCTGTCTTGGAGCTGTTCAATTACAAAGTCTTTCAGCCTTGTACTTAAAATTATAGTAGAACTGGAAACCTTACAATTTAATGCGTTACTAAAATTCATCCACGTTTTTCATAATACAAGTCAAGAGAAGGTGCTTAACATGGATCTTGGATTATGTGAGTAGAGCACAAGCTTGTGTTCTATTTCATTACTCATACTTTCTGTTACATTGGAACTGGAGTTTTTGGGGGTGGCTTGTTCTTGTTTTGGGTTTTTTTTGAGCAGGAATTCATTTAAGGTGAATAACAAAAGAGGAAGTCAGGGACAGCTGTGTCTTCCTCCGCTTTGTAGTTAAGCTATTGTGGAGTTCACTCTGCTAGTTTTGGGGGGTGGTGGTGGTGGGTGTCTAATATGGTTATACAAATCTTGATGTTGTTTCTAAACCCCATCTTCAATAGCAGAGTTTTTCAGAAAAGGCCACTCTGTAAGCATCAATAAGCCTTTGACAGATAGCAACCACATGTTGTCATTACTGTGGTTTGTGCGATGTCCTCACTACTGTATGTACATATGATTGGGTAGAGCAGCTGTGGGTTCAACAGCTAACCGTAGGGTAGAAGCCAGCACCACTCTGGAAGTAGACTAGATGTGTTAGTATATTTAGTTCCATACTACATATGCCTTGCTACCAGTTTATGTCTGTGCTTACATAGCTCCTGGCTGCCCATGCCTGAGCCTCAATGATTTATTCCGTGGGAAGCCTCATTACTTAAACCGTGTAGGCTGAGGAAGAATAGTTATTGTTCTTCTGGGGAGGACTACTTTTTTTTTTTTTGTTAGAGGGTGGGTTTTTTTTTCCCTTGAAGACAAAATTAGTCTGTGCAAGACTCAACAGTCTGTTTATTTTTGTACTGCTTGACTGGCCTCACTTCTGGTTGTGGGATCCTCTGCACTTTCTAGATGTGTCAGAGTGGGTAGAGTTTGTGTACCTTATATACTGGGTCCTCTACTATAAAGCTCTACTGAAAACCTGTGTGGTCTTGGGGCTTTTTGTGTTTGCATTAGTTTAATTGCCTCTCTGACCCCTCTTCCTCTATTGGCCTTTCAAGCTCTGTGGGCTCTTAGCTCCACTGATATCTCTCCACAGGATCTTTGTACCAGGAAGCATCCAGGCTTGTCTGGAACTCCCCCAGCCCTACTGTCCAGTTATCCAGCAGTTTATCTGGCTTTTCTGCTGAACTTCTGGTTTTACGTTTTTAATACCTGCAGTTCACTTCCTTCTGTTCTGTTAAGCTGAGATGAGCTGTTCATTAGTTTTAGCTCTTTTCATAATACATCTGTTTCAGCATCTGACTGTTTTTTCATTCTATTCAGAAGCACGGTATTTAGTTGCCCTCTGAGAAAGGGGAGAAATTTATAAATACCCTTCTAGACCAGGTCTTTTATTCAGCACTTGCAGTTATTTGATTGCCTGTGTTAATTTCTTTTTATTGTTTCCTTTTATTTTTTTCCCTCTGGGTTGCTAAGATTAATTACTTCATCATACTGTAATTCTTCTGTGTATCCTAGGTGGTGTTTTTAAACTTCAGTCTTTATCATGACAGTCAAAATAGAACATATTTTCTGCCTTAGCAGCCTCCAAATTAACTTTAATCCTACATTAGCAAATATTTCAGTCTCACTGTACCTGTTACTTAAAATCCAAAGTGGTGATCCATGAATTGGAACAGCAAGAGCTACCCCAATTTGAACAGAATGAAACCATGTGACTTTCCACCATTCTTTGATTTCAGTAAGCAGACTCTCGGGAGTGCTCTGCAGGGTACCCTGACTGTCCAGGTCAGGAAGATGTTGAGGTAAGCCATGGCTCCATTCCAGCCCATGCACCAGCATTTCTTTTCCATGAAAACTAGAATGTAGGAAGTGTCGCCTATTCATTCGTGTCTCATCCCTGTATGGACTTAGAACATGGCCCAGGCACACCTTCAAACTTAATGGTACCCCTGCATCAACATTCAGATGCATGCACTGATTCTCACTTGAGTTTTTATTTGTGGAGGTCTACCTCTTTCTAGTCAGTCTGAATTTCCAGGCCTAATTTTCCTATATGTATACCTCCTTTGGACCTGATGTACTTAAAGGATAATTCTGATAGCTGCATTACCTCTTTCTAAGAATTGAGGATAGTACTTACTGTTATGTGAACTCTTTGGTGGCTTGAGGCTGCCAGGGTCAGTAAGATTTTGAAGGATATGAAAATGTACAGTGTTTCAGATCTTACCCTTATCTGTCAAATGTTCTGATGTTGACAGTAATATTGCTGAGCTGTCTTATCTCTTGGTCTGGATTCTTTGTGGGTTTGATGAAAAGGTCTACACCTTCTTGTGATGTCTTGAGTCAGAAGCGGATAATTCTCTTAGCTGAAAATAGGGCTACTCTGTTTTTTTTAATTCCCATACATATGTGCAGTTGTTGGTGGTGGTCTCTGAATGCTTATAAGAATTAAGGTGGTCCTGGGGGAATAATGAGAATACCTGTCATCGGTTGGAGAGAAGGCCCGTCAGGGGGGGAACTTTATTCTAGACTGCTGAATGGTGAATACAGCAGAAGAAAGCCTAGGCAGTCTGGCTTCCCTCGGCAATGGTTTCCTGGGATTTCTCCTGCTTTTCAGGTACATCAGACTTTCTGAACATCTGAACAATTAGTTGATCAGCTTCAGCTGCTGGAATGTGCTAATTTAGATCTTGTGCAAGCCTTTGCATGCAACACGAATAACTGTGTTGTAGACAGGTCTAACCAGGAAGCCTACCAGGATCAAGCTGATATCTAAGCAAGTGTTGCAGGCTGCCCCAAGTAAGGAAATGTTATGAAAACCTGGATTCTGTCAGCGGGACTGAACTGAAGACTGGTATGTTTTCAAGAGCAGAAGCTGTGCCTGGGATTGAGAGCAGTGATGTCTTTGCAGGAGGTTGAAGCAGCTGTCTTCTGGACTTTCTGTATGTGTTTCAGCCTTGGAGGGCTCCAGGTTCTCTTCACTTTCATTTGCCAGTTCCTTTCAGTATGACCTCTCCTACGTTGCACTTTTCTCTTTGTTCTCTAAGATACATTACTATTGTAATAGTACTGACATGATACTATCGTATCCTCTCCTGACCTGACAGTGAGTCCTCTCATTTGCAGTTGACTCACACTGCCAGTCAAGTGAAAGGCACTGAGTCGTGTTACTAGATTATTTTCCTGGAGCTGATTGGTATCTGCTAGTTATTTTAACATCTAATTTCTTTTTTTTTTGCTTATTTTCAGTGCTTTCTCTTCTGATGACCAGTTATGTTTCATAATTCATTCTCTCTGTGTGTGTGTATATATATATATGTATATCTATATATATATATATATATATATATCCGCACTTTTATTCTGCTGTTTTGAATTCACTTTGCAGAGAACCACTTCTTTTGTAAGCAGCTGTTTTGGTTTTGTTCTCCAGACTTAGGATGTTTAGAAATTGCAGTGTCAGACAGTGTTAGTCCTGGACTATCATACTTAAGCTCTCAGATTAGTAAATAAAATGCAGGGGTTTTGCTGCTTGGTAAAATAGCTTGGATATGGTCTTTCCAGGCTTATAGGAAATGCCTTGTACCTATAAGCATGGCCTGGAACTTGATTGCCAAATGGCACAACAGGTCAGGTTATATTGTTTAGTTTGCCAATTTGCGTTTGGGATTAATTTCCTATCTTTAAAACTGTGTCAGGATGTTTGGAGAGGAAAATCAACAGCAGGCACCTAACTCCTGTCAATGCATAATCAATGTATGGTGCTAGGATCGTTTTCAGAAACTTTATTGGCATGATAATGTCTGTGTTGGACTGTAACCTTGTTAGTCAGGGCAAATGGGTGTGGAAACACCCCGAATCTGTCAAAACAGACATAGCTGCTGACAGGGTGTAGAAATCAATCACTTGATCTCTTTGCTCAAGTGATGTGTGCATTGTTCATTTTAATAAAAGTAGGCTTGAACTCCTGAACTAAGATATGTGACCATATCAAAAGTAAAAATACGTTAGACTGCCCTTTCTGAATTACTTTAACAAATGCTTTTGCTAAGGAAATGACAGTGGCAATTTTAATACCCTAAATTTAAGAATTTGTGACTCTCTGCCAGAGGACAATATAGTAGTAGCAAAAATAATTAAGCATTTCTGTAGCATGCTTTATCATTGGATCTGAAATAATTTAGAGGCAAGCATATATCTTCATGATCATTGTATCACAATTTTCACTGTGTGGATAAGGAAACAAAATTACAGGTGGGGGAAATGGGCAGTGTGAATTACAGGTAGTAGCATGGCTTTTCAGTAAAGGTTTGTGGAGGAGTTCATGTACTGCAAGTAACTGTGTGTGTTGTGGTCTCTTTCAAATCAGCATAAAAGTCTAACGTTTACACTGAAAATTTTCCCTGGCTATATTTTGAAAGGTTTGGAAAAGGACCACGAAATGCATGCTTATGAAAATGGTGGGGGTGGGCGTGTGTCATTAATGGGAATTGCAAACAGAAACAGAAGTGATTTGGCTTTTCTGCTAGGGCTGATGTTCTGCTGAGGTGCAGGAATCAGACGCTGAACCCGACTAAAGTATGAGTGAAGAGGGGTAGTGAGCTTCCTGTGCCAAAAATGAGCATAAAGTAGAAAGGCTAAATATGGGTTAGCAAAATCAAAGCAATGTAAATATACACACACTGCTGTCAGTAACATAGACGAGGTTAGAAAAAGAAGCAGCAAAGATTGTTGTGTGAGGAAGCACTACTGTCGTGTTAAACTGGGGAAGAATTTGCCTCATTATGTTCGATGTCACATCACTCATTTAGAGCCTTAAAAATAGTGTTTATAATAAAACTCCTGACACAGCCATGACTAGCATGATTCAGATGGTCCCTTTCCTTTTTTAATTTGTGAAAAAAAGGTCCTCCTTTGAAGAGAAGTATTTGTTTACAATTGTTTATCAGAGCAGGAAATGGATCAATTAGATGTAACTTTTTAAGTTAATTGACTGCCACTACTAAAACCACCTGACATCATGCTGGTGCCAGCAATGCCAGATGAGAAATCTCATCACTGTTGCTGTGGGAAAGGCAAGGACATGATGGGAAATGTTATTCTTGGCACTCGAAAGATTAAAAATTTTAAATATTTATAGAGTCTTATCTAAACTACTGATTCATTATTAGTGCCTTGAATTGAGGCAGGGATGTGTGAATCCCTAGAGCTTTAGGACCGTATGCCATCTGAATGAATCTGAACCATTAACAGGGAATTGGTGCTCTAAATCTTCCTCTAGCTATATCCTCCTTTCCACACTGCACTGTGTTTATATTTTTTCTTTTGGATTGTTTGGTTAATGATCTAGAATGTAATAACAGCACCAAAAAAAAAAGTTTTAGATTCTTTCCTCTTCAAAATATTTGGCTTCAGAGCTATATTTTTATTTATTTTCTTTGTTTTTCCCTCCTGCTGCACGGGCTCATAATCCTTTTTGCCAGTGCAAAACCAGAATGACTTCATTAGCTGGTCCTACCTTGTTGCTATACTGAGTTTAGCAATCTTTTCTGCGTCAACAACACTCCCCTGCTGACTTAAGGGGTTTTTGGAAGGGGGAAGGGGGAGGTTTAAAAGAAGTGTTCTGGATTACTTTTTCCTAGCAAATTCCTGACCTCTTTGGAGACTCGAGAAGCTATTGGATGCTTTTTTTTTTGGTGTTGCAAACCCACATTTTCCCTGTCAGTTGCAGAGTAGCTCCGGCTTTGGACGACTGTAATGAGGTCTTTGATAATGCTTCGGCCGCCTGTAGCAAATGGGCTTAGTGTGGGAGCCAGGAGGCCTTTCATAGAGCCCCAGTTTCAGAGCTGAGAGAGAAACAGGAAAGCACAACCTAGAAGTAAAGCCTCCTGTCTCACCTAATCTTGATCCTTGCAGAAGGACCCCTTGAAGTCTACTAGTGAGGTTGAAACTATTTGGTGTGGCTAATGTTTATCAGCTAGTTTAAAAAAAAACAAAGTATCTTCCTCAGATATTATTTCTTTATTGCTATCAAGCCTGTGGTAATACAGTAAAAGAGAGTGAACAAACTTGGGGCATACTTCAAGGGCAGAGCAGGTAGGAAAACTCTCCAGATCAGTTATCTTAAAAATAAGTCTCAAGTGTGATAGGCTTCTGAGCCTGAGGCAAGCTTAATTAGATTTAAAGGAAAGCAAAAATAGGCATTTAAAATATTGGTTTGGTTCTTGTAAACCTGAGTAAGCCAAAATCTGGATTACTCAATTATGTATGGCTGTGGGATTTGGTTTGTGAGCATTTTCCTGCTCAGCCCAGATTCTCAACATCCTTCTCTTCCTCTGTGTATATGCATCTGTCTCTGGAGGAGGAGAGGAAGAGACTTCAGGTCTTGATTTGAGGGCTCAGAATGTGCTCCAAGTCCCAGCTTTTCATATCAGGCCAGCCCTAGACATGCTGAAAATATGTTTGTAAGGAGGAGGTGATACAATAACACTGAGTATTTACCCCAGACTATATCTCTGCAGCTGTGTTCATGATGCCTGGAAAAAGGCAGTCGTTCCCTGGGAGGGATTGCTAAGGCTCGCTTTGCAGTGCAAGTATAATAGGAAGGTGCAAGCTGGCCACAATGTGTGGATTTATGGACTGAAAGCTTGTCACTTTTGATAGAGCCCTAGAGCCTGGTGTTGGTTTTCCTCTGCTAAAATGTCCTTCAAGGAGCTCTACATAATGCATGTCCGTATTGAGTTTTTTCCTCACTTATTGATTGAAATGCACATTGCTTTATCATCAGTTTAGTTTACTTGTCTGTTAAGCAAAACTAAAAGCTTTGAAGAACTGCAACAGATTTAAGTGTTACTGAGACAGATGGCTACCTTGCCTCACTGTGAGAGGAGTTAGTCAAATCCAAGTTCTTACATGCATAGGTCCTTAGCTTCTCCTATCTGAGAGTGAGGGAGAAAGTAGTAGTGTGTAATTATGCCACATGGTCCCCATTTTGAGACAACGGGCTTATTCACTAGAATGTCTGTTAGGTACCCATGCAGATGACCTTATGCATGCTCAGTGGGTTAGAAGAAACAAATCAGGTGCTTTTTATCGGTGTCTGTCTTTGGAAACCAGCATCGCTGATAATGGCTGGTGACTGTCCCAGAGAACTATCAACTGTGTTCATCTTCTCAAGTCAGGCTTTCCAGCAGGCCGGGCCTCATTGAGTTTCACCACTTGAAGGATCAACACAAAATTATGATACTACAAAATTTAACATGAGAGCAATAGAGGAGTGGGTTCTAGAAGGTAGAGGAAGCAGGGGAATCTGGGAGATGTAAAAGTAAGATGATGGGTAGGGGTCAGTGCAGTGTCAAGGGATTGGGCCCGGCACTGTTACATATCCTCTCAGTTTTGCCCAACTGATTTAATTTCATGATAGAGAAAAACAAAATGTTTTCTCCTTGGTGCTCTCAGTATCTTCTTTACCTCCAGCTGATGCAATCTAAATCATGCATATTTGGTCCCAATATAGGTATCTATCCTACTATCTTGGCTGTGACAATGCCCAGTGGCAGATGATAAAGAGAGTATAAGAATAGGAAAGAATATAACGGTACTTCTGTGGTGTAGTCTCCCAGCTCTAAGCAGCTCAGGGATTTCAACACCCAGAAACAACACTTTTGTGTTTATTAAACCTCAGTGGGTTTTTCTTCCAGGAACTGCCGTAATTATAAGTTCAAGCTAAGCTTTTCAAGTGGTGTGATCACTTTCAGGTCCACAACAACCTGCAGGAATCCTACGCTATACATGTGAAAGCATGTTACCTCTAACTGGTTTTGAACCTGCCACTGTCTGTCTGATCTGGTGTCCCCAGTCCTTGTACTGGAAGAAGAAAGGAGCAATTATTCTGTTTACCCGCCACTGTTGTCTTTCCAGGCCTTTATATAGTCTCTCTCTTCTCAATGTTCTTAAAAAGGAAAGTCATTGCATTTTTTATTACTCATATTGAAGCCATGCCGTACTCTGATTATTTTTGTTGCCTTTCCTCTCAACCTTTTCTCATTGTCCTGTGTCCTTTGGGGAGTGAAGGGAGCATGTAGCTGAAGCACAAGGGTTCTTTTTATTGCAACAAAATGTTCCGGTTTCTTCTATACCATTCCTAATAAGTCCTAATGCTCAGTTTGCTTTTTTGGACTGCTGGATAACAGGATTGCATCCTTAGACCTTGAGTTGACTATTACTACTATCGTTTTTCCCATGTCTATCACTTTTCAACTAAAGATACTGAATTGTATTTTATTGCAGAAAAAAGTCTTTTTGCCATTCTTTTCCTGGTTAGTTTTTATGATTTTATATGCTCTTAAACTGTTGCATTGCTATTCACCCCTTTCCTACACCATCATTGAATGTCTTGGTTGGCACAAATTGTAGCACAGACATGTGTAGGACTCCCCTGATGATCTCTCTCCATTAAGAACACAGCATTTGTAGTCCTGCTGTTGGTTTTTGTGTTACCTGACTGGTTACCCTCCTGTGCAAGGGCCTTTTCCACTTATCCTGTCATACCTTATTTTCTGAAGCTCAGATAAAGCTGGACCAAGCAGAATTTAGATATCTGAATAAACAGAGGTTGTCTAGTGGGGAAGTCTGTTTGACTCGGGTAAAGAGATTCTGTGCAGCCCACTGTGCCATGCCTAGAGTTTTTCTTGTTCTCCTCTGGTATAGGCACAGCAACAGGGTGGGGGGCTTTGTCCCTGGCATTCTGCCTCCCAAGGAAGTTGCTGGTAGAGCTGGCTTCACCTGCCCTTGGCCAAAAACTGCTTTGTGATGTAGGGAAAGCTGCCTTAATTGCTATGAATGTTGGTCTTGCATACCTGCAGTATGAGAAATAACATTTCCTATCTCACAGGCACGGTGTAGTGCTCGAATTAGTTAGCAGCGCAGTTCTTGCTAGAGAGCCCTGGGGAGAAAGAAACTGGGAAATGCAACATATTGCAAAATATTTGATCTAGTTATACTTGAACGTCAGTGTGACCTGTGCTCCAAAGGTGATTAAGCATTCCTGAAAAGTACCACAGTCATTAGTAAATGGCCTGCAGTGTGGTCACTGGTCAGATTTGTATGCACCCACCGTCAGCCAGGGTAAACCTCCAGAGTTCCTAAAGGGGCAAAACAATGGTTTCAGTGAATAGATTGCTGGCAAGCTTTTTAAAAATGCCAGTTATCTCCGATACTCAAAAGACATGAAAGATTGGGGTTTGCTTATGATGTCACGGATATGGCTTTCGAAAAGTCTCAATACTTTTACTATTTTACCATTAATTCTAAAATTACTGGTTTTCATTTATTGTACCTTGCAGGCTTGAAGCAGTGTATCACCATACACCTTTTCGCTAGCCAGGGAGAAACTATTTAAAAACTGTTCGTGATGGTATGCTGCTGACATTATTTTAAAGAGTGACCATATGGGAGTGTTTCTTTTAAAACTACACACAACATGGCATCGTAGGATTTTTGCACACAGAAGAAAATAAACCAGGTCAAAATAGGTCAAACTTGAGTCTTCCAGTGTGAAGAGCATCTATTTTAAGTGGAAGAAGAGAAATGAAATAGTAACTGTTACCATGAAATGAAAAATGGTGCTGTTTATGTATTTAATTGGTCAATGTTCGTAATGGGGCTTTGAATTCTACTGCTGTCGGATCTTGTACTGCTGCTGTCAATCACAGTTTTTTCTCTTTCTTAAAAGACTCGTGGTAAATTTATTTTGGATAGTTTCTTAACAGGTGTTTCCTCGATGTTACGAATGCTTTAAATGAGAACCGTGCTCCATGTCCGGAGTTCTCAGCTGAAATCACACAGCAGCCTGACATGGGCGCTGGAGTGTTTACTCATCTGCGGCCACGCTGACAGCAGGCGCTGGCGGGTCCCTGCTGCGGCCCGGCCTGGACGCAGAACAGATGTTGGGGATTAGGGGGAAGGATTCAGGGAGGCTTTCGGTCTGCGCCTTCACGGAAGTAATTCATTGTGGAGACGCAGACAGGGCCTGCTGGACCTGTGCTGAGGAGTCGGCTGAAATGGGTCTCAGCGGGTTTGAGTATCTGAATCAAAAACAAATGTTTTCCTGGTGCCTTTTAATTAAAGGGAAAGCATAAATCAATATAATAAAATAAAAGTTAGTGCACCAAATGTTGTTGTACTTCTACAGTGTTCTTCCCAACAAAGAAGCTGGCAATATGGGTCTTCTAAAAGTAGCGCTACCTCGTGTGTTCCCAATGGAAAGGCCTCTTGGTCAGCCTTGCTGGAAAGGGGTGCGGAGGCAGGAGGTGGCTGTGCTGCCTGCCCTGGGGCTGGGTGTCTGGGAGAGCCTCTTCACCTTGAACTAGCACTTGTGGTCATCTTGCCATGTTGCCATGTTTCTTGATTAAGAGAATGTTTCCTGTAGGACTGTTTGTTTTCGGCTGTTAGGTGTGTCTCTGGCTTTTGTGTTTTGAATGTCGTATGCTCAGAAATCAGCCATCTAGGGAAAAATAGGGGTGGCGCAAGGTGAAAAAGACTGGTGGAGATGATCTGCCATGGCATGAGGTGTCTCCTACAGACATAAAATACTGCACCACACACCCATGAGGCTTATCAGGCATCTCTGTGGGTCAGGAAGCTAACTTTTGGCTGCAATTCAGTTATTTATAGATTCAGAGCAGGCATTTGTAGCTGTGATTTGTGATGTGGAAAAGAGAATTTGTGTAAATTATTACTATCATCTATTGTGCTGTTAGGAAGATTTCAGTAAAGGGTGAAAGGACGAAGGAAGAGACAGGATGCATCTTCAGGTTTTGGCAAGAGGGCGTGGTGGGAAAAATTGCAGTTGTACCTCGTACGATAATACAAGGCACAAAGATGTGGTGGATTTATGAAGAGGTCCTATGTGCTCAAGCAATGAAATAAATTGCTCTGGGAATGAAAATGAGGCAAAGAACCAACGTTTTATGGGGAAAAGTACCCATTTGTGGTAAGACTCCATCGATCCGAGGTGACCTGCTGTCATGCTGAAATAACCCAAAGTCTTTAGGGCCTTGAAGAGAGACAATATGATGGTAAAGAAAACTTCAGTGTATACTTTAAGAATGTAACCATTGAGTGTAGTAGCTGAGCACAGATAAAATCCCAAGTGAATATGTAGTGACAGAACTAGTAAGCTACTTTCTGGAGAAATGTAACATGGGTAAGTAATGACTGTTACCTGATTCAAGTCAACTATTGCTATAACAGATTAAAAACAGATGAAGATCTATAAAATTGAGTGTACAGGATGTAGTTTTGCAAAATGCAGAGCCACCTCTATGGAATTGATGTACTTTCAGCTGCTATTGACTTTGGTAAGAATTCAACCTGCTCATTGATTTATAAGCCTAAACCCCAGTTTGAAAAAACTGGAAAAGATTCTACTTCTGAGCCTTGCAGTTATTAGATCTAATTCATGCTATATGGTTATCAGCCATTTTCTGGAATCCTTGAGCTATTAAGGAATCTCCAAGAAGTAATACACAGGGAATAGTGTTATCCCAGTAAACTTAATGTCAAACCATATCAGGAAATAAGTTTTAAGCAAATTATCAAAAGCCATGGTGTTTTCCATTTGTGGGTCCCAATGCTGTAGCTCACTGCAAGCAGCAAACCACATGCAGAGCAGCAGTATTTTCTGACGAGCTGCCTGCATGCACAGCTGTCTGCATGCTCCATTTAAATAGCTAGATCAGGGCTCTGGAGAGTAGCAGTCTTGCTAAAGTCAACTTTATTTGCCAAATGTGGGGACAAGGTGCAGAACCTAATTTGATCTAATATTGATGAAAGTTTTGCCACTGGTCATTCCAGGTCTTATGTGCTGCAGAACTTGAGTTTTAGCCAGCAGCTTCACTCAGAAGGCAAAACTGTTTAGATGGTCCAGATGAGTGGGTAAATACCTAACTATACTTACCTGAACTATTTAGTAGTGTAGCTTAGTTAATGTGCTTTATGTTTTCTTTTTTAATCCCCCTTTTCGAGATGGTCTACAAAAGCACAACAGTATTTGGCAGAAAGTTACACTAAGTGGCAAAACAAATAGAAAAGCAATAAATGCAGACTTGAAAGATGATTTAGGAAAAAAAAAAAAGTGAGCAAAACAATCATGTGAGATGAGGGAAGTGTTATTTGATGCTGATGTTAAAAAAAACCAGGAAAACTATTTTTCAATGTACTAATAAAATGGTGGTTTAAAAAATTATTTTCAAAACACTCCAGTGAGGTTGACCGTATTTTATGTGTTTTCTCTGAGGTTAGGACACATGCCCAAATTCATACCATGAAACAGCAGTGGAGGTGGAATAAGACCACTATTCCTGAAAGTGATTTTTCTGCTCTTGGTAGACAACGTTTTTACTCTGGGATACTACTTCGCTAATACCGGGGAGGAGGGAGTATCTGGAAACAAGTCTTTTGTGTGAGGAAGCCAGTGCTGTTGCAGTAGGACAATTGTAACTTGGCAGGTTGCACAAATGTTTTATATCTTCAGTGGCAAGGAAGAGCTTCTGCTAAACATAATTACTTCCTTGGAGTTTTAAATTCCAAGGTGGGTTCTGTAAAATTTAATTTTTTTCCCCTGAAGCTTTCAGGATAAAGGCACAGTTATTTAATAAGGGCAGCTACTCTACAAGAGTGGTTACTATTAAAACCTGCACAGAAAAAGTTATTGGCACCAAACAAGAGTGGTTACATGCTGAACATGACTTCAAAAGGAGAAACATAATGTAATGTATACATTTATTTTTATATGCAGAGTAGAAGTTTATACTGAAGTGCATGGAACAGTGAACAAGACAAACTGTTTAATTGTCAGGTCTATCAAAAATACTGTTTCAGATTTACTTTGTTCTTTCTGTTCATGCCTGTTTTGCTTTAATTTGAGGGGGAGGGAAAGAAAAACTGCAAAGATTCTTTAAAAAGTCTATAAGAATTACTTTGCTTTCATGCACACATTCATACAGATTTTACTTGGGCTTAGTGAAGTTACAGTGCTATGGCAGGTCACCACCTGTGAGCAGGTAGCTACCAATGGCCCTACTCTTCCACAGAATGGTAGGGGTTGGAAGGGACCTCTGGAGATCATCTTGTCCTACCCCCATGCCTAAGCAGGTACACCTAGAGCAAGGGGCACAGGAACGCGCCCAGGTGGGTTTTGAATGTCTCCAGGGAAGGAGACTCCACAACCTCCCTGGGCAGCCTGTTCCACTGCTCTGTCACTCTCACAGTAAAGTTAAGTTTTTTCTCATGTTTAAGTGGAACTTCCTATTTTCCAACTTGTGCCCATTGCCCCTTGTCCTGTCATTGGGCACTATTGAAAAGAGCCTAGTCCCATCATCCTGACACCCATCCTTTAGATATTTATAAGTATTTATGAAATCCCCCCTCAGTCTTCCGTTCTCTAGGCTAAAAAACAAGTCTCTCAGCCTTTCCTCGTAAGGGAGATGCTCCTGTCCCCTGATCGTCTTGGTAGCTCTCTGCTGGACTTGCCCAAGGTGTTCCACATCCTTCTTAAACTGGGGGCCCCAAAACTGGACACAGTAGTCCAGATGTGGTCTCACCAGGGCAGAGTAGAGGGGGAGGATAACACCCTAGACCTGCTGGCCACACTCCTTTTAATGCAGCCCAGAATATTGTTGGCCTTCTTGGCCACAAGGGCTCATTTTTGGCTCATGGTCAGCCTGCTGTCCACCAGCACTCCCAGGTCCTTCTCAACAGAGCCGCTTTCCAGTAGTTCAGCCCCTAGCCTGTACTGGTGTATGGGGTTGTTCCTCCCCAGGGGCAGGACTTTGTACTTGCTCTTGTTGACTTTCAACAGGTTCCCCTTGGCCCAGCTCTCCAGCCTGTCCAGATCTTGTTGGATGGCAGCACAGCCTCCTGGTGTATCAGCCACTCCTCCCAGCTTGGTATTGTCAGTGAACTTGCTGAGGTTACACTCTGTCCCATCATCCAGGTCATTGATGAATCTGTTGAACAGGACTGGACCCAGCACAGGCCCCTGGGGAACACCACTAGTGACAGGCCTCCATCCAGACTCTGCCCTGTTGATCACAACCCTCTGAGTTCTTCTGTTCAGCCAGTTCTCTATCCACCTCACTGTCCTCTCATCCAACCCACACTTCCTTAGCTTGCCTGTGAGGATGTTATGGGAGACAGTGTCAAATGCCTTACTGAAGTCAATATAGACAACATCCACTGCTGTCCCTTCGTCAACCCAGCCAGTCACACCATCATAGAAGGCTATCAGGTTGGTCAAGCATGACCTCCCCTTGGTGAATCCATGTTGACTGCTTCTGATAAGCTTCTTGTCCTCTACATGCCTGGAGATGACCTCCAGGATGAACTGCTCCATCACCTTTCGAGGGATGGAGGTGAGACTGACTGGCCTATAGTTCCCCAGGTCCTCCTTCTTGCCCTTTTTGAAGATTGGAGTGACATTTGCTCTTCTCCAGTCTTCGGGCACCTCTCCTGTTCTCCACAACCTTTCAAAGACGATGGAGAGTGGCTCAGCAAGAACATCAGCACTCACGGGTGCATCCCATCGGGGCCCATGGATTTGTAGGATCCAGTTTGCATAGGTGATCTCTGACCCAGTCTTTCTCAACCGATGGTAAGTCTTCCTTTGTCCCAGTTTGTCCTCTCTTCTCTGGGGGCTGAGATGCCTGAGGGCCAGCCTTAGCAGTAAAGACTGAGGCAAAGAAGACATTCAGTAACTCCGCCTTCTCTGCATCCTGCGTTACGAGGGCCCCTTCCTTGTTCAGCAGTGGGCCCACTGTATCCCCAGTCTTCCTTTTACTGCTGATGTATTTAAAGAAGCCCTTCTTGTTATCCTTGACATGCACTGCCAGATTTAATTCCAAGTGGGCCTTGGCCTTCCTCTTTGCATCTCTGCACACCCTGACAACGTTCCTATATTCCTCCCACGTGGCCAGTCCCTTTTTCCACATACTGTGAACCTCCTTATTCTGTTTGAGTTTCTCTAGAAGCTCTTTGCTCATCCATGCAGGTCTCCTGGCTCCTCTGCCTGACTTCTTCCTCCTGGGGATGCACCGATCTTGAGCTCAGAGGAAGTGGTCCTTGAATACTGTCCAGCTGTCTTGGACCCCCCTGCCTTCCAGAGCCCTAGCCCATGGGATTCCTCCTAGCAGGTCTTTGAAGAGGCCAAAGTTGGCCCCCTTGAAGTCCAAGGTTGTAACCCGACCCATAGCCCTGCTTCTACCTTGCAGTATCCTAAACTCAACTGTCTCATGGTCGCTGCAGCCAAGGGTACCCCCAACTCTCACATCCTCAACCAGCCCTTCCTTGCTTGTTAGGATAAGGTCAAGCAGCACATCTTGCCTCGTTGGCTCCTCCACCACCTGCTTCAAAAAGTTGTCCCTGATGCTCTGTAGGAACCTTCTGGATCGTGCATGGCTCGCTGTGTTGCTTTTCCAGCAAATATCACATCCTCAAGCGTGAGTTCGTCTTAATCTACAATAAAAGAACGTTATATTGTGTTGCACTACTACCTAATTGGCAATATCTCAGAGAACTCATACTATCTTATGACCCAGAGTAGTATCAAGCCTGACTCAGGTGAGGAAAAATAAATCTGGCATGCCATCAACAGTGTCCTCTGCAACATGCTTTTTTTCAAGGTGTTCATAGTCCGCAAGAATGTGTGTAAAGGAAGAAATTTCTTTTATTCAGTAATTTTAGTCTGTGCTGGGGAGCTCAGACTAATACAGAATTATATTTTTGGATTTCTTTAACCAGGAAGGAAAATTAGTACTTAGTGCTATTTACCTAAAGATTTACTGAGGTATTTCTTCCACTTTAAGGAGAAGGTTCTTTGGTTAATGAGATCTGTGCTCTTTAATAAAATTTCAGGAATCCACTTATATCCATTTACGTGGAGCATGGTTTTACTACTAATTTTTAACTAATAGTCTTCTCCAAATGACTTGGAAGAAACATTAATTTACTTTTTTTTTTTGAGCTTAATGTAACTAATAATGAAAAAGAAATGATAGGGTGCTTGAAATTGCATCAGAGTTTACACTGCCAGTGAACCATAAAATCAAATTAAACACGATCTGATTAATTTTCTCAATTTTCTGCTATCAGAGTAATAATGGAGAGTTACACGGGCAGGCTCCATGTTTAATTGGTAGTGTTGTGTACTAATTAAGTAATGAGAGGAATTTTTTCTCAGGCAAGGCTGCATATGTAGAACATGTTTTTAGTTAATGCAAAACAAAGTGCCTTTGCAACACATTTGGACATTCATTTGTGTGTCAGTGTTAATTTCTATAAATTACATTAAGAAATAGAACAAAAATAGGTTGCTAACTTGCAGTATTCCTTCATTATGGAAAAATAGTTCCTAACAAGAAAATACAAGGGAGTAGAAGATCTGAGGATTTCACTGTCCTCCTATGGTGTTACAGCTCTAACTAGTTTTTCCATAAATAATGGCAGTGTGTGTGAAGTTGCTGTGTTGTTGTTTTGGGGTGTGTGTGTCTTCCCCCCTCCCCGCTTTGCGATACTAATTTTTGGTTTTGTAGCTTTGCGTGGCCAATTCCTGGAATATTCTGAGCGTGAAAGAACTTTAAACGAGTGATTTGTCTTTTTTGAGTTGCCATTATATTTTTCTGGATTTTCTTTAGTTTGTATTTTCATGCTTTCTTTTAACCATCCTAGCTAGCAATTTCTTTAATGAAAAGCTGCTTGCTTAGTACCTGTATCTCAAAATGTCTTGGACTTCACTAGGAATGCCAAATATACGCCTCTGTGATATTGTGAAAGTGTTTTCCTTTTTGCTCAAAGTACCGCTCCTGTCCTCCCTCCCTACGTTTTTATCTAGGTATTACATTGAAATTACCAATGACCTTGATAACTATGGCAGGGAACTTAGACAGTGGATACGTTTCTTACTGTAGACTTCCATATGGTTTTAAGTATGACTGGTGAAATTAAGGAATAGGGGTAAAATATCTGAGTAAGGTATCTGATTTTTTTTCTTTCCTCCTTTTACTGCCCTCAAGGGGATATGGCTGTATGAGTGGAGACTGGGAGAGGGAGGAAATAGGTTTGAGACTGGACCAATGTGTCATTGTGTTACATCCAGCCAGCCAGTGAGGTCATTGTTTTCATCTGAGTCATTTTAGAATGAAAACTCTTACATTATGGAAAACATTGCACATCTTTATTTCAGACGTGGAAATATCCAGCCAACCTTTCAGTGGTAGAGCTCCGCTGGTTTCATTTGAGGTACTCCTGACTCCCAGTCCTGTAAGCAGGAGGGGAAACCGAATTCCTTTGCCTCATTTTTTAACACTTTGCCTATAACCCAAAGGGTTTATTCTTTAGGAACATTTCCAGCCATGATGCTTGTTGAAGAGGGAGCTGGTAAATCTGTTGATCACACCTGTCAGCCCTGAATCTAGTAAATCTGTCTGTCCAGCCTACAGCTGGCTACAGTTATACTGGGGGAAGAGTTCTTAAGCACCGACTCATGTTGAGGCTAGATTATGTTCCAGTGTTCACAGGGAAAAGCCTTGAGACTGCGTTCTTGGATATTGATTATATTTCATACTTGGGCTCCAGTAGGTTCAGTCTCTGTGTACGATGATTTAATTGAGGGACTTGGGCAATCTGCCCAGCTCTGCAATTGATTTGTGTGACCATGAGCAAACCCTGTCATCTCTCTGCACTTATGTTTTAATGTATATGATCTTTAAGGTGAGTCTGGTATTTGTAGCACTTCAATGGTCTTGTAGAATACAGTAATTATAATGGAATGGGGGGGGGGGGGGGGTGTTGTACAATACAACAGCATGGGGTGGAGATATTGATCATTAATTCCACGTAAGCTAATAGAAATAGCAGGGGGTTTTGACTCAATCTAACAAATGCTGTTTTATCATTTGAAGTGGGAGAAAGCCATTGCTAGTTGATGTCTTCTGAATAATTTATGAAAAATTGATTACTGTATGATGCAATATCTTCCAGTTGTTGTATGGCATATGCTTACAGCATTAGTATGTAGCAAGATGTATGTCATCTTAAGATCTGTTCAGCCACTTGATTGATAAGGATTTAATGTTTTTGCCCTTTCAAGATTAAAATTCCAGGTCCTTTGAAACAAGAAAACAACCAAAAAAAGTGCTGCCACTGAAACATTCAGTCTTAAGAGGACCCGGAACACACAGAGGGTGCACAGTGCAGTTCTCTAAAGGAAAACAGGGCTGGGTAATGGTCTGCAAACAGTATAAATGCACCAGATATCTGCAGGGGAGTTTGCACAGTGATATTGTTTGTAATCTATGATGATTTTTAATGCATGGAATCTGCTTCTCTTCTTACTGAAGTTAAGCTTCAGATTTACTCATGAAAAGCATTTAAAAAAAACACAACCCAAAACCAAAATCAACCAACAAACCACCTAACTGCAGCGAAGATGTCTAAGCTGTAACATCAGCAAAAATGCAACAATTTCAAGATCGGGATAGAGTGTGTTTAACTTCCTACTGAAAATATTACCTAGACCTTTAAAGCAGTTTCTGAGTCAGCCCTATTGCTACAGAGCGAACGAAAGGCAGTCTTTCCCAGAAATGTAGGGGTTTCCAGAGTAAAGTAGAAGCATTGCTGTGATGTTTCCCAGTGTTAATGCCTGAGTGTCTCATGGAGAATTAGTATATTTGTCCATATACCATGCCATCAAGTGAGACACTGGGACTTCAGGATAAATGGAGTGGGATTGTTTGTCCAAGTGAGCAGCACCCTGTCATCGGTGGGAAAATGGGTGAGACTTGAGACCCGAGGAGTAGCACCTCAGAGCAGTGGGCTGAGGCACGCTTTGGAGAAGAGTCCTTGCCGACTGAACAACAAACATGCTTCCCAGTGCCTTGCCAAATGTGGGATGGGAGTGCAGTGTGACCAACCGGGATTCCCCTGCCCCAACCTCAGATCTTTTCAAGTGGTGTGCTCAGACAGGGCACTGGTCTAGAATTGATGGAGGAGAGAATCTGGCAGAGATGTCTACCTAGTGCATCTCAGTTCACTACCTTAAGGTGGGGTTAACTGCCTACTGGTGATGCGAGGCTTTTTGCTTTGGTTATTGAGGCAATGCAGATAGAGCAGCAGGGCCAAGGGTCCCAGAGTTGCAGCTCCAGCCACACGTCTCCAGGCAGCTGGATACTTCAGTGTTATAGATGTCTAGATCAATAATATCACAGTGGTGGCAGCGAACATTTCTTGTGCTGTTGTTATAAGTGAATCCCTCAATAATCACGTGGCCATTTTCTTCCTGTCTCCTCCTTTCCCAGGTGCTGCCAGAGGCAGTGCCATGCTATCATCCAGGTTTGACTAGTGGGGACCAAAGTGATCTGATCACCTGACTGCAGGTTGGACTTGGATCCCTGGTGTATAAAGCTGGAATGTGAATGAATATGAAACCATAATTAAGCAGCTTATTGGGTCTTTATCCATGCTTCATGGAGAGAGCTATGATCAGGGTCCAGGCACATTTCCATTAATAATTTCTGTTGCACTGTAAATACAAAGTCAGCTGTTTCCATCACAATCTTATACTTTTGCTGTCCATTTATCAGAGTTAGGATGCATGGGTGTATGAGGATATGAAGTAATAAAAAGTTTTTGTTATTCAAAATATGAATTTAAATTTTGTCCCACTGGTTTTGAATTATCTAAGATGATTGAGACCCTTGTTTGGTTTGTCTGAATCATTTACTGGTCCTTAGCTGTTGTCTAACCATGCCGTGATAAGAATGTCAAAACAGTCTGGATATCTGAACTCACATCCTTGGGCACTTCTGGTCTTGCTCTTCTCCTTGGAAGTTGTTGTTGAAAATAGTGGCACCACCTATTGGTGGAAAAGGAAAACTATGAATCATTAACGTGCTAGGAGAGAAGAGTAAAATGGAGAAAAGACTTTGAAATTTGTTTCATATGGCAATTTAAGATTGTTTTTAAGTTTGATACAGTTGCTTAGAGCATGTCCTTGATTTAAAACAAACAAAAAAAATTAACCAACCCCCAACCAAAAAAACCCTAACTTAGGCTTTAAAAAATAATAATACAGAGCGGATCTACCTTGTCATTCTGATTGTCCAGTACTATTGCTTTTTAAAATGTGTTTAAAAGAAAAAAAAGAAAGTACTCACCCTTACAAAACCAGTTTACAAGAAGTTAAAGCTATTGGGGCCTAAACTGTTTGCTCTTCACTTGAAGTAACTGGAGTGAAGCTTTTTCTTTCTTGTTCCCATTCTTTCATTTTAACAAATGTTATCACTCCTCTAAAAGGAGCTGTTTTACTGTGGCAGCCTGATCAGTGCTTGGAAGACAGCCTATTGATGGCGGCAGTGTAAGCTGCAATGTTTTCAGCAGGAGGACTTGCATTAGTCTCAAATGGTTTTGGGGTGCCATGTGATGAATGGTTTCTGGTAGTTGGCTTTGGATGTGCAAGTCACTAATGTTTACATCAGTAGGCAATAAAAATTACTTAGTTGCATATTGTGGGGCCTGTGTGATGACAGAGTTGGTCAAATTTTGGATTTGTTTAAAAAACAAACTATTTCTCCTCTTCCCTGTGACCTTCTAAAAAAGAAAAAAAAAGTGGTTGTTCCTGTTTAGTAGCTCTGCTTTTCATATTTGGGGGAAATAACTGATGGCTGAAGGGTGTTATTTGTTGGGACTGAATATGAAAATGCTGTGTTTCACTGAATATGTATTGCATTAGTGTCTTCAGTGCTGCCATGAATAGTTGAACAACTGGAATGGAGCACAGCAACAGCTGTGATGCCTGAGGAAGGCTTTGTTGTGATATATAGGTGTTCTTACTATAGCTTCTGTTCATAACCCAGCCCTCTATCTCATGAGTTGGAGAATATCCTAAAAACACTGTCTGTAGATGTGCCCAGAGCATGTTAGGTGGTTTCCAGTGAATCCTCTGCTGAGGAGCTCCTGTCCTGTGAGCAGATGGTGTGACCCTGCCAGAGAGGAGGCAGAGTTCAGAGCTGTGCATGCAAGACAACCCAGTTCACTGTCACACAGCGTAGAAGTCCAAGAGGAAACTAGAGATCATCAGGGAAGAAACCTTCCAGATGAGCTCAGGAATAGAGTAAAATCTTGGAGAGGGTTGTGTGGAAAAAGGTTTGCCAAGAGTAAAGTGAGTGTCTGAAAGGGTTCAGATGATATGAATAGGTTTACTGTTACGATGCAGTTTGTGGACAGGATAATATTTGAGTAAAATTCATAATTGTAGGCAAGAAGTATTTGGCTTAGGTTTTTTGCTATCGAGCTTAACATGTGAGATGTCCAAATTTATAGCCATTGATTGAGTTGTCAACGTTTACAACAACAATAATAGTATTTAAATGTCTACTGAACACATACTCAGATTTTTCTGCACATTAAAAGTGTGTCAAGTTGCTTTCAGCTAGAAAATAAAAAACTGGAACGTAAAATACTTGAAGCCAAAATAACAGAGAGTGCATATAGAATACTGTGGTCCTTTTTTAGCCTTTATTAGTATAGGCAATGGAAGGATGGTCAGTGGAAATGCTGATGTGATTAGACTGCTAGCACTTGCAGGGTCACAGCCAAAGGAAAGCAAAGCGTGAGGATAAATCTCATTATGTTTTGCAACTCTGTTATTACAGTTCAGCTCTTTGGCTTACAATAAAGTTAAGATTTCCCTCTTATTCCTGTACATCCTTTTCCTTAAATAAGCATAGATCAAAACTGCCCATATGCTTCTGGCATTCTCATGTGAAAGTAGGCATGAGGGCTCACAAATAACTGAGAGCTGATTCTGGGACTGGAATGTTTTTGCTTACTGTCTGTGTGGGTGGCAAAGTGTCCATAAATGTTTTAACACAGTCTAGCTTGCTCTTGGTTTCAGTACAAGATTTACCATTGATCTGTCAGTCCAGCAACAGCATGGAGGATTTAACATTTAAAAGTGAAAAATTCTTTTGGAAGTACTCACTACTTGGCAGTCCAAGGGCAAGCTGCTGCTAAATATGACTGAGTTGTGAGGTGGACGACTTGAAACAGAGACCAACACTGGGAGAAGATGCTGGGTGCTATAGGTGGACATCCTGGCAATGCAATGTGTTGGCTTTTCTCAGTTTTAAGCTTTGCTGTAGTGAGTAGTGGAAGTTCCTTCTGTTGTGATCAACCATGGTTGATGAACGTTACAAAGGGTGTAATAACAATTTTTGTCTTCTCACAACGTATTGCAAAGGTTAGTAGATGTTTTTTTTGGTTCCATGTTCTGTAGCTCAACTTGTCTGTAAAATGCCCTGATGCTTCAGCACTGTGGGCTGCTGCTGTCTTGTGCTACAACAGCAAGGCACAGCTGAGCCAGCCAGGCTTGCATTACACTGGTGAGACAGCTGCTCTAGTTCGGTGTCCACTAGTACAGGGCTCCCTGCTTTTGGCAACATCACACGTGAATGTCAGTGGATAAGTGTGTGTGTATTGTATGTGGCATGCAAGATGTTGAGAATTAACAGTTTTGCGGAAGTGATATGGCAGCATCCATAACTGGCAAGAGAGCAAAATGTGGCTAGCCACTGGAAATGCTGTTGACACCTTTCAGCCCGTTTTAGTTGTGTGCAGTGCACGAATCATTAAAGAAAAAAAATCTTTTCTGTTTCTAATGTACTAGAGAACTTAAGTTATTCTTATGGGAACTGTGTGTGTGTTTGTGCATGCAAGAGGTGGTGGGGTCGTCTCAAGTCTTCCATGTAGCAAACCAGGGCCTTACTCAGTGTTAATTTATCTCTAAAAGATTCTAATGACCTAAAATAGCATTTCTGTAAATAGTCCTATATTTCAACTTTATTCTATAACTATGTGTGTATGTTAGGACTTGCAGGGTTTCCAGATATCTTCCTTCTCAAATCCTACTGAGCTTTTTCTTAAAGCATTACAACAATGAGGAAAAGCGCAAATATAAACTTTGAGCTCTTTGTTTGTTTAAAAAAAAAAAGGCCATTTGTGGGACAGGAGTGAATCTTTCCCACCCTGGGTTTCAGAGAGTAGTAGTTTGAACAGGAAGTGCTGTATTAAAGTGGAATATGACTGAAATGTTTTAGTGAGAAATGTATTTTTTTTTTAATGCTAGTTTGATGCTGCTCAGAGATCTAGTGGGTAGAAAATAGAGTAAGCAAAGGGCACAGAAGAAAGTTAAAAGTGCAAGCTAAATATGCTTATGGTGTGCTTCTGCATGAGTGAAAATGTGTCTGCCTGCATCCACAAACTAATATTGCAGGATTTGGTCTAAATGCTTGACTTTTTGAAAATTTTGAAGGAATTTGAGATCATGAGGAATGATCGCAATGTGAAATGTCGTTGCTGTTTGTTAATTACAGGCCTAACTTCTGTTAAGAGTTGATGAGACTTACCACCGCCACCACCAAATTTCAACATCACCCAGATCATGGATGCAGTATCTGTTTGATACCATCACTCTACCTTTTCCATGTAAACAACCACTTAACGTGTAACAGCTTGAAAATACTCATGATTTATTTGTCTCCTCCACAGGCTGGAATGGTGTTAAGATGTGGATACTTCTGGTTTGGCTTGTTTCTGGTGCCCACTGCGTGCCTTGTTAAAGACGTGGCATGGACAGCGTAAGTCCTGAACCAGTCCTCTCAGTGTTAGAGGAATTATTCTGTATGCACATGTTGTCTAGTCTGGTATTGTTCTGTAAAGAACTACAAAGCCTTTCAGTGAATGCGAAATGGCAATACTTACTTGGAAGACTCTTGAGCAGGGTGAAGTGGGAGTCATTTCTCACCTGACAATGCAACCAGCAATGTGAGAGAATGGTTAGTCCTGAATCTGAAGGAGGCAGCCTTGTCTGACTGATGAAGATGTGTTGTCTTACAATTATTTGTTGTCTACCCTTTAGTTAAATGCGAATTTAAATCAGACGTCAGAGATTTCCTATTCCTGAAAAGAAGCATAAATTTATTCAATTTGGCTAAGGTTAGGTAGAAAGTAAAAATGTGGCACTCTAATCCATACCCAGTAAGCTCCCAGTTCTTTGTCAGCTGCTCTTTAGGTTCTCCTTCAACAGTGGGTCTTCCAAGACTTAACTGAGGGAAGAGCAATACTCTGGACTCTATGGCGGAAGTGAAGTCTTAATAATTCCTTCCCTGCCCAGAGAGGAGTAATAACCCTTGTGAAATATAAGCCTCTGTAATCCTTTTCTCTCAAAACTCTGTGATTTCAAAGCATTACAGAAGGCAAGAAATTTCAAGAACTTTGATTTTAAGAGAAGCAACTTACCTTCTCTACCACTGCAATTTGAAATGCAGAAGTATAATTTTCATATAGAATTTCAGGTGTTTTGTCCAGCTTGCTTTCAAATGTCTTATGCACAAAGCTTTCATTCTTTCCCTTAGAAAGCTGTGTTACAACCAAGAAGGTTTTATTACATGGATATGTAATAACCTTGTGCAAGGAAGACCCAGGGCATTCGAATTCTGGGGCAAAAAGGCAGATCCTAGCTGGAGTGAGGAGCAAATATAGGTTAGCTTGTCACGTGTCACAAAGGCTCAAAGTGAAGGCATCATAATATGTAACACGTTGCTCCAGGAATGAGCTGTTGGTCAGCCAAGGAAGATTCTCAGAATCATAGAATCATTTAGGTTGGAAAAGACCTTTAAGATCATCAAGTCCAACTGTAAACCTAAAACTACCATGTCCACCAATCTTCTTTATGGAGAAATGCAGAAAATGCTGAAGAAGGCAGAAAGTTTCCCAAACACAGGCACGTTTCGAACACCAGCATAAAAGGGTAAGTCAGGTCATATGCATGTATCTGAAAATCATTTTTTCTTCCTGTGGGGTTGATAGCACAGCTAAATTGAACCAGTAGCAGGCAGATCTACGAATTAGTAAGTACTTCTTAAATGTTTTCTTATTTTCTTCCTCAGCTTAATTTTCACAAGCTACACTGCTAAAATTAAAACTAGGTATCATAATGTAAAATTTCTGTTCAGGCCAAACTATGATTTAATAGCCTTGTAACACTCATTAAACTTCTCCAATTGAAAATCATTTTACAATCCTAAAGCTGAGGCCAAAATGTTTAAATTTAGATATTTAGCTGTGTCTGTGGTCTGCATTTTAAAGCTCTAAAAAAAAAAAAAATAAAAAAATTATTAGAATTCATGTAGCAAAACAGGCCCTGTTCCTGTGTTAGGCATTATTTAAAATTACCTGCTTAGAAGTCAGTGGGACTACTTTTGTCGTTAAAGCTAAGTAGGAGCTGAACTAGTTGCACTACGAGGGATCAAATATATATTTAGGTGTCCAAGATTATGCTTTAGTTTTTTAAAATATTTTCACAATAGTTAAATATCCTGAAGTTGTCCTCTGTTCTTATCAGTTCTTAGCAAAAATGACTTAAGAATTGTAAAACAGGCCAGACCAAGGCAGGCTTATCCTCAGCTATTACTCATTTAAAACTCTGTTACTGTCTCAACCTGTTCTTTAATATTTCTTAGAGAAATCTCAGCAACGTAATCCTTTCAGTGGTTCAGATCAAGAATGTACAGAGATTGTGAAGCTCTCAAGACAAACGTGTGTGATTGATATACTGTGTATTTTCCCAACAGATTTTAACCAGGAGGCTCCTACCAACATTAAGCAAAAAAATCTGTCCTCCAAGCAGTACTTTGTGATGGGAGGGGAGTGCTTTTTTTTTTTTAACTCATCGCTGAAAAATTAACACCATTAACATTTTAAGTAGGATAAATGAAATGACACAGCTATCAGCACTGCCATATGGAAGGGAGTAAAGGCCTGTTTCCTTTCCAAGAAGCTTGCCATTCAAAACTTGAGCCCAAGGCCTCTGGAAATCAGCCGGCAGATTTCCACAGCCGTGGTTACACCACGTTACTGTCTGTAGTTCAGCAGAATCTGGTTTTTGGCCGTAAAATTCCAGCAGCTCTGACTTCTCATGGTCATGGAATTTATCCCTTTCAGTTTCTTTTGGACATGAAGCATATGTCCACAGAAGGAGCATCCCCTGTGACCCAAAAGGTACCTGCCTAATTGCAGTACAAGATACTGCCAGAAAACCACAAATACAGTACAGAGTTTTTGTCTGGAAGAAGGCTAAGAGGGATGGATTTGAAAAGTCTGTTTCAAACGTACTAATCTTTGTTTCTAAACTGCTGTGCTGCATCCACTGTCAAAACTTGTAATGCTGGAAGTAAGAGTTAGCTCTACATGTTCCCTTTGTTACACAGGCTACAGTTGTCAACACGTCTTATCTCCCATGTTCTCTGCAGCTCCAGGCTTTTTTATTTACATTGTTTTTCTTTTTAACTGCATCAAGGAAATGTGGAAAACTCTCTTTTTAAAGAGAAGGAAACTTATTATTAATACTTGGCTGCAACAGCACATTGTTAACTTTGGTCCACTACCCTAAATTCAGTGGCTTGGTTTGGATTTGGTTTCTGCTTTATGAAAGTCCCGGTTGTGCTACCATTGAAATAAGCAGAGTTTTATAAGGTGAGTGCTTCCTCACAGTTGGCGCATGTCACTTGAATACATGTCACTGGTGCTAGGACGTCTCAAAACAGCTGAGCCACAAAGCTATGTGGGAATCATAAAAATACAGAGTGTATTACAGCAAAAATAGGCAAGAATTTATTACTAATTAGTGTTTCAATACTTAGTTTTACTGTGAAGAACTTCCTGCACCTTCCAATCATTACAAAATCTTCATTTACCTTTTTTTTTTTACCATGGTGGGGGAAGCATGTTGCACTTGCCAGCTCCACAGTGTAAATAAGAGGGAAGGTATGAGGAGCTCTTCCCATTCTTGCACATGCTTGCAGTCCTTGGGGCACAAGACTTCTAATCTGGTGTTGAGGATAATGAGCCAGAGTAGAGGTGTCATCATGTTTGAGAAGTTGTGTGAATGTAACCATGCTTCTGCCTGGCAGTGCTGGTCTCCCAACCTGCCCCCCAGATATCCTCCTAGAGCAGTGAAGTGATGCTATGCACTTCCCTGACTTGGAAGGGCTACCCAAAATACAAAGATAACCATTTGCCTGTTCTTATGGTCCATGGTCTTAATGTCCCAGTGTGTGAGGGAATGGTGAGTTTGTCAAATTTCAGCTGAACAGTGTCATTGAACACAAGACCTCATAATTTATTGAGGACTGATCGTGCATGTAGAGCCACTTGTGAAGTACAAGGTAAAAGCTAAGACTTATGCCTTTATTCTTGTATCTCAAAAGTTGTTAATGTGCTGTTGTGAAAGAGTCAGGAAGTATCCGGTCCTTTGCCAGCAGTGCATGGAATATTTGCAGTTGACTTTGATGGGAGTAAGCCCAGACTCTAAGGCAGATGTAATACCATATTTTGTTTTTGGAGAACTACGTGGATAGGTTAGCTCAGGCCCTTGTTATAAATACTCAATTACTGGCTCTTCCATGGATGCTCTTGCTTCCAAGTTAAGGAGTGACTCAATGCATAAGAATTACCTGCGGGTTTATTCTTGCTTTATGGATACCCAGCCACAGCAGAGCCCATACATTTCATCACTTTGCACTACTTACAAAATACTTCAGGACCCACAACTTCAGGACAACAGTATTTTTTTCCCATATCGTGAAATACCAGTGCAAAGCCTCCTCCTTGTGCTGTGCTGCACTAATTGGGCTTTGTTGCTCAGGCTCTATCCTGTTTAATTTTGAATTCATTATTCACTCTAAGGAAAAAGAAGAACATTTCTTATCTCGTATGGTGTATGGTAAGATAAACATGGGACCTTGGAGAGATTTAGTAACTTGTAGGTTTCTGTGTTCTTGTCTGGGAAAACTGGTTATAAAGGATTTTAAAAATTCCAAACATGCTCAGTCTTCAAGTTTGCAGTAGTAGGTACAGCCTCTTTAAAAGGTAAGAGATGAGTTCAAGGTCAAAATTTCAATGTGTTTACACAAATTAAAGAGTGTGATAGTGAAGTCAACTGTAAAGATTAAAAGAACTAATAGCTCAAAGCTTTCTCATTTTAATCACTATAGTTTCCCTTCCTCAAAGAGGAGACCAGTCTAATCATTAGCCTAACTAGTTACAGGAGCTTGAATCTAATTAATTTCTGTGCAGTTATTGGTAATCTCAGATTCTTGAAACATTATGCATTTTAAAAGTATCCTTGCCACTGACTTCTTCCATCACAGTATGTTGGTGTTCCCTTGCAAATCATATACCTTTGGTCATTTGTTTTAATGGAGTGCTTGTCTAAGTACATCCTGCTACTCTTCACCTACAGATTTTCCTATGCTTCATCTTTTTTTGGTCTCTTTTTCCCCCTCTTAAATGCAGATGTGTTCTGAAAAGTAGTTTTTATTTTAGCTTCTCATTTTGAGGCATTTGGGACCTAATTCAGCAACACAAAGACCAGAGGACTTGGATAATCTACTATTAATATCAAGGCACTATCATCTAAAATAGTATGAGCAAAGATTTTGTGGTCATTGTTTCTTATTCCCCATGGAGGGAGTAATAAGAAAGAATTATGCTTTTTAAAAATAGATGAATCTTCATTATACTTCAATTACATATACAGCAGTTACTGTTTTTCTGCTAGGGGGAGTTTGACGTTTTACATTAATGGTTAAAGATTGTAATATCTGCTTGTAAGATTTTTATAAAACTTGTAAGGAAATTTTTGCCATCTCTAGAGTTGAAGAATACTACTTAAATGCCATGAAGCAAGTGATGCTTCAGCCAACTCAGGTCCGTCTTGTTTTCAGGCTTATTGTGCAGTCACATGCAAATCAATATTACCTCACGGGACACTTGTCCTCCTTTAAGTGAGGAAAAGAGGAAGCTGATCAGAAAGTGCCTGTTGGAGAAAGATGCCTGCGTTTTGTGTTATTGCTTTGTACATGTCAAGACAGAGGGGACTGGATCTCTCCTTATATCAGTGCAGTTTAGGTATAATAGCACTGGAGCAGTAGGCGAAACTGGGGGGAAAAAGGCCCAAGTCTCTACATGGGGGACATTGCTCTCCAAATTTTGGTTGCACGTGTGGTACATTGGTTGCTCCCAAGCCGAGAAAACAGGACACAGCCAGTCTCGTTACTGTCACTTTGAAAGCTCAGTGGGGAGAGAAGTGCCTTTCCAAGTCATGTGAGACTGGTAAATGAAAATAAAGGGGTTTGAATGGCAATTATTATCTGAGACTCCTCAGGTTTTCAGAACAGTGCCACACATAGCTCAAAAGAGAGTGGGATCATGTTCTAGTGCCATGAATATTCAATGATTCCCAGCTCTTTTGTCTGAGTGCCCGGGTCCTGGGCAGTCCCATGGCAGCAGTGTCAGGTCTCCATAGTCCTGTAGCTTTGCTGCTTGGTTAGATTTTGAGTGTTGTGTTGAAGGAGCCAAGCTCCACTGAACTTGAAGTCCATCTGATTTCTCATTTCTAATATTTCCCAGGTATTGTGAACCTGGATTGACATGCATACACTGTGCCTTATTTCCCAAATCTTTCAAGGGAAAGCCCTGCACTTCTCATCTGAGAGGTAAAACTGGGGCTTTGTAGCAAAACACATGTTCATATGGCTTTTTTGTTTTGTTTTTTTCTGTTTCTTTTCCTTGTGGTACAGGGCCAAGCATACCTACCATAAAACTTTGCTGGAGCAAGTTCAGGAATTGGAGACGAAGACAAGAGAGATGGGAAAAGCCATGCTTCGCGATAGTAATGGAAAGAGGTGGGGCAAGTGTATGCTAATGTTAAAAACAGACCCTTCTTGTCCTCTCCCCTCCCTGTTTCTCATTCACCATTCAAATCTGATTCCAGACAGGGTAAGAAGGCTTATCTCCTGTATTATGCATTTATTGTTGTTCCTTTTCATATGTCTGTTGCTCCCACCAAAATCAGTCCTTCCTGTTTCATTTCTCCTGCATTATTGCTGTGAGGCTGTATTAGAAACTGCTGCTCAGTCTCCTGCCTGGTAACATGTAGTGCTATTACCTGGCCACTGGGCCAGACTGTTTTTAAAATGACTTTGTTGTATGTCATTTTAAAAAAAAAAAAAAAAATTCAGTCTGACAACCATGCCAGGGGAGGGAACTGGCTGGGGCTCAGGATATGAACACAGTTAGACTAGCTAGAAGGATAACTGACTAATCCAGTGTGCCCTACAGCTCCATTCAGTCTCACCTTACTTTTTTTTTTTAATGCTTTTGCATTTTCCACTGCAGCTTACCGGCCCCTGCTTTCAGGGTTCTCAGTTTCTTGTTGTGCCTCTCCCTTATACCCACACCATATGGACTTGAACACATTGGTATTATTGAATCTTTCATTGTAAAGGGAGAGTATGTGTTGTGTGGGAACTTTTGTCTCTTCTGAAAGAAGCTGAAGAAAATCATAGTGAGGCTTTTGCATCCAACAGTTTCATTTACCATCTCAGAATGTGGTTCTGCATCAGCTGGTCGGAAAAGCTCCCCAAGTTCAAAAAGGTTTTAGAACTAACTCTTCTGTTCCTTACACAATATGGCACCACATGACTTGCTAAGAAACTACATGATCATTAAACTGGATTTTAGCAAACTTTATAAACTAGCAAACTGAGTGGAATGGGGCTTTTAAAAGATTTTGTTCTTCTGGGGCAGGGTCATCCTTTGAGCCTTTGATGTCTATTCTGAGGTAAACTAATTGCCATATTGTAGCTGCTGCTAAGACGAGCAGATAGTAGATTTTTCAGCTGAACTCATGAGTTAATAAGCACTGGTTTTAGGGAAAATTATCAGGGAGTGAGTCTACCAAGATCATAGTAACGGAAAAGCTTTAAAAAAATGCTTGTGTGAACTTTGATGTGTTTATAAGATGTACTTGGTGACCAGAGTTTGTTTCTCAGGGGCCAAGACAAAGTAAACACAGAGTTATTGATTAAGATCACTTCAAAACACTTGGTGTGCCCAGTTTTTATTTCGAGTTGTTTTTCTTCTGTAACTTTTGGATCCTAAAAAACACAGTTTATAAATTGTGCTCACTTGCAAAAGTCACAAACTGTACATCAAATCATTTAAAAAGAAAAAGCAAACTTTGCAGCACTGATTGGCATAGAATGTTGTCTTTGCCTCAATTAAAACCAACAAAGATACCCAAAAATCAGGCATTTAATTAAAAATGGGCCTTGTTTTCCAAGGGCTGAGCAGACACCTTGAAGTCAGTTGGAGCTGAAGTACTTGGTACCAAAATCAGGTCAGCCTCCCAGGCAAGAAAGGTGTATCTTGGTGTTGTGAGGGGCTGACTGATAGACTGATTAGATGCCAGGCAAGTGTAATCCAGGCCAGCAGAAAGCAGTCTGTTCGCAGGCATGCAGCTCTGCTAGTACGAGCGCCTTGGCTGTTGCTGTGGTTCTTACCCATGCATAAGGTTTGAAGCTGCATCGCTGTTGGTTTGTAGCATTTGTGTTTTCCTGCCAGTATTTAGTGCCAGTTACTGACAGCCAGAGAGGAGAGTGAGTCAGCTTTTTGTCTGATGAATCTCTGGGTTGCAAGGCAGCTTGACATGCTGTTAATGGTGAGAGAGACAGTTAGCATTTGATCTGTTTATGTGTGTGTATATGTGTCTCCAAGAACTTGACGAGTTTCTTCTCTGTTTACACACTGTCCTGACTTTCTGTAAATTTAATGGCCATGTTGTAATTCATTCGTATGCTACATGTTTTCATAGCCTTTTATTTTATTACATTCTCGCTACAAACTCTTTCATCTGCATTCCTCCTCCATATAGCATCACTTCATTCTCGAAACGCTTGCATGGAGATGATGTAAGGAATCCCTTCTGGCCCTCCTTCCCATTCTCCCTCCCCCCTTCTTTCCATGCATTTGTTTGTTCTCCTTCCTAATTGCTCCCAGATTTTCTGGGTGGTCCATCTGTGAACTAGATAATGGTAGAGTGCCTCTGCCTGCTAGGAGCTGATGTGCTGTGCTTGTGATGTGGCCTCCTGAGTGCTCTTCAGAGTTGTTCTGTCTTTTATCTCTTTTGTTTGTCTCCTGGCTCTTTCACACCTGCTAGAAATCATGTGCTTGTCCAAAGGGAAGGGTGAGGGTGGGAAAGAAGCAGAATGGCAACTCTCCACAGTAACAGCCTCTCTGGTTCACGTTCTTTATTTTCTAAAGATTTCCTTGAAGCTGGTGGAAATGAGTGCTGAGGCATGTGTGCTGCTCACCCCTTCTGCCCGCAGCCCCGTTGCTCTTGGGATATTTCTGGCAATGTGACACTATGCAGGAAGGGGAAGTAACAGGAGTCTCCTCATTTCTAATGGAAAGTGGAGAACTGTGTTAAAACTGAACAGGTCCGTCTGTCACCTCCAAGCAACAGTGTTAGCTCTTGGTTGGAAGTGTTCCTGAACACATATCCATTAGGTGTTGGTTCGTTCAGGCAGCTGTGGAAGATAAGCTGGCTGTCACCAGGGTCTATGTTCCTGGCCCACATAGTGGACACTATTTTTGCTCAGTGTTTTTCACAAACAAACAACAAAGAATCACACCCAGTTACAGATAAGAGAAGGGTTTAGGGACCTAATTGCTTTTACCATTGCCTAGACCTTAAACAAAAATGAGGTGCAAGATCTGAATGTTTAGGATTAATCTGCTAAACAAAAAGCAATTCACAAAGCCCAAAAAGCAGTGAGTGCATCTAGACTTGCACAACAGGGTGCCAACAGTTCGCTGTGGCTCAGCCGAATTTCTGTAAAATGTGAGCAGGATTGCAGCTAGGTCTTCACTGCGCTTGGGGAAGGAGTGCTGGGAGATCTGCATGTGCCACTTCATACCTAAATACGCGTATCCTGTCTTAGAAGGTCTTCACCCTGCCAACTGTTCTTGCTAGTCACGTTTTTCCAAGTTAATAAAAAGTCTTCACATCACTACATCCTTCTGAATCATAGCCCCTTTGAACAGTTTCTAAAATTGAATTTTCTTGTATAGATCTAAAAAAGCAGGTGCAGATTTTTGCCTTACCAATGGCAGGGAGCAAAAACCAGCAAGGCAAGTGGTAGAATCAGGGAGCATCTGGTCTGCACGGGGGAGAGTTGTCAGCACCCTGAGCACTACAGCTTCTTCCCCAAAACCTTGCAAATAACATTAGGGTGATTCTTGGAGATTGTATCAAGTGTATTGTTTTGAGCTGTAAAGGTTCATGTTCTCATTTCTCTGTATATCTCATCTGGACTGGACAGCTAAAAACTTATTTTTCATGGAAGCTGGGATGACTGCAGGGAAAACAAGTATCTGGAAAACTGGCAACTCCAGGAAGAGCTTGAGAAAGCAGAGGAGGGAGTGTGCATTAAGGGGCTGGTGATGAATCCCATGCCATGCTCGCCTGCCTGCTTGTGGAAGATGAGTACCTGTGCCTGCCCCCCCCAGCCTGGCACCCAGTGGTGCTGGGCTGGACTCCAGCCCAGCTGCAATTTGAGCAAGCCTTGGTGCGGGAAGGGAGAAGGCGCTCCCTGGCACTCTCATGTAACAAAGGGCAGGATTTAACACTAAATTTACATGAATTTGGGGAGGTGAGAGGGGCAGCTCGTGTGCCAAAGCAAACATGGACATGTGGAGACACCTGCCCAGCAGACCGAAGCATGTTAACATGCAAGATTTACACAAACAGTTTTTCTACAGGTTTGTATTCAAAAGTGGCATTGAGTTCAGCTGCAGAGATTTTTGTGTCTTTAAGTTTACAACTAAATCTTGGCTCATAAAGGGCCAGATCTTCAAGTCCTCATTCACTTTTCACTCCATCTAACCTCTCATTGAAGTCAGCAGGAGTTCAGGTGGAGTAAAGCCTGATTAGGGACCAAAGCAAACTTTACTTTGGAAACCCATGTCACTTCATCGCTCCACTGGCCAACTAATCGAGAGCAGGCAAAGCTGTGCAGCACCCTTTTTGCGACAGTATTTCAGAGGGTTTCTCTGTCTTGGAATTGCCAGAGAGGTCCCTTTGAAAGTAGCTTTTTTGGTTGGTTTTTCTGTTCTGTTTTTAATTGGTTGGTGGCTGGGATTAGAAGATTATTTGATACTGAGGACCCATGTAGCTTTCACAATGTACGTACTTTGCAAGGAGCTGAAGGGCCTGTCTAGGGTGCTGCAGAAAAGTGCCTGCATCACTGAAGTGTTGGGAAGAATTTCTTTGAATTATTCAGAAATCTGGGAGGGCAGTGTCTTTTTTTTTTTTTTTTTTTAACAAAGAGGAAGGGAAGTGACTACAGGACTAGCGAGGTACAGCTGTGAGTGACAAGCACTGCAGTGTGTTTTTGCGCATTTTGCAATATGCCTTTTTACTCTTGCTGCTTTCAGATGCCCGCTGCTACCTCTTTTTTCACCTCCATTTCATAAAACAAATACTGTTTCAGTGTACCTAAAACAGAGTGGAGAGACTGTGGGGAACTGCTGTCTTCAACAAGGAGACCCGCTGGTGGAGATTATTTCATTTAAATGCTTTCACCAATCTAACTCTGCTTTAGTGAAATGTGCATGACCAGCTCTCAACCTGAGAGTGAACAGTCTTATTTAACTTAGCCTCAGTTTTATTTGGTGGGTGAGGGCAGATTATCTCATTTCAATAGCTGCATGACCCAGTGGGTAATCGGTGAGCTGACACAGGTACGTGTGGAGACTTGCCCGCTCCATAGGTCCCTTGGGAGGAGCAAGAGGAGAACGTGGGAAACCTGACTCAGGCTTGTGGCTGTGCACAGAGCTGAGAGTAGTAGAGCACTCAGCCTCATGCTGGCAGAAGCAGAAATGGTAAAACAGACTTAACTTCTCTCTTAACAAACCCATGAATGAGCTGAGGACCTGATCTCATGGTTCCCTGAGGAAGAGGTGAGCTTTTTCATTAAGATCAAGAGAAACAAGGCTTGGGCTCATTATATTTCAAAGCACTTTGTCTCTTCATTGATGCATTTCAAATTACATCCACTTGAATAGGGAGACCGTGCCAGTAAGGCCCCTGCACAGGTATAATGAATCTTATTTGAAACAAACTGTCTTGTATTTTCAACTGGTTAAACAGCACTGGATGTCTGGATCCAAATTCTTGTTTCACAAGTGTGTTAACTTCAGTGTCTTTACTCAGGATATGCATGACTGTGGTATGAATCCAGACCATCCAGTGCAGCTGAGAGTAAATTGGAGTTGAAGACGGCAGAGGTGTATTTTGGTTTTGAGGTTTCAGAGGCTTTTTATCAATTTTTCCAGATGTTCTTCACACCATTTCTGGGAAGGAAAGGCGAGATTTCTCCACCAGCATACACAACAAAGTGACTGGCATATTTATGATTTTTCCTTGCAGCTTTTCTAGTAAAAAGATATTAGACTCCTTTTACTAGCAAAAAGCACATAAAATTTTATCAGTGGTTTTTTTTTTTTTAATTCTTTTATTCCATATGGTAAACATTTGTGTATGGTAGGTGGAAAATGCATCATTTTGTTTTATTTTACACTTGTCCCTTTCCCTCCTGTCCCATATCAGTAAGGAATCATCACATTATTTCCTTGTTTTAATATGTACTGTTAATTCCGGCATTTCTAACCCCTGTGTGTGAGGCACTTGAAATTACTAGGTTTGATTCTGCTCTGAGTTGAGCAGTGGGGAGGCTGTGGGGCAGAGGTGGGAAGGAGCAGAGGGGGTTTCAGAAGCTGGCCAGAGGGATGAAGGCAGAGTTGTTATGCTCTCACTGGCACTGGGGACACAAGTGCCCAGCTGCTAGCGCAAACCAGTTGGTGCTGACATGCCTCTTCTCCTGTGCAATTAATTATTTCACATCCTGATAGTGCCTATCATGTAACCTTGAGGGAGATCCAGTGCACAAATAGGGTTAAAACCTGGTGACCTGGAGAAGGATTTAGAGCTGTGATCAAATCTGCTAGCAAAGTCAAAGTTGATGGAGGTACAGTATCAGCACAAAGGCCAAAATGAAGCTGTAAATTGAAAGGAAAGATTAGAAAAAAGAGAACATAACAAGATGAGAGTTAAAACTGATTAAGGGGCCAATCTCTCTGATGCCTAATCCTGAGTTACTGGGTAGGACACTGGGGATCTCCACAGGGGAGAGAAAAAGAAATCTTCCCTCCAGGCTGCACAGCAGGAGAACTGCTCCACAACAACTATTCCAGCCTAATGGCTTCAGCAGTCTGCCTCAGCTCCTCTGCTTGGCTAACCCTGTCTTGGAACAGGGGCAGGACAGCCTGCATTCATGCCTCTGATTCACGGCAAAGAATAAAGTACTAAGTTACATGTAGCAAGGACAAGAAACCTGAAGTTGTACTAGATATTAGATTTTTAATGGTCAATTATGAAAGACTTAAAAGCTTAAAGAAAAGCCATTTGATCTTTTGCAGATCAACCAAATGTCCTGGGCTTTGTTCTAAATTGTATCCAGACACTTTCAAAGTTCATCAGTTTTTGTTGTTGCCCTGACCTGTCCTTTAGCTTCTTTCTCTTTAAAGAAAAGAAGGGAAAAACCTGATAGGAGGAGTTCAGAGTGTTTGGACACAGAAGTAATTTTAACTTTAGTTGAAGTACATAAGTGAGCTTCTTTAAACCAGAAAGAAAGGTTGGGTTTAAAAAGAAAACACCAAAAAAAAAAAAACCACACACAAAAAAACCCCAAATACCACCAACCAAACCCATCTTTACATGGAGACCAAGCATGGAAAACTTCAACCTCCAAGATGACTACTTATGAAAAAAATGAGTGAGTAGGAAAAGAATGTTATAATTGCAACTGTATTGCCACCTTATCTGTAGAGGATATGATCAAGCACCCACTAGAGTAAGTGCAAAGTGAGGCACTTACGGACAAGAAGTAAACAGCACTGATACCAAAAGGATAGCTGAAAAGCTGCAAGCCACGCTTAGCCTTTTCTGCTTCTCAGACATTTAAATTGAGTCAATGCCCATATTTTGGAAAGGCTGATGGCAAAAATAGGCAGCTTCAACTTTGCGTTAAGTTAATTTGGGACAGCAATGCCTGCCACCCTCCCCCACCTCCACCCCCCCGCCCTGCCAAGTAATGAACTGCATAAACACGTGCTTAATGTTTGCAGTGCTCAGAATTGGAAGGCACTCTAAGCAGTGAGAGATGTCATTTATTATTTTCTTAGGTTTGTTGCTTTTCAGAGGCATGCGATGTTTAGTGTCTGGGTTTTTTGATGGTATTTTTAAAAGGTGCTTGGTAATATTGTCTTGTGTTCAAAGAAGTAGTCTTGGAAAGAAGTTTAGGAATAACAGTCTCAAAAATGAAGGCTAGAATGGGTTGTCCAAGTGATTTTAGGAGTCAAAGGAGGGATCTGTTTGGCTTTTTTGCCTTAGGACATTGTTAATGACAAAAGGAAATGTAAATCGTGGTTATTTGCCACCAGAAGGAAAAACTTTGTCCTACTTTTAGCCATACAACTTTAAGGTCCAACTTGAGGAGGGTTTTGTGGGCTTAGAGTGGAGAATTTGGTCCCAGAACTCTACATATAGTCTGGGTGCTGCACACAGGGCTGGCTGAAGCTCGTGGCATGCCTTGGTCTCTCTTTGCTATTGCAGGGTGGTTCTGCCACTGGCACGAGGTGATGTGGCAACATGGGTGGGCCTGCATGTACCTGACATGGGGCCTTCTGCTGCACACCGGCTGCAGGCTCTCCTTCATGCTGGGGTCCTGCATTCAAACCTCTGAGATGTAATGGGAAAGGAAAGCTGCTGTCTTGGTGAAGTAGCATGCTACCGGGCCAAATCACAAGCAGTAACAACAGTGTTTCTACAGGGCATTGGCAAGGGTCATGGATCCATGAGGTTTTGTTGATGTGGCTGCAGGGCTGGCTTAAGAGTTTTCAAGACCATTCTTTACCAGCCGCAGTCATATTGGCCCATCTTTGCCCTGTCTCTTCAGTTGGATCAGCTCAACTGTGGGTCCATGTGATAAATGAGCTGAAGGAAGTGAGATGGTGTGGCGAGTACTGTCAGGTTCTCCAACTGACTGGTAAGGGCAGGAATGGCTTTAGCCATCAGTCATGTCAGAGGATGTTCATGCTGAAGCTGTGTGCTGCTCAACCTTTTCACAGCCAGGCAGAACAAATGACTTGCAGCTGTCTGTGAGCTGAGCTCTGTACTACGTGTTGCAGGACTGGAGAGCTCACCACTACGTGGTCCGTCTAAGTATGCTCCAAGTTGGTCTTGCAGGGCCACACATCCAGATACATTTGATGCTTAACAGACAAACATTTGGCTGGACAACATCAAATATAACTCTTAAGAGAGAAAGTTTCGTAAATATTTGCCCCCTTTTTAGGGAAAGGGAGTTTCTCCTCTGTGGCTGTGACAGGTACTTGGGAAGCAGTTGGAGCGGAGCTGCTGCGTTAACAAGGCTTGGAGGTGTTATACTATGTCAGGGCATAAGACCTTCAGCTTCCTTGGAGAGTTGGCTGTTGCTGAACCCTCAGCAAGGACTCGGTACTCCCTAAAGCCTGGTTGTCTTGGTGCAGGAGTCACCTCTGATAGGTTAATTCTTGCACCTCTCAGCCTGCAAGTGGCACAGGCCATGCTTCTGTCTTCATTTCCCTGTGGTTTGTGCCTGTGACCCTTTGGTTTTCTAGCCATGGTCTGGGGTTTTGTTGATGGCTTGCTGAGTATTTACAGAAACATGCAAAAGGAGCATGGATTTGGATGTCTTTTTAGTTCAGCTGGATCCCGAATTATTAAGGAGCAGTGTGTATAGACGCTGACTCTGCAAAGAAAATGCTGGTTTTTGTTTTACTCTATATGCCTCAGATGAGTCCTTGTGAAATGCTCTGGAGATTTCCTTTGATTACACTGCAGCTTCACTATCAGTTTTGCATGTTTGCCTTTTAAATTAAGAAGACCTCCTACCCTGATTGACCTCATAGTAAAACATTCCTCCAGTCCAATGCTAGATAACCAAAAATAACATCTCCCCTTTGTGGACTGAAAGAGAGAAACCGGCAGAAGCCTACAGCTGATACTTTTGCTATTTTGTATGAGGGTGATTCCTCTCTGTTATGTCTCCAAAGCCCAGAGGATGCGGGTATATTTGCTCACTCAGCCAGTCAGGCCTTTCTTCCACAGCCCTGGGTTGTTCTGGGTATTTGAGCATAGAGAGTTTTGCTGAACCCTCAGCATTAGTGCGACTTGCATTTGAGATCATTTCTATGCCTTAATTTTGAACTGCTGGTCTGTAAGAACGTTGCTTTTGCCTTCTCCTTACACCAAGTGTGTGTTAGTTGATGACAAGTGTGTGTCATCTCTGTGCCCACTGCTTAACTCTAACAATTCTCTTACATGAATTCAAGTAATGCACTTGAGTCTAAACTAAAAGAAAACAAGTTAAACCAAGGCCTGTGGCTGTGCTTGGGGCGTGCACTCAGCCAGCAGGGAGTACCTGAGGAAGAAAAATAGGTCTCCTCTGGCCAATTACAAAGGTATGGCCACAGACTGTCTGGATTATGGTACTTGCTCTTTGTCCACCAGGACCATGACTGATGCGTAAGGCTTTGAGCAGTGTTATACTGCGTGAAAGGTGAGAGGTGGAACTTGTGAATAAATCCTCAGGAATACTTGGTGTGTGGTAGCAGCTGGGGAGGGATCCATGAGTCCCCTCTGCCAGGTCGTACTTGGGGAGAAGTCATAGTGCTCAAACCTCTGGTGGTTCTTCAGAAGAAACTTCATGGAGTTTGAGATCCAAGAGACTGAAATGAAAATCAACAATCTACTACTTAAATGGTTTGGTGAATAGGATTGATCAAAACTGGAGAAGTCTGTTCCAGAGCTTTTTTTCCTTGCTCTTCATGTTTATGTTGATGTAACTTTTGGTGACAGAAACAAGGCAACAAAGAAACAGCAGTCTTTCATGTGAATTACTGTTTGGAATGTATAGAAGAAATAAATTATTATATTTTAATTCTAAATTTTTTAAAGGGAGAGAAGAGTATCCTCCCCTCAAAATCTAATCCACAGCTAAAGATGACAGGGACAGAAACTTCCTGATCTTTAGCCATATCGGATATTTTGCAAAAACAACTTCTCCTGTCCTTGCACTGAGACAGCAGGAAGGGAAGGAGAATACATTGCAAGATGTTTTTTCCAACAGGAGAGGAATGCAGGCCAGACAGGGCTTCTCAGGCAACAATGTGTTTAACAGAGTATGTGACAGTGGAAGGAAAGAAAGAGGCTGAGCAAGGGTTTGGCTGCAGCTCCAGTTGAAATGCATATGGGTAGGAGGGAGGCTATGGAGTTAAGGGCAGAATTTCAGCTTAAGCTTTGGAGGGGTTTCTGTTTTAAACCAAGCTGTGCAATGGTTTACCTGTTGCTAAATGCTGTTGCAGCACCATAGGATAGAAGAAACAGTGACACTGCACCTGCAGGCAATAGAGTGGAGGGGTTCGTAGCTATTCAGATGACAGGAAAAACAGCTGCATGCTTTATTGTCCTCTGGGCTTACCTGCAGACATATGTGTCTTGTTTGCCCTGTGGGCTTACCCATGGATGAACTGAAGAGCCATGCCAAGGCTGCTTTGTGTGTTTTTAAGGCACAGGGACCACACCTGGGATGTACGTTTTTGTGTTTTATTTGTGTCATCTTTAGCAGCCCTGGTAAGTCTTCACTAGTAGCTGTTCATCCTTTAGCAAGTGGAAAAGCAGAAACAAAACCGAATCATTTCAGTCAGATATGCTTTGACTGAATTCTGAATAATCCAGAAGGGCAGCAAGTTAAAACCAATGGCAAGTAAGTGTCTTTACCCATTTGGTGTGCCTGTGCTCTCTATCCCCTCTGGTAAATCATAAAACACAAACTCATTTCTTATTAGTTCATTTCTGTAAGAGAATGGGGACCCTGAATTATTTTTTAACTGGGTTGTGTGTGTATTTTCTCAGGGAAGATCCAATTTTAAGCAACACCTGCATCCACTTTAACCTTCCCTTCTTTGTGAGCTCTGCTTTTGCCACCAGCCAATTAGTGGACTCTAGAGGACATTCTGGGTCAAGCTGTACCAAGTACCGCAAATCCTCATTAATGCTAATTAGTGCTCAGTAGGTTAATTGGTGGTGAAGCTCATCTTTTTTTAATTACTTGAGCAAATGAGCCAGTGGGACCTTGCGGTCAGCTTTGAATTATTCTGTTTGTTTTGATGCACCTCATTTGAATGTGTAAAGCCAGATGTTTGTTGCCTAGATTTAAGGCCTGTTTGCTTTTGTGAGGGTTGAGAAGAAGGGAACACAGAAAATAAAATTAAGGTCTCTGTTGACACCTTAGAGCAATTCAGATATGAAAATGGAAGAGTAATTTTATTCATGGAATAGAAAACGTTGTTATGAAATAACATGCTGCCTTTATTTACTTTTCGATTTGTCATTCACTTAATGAATTTGTGTAATGTTGTTAGCGCAACTTCCAGGCAGGCAGAAATTATCTTGACCCTCTTAAGAAGCCATTGCAAAGATATTCCTGGCACAAGGTATTCTTTATCATTGATAGCAACTGAATCTGGTTTCAGATGACTTGAGTAATGACTTTTTTCATTCATTTTTTCATAGTAACCCTCCAAATTGGGACATTTTTTATAGTTTTTGTTCTAAGCTACTATTGTTTAGTTCAAAGCATTTTGTCTGTGCCCTTTGTGCTTCATTTAATTACAGATAGATGGTGTCTCTCCTTTACCCCTTCTGAGGGCACTCACTAACCAACTTAAGCATATTTCACTGTCACTTTCCAGGTCACTGACTCCCATAAGGATGTCTGGATTTGTGATTTCTTCCATTCTGACACCATTTTTGAGGTCCTGAGTATGAACAGCACTATATCCAATATTCAAAGTATGATCTCATATCCTTTTGCGTCGATGCATCTTAAGATGCCATCGTTAGACTTGCATCAGACCTGCAAGTCTGATGTCATCATCAGTTTTGCATCAAAGTGTGAGGGAGACTGAGAAGTCTTCACTTTGTTATCTGTTTGTAGCAGACAAAAACCTTTTTTGAAAGTAGGGAGTCAGTATCAGTGCAAACACTTTAGTTAAGAAACCCGCTTGACTTCTCTTTTCTTTCCTTTCAGGGTTTGCATTGGGAGATCTGTTGATAAGTCAAACACTCATCTGTTTTAGAAGAGCTGTTCTATTTACCTCAGTGTATTAAGAGCTCATGCTTGACTGGTCTTGACTTGCAGTCTGTTTCATTGTCCCTTGTACTTAAACCACAAATGCTCTACTTCTTCCATGAGTTTTTCTTTCTCTGCATAGAGACGATCTAATTTCCCAAATGGGAAAATCAGATGTGACTTCAGTTTTTAAATTGTTGATTATAATTAGCAATATCAAAGATAGTCTAGCTTTGGCTTCCTTAGAGCTGCAATGTGTCACTCATGTTCAGAAGTCCCTTGATAGCCCACTTTCCTCCACACATTGCACACAGAAGCCTGAGGAGCTAACCATTATTGGCCTGTAGCAGATGCCATTCTGCGCTTCATCTGTTGCTGTGTGGTAGACAGGCAGATGAAGAAGTTGTTCCTCCTGCCTTTTGCTGGTTTATTCAATTCTCAGTGTTAGAATTTTGTGGCAGATGTTGCTTATTTATCCCTTAGAACAAATACTTTTGATTGGTTTAAGATTCCCTTTTTGAGCCATCTATCCAAAATCACCTTCCAGTTCTCCTACCGAGATGGGAAAGACCCTACCTGAATGATGTTCTTCACCTGCAAAATATGAACAAGTATTCCACTTCTCTCATTCACAGGACAGCAGTAGACACTTGCCAGTCAGTGGACTTAGAAGTTACCCAGCAGTCCTCTGCAATTAGTGGGAGGCTGCGCAGTACAGCATCCCTAGAGTTTGCACATGCATTGGTAACAACTGATTCTGCAGGTTGTCAACTTCGTAAAGCCTGTTAAAAGTTAGAGAAATTTCATGTCTTGCTTCTCCTCACCCTGCCATCTCCTCACCTGTGATTCCTTGTAGTACATGCTTTCTATTATGCTGCCTGCTTCAAGCAGTTAGAGATTTCTTTGTGTGTGTACTTGATTTTATTACAGTCAGCTGGTCTTTGGATCTTTAACCAGTTGGATCCCTTAACCAGGATTTTCAGAAGTTTCCATGCTCTAACCCTGGTTTTAGTCGAAAGCTGTGATCCTTTCTTCTTTGAATGCATGCAGATCTCATGATCCAAGATCTCTTAAAGATTGTTTGACGCTCTCAATTGGTATCTATAGTTTTGCTTCTAAATCTTGTTACCAACTTCTGTTTTATATTGAGGGAATATTACAGACTTCAGGCAGGGAAAGCAACCTGGTGTATCTGTTGCAGGCGTGATTCTATGGTGCCAAGGGAAGGAGGGGAAGAGACTGATTGTCTGACAATGCTGGCAGTTTGTAATGATTTTAAGGAGGGGTCCATAGGTTGTGCAAGCTTCTAGTTCAGGTGTCTGAGCTTAGAGACCACAGGAAAAAGAGAAGGATTCCTCCCTTTCTTTTGTGGACATCTCATTATGCGCTGAACAGAGGACTGAGAGCTGTGAGCCTGCATATTACCCTAATGGACTATTAAGTGGAATATAAACCTGTATGGCTGGATTACATATTATAGGCATCTCAGAGATTCTTTGGTTACTTTTTTGTTTGAAGTTAGTAAACTGCTTCAATAAAAGGGAGTTGTTTGTTTAAAGCTGTTGTAAGCTTGTTGACAGCAGCAGCTGTGCTTGCTGGGATTTCCATTCCATATACCAAATGTATGTGATTTTGTAATCTAATCCAAGAAAGATATCAACATTGGCATTCAGATGGGTATCCATGTTTGCAGCATAACCAGTGGAATTACTGGTTGTGAATAAAGATGTGAAAGAGCAAGCAGACTGTGAAAATGGAAACTCAGTGTAAATGTGGTGCATATGGGTTAAAGGCACTGAGAGGAGCCATGCTGGAAAACAGATCCCTTCTGTGCACTGGCTCCATATCAGTCTTAGGAACAAGAGTGAGATGGAAAAAACCAACCCAATCACAGAGGAACTTTGACCTAAAATAGACTATATTTTTTTCAAAATAATCTATTTACAGTTTTTTGAGGCTCCAGTGTAATGAGGTTTGGAGCCCTACGTTATTTTTAAACCCCATTGAACTTAGTAGGAATTGTATATGCAAGTGCGTGCTTTGGAAGGTGAGGATGTTAGCCATCATTTGTTAATTCTGAGCGTAAAGGTTTTGATGAAATGAGTTGTGTTTGTAATAAAAATCAGAGTGGAGAGTGCCTCTAATGATTTGTGTGCATATGCTAAACCTATTGTAAGCATACTGTATTTTTCACCTTAAGTTTGTATTTTCACTTTCTGTAAATTCAGTAATAATTTTTCAGGCCTTTGCCAGGAACTGTGTAAACAAAAGGGTTTTTAATGAAAAACTGGGCAGAAAGTTTTCTTTCCAGTATGGGAGGTAAAAATGAGAGTGTCTTTTAGAAGAGAGAATTAACTATAGGTCCCACCTTTGGTTGCTTCAGGCTGTTTTGCAGGTGTGATAGAAGCCTTTTACCATATGCTAAGCTACAATGCTTTACTCCTTCTCTCTAAGGCAAGTTTGTGGGTGCTATGATTCAAGTACACAATACTAAAGAGACATCTCCTTTTTAGTGTTCCATATCACTTGATGTCAGACTTCTGATATCGTTTGTAATAATTCATAGGCATCAGGCATTCAGAAATCACAATGATGGTAATATTAGGGATGATCAACTAAATGTAAACTTACACAAAGTGGCCTTAGAAAGGGGGAGTTTCCATTATTAGACAGTTCTCTTGATAAAGTGCAGTTTAAAGAAATAAGATTCTTTTTCATGCTACAACCATCTTAAATACTGACAAAGTCAAAGTTGCCAAGTACTTTAAATACAGTTGACTTCTACCTTGAAACTATTTGTTTACTCACTGGTGTGTTGTTTTTTTTCTCTCCCTCAGCATGAACGAACGTGATCATTTGTTAAAAAGGCTTGGCAGGAAAACTCCTCCAAGCCTTTTCCGTGCTCATTCTGTCCAGCAAAGTGTATCACGTAAGTAGCGGATCATGTATGCGCGTGTTTCACAGGAGTCAGTCCCACATGAGTGAAGCAAAGGGTGATTATTTTTTAATTAAATTGTAGGTAGAGATAATCTAATGCAGAGGCTGAGCTGCCAAGCAAGACACGTAGATTTGGAAGTGGAATTAGTGTATTTGGCCCTAGGCAAGTGGAGCTCAAATGTGGATAATTCCCTAGGATCCAATCAACAGGCCCAAATGACAAAATCCCAATACATAGGTTGTCTAAGTGTAAAATCCTGAGAGTCTCAAGAATACTGTAAAATCAAAAACTCTGCAGGATAAAATAAATGTTGTGATAGAGACTAGCTCTAAATAGAAATGGTTTCTTTATGAAAAGTCATATTAGCTGTGGTTAGCTGAGAACATAGTGATGTTTCAGGGATGCCGTTTAGGGGCTCTGTGTGTTTCTGATGAGGAAAACCGTGGTGTACACAGCTGCCTCTCTCCCTCTTTGTCCTCAGCTGGGAGAAGAGAGATGACATCACATCTTGCTAGTGCTGTTATTTGGAAGAAATTGCATTTCTTGTTGGTGTAGAGCTTGTCCATTTAGTCATCTTTCTAGAGGAACGTGTGACAGGCCTTGTTCCACTGAACCTCACTTTTACCAGTGTTAGAAAGGCTTCCACAGCGTTAAAAATAATCTAACATCTCTGTAGGCCAGATAGGCAGGATCCACTAAAGGATCATGCTGTTTTGAGGGACCAGGGAGTCTGGTCAACCCCTTCTAATGGTAAAATTCAGTCTCTCTTGTGATTAAACTGGTGGTCAAAATGTGCTCATCTTACTAAAGAAAATCAGTGTGCAGTACTGCTGTGCAGAAAGCAAGGAGCAGACACTCAGGATTTGGGTTTCATATTGCCATTGCAGTGAGAAGTGACTCCCCTGACTGCTGAAGAATCATAGGGAAGTCAAATCTCATTGCTGGCTGTGCTGTTTTCTGTAGCAGAGCTGTTGTGGTTCCGGCTGTGGAAGCAGGACTGGGATTTGAGAACCCAAATGCCTGAGGTATTCCTTTTTTCCACAGGGAATTTGTCTAAAAGGGGTGGAACAGTGACAGATCTGCTAGTCTTCGTCCTTCATAGAGCCATTGCAAGGCCATCACTGTCAAGCCACGTAGGGTCTTTAGCAATCAATCCCGTTGCTCCTGGGGAAAAAAAGGCTGGTGCACAGAGCAGCCCTGTGGACCATGTGCTCATGCCAGGATTTAATCCTTTATATCAAGGAGCCAGGGATGCTGACGGAAGCATGGCTTTGGGCCTGCAAACACGATCTCTAAGGAGATTCTGAAGGCGATGATTGGCAGAAGAAATCCATAAAATGCATAAATAAATTGCTGTCAAAGTAGTCTGCTATAGAGACTTACCACAGTGCAAAAGGGAGATACAGCAGTGGTGACTAGTCAGACTTGACACATGCTTATAGTCTAGTAGAACACATATTCAGGTTGTTAGTAGGGGAATAGCTATTGGGAAAGAAGAATGAGATATCAAAATAAATGCTAATTTGGATAACCAGCTTCCCTATGAATGCAAATGATTAAGTGCTAAATGAGTTGGGCAAGTCAGGAGAGGTTACAATCAGCCGTCTGTTTTTCACATGAACATAAATTTTGATTGTGAAGCTGTTAAGATTGAAAGATGCTTTTTATGGTGTATCCATGACTCTCTAAAACTTCTGTCATCTCTTGTCAAATGTTATTTTTCTAATGTTGCATAGCTGCTATAGGTACAAGGCCATGTGAAATCCAGGGAACATATGTGCTATTTTCACAACCCTAAATTGTACAACTGTTTACTAAATGCTAGAAATCTTCAAAGCAAAGAGTTGATGAATAGGGCAGTATCCTTGACATGCTGGGCCAATACCTTAAATCACACCACAAGCGCTCTGTTTGAAGTCTTGAACTGTTCATGTTTCCACCAGGCTCCAAGTTCCCAGTCTGTGAAGGCCACTTCTTCCCAAAATTGCTTTTGTGACTTCAATTCAGAGTCTGACACTTGCATATAAACCAGGAAAAGAGTTTGTTTAGTTAGAGCTGACACAGTCTTAAGCAAATCAATTGCCTTGGTCCCAACAAGGAAGGAAAATGGGATTAAATTTCCTAGCATAGATTGTAAAGACACAGTGTTGGTTTGAGCTTCACTTTATTTTTGGCAGCAACTGTTTCCAAATTTTTGGAGAAGAAACAATACCTAAACAGCTTTGTTTCCAATCACAGGGAAAGGAGAAAAATCTCATGGGGAGTTTCAGGGCTACTACTAGTGGTCTGTGGTGGGAGGAAAAAGATGACTGAGGTAGGTCTGCAGAGCCCTGCACTGAAAGGCAGAAGCTCACTTTGTTTCCTTAGCTCTCTGTTGGTGAGCCAGCCTCTCTTCCAAAGTGTTAGCGTGGCACACGACCTTCAGGCAGATGCACATCTGGGGTGCACCCATACAGCACCAGGCCCTGGCAGATCCAGCCCCTAAAGTGGGGGGCAAGGCCACATAGCCTGTGCCATGTCAGTGCCATACAGGTGTGCCAGCCAGGATTAATCTCTGAATTGCCTCGTAGTAAAGAAACTGGGTCAGAGTGACTGCCTTGGAGAGTAGCCCCTGTGCATCTGGAAGGGTATGCCTTTAAAGAGTGTTAAGACCTTCATGGCTGGTTTTCTTGCTCTGGCTTTGGTTTTGTGTTCCTGAATCATGTAGAGTTGTCAGAAGCATGACAGAGATCTATCTACTCACTGTACTGTCAAAGGTCATGTAGTTCCTTCCTACCTACCAGGGTTAACTTCTGGGAAGCTTTATGAAAGCTTTTTTTAAAAAAGTGAAGTTCCTATTGAATGACATTGTCATGAGACTTTAGTGGAAGAGTTTTATATGGTTGTCAAGCCCATGTGCTAACATAAAACTGTCTCAGTGGAATCCTGCAGGCAGCAGTGACGATGCTGGCCTGTGGGCTTGGTGTAGCTCCTGATAAAGGTGCCTGGTGAAACTGGAGAGTGCCCATTGCCATCTGCCTTCTAAAGCCTCCTAAGAGCGAGCAGGAAGTGCCACCAGGCTCCTCTCAGATGTGTCTTCAGACCCTTCCCATGGCATGCTGTGGGTTTCACACTCGAGGAAAGGATCAATAATGACTCACAAAAGCTCTGCCTCTCAGAGGGTTTGCTGGCAATGAGAAGGTTTTCGCCAAGTCTGCATTCAACTTCATGTGTTTTTATTTTGTCTGTGACTTTGTGAAAGTAGCATCTCCTTTAGACAAGCTCTGTAGACACAAAAGATGGTTCTTGACCTCCCCTTTCTTCTTGCATGAGTGACCTGTACCACCTGTGCCTCCAGAGCCTCAACAGCAGGATAGGAAGGGTGGTGCTCCGCACTTGCTCAGGTACCCTCAGACCTGTCCATCTTTAAGGAAAGTCCCGTACCATCCCTCAAATGCAGTTTCGCTGCTGTAATCAGAATACCCCCTGCCAGTGTTTAGTTGTCATTTGTCTCAGCATGCTCTTAAAAACAGCTGAATCCCGCTCTTGTTAAGCACTGCTCAGGCAGAACTCCCCCTGAAATGCAGGGAGTGCCTGAATGAGGATTACTGCACTTTGCCCAGATTTCCTACGCTAGCAGAGAAAAACCCTCTTCCTTTGACAGAATATAGTGATTGCATAGAGTAAATCTGGACGCAGAGCGTATGGTTTGCACCTTATTAATCAATGGAGAAAAGCACCTGTCATCCAAGGTTCATTTCACAGTATGGGGGCTGGCAAATAATAAATAATAATAATGTGTTCATGCTGAGGGCTCTAATCCCACCATTTATTCTCCACTAGCAGACACCTTCTTCCTCCCACTTTTCTTCGGGTGCATTTTGATTTTAAGAACAGCAGGGTAGCTACTTGAGATGCTTTTTAAACTCCGTTTCCTCTTACTGTGCATGTGTTTGAAATACAATATCCATTCTATATTTCTTCCAAGCTACATATTTGTTGTCTGTCAAGTGGAGTTGCAGTCTTTTAAAATCAACTTAAGAAAAAGAAATAGGAATAATTAGTTTAGAATTGATGCTGTGGCATCTGGCTCTGTTTTCTACACGCAAATACCAGTAGGTTAGTATCTGGAACAAAAGAAATGGGACTGTTTGTCAGGAATTCCTCTCAGGTCCTTCAGAAAACACAGTCATAGTTTATCAGCAGAGAAATCAATGATTTCTGTAAGCATTATTCAAAATGTTCAAGATTTAAAGCAGCTCGCACTTTCCCAGGATCAGTGGAAGAGGGCTGCCAGAGAAGTCAAAGCTGAGTTAGCATTTACTGTTAATTGGTAAATGTGAACCACAACATCATAGCAGATCTCCTTAAAAACTGTGCAGAGGCAGACATTTGGCCTGAGAGAGGATTTGGCTGGCCAAACAATACCCTAACACTGATTTTTTTACTATGTCAGAGGGATTTTTTTGGTATCTCGGAAGCAATGTTTCCCAAAGCAGAGGGTTGGTTTTTTGTTTGTTCTGGTTTGATTTTTTTTTAAAAATAAAAACCACGCTGAGCATTCTTCTCCAAAGGCAAACAATGTGATGGTAAAATGCATATTTTTTACTTTGGACTATACTAAACCATAATACCACTGCATGTGTGAAGTAAATCATAAATCTCTGTAGTGACTAAAACTGTATGCAGCCTCTCCATGAGCAGATTTTCTGGAATAAGAAGAGTACTCTGGACCTTTTCTGGTCCTGGTCTTGGTAGCTGTTGCACATGAGTGGGCTGTTGACCTTGGACTGTGTTGCCGTCTGTTAAAGACATGTATGGAGATGGTTTGTCTAATCCAGGATTGCACAGACCAGAATAGTCATTGCAGTGAACAGGAGTGTGTTAAATTAGAAACCTAATGGGAGAGTAGATTCTGATCTACTAATAGAATATCAAAGCTTTAAAAAAAACCCAACAGGATGCTTTTAAAATGCAGTAGGTTGCCTGATAATATCTAGTACAAGTGAAACCTTAGATTTGATGAGAACAGGAATCTCCTCTTAACAAATGAGCCCCACTGACAGATATTCAGAATTCCACCTTTCCTCCATTAATATAAGGTTCCTGAGTACAAAGGACCTTCCTTCTGTGATGGTCGTAAGTGGGTTGTACCCAGAAAGCCCCAAAGAAATGTGCTGCTTCCTTGGGCTGCTGCAGGACAGCTGAACAATGAGGGCCTTGTTCCTGGGGCAGGCTCATAGGTGTGGTTTTAAAACTGGAGTTGGGGGAAATGTTCAAACTTCCAAAAGGTTCCCTAGTAACTGGCAGATGGAAACTTTCATTGTTTTCAGATGGGGTCTGAAAGTAGTGAAAAAGTAGAGCTGATTGGGGAGTGCAGATGGGACTGAAGCATTCACAGCGTTCTGACTCCGCAAGGCACAGTCATCTGCCTGAACAGCTTGAAGTTTGATTTTAATTGTAATGTGAATTTAAAAAATGTAATATGAACTCATCTTCTGGTATAGAGATCAACAGGAAAAGTTTAAAATTAACTGCAGAGTGTTGAGCTTCAACGAAGTAGGGCAGGTTGCAAGTATGGGGGTCACAGCCTTTCCCATGACGTGCACAAACCCCTCATTCCTAATATTTCAGAATGGATCAAGGACATGAGGATGTAAGGATATTCCTGGTATTCTTAACTATCAATCATCTTAGCCTGAGATTTTTTGCCATGTTAAGGTGTTTTCTACTGATGTGAAAGTGGTGAACGTATTTCTTTGACTGCATTTTGCATTGGCTTTGCAGGGTACTTGTGCTGCCTGGCTCTTTATAGGCCTGTGCTAGCACTGGAAGTAAGCAGGTCATGGGAAGATACATGGGGTTGACGGGCTCCACACACTCATGTGTGGTCACTGCTGGCTTTGCAGTAGTTACAGCAGTGAAGAATCTACTGTGCTGAATGATCTTACTGGATAAGTAAATATAGCAAAGCCATCTTGCAGACCCAGGTTATGGGGTATGGGCTTCAGCCTTTTAAGGCTTGAGCTTGCAGTCTTTGACCAAGTTGACTTTCCATTGAGAATTTAGCCAAAAAAGCTAACAGTATCCTGGCCCTTAGCGTGGAACAAACCCACTGGAGGTATTTGTTTAAGTGTGAGTCTACCCTTTTTTAAATGAAAGCCTGTTTTGTAGATTATATTTCCTTTGCAATTATCAAGCATGCACATACTTTTTTCCAAAAGACTGTTTGCACTTTGGGAATGTATTATGTGAACCTTCAGCTAGAAGCAGGAAAAACCAACCTGTACCTCTGTAGCTGTATGTGTATGGCATGGAATTGCTTAGGGAAATAGGGAAAATAAAATGGGATGCTGGGATGATCAATCACACAATCTAATCAAAGTTCTTACTGTCCTGCAATCACTCCAAGAGGAAGATGTGCCTGGAGTTAGTTCTGGATTATGTATTTTTGTTTGAATCCCCTCCATTTACTGACAAAGATTTCCTACCGTGCTGGTGACTCAGATCAGCTAACCTGCTGATAGTGTGCTCTCCTGCCAAGTGAGCATGTGTTCTGCCGTTAGAGCTCAGATCTCAGAGCAAAGTCCCTGTGGCTTCAGCCGTGACATTTACCTGCGTTCTGTGAGAGAGGAGAAAACCCTCCACATGAATCGAACAGTGGTCATCCTTAGTGTTGTGCGACTCTCTTCTCAGCAGCTTACAGCTATAGAGGAGTTGTTGGCTACCCTCCCTGTGCAGGTATCAGCTAGAAGAAAAAAAAATCTAGGAGTGCTTGAGCATCTGTGGTCGGCTAACGTGGTCCCAACTTGGTTGTGAAGGTGAAGGTTTAACAAGCCTCACTCAGGGGATGCAGTTCATTTCTGGCCTTCTGGGCTTCCTGCATCAGTCACCTGCTCACAGGCTCCTGTTTCCAGAGCAGCTCAGGGGAGATGGAGAGTTAGCCATGGTATAGTTCTTGGGTTGTTCCAGGCAGCGTTCACATTTGCCAGTCCTTGCCTGCTTTCCAACTCAAAGCATTAACTGGTTCTGTATAGCCTGTGACTTCCCTATTTCTCCATTTTTCATAACTACACTAATCTGCCCCCCTTATCCTTTCTGGTTACCCATTTACACCTGAAAATCACCTTTCCTTAGTATCACAAAATCTGTTGTTCTTTGCTATAGTTCTGTTCAGAATTTTCTGTATGCTATAGACACTCTATGTGTAGGGTCATGTCTGCTTTAAATATTGTTTGGTATTTCACCATGTTGGCCCATTAGTTTTTGTGACTGTTAACCAGTACCATAGTGTTCGCAGATAATGTCAGAAATGTCATTTGCATTGTCTACAATACTTCAAAAGAAATCAGACACATGGTTATGTTAATCAGAATAATTTCTAGGAAGACCAAAGGATTGTGCTAGTGAGCAGGATTAACTTGTGCAAAATGGAGACATCCAGAATATGTACGTTTGCTCTATTCAAGATATGGGTGACTGGCCAAGAGAATTGAGAGTTTCTAAGTGTGATTTGTCAGATGCCACCTGGAAACTTGTTAAAAAAAAAAAAAAAGTAGTCCTTAATGCAGTTGAGGAGGATGTGACTCGGATTCAGTTGTGGTCTAGACATTTCCATGTTCCTTCAGGGAAACTGCTGATATCAGGCAGACTGTAGAGTGGAGTTGAGCCAAAATGCAGATCTCTACCTGTCAAGTCTTTAAAGAAGCTCTGCCACTTTGGGAGTACGTGTGGTGTCCAAATCAATCTGTAGCTTATTAGTCAGATTAACTCAGAGGGAAATATTGACTGTGTACACTGGCCTGGCCTGGGGAGGGGAGCAGTAAGACAGAGCTGGCAGCAGACATCCTTTCTGTGCCACATGGGCAGTGCAGTGCACAGCTGTAAATGTCAGCAGCGCAGCACAGAAATTAAGATTGTTGCAGTCTCAGTCATGTAACTTTAGCGATGCCTGAAACAGTTCTTAAAAACAGCCTGTGCCCTTGAGCTGGACTCCAGTGATTTATCTTTTTTCTTCCTTTGCTTCTTCAGATGGGTATGCATTTTCTCAAGAAGAACACGGCGTTGTTTCCCAGTCGCAAGTTGTTCGATCCTACGATACAACCAAAAGGAGAGCAGAAATGGAATAAATGGTTCTTTACTTGTTGGGTGGCGGGAATAATGGGATTTGGATCAATGCATCCACTGTTAACACATCGTAGACTACGGTTGGCAGCAGCAGCCAAAACACCAGAGAACTCATTTTTGTGGCCTTAGCCAACAAGTTTCTGTGTTCTCCCTGCAAACCTTGAGTACATGTTGTGGGGGGAAATAATTGTTTGAAATCAGTTGCAAAGCTCTGCCTAAAGTTTTGTTTATGTTGTTATGAAGCGTTTGACTGTGCTATGTGAGGTGTGAAATTAAAAACAATGTTTTACCACTATTTAAAACATCAGCATAAGGTTTTTCTGGGAGAAAAGTAGAAAATTTATGTTCCATGAGAAGTCAGCCTTTGCTTAACGGGGTGCTGAGATTTCCTGTTTTGTTACGCACAGACCAAGCACACACGGCTGCATGCAGACCTTACTTCATTTAATATTCTCTGTTTACTAATTTGGTTCAAATTTTTAACAGACGATTTGGCATAAAATTTTTGATTGCAAACAGTCTGTAGCTGAAAATGCTTATTTGTCTTCATGTGGCAGAGTAACACAAGATAGTAATGAATGAATTAGAATATTTCTTGCCCTCTTACAGAATTTATTAGGGCTCTATGTTAGCTTTCTAAAACCAATTAATAGCTTACTCACAAAGCCAGGATGTGGAAGTCAGAGAGTGCGCCAGGGCAGCTGCCTTGAGCGCATAGCATTGTGCTCAAAGACTAAACCAAATAGGTGCCTCCTGGTAACTCTTCATGATGTATGTGGACGTGCACTTCAGGTGTAGCCTGGGATTTCTCTCTATGATCCCATTCCCACTTTAACAGTAGGACAAAACAAGTGAAAACTTAAAAGGTACAAGCTTGTCAGATGTTGATAAAGATGATGTGCGTCCACACAGGAGGCTAATGCTGTAACCCTAAAGAAACATTCCCCTGACCGGGTAGGGTAGGCTTGCAAAGGAAATTTAGGAAGGGTTTAGACACGTGTGTGCACACACATGTACACACACAGCTGGTCATTGTGAGGAGACGACCTGCTGTTTGTTTGTTCAGCCAAACCAGTCCCTCTTCTAGATCTGATCCATCAACAGGCTTCCTGACACACTCGGACCCGTGAGCCCTAGAAGGAATGCTGACTTCACGGCCTTGCTGTGCCAGCGGGACAGGCGTGCTGCTGCATAGATTGGAATTTTGAAAAAAAAGCAAAAACTGGAGTGTAAGTTAAAGCTGAAAGAGCTCTTAGAAAGCTAATGCTGTCCTCCAGACAAGTTCTATTAATTTTAGTCGCCAAGCCACGTTTCTGAATAGCATAAAGTAAATACTGCTGTGTTTCAGGCAGGTTTTGTGGTTAACGTATACTACATCTGTGTGCTTAAAAAGTTGGTGTTGTTTTTTGCCCTATTGACCATCATCCGGAACTTTTTATTGATTTAAATATATCCAAAAGCAATTTGAATATGAATATTTATTTTTACCAAGGAAAAGGAAAACGCTAGCCTGGCCCACTGGCTTAACCTTCCTTAAGACTTGTGAGTAAATGCCAGTGCTCAAGTGTCATAGTTCAATTCCCAGTGCCACCTCAGAGGTTTGGAGTCCCCTTCCCTGTTAAAAAGCAAATTTTGCTCCTGCAGAACCAGGCAGGATTGCTCTTGGATTAGGCTGTTGGTACAGAGAGAAAAGTAATCACCTTCTTTCTGCAGTGCTAATGAGACAATTATGCAATAAGGGAAGTGTGCAAATAATTTTGCCATAGGCATGACTGTCAAGGGGCCAAGGGTGGGTGTATGTATTTTCTGGGAGATTAATTTTTTTTAAAGGCATGAATACTAGTGCAGAGAATAAATGAGGGGAGGGTAAGCCTGATCCCAGGAGCTTTTGAATCCTAATGCTGATCTAACCTGTTAAACACTTTCTTTTATTTAGAAACAAAATCTGTTTAGGAAATGTGTGGTGTAATCCTGTCCTCAAAACTGCTAACTGGTTCTTCCTTTTGTAACAACACAAGGAAAATTAACTTCCCACTGAGACAAAGTGAGATCAGCTTAGTCTTTGTACTCTAAGCCACACACTAAACATTGGTATGTAAACAATTTGGAGACTTTTCATGAGAATACAGGAAAAAAAAACTTTTTAAAAACCTCTGGATTATAAAGAAGGGCAAGTAAATGTGTTGAGCAGAGAATAGAAAGAACCCTGGAGTCTTTTCTCTTCTTAGTGCAACAAAATTTTACAGAACATAATGAGAGATGCTGGGGAGGAGCAGCTGTCATCTAATGTGATTTATTTTATTAGTGCAGACTATGGGCTGTATCATTTTGACCTCTCTGTAAATTGAGGTCAGTGTGTGTCACAAACACAAACCCTCCCTAGAGTGAGTAGTGGCTTAGATTGAGGTACGTGTGTTGGATGTCAGCTCAATGGGAATTACACATGGGGTTTGTCACAGGGCTATACAGTATGTGACACAGGGGCTAGCGGGTCAGACTTTATCATCACTGTAAGGCCTTAATCTCTAGCCGAGTTAATCCTGTAGAGCCCACCCAGGTCAGGACCTGGCATTCTTCTTGCTCTTTGCAGTCATTACAGGAATGAATGTATTGCAATATCCTGTAGCCTGACTGTTGGAGTTGCTTGTCTTGGTGAACAGTGATGAGGTGTATTCCGGTGGTGTGTTAGCAAAAGGAGAACAGCAGCCGCTCTGCATCAATGGAATTCCTTGTTCATTAATGCAAATGCATGTAGCAGTAACAGCAACCTTTGAAAGCGCTATGTGAAAGTGTTATCAGCTAGACAGGGTATCCAAGCAGAAGGAATGGGAGATTTCTGCTTGACTGTTCAGACTTAACTGCCTAGGGTTGATTAGCAGTGGGTTTCTTGGGCAGCTCTGTGCACTGACCAAAGTGCTGGTGGTGGGGGTGTGTGCTGAATATTCAGAAGCAAGTGGTGATTTTCCTGAATTAAACCTGGATCTGGTTGCTTCTTTTTGTAACACCGTAATCGCTGCTTGCATAGAAGCTGCTGTTCCTTTAACGATTGCCTAGTAGCAAATTAAAGCTGGCCAGCGGGAGCCTGAGCTGAGCACTGCTGAGAAGTCTGTTGACATTTTCTTTTCCTTGACAGGGCTTCAGGTCTTGCTGTAGGGAGCTAGCATGGGAAGTCAGTAATAACTTGTCAAGGAGAAACAGTGAATAACCAATAAAAGTATCTGAGTCAAACTAAGCTGCTAATGTATCTAAAAATGTGTGTGGAGTTAACATGAACTATATGGGCTGTAAATTAAGATAACAGTCAAGCCTCACTAATCTGCACTTCACCAGACCACACGCCTCTTAGTGCACGCCAAAAATGTGCAGTCTCTTCCCCTGCCTGAGCCAGCAGCTAATAGCAGATGCTGCAGGGAAGTCTCCTGCTACCAAGATTATATTACTTTTACAGCATGTACTGGAGTGTGTTTGCTGGGAGACAGTTAGTGCTCATAAATAAAGAGAAAGCTCAGGTGGACAAGAGTAAGTGAGATGCAGGGACTATGACATGGTCAGTGGCCTCACTGGGTGCATCTTGACCCTCTATGGACAGCCCCAAGAGCTTGGGAGGTGCCTGGTCTTTACACTGTCCCTGTCCTGCAGTCTTGTCTTGCCCTTTTGGGCTAACTCACCATATCTCCTGTTTCGCATTGCCTTCAGTCATCAGTGCAGACTAGTGCTGCCCTATTTACATTCTCCCTTGGTTTTATAAATAATGACTTAATTTCATTTTTAAATACTCTGAGGGCCGTACTTTCACTGTTATGCCTCACAGATGAAGTTGAAGCAGAGCAGCCCTTGAGCAGGTGTTCACCTCCAAGAAGCACTTTGGATTTGTCAGATTTCTCCCTAGTTTTAAGGCACTGAAGATACTTTACCTTAGTTTTGGATCATCACACAGTATCAGTTCCTTAAACTTCAGTCAGTTTGCAGGGAGCGCTCTTTCTGTCTTGTTGAGTCTAACAATAAACAGCGATGATATGAAATACCTGGTGGGTTGGAGGAGAATTTGGCTCTGCCTATGCTATACCTGGTGGGTATATATATACCTAGGTCACAGTTTGCTCCTGAAACATGGCACTGACCGTGCATGTTCCTCAGTGTCCAGACAGTTGGGCTACTTCTGTCCTTATCAGGAAGGACTCTTGTACTCATCTCTTCCAGTGTCTGTCTGTGCTGCAGCCCCGCGCCTCCTTGAGGTTGCTGAGCACCAAGCAGATCCAGATCCTCCTCCCTACCTTGTACCTGCAGGGTCACCTGGACACAGCCCTGAAGCTGTCCTGCAGGTAGCTGTTAGAGGCACAGCCAAAGTGCCTATTAAATGGGGAGAGTTTTGAATTCAAATCAAGTGTTGTTCCTAGCTGTAACTCATAATTGTCACTGCAGACAGTGCAGAGGTATACAAGAGATGGAGATTCAGCAGGTTATGAATCTGATGACTGGACTTGTACACGGCCCATTCCCATCCCACCGGCCAGGCCCTGCGTGAGCAACTGTGTCACTTGGTGAGGGAGTGAACAGGCAATGGCACTTCTCTTTAGGGTGTTCCTTATTTGCAGCCACATCACTGTTCCTCAGAAGCCCTCTGTGCAGGAGCTCTGTCCCAGACCACTCTCTGAAGGGCAGCTCTGCACCCAGGCTGAGAGAGGCAGCCTCTAGGAGCTGCCCGTTCCGTACCATGGTGGCATGGTCGTCTTTGTGTCATAGGCAGTGGGCGGTGGGACTCTGCCAGCAGCAGCCGGGGTAAAACAAGCTGTTCCAGGAGCACAGCCCCTGCTTCTTTGGAAATGACCTGTTAGTGGTGATGAGGTCGGGCCTTTGATGTGACCTGAGCTTTCAGACAGGTAGTTTCTTTCTGGAGCTTATTCCTGGTGCTGAGCTTTCTGGGTTGACTGCAATCAATTCCTGTTAGAATGGAGTGAAACATGCTTTCACCCATTTTTGGTACCGTACACAAAAGGCTTGGTGCTTTGTTGGGCGAAACCATGTGTGTTGATTTCTTCATTTGAGCTTTCTCCTTCTGTATGGGGTTGGGGCAAGTCTGCTTGGTTTGATTACACAGTTAACACACACAGCCCTGTTCCCATTTTATTTTCACTTGTCTTATAATATTGCTTACACTGAGTTCTCAGAACTGAATAGCTCCAGGAGGGAGAGAGCTCAGATCCTTTCACCTGAAAGCTTCATTATCTAAGAATGATCTCCACTACCCTTCTGTGCTTGTGACTAGAGCTGTGTGTCTGGAGAAGGCCACAGGACAGGGTCAGTACAATAGATGACAACAAAGTAAATCCATATGGGTACAGAGAGTAACTGTCTATACCTTTTCCATACCTAGCAGCAAGATTAATGGAGCCTCTGAGCCTTGTTAGCAAATGAAAACCAGAAAGTGCCCTGTGCTGCTTGGCCACACAAGTGAATCCCAAAGGTGATTGCTTCTCGGTGACCTGCAGAAAGCCCAGACAGCCTGGCTGGGTTTATCTGGCTGGGAATGTGCTCTCGGATGGGCTGTCTGGACTGGGAAACAAAATAGCTTGGCCAAAACCACTGTTGCTGTTAGCGGTGAGGGAGGGAAGGGATTCTTTGAGATTCCCTGAAAAGCTGCGATAAAGCTTATTTCTCTGGTTCCTTCCTCTGGCTCTGGGAAGGGAGGGAGAGCGCTATGTTGTGAGCCTGCGAGGCTCTGTTACCTCCTGAAGCTGAGCTTCCTCTGGTGCCAAGCTGCAGTCCTGGGCTTGGAGAAAGGGACCACGTCCCTGCCAGAAGCCTCCCTGCTTAGTGTCCCGTGGCTCTAGCAGGTTGTTTTCTGGGTTATGACAGATTGCGAAATTGTTTACTGGCTGCTGTTTGCCTCATGGAGCCACAGGAACTGAGCACTGAAATTATGTCAGTCCTGACAAGGAATATCTTTCATGGACAGTTAACGGGACTTCTCCTTAGGTGTTGCTCCTGGGCAGGTTCCTATCCCCTAGGCCAGTGGAAGGGGCTTGTTAATCTGGGGACCTGGGTCTCTTCATGATAGAGTGTGAAGCCTAGGGGTTGTTTCACTGGATTCGTGGCCTATTTATTTGCAGTGTGGACGGAAGGTGAAATAGCTGAGTTCTAGTGTTTCTTCAGAGCCTTCCTTTACGTATGAAAAAGGTGAGACAAGTTCTTCTGAAGTCTGCCACGAGGGGATTTTTCTCCCTCAGCATCTCTGTAGCTACTAAAGAGAAACAGAAGCGGGTAAATGACAATTTCTGGGTGGGCAAGCCCAGCAGTCACACGGACATCTAATGATGAAGAAAAGACTAATATATTGCCTGACTGTCACTGTGCATAGTCAGGAGGTCAGCACCCTTGTTGTTATGGAGTGACGAAGCCAAGGGAAAAGACCAACATTAACAGAAAGACGTGATTGTTTTAAATTCTGACCACCTTACTGGGTGGCTTCCCTGTGAAGATGTTCCAGATGTTGTCTTGGCATAAATTAATGAACTTCAAAACATCTGCAGGGTTTCTTAGAAACCATGGAATTTAACAGACAGCGCATATGCTCTCCTTTGCTATTCTGGTGGGTGTATGGATTCAGGAAGGGAATGCAGGCACTTGCTGTTCTTACTGTCAAGAGCTCGTAGACTGGAAGGTTGTTCAAAGTTGTTTCTCAACTCTTTTTTTAATTAAAAAAAAAAAGGCTCCAGATATAAAGCAATGAGGCAGCCAAGCCCTCTGGAACTGTGTGTGCATGTGTGTGTTGGAAGAGTTGTCCAATTTGAAAACCTCCCCGTCCCTCCTCCTGGCCCTGAAGTGCAGCCCATTGCGTTGTGAGGTCAAATATTCAACAGCTTGAGTGACACGATCTTTAACAGCATCTTTTTCATCAGCGAGCCAAGTTATGTGCCCGCTTGTCTGTCATATCTGTACTCGAATTGCTTAAATATTGTTTCAGATGGGGAGGTTTTAATCTGGATATGCAGAAAGGAGTAATGCTGTGGGGGGATGTTTAATTGGCTCCCAGCAGAGTAGCAATGGTGTGTGGGTTTTCTCCTCTAGAAGTGTTACCGTTTTCACATCCTATTAATGTCCTCTGGTAGTTTAAATACAGCATCGCATTACAGTGGAGTTTGTTTCCCTCCCAGACTGAATACAAATGAAGGTCATTTACTTGTGTTTTTAGAAGGTTCAGAAAACTTAGCAAATTTGTAGCTTTGAACAGCATTGTTGACTGTTGTATGTCCGCACAAAAATATTTCCAATAAACCTTTTATTAAAACAACCCAATGGACTGAGGCTTGTTTGTTTTATTCCCCTCCCTGCCTCCTGCAAGTTTTGCAGCAAGAGTTCAATGTTAAATGCATTTGAGATTTAGCCTGCAAAGCTGGTGAGTGGATTTTTTTTTTTTTTTTTTTTTGGGTGACCATTTGGGTGTGTTTTAAGGGCCTGCTTCTGTTAGTGTCAAGGACAAGGCTTGGGTTCCTTTAGGGGATCTTGAATCAGGCCCCAAATTCAAGACTAGCATGGCAAAATAAGAATGGTACTGGTGAGCTTACAGCAGGTACCTGACTGATACTTATGTAGTGTCTCCAGGGGGGAAAACCATCTTTTTGTATAAACCGAATGGACAGATATTCTTCTACAGATGATACATTTGATCTCACCAAGGCTTCACCAAAATAAACCTTGGAAATCTTTTGTCCCAGCTAAGTCACGTAGACACAGCAGGGGAAAATTAAGCCCTAAAAATCTCATTTCCTCCCGCCTTGCAGCTACATTTGCAAGAGGCTTTTTTAACACTGGGCCTGCACGCTCTTGCGTTAGCGGGGGGAGAGCGGTCTGATGACACATCACGATGCGAGGTGATGCAAGATGATGAGATGTTTTTCTCCAAACCATTCTGAGCGCAGGGGCAGGTTCTCTCCTGCTTCTGCTTGATTGGGAGTATCACATCCAGCCTCTGCGGATGGTGCTCGCCTGATGCTGCCGAGCTCGCTGCACTGCCTTGCCCAGAGAAGTACCTCTCAAGCTCACTTGCCTCAAGCAGGACTGACAGCATGAAGCGCCACGCAGAAGCTCTCATGTCCCCAGTAGCTCTGCATCCAAATGCTCCAGGGGGTACATGCTGTGATCCTCTCTGCTACAGTAGGTTCTTTCCATTTAATGAAAAATTTTTTCATAGTGAGCTGTGGAACACCTTGTCCCTCGTGCTGGGCCTGCTGGGAAGCTGGGGGTGGCGCACCGGCAAGCCTCAGCAGCTCGGCCGGGCGAGCCTGGGCGTTACGACCTCGGGGCGCAGCCGAGTCAAGGCAACAGCATCATCCTTCCTGACCAAAACCATCGTGTGTGCACCAAGTCAGGAGTGATACTTGAGTCATGTCTGAAGTTAAATTTGCAGAAAAGACTGGCCTTATTAGATTTTTTGGTGACCATGGGCAAATGCATGTTGTAAGATCCCTATAGAGGGTAAAAGTGTAAGAGCTTTAGCAAAGAGATCTTTTTGTTCAAGTATTATTAGATACTGGAATTGAACAGATTTTATCAGGAACAAAATTAGTATTTATATATAGTTTGGCTAAAACTTTTCCTCCTTAGAGTGCTATAACCTGATGAATGTGGGTTTTTTTGTTACAGATTGCCGACAGAACCACTTTTAAGAGCAGAGAGAGACTTTTTTAAAACAACAAATTACTTCTGGATTTTTTTAAATTAGGAAACAAAAAGGAGGTGTAAGCCAAACTTCCCTTCTTCCCTTTATGAGTCATTGCTTGTGCACATTTCAAAATACTTTTATCCCAGAAGCCAGACCTAGTACCTGCCTTTTCTTTGCAGAGAAATAAAAAGGCAGTGACGACTCGTTGTGTACCCCTGTTGTGCTGCGGTATATGCCTGCTCCTTCCCTGGGCCTCCGCAGCAGCAGTCCAGCCCACAAGCGTGTAGCAGCAGGAACTTCACTGTATGTTAAGACTTCTCACACATCTGGGCAATCAATTAAGCCCAAGTAAAATTGATGATAAACTTGAATAAGCTTTATTCCGTTGGTGTGGGAGAACTTGATGCTTAGCTGATTGCTCCCTGCACTGTCATCTCTTGTACAGTGCACTTAAAGTGAAATGATTCTCAGAATTGTTAAATGTAATAGATTGCTTCTTAAACCCCTTATTAGATATATTATTTGACTAATCACCTCAGAGACTTTCCCTCTAACAGTTTGACAGGCAAGGCTGTGAGAGTGTCTAGTGCTCATGTCCCAGAGCCAAATATTTGCTGGAGCAGCTGTTAAGTCTGTTGCCAGCGGTCTTCAGTGCCTCATACCAGACCAAGGGAGAATCAAAGTCCCTAAACCCGTAGATTAATGCTCTAGTCTGAAATGGGAGCATTAAAAAATAAAAGTGTAACTGAGAAAGGTCTGGTTGAGGAATGTTAAGCAAGAAGATTTCAGAAATATAATCTCTTTCTGGGAGTGCTGCTGCAGCAGTACCCAGCCACCCAGCACCAGCCCTCCCTCCAGCACAGCCCCATGCCTCTTTGAGCTTCCCCCAGCGTTTGGGGTGCAGCAGGCCCTCAGAAACTTGGACGGAGCAGTGTGTTTCCTCCTGCTTCCTCCTCAGCAGAAATAAGGGGCTGTGGAGAAATGAGGCTTGGAAAGGCCACCAAAAGCCACTGCAGTTTCTCAGTCATCCACGCTGTGGAGGGGGCTCTTGGGCAGATGGTGAGTGGGCTGCATCCGAGATGGGGAATGGTGAGCCACGCTCGACCAGGACACATGCCATGAAGAAGCTTGATAGGAGGGTGCTCATGCTGCTTTTTTCATACCATGACTGATCTGATGGACAGTGGGGTGATGGTGGAAGAGGTGGTCCTGGCTCCCCTCCGCAGTTGCCATGCTATCAGGTGCTGCCCTGATTCATGCTGTCAGAGTGGAGGGGAGACTGACCTTGCTGGGCCACATGAAGCAGGCCCTGGAGTGATGAAGAAATACCCTGAAGCTGCAAGTTTTCGAGGCGTTTTGGCATTTAAGTCCTGCAGTGCAGTGCCTGGGAGCCTCAGCTTTCACACTGCTTTGTGCTGGGTGGCCTGGTAGCTGCTGACCTCCAGCCTGATGACACTCAGCACAGTTGTCATGATCAAACGAACAAGAATGGTTCATTGGTCTGGAGTGATGCCATGGAGCTGGTGGTTCTTGCTAGTAACCAGTACAGGCAGGAGGAGCACCTCCTGAAAGGAGGCTGGAAGAAAGGGACGGTTGGGTGGGGTTTGTATAATGCACTGGATCAGTAACAGCAGCCATCCATCATCTCCCTCCTTCCTTTCTTCATATTGCTGGTTGTGGAAGGAGCTGCCTCCAAGCACACTGATACAGGATTTTACCTTGGGAAAAAATGCAGTATAGTCCTAGTGTTGGTTCATTTGGATGTGAAGCCTGGTATCAGAGCTTGAACCATGTACCTGTATCATACATATTAATTAAACCCTCTATGACGGCTATACATATTTACCCGTATATAGCAAAGGTGGCATTGTAGCTTCTAAACTGAGAGCCTGATTCTGACTGCGCAGTAGGTCTATAGCAGTTGCTTTTGGTTTGCACCAATGTAAACTGAGAATCACTTTTCCCCCCATAACAAGACATTTAAACTCTCACTCAGACCGTCTTGCATTTGAAATCAATAGGATTCTTCCTCTCAGAAACAAATACTGAGGGAATTAGCAGCTGCGTAAGCCAATATTTACTGTTTGGGTAATAAATCATAGCAGAGACTGCACAACATGCTGGTAGCCTTGTCTCGGAGGAGCAACACCCTGTAATGGGTCTGGTTTGCCCTGGGGCAAGTGGCTGCAGCGCTGTGGAGCTCAGGGAAGTTTGTGGCCCTGCTGGGCTCTGCTCAGTGCCCAGCAGCATCAAATGCTCTGTCAGCCTGTCCTCGTCAGCTTTCAAAGTACTTTCCAAACCTGATTGAAGGAAGTTGCTCAATATCTTGTAAAGGTGATAAGTAATTTTAGCTTATCGTTGTGTTATTGCTGCACTCTGACTTGATGTTCACTTGCCCTGGCTTAATAGGATTTATAGGGTCTGAAGTGGTGCCTTCCTACTTTTTTGTTTTCAAGGTAACCTAAAAAGACAAACCAGTTTGGGGCATGCTGAGCTGCTTCAGCATTAAACACAAGGAAGGCTTGATGGAAGGCGACTCATCTTTTGAATTAAACAACACTTTTCAGCTTGATATATAATGTTTGCCTTGATTTTGCTGGAACTTTTCTGAAGGACTGATACAGAAAATAAAGGCTTGCTCGCCTGAAAGTGAAGGATTATCATGTTTAGGAGAAAGGATGTTATTTCTACAGTTTCTTGAATATTTGAATTATTCTTCTGTTTTCATAAGCCTACTAAAAGTGGGTGAAAAGAGCCTGCAATGGCAGGCAAGAATCTGTTTTCAAAGTTCAAGGTGAGTTTTCTGATGTACTGTCAACACCACAAACGAGAGAAGGAAACGACGTCTCTCCTTAGGGAGCTGCACGTACCCAGTGGGCTTTGCCCACTGCAGAAACTCTCTTAGTTATTACCTGTGTGGTTTTGTCTCATCAGAAATAACCACCAACAATTGATAAATATTAAGAAACTAGAAAAGAAATCAACCTTCTTCTGGCAAAGCCAGTGGCCAGTATTATGCTGGAGGCACTTCTTAAGTCTGGGTGCAATCCGAGACCTGTGAGTCATGTTACACTCCGGAGAGATTTCTTTCCCTTTTCTAGTGAACATTAGGGAGTAAGCGGATACTTGGCCTCTGACACACCTAGCAACTTTCTGGCCATGCCTAGTGAGGTGTTTGCCTTCTTGCTCTCAGTATTTTGGGAACCAGGAAGTCGTCGCCATTGTTAAATGGGCACATAGTCTCCTCATGACTCATTACTCATTAACCAGCTGCCCCCGATGCCCCCATCCAGCGCAGGTGCCCTGCGAGAGGTCCAGCTTGGCAGCTGCTGCAGCAGGATGCCAGCTCCCTGCGGCGTGCAGGGCTGGCGTGGGGGCAAGCAAGAGATGGAGAAGACAGGAGGTCTGGAGAAAACAGTGTGAAGAAGCCAGCCTGGAGGAGCTGGAGAAGGTGAGAGGTGTGGGGTCATGAGCCATGCCAAAAAAGCCCAGGGCTGGTGTGCTGACATTTTCCAGACATAAAGAACAAATTGAGTCAAGCAAATATGACAGGATGTCTGTGAGCAAATTACAAGACTGCTAAGCATTGGGATGAAAAGGGGTATGTGTATAGCAGGGAGCGATGCCTCCCCTGCGCTGGGGCTGTAGTGCCATGGGGCAGCTGCACCTGGGACCGGGTCCATCCCAGGAGCTGTGGGCACTGGTGCACCCCCAGGGTGCTGAGGCAAGACATCGCCCAGGCCAGTCTCGCCTCTGGGTCTTGCCACAGCATTCAGCTGGTGCACAGCAGCCACCCCATGGCGTTGGTCCATGAGAGGGCTTTCCATGGGTGAAGCCCACACTGATATTTTGTGCCACATGGGCCAGCGTGGTGGGCATCTCCCCACGCATGAGGCATAGGAGGCTGTTACAGCACCAGTGACTGCTGTTATCTGGCCATTCATGATGCACAGAAAGGCTGTTATGGGGATTAAATGCTCCGCTCCAGGACAGGGAACGCTCTGAGCCTCCAGGGAGGGCAAGGTCCCACTGAGCTGGATCCATTCAGTGTGGATGGGGGAGAGGAGGAAGGGTGGCATGGGCTTAACTGACTTGTTCAGTCCGTTTGCAAGTGCTCCTGGGCAGGAAAATGTTGCAAAGCCCGCTGAGGACAGAGCAATAATACAAAGGGACCTACAGAGAGGCAAGAAATATGAGCAGGAAACAATAAAATGAGATTCAGCTTGGAAAAATACAAGGGAATACATGTGGGGAATAATATTTAGTAACAACTTCAGTGGGAGGAAAAGAACAGGAAAGCAGAAAACTGGAGGGGGAAAAAGACCTCTAGCAAGACAGAACGTGAACGGCAAATTAGGTATTTTGAAAGGTAGGTGCTGAGGTTAATGTGCTGAGCTGGGACGCAAACCCTGGGCATTATGGGCCATATTTAAGCAACAGCCTTTAATTGCATCAAGCTCCACCTTCCACTAATAAATGTGGCGATGGCTGGAACAGCTGTATGGGGACACAGAAACGGCCTGCTAATGGGGAGGAAAGGGCTTTGTCCACTGATCATGCCTGGCTAATAGGTAAGACATTTTGAAGTAGTTTCCCATGTGCATAGAGTGGGGGGGGGGGGGGTCATGTTGCTGGTGATGGGGTCGTGCTGTTCCCCTGCGTGAGTCAGTAGGTTGGGCGCCGTTTGGCCTGGGCCACTGTCTTGCCCTGAGCCGGTGGGCGCAGGCACAGCCTTGGGTCAGCGCTGCCTCAGCCCACCAGGATGGCTTACAGCTGCCTTGGGGCACCACCGTGCCCACAGGCCCCCTTGCATTTTGGTGGGAGCTATGGGCAAACCAGTGCCAGCCCAGCATGTATGTGTTTCGCTGGCTTCTCCCCACCAGCATTACTACTTACCATGCACACCATCTCCAGAACAGCACACTACTGGACACGTCAGTGCCCGAAATAGGTAGCCATGTATTCAGAAACAGACATGGAAAAAGCACACCACACACTTTAAATTGCAAGTGAATGAGAACATAAATTTACAGGGTGTAAGCAGCAGGAAAAAAGAGGAATTGTTTAGGGCGGTCTGGGAAGATGGGCCTGAGTAATAGAATAAAACTGAGCAAGCAAAAAAGAGGCATGTGGCCTCGCAGGGTGGGTTTCCTGAGCTGTGAGTCATCCCGCACCAAGCTGCATGACCCATGGTGGACAGCCCCATGGGGAGCACTCAGCCAGGGCTGCAGGGTGGGTGAAATGACTGCAGCAGTGTTTCCAGTCCTTCTTACAGCCATATAAGGCTAAAAGTGTATTTACGGGCCATGCAGCAGGTTGAGAAGTGTGGCTGCAATTTTTTTGCATTATAAAGAAGAGGGGAAGACAAGTTCTATGGAGCAGATGTACATTTCATTGGCAGGACCTGAAAGGCACCGTTCCCATCCTGGTCCCTGGTCAGATCCCGCCCAGGGCAGACCCTGCAGTGCTGCACTGGGGGTTTCCAGTTATCGTATCACACATGGGACTATTCCGTCTGAGTTGCAGCTGACGAGAACCTAGTCTCAACTAGCATTGTAGCCTATTCAAAGTAAATAAATGCATCTTTGCTGTCTATCACTTGTGCTTGCTCAGTGTTTATCAGCAAGTTTCCGTGCTCTCTTTTCCCCGTGCCATCCATAGTCACCATGTGCAGCAAGAAAAAACCGTACTGCTCTTTACCAAGGGGGAAAAAAAACTGCAAAGGGCGGGGGGTGGGGGGAAGAACCAAACCAAACCAAACCGAAAAAACCCATATAAAAATACAAGGAAAAGCTTTTGACACAAACTGTTGACCTCTCCTGCTGCGAAGTGCTTGTCACCTCAGTACATCTGCTCTAAGCCACGGCTGACCCCCCCTTCCTCCCCTGCCAGCTTTCTGCTTCCAGCCCTGCTGCTTCGCCTCCCCTGGATGCCAGGAAGCTGTGGCATCTTGGGACCCACTGTGTACAGACTGACAAAGCGTTCAGCCATGTAAGTTGTTTTTACTGTTATTCTTTAAAAACACAGCCAAAAATCCTAAGGTTGCTTTTTGCCAGGGTCTGGCGAACCAGGCTGGTCAGATGGGCTCTTGTAGACAGAAAAAAGTAAAGCATGAACTGAAGGAAAAAAAACCTGTCACAAAGCAAACAAAACCAAAGTCACACCATAAAGTATTTATTAAGAAACAAAGGGGGCTTTTTTCTTCATTTGTAAGAAACACTTTAAAGCAAGTGCTCTTCCAGAGATTTAAAAGCTGTATCAAATGGTAACATTGATTTTACATTATTGTACATGACATTAAAAAATAAAACAAAACCCAAAACAAAAAAAGACACCCCACCACATCTCACAAACTTCCTTTTATTACAACTCAGGTCCCTCTGCCTTCGGTTGTAAATTAATTTCTACAGACTTAGATTTAACTTATTCTTCTTTTTTTTTTAAAAAAAAAAAGTAAACAATATACAAAGAGATTCACCTGAATTTCATAGGTCAGAGGAGGTGTCCTTACCAGGGCACATGCAAGGCAGGCAGCGTGCGCTGGCGGGGCGGGCGAGAGCTGACTTGGTTCACAGTTGGGAAAGATCACGAGCGCGTGGATGGGCTGCTTGTCTGGCCATGCAGTAAGAGGCTGGGTCTCACCTGGGCCAAGTGCCTCCAGCTGCTGAAGGCATCCAAGCCCCTAAGCCTGCTGCAAACCCAGCTTTGCAAGGTCAGTGTGCCCAAGCTGCAACATGGGCACGTAGAAATGTAAATCCCCACGAGACCCCCCAGAGCATGTTGGGTCCTTCAAAAGCCTGGCAACACCCAGCTCCGGTGCACCTCCTGCCTGTAAAGAAGCACCAAGCTGTGCAGGCAGAGCAAAGCAGTCGCCCAACGCCTCCAGCAGCTGGTTGCTGCCTTGCCAAAGCCACCCAGCCTGGCTGGAGGGGAAGCCGGGTCTCGTTAGTCAATGTTTCTGTCCAGGTCCTACGCACTGAATGGGAGATTGCAGCCAGGAACAGCAGATCCAGGGTAAATTACTTATTCATTTTCCTATGTCAGTGGTCAAACCATTCCTGCCTGCTGCAGACTGCCTGTGTGTGGCGTTTACAAGTAAACCATTGGATTTGGCAATGCATCTGCACGTACGCGTAATTTAAAAACAGACATACAAAAAATAGTAGTATCACAGTTATTGCTACATACTGATACAGTATCAGGCAATAAGAAACCTTTTATCAGCTCTGGTCTAGTTACAGTAATTGCCCGGTTTTGGTAAATGCCCTCAGTCCTCTGTTGCGGTGTTTTGGCTGAAGAACAAATGGATGGAAAGGCAGAGACTATGGGGGTTTTTTTTAAGAGCCAAAACAAGCCTTAACTAGTCTGTTGCACCTGGGTGCTGTATTGCAGTTAGCATGGTCTAATTATTCCCAGTACTCTGTTGCCCCTTCAACATGGAAAGGTAATTTTTTTTCCCCCACAGGAAGCAAAGCAAGATGGGGCCAGCAGCTCCAGTGCAAAGTGCCATCGCCCCCCCCGCCCTACCTTGCGCCACCTCCCCAACCCCCATGGCATCACAGAGAGCCACAAGCACCTTCATCCTTTGGTTGGGCCTTTTTCCTTATTTTTAACTATAGCTGTGCCTTCCTCATCCCCACAGGTAAAGAAGAAAAGGGGATGGGTTTCAAACCCCCACCAGCCCCTCTGTATCCAGGTTGTGGTGGCTTTGTGTGACACCCCCTTCCCACCCAGACCAGGGCTGGGGACTCAGAGTGGGCTGGCGGGGGGGCACAAGGCCCATTTTCCTACAGTGAGACAGGATCTCAAGCAGGGTTTGGGGCTGACGACTTCGTGCACGTTCACACGGGTTTACTGTTTCATGGGAAATGAGGTTACACCAGGCGTGTTCGGAGTCACAGTACGCCCTTGCTCAGCAAAGGCGGTTTCAGCTCAGATGCTGCTAGCTGCACCAAAAGCTTTGCTGAGTGTCAGGGAGAGCAAGCGCCTCGTACCCTGTTTTCAGTAAAAAGTTCACAAAGGTAAGGTCTGTGCAAACCACTACTGGGTCCTGATCTTGAAGCAAAACCACATCAAGAAGGGTTTCAAGTGCACTGGAGGGAAGAGCCGAATAATTCACACTCTTCTCATTCCTACATAAATACCAGGGACAAGGAAAATTGGTCATTGCAAGACTAAGCCTTTCATGGCATTTCACCCCAAACCAGGGGTGCATAAGAAACCACGGGGGCTGGTACCAGCACCCGGCACGCAGGGATTGCACCGTTCGGCTCGGGGTTGTGATTGTCTGTAAAGCAACGGGAAATGTCATTGAGGAGCTGGGAGAGGAGAAAAGAGGTTTCTTAAGTACTGCGGTCTTGTACAGTGTAACAAAACTCTTTCTACAAATTAATTAGGCAAATACTTCTGACCATGTCATACCTGAAGGGCACTTAATGGCTCCGGCATTTATCTCACAAGTACAGTGATCTGAAATACATATGCATTTTCAGCGTAATCCTTCACCGCTGTAAATCAAGCACTGGAATGAGAGCATATCTGGCAACGTTAATTCAGAGATATCATCCTACAGTTTCTGGCAACGGAACCCGATGAAAATAAATGGTTTATAAACACTGTCTGACATGCATGAGCCTTTCAAAATTATTTACAAGTGATGTTCTGGGAGCTTCATTCCAAGGAAGTATTTCTCCTCCATTCAGTTTAGATATTAAAATCTGTCAGGTGGGGAGGGGGAGGCAGGCGTCAGCGCTACACAGTCACAGCTGGGTACATCTTCTGTTCGCTGTTGGTGTGCGGGTAGGGAGACTGGATCTGCCTGTAGCCGCTCTGCAAACCGTCGAGGAAGGGGGGCACCGGGGTCAGGGGCATCGAGTCGTGCTGCACAGCGTAGCCCACGTACTGGGGGTGCAGGTACTGCCCCTGGTGCGGCACGATCTGGGTGGCCTGCTGGCAGTTCAGCACCGAGAAGTTCGTCGGCATGTTGACGTAGACGTTATTCATGGTCCCTTCTGGCAAACAGCAGTTGGTCTGGGACCTGGTCGGGGGGGCTCTGGCCCCTGAGTTGGCGCTGGAGCTGGAGCTGGCAGCGGTGCTTGACTGGCGGGAGGAGGAGCCCCGGGAGGTGCTGGCACTTGGGATCATGGGGATAGTCTCCATCAGGCGGGTGCCCCCAGGGGCTCGGCTCTGCTGGGGCTCCTGCTTGGGCCGCAGGCACCTGCAGCAGCAAGCTGCCACCAGCGACCCCAAGATGATGAAGGCGACAAATACAGATCCAACGATGAGGAACGGCACGTAGATGGGCACTGCAACAGCAAGGAAAAAACATCATCACTGGGGAATAAGGACAAACCTCAGCAGCTCCAGCAGAAGGTCTCATCCCCATCAGCCGAGCCCACCTCCCAACAGTGCAGGTCAATGCAGGGGGAGCACTAGAAGTTGTGTGTACGGGAGAGCATTTTGTACAGAGAGGATGAAAGGCGCTGCTAAAACCACTGGCTGCGGTTTCCAAAAGCATCTTCAAAGTTATTAGCAGGGAGGAAAGCTCACAGCTCGCACCTCTCAGGAGGGCATTCGCTCCCGTTGATGGTGGTCTAGTCCACATCAATCACCACTCTACATCTCACCAGATCCTGTCTCAAATACACCTCACAAGAAAAATCAGGCAAGAGAATGATGGGTTTGAACAGTGCCATAGGGAGCTACTTTGGGGGCAGGATCCCTGCTCAGGGCTTGGGAGCACAGGGTGGTCAAACCCTGGTGCCGCTCTGCACCCTCCCCATCACCAGACCTCTCTGGCCACTGCCACCCTTTGGGCAGAGGGACGGCCAGGCAGCACCCAGGCAGCAGTCACCGGGGCTCTGCCACACTGCAGCCTCAGGGATGAGTGTCCAGCTGCTCCGCGCCTCAGCCCTGGGTTTGGGGAGAAACACCATGGGGTGGGTGGCGGGGGCGACAGCACCAGGCTCCAAAACTTTGCTACCAGCATCCCTCCTTGCAAGGCTTAAAGGGATATCAGGACTGGTGGAGTGAGAGTGGGCGAGGAGTGGGAGCAGAAAGTACAGGCCATAATGCTTCAGCAGTGGAGCTGGGAGCCTGACAAGGCAGACAGCAAGCACCATCCTTCAAAAGACCTGGGATCCGGTCCCTCTGCACTGCCAGGGAAAAGATGTTTCCTCTGCCTCAGTAAGAAATCTGCACGGATATATCCAGGAATAACAAGGGGAAGGTGCCTCCATTCAGCTCCTGTGAATGCTCCTGGCAACACGCCTGGGCTTCATCCTTTCCACCAAAACCCGGCAGCCCTGAGCAGGGCTGCAGACCCCTGCCTGACCGGCATTAATGCAGATGTGCCCTGGGCACAGGGGCAGCGGCTGCCCCTCCGGCACGTTAACCAGTGCCGACACAGGGCGACGGCTTCCAGACCTGCTGAGCAGCAAGTATTAATTGTTAAGAAAAATGCCTTGTTCTCCAAACTGCAGAGGGAGTCATCTGTCCGCTCAAGTCAGAATATCCTCCTTGCACAGCTGATTACATGGAGCAAGTTGTTATTAACCAAAAGGTCACACTTCTCCCATTTCTTCTGTAATTTTAACACTTTTTAGGCAAAAAGCTTGCAAAAAAAAGTCTCTACTTCTGCGCTTGGCAATACAGTAGCTCTTGAGCAGGTGCATGCACTTGCTACAGACTCTTAACACACAAGTTTTCCGAGAATAAGTCTGTCCTAATTATAACACCACTTCAGGCTACTTCTAGCGCGTTCAGCATGTGGGGATGGCAACAAGGGTGCTGGGAAGGCACCGAGGCTTTTTTTACAACAGCAGTGGAAAGACTGGAGTTTATCCTTGAAATTCAATCTTGTAAGAAACAGTCCTAAGTGGGGTATCTGAGCTGGAAGGATGTATACAATTAAAGCGGGGACTGGCCAGAAATAATTTTGAAATGTCACGTTACTTTGGTGTCGTGTGTCCCGTCCCGTCCTCCCCCCCTCTGCCTGATCTGGGTTGTTTCATGTTTTTTCTTCCCGTTTTAACCGGGGGCGCAACCAGGGCTGAGGAGCCAATGCGGAGCGGTGGCAGAGCCGCACACGACAAACAGCTCGTCCGAGGCTGCCGGAGAGCGGTGTCGCCTCCTTTTAAAGAAGACCGGGCTGGATTTTCAAATGCTCGGGAGGGAAAAAGGAGTCCCCAGGCGCGGGCGCTCCCCCCCCGTCCACGAGCTGCGGAAGGGCCGGGCTGGCCCCGCCGCCGTTCATGCCTCCCCACGACTCCTCGGGGAGGGGGGGGGGGGGGCGGTCTGGCGACGAGGGGAGTGAGCGGGCGAGGCTGCCGCAAACCCGCGGCGGCTCCCGCCGAGCCGGGGGGACCCCGGTGCCGTGGCCGTGCCGGGGCCGCCTCACCTGCCGCGCCGTCGGGGCCGTCCTTGCCGGGGCGGCCGGCCTCGCCGCCGCCCTGCCGCCGGTCGTTGTCGCAGGCGCCCTGGTCGAGGCGCGCCTCGGCGCTGGAGCAGCAGTACCGGAGGGCGCAGCTGCCGCAGCAGATGGTGGCGTCGCCGCCGTCGAAGCGCTCGGGGCACTGGAAGCCGTCCCGCCAGCCGCCCTGCCCGTCCAGCCAGCCGTGGCAGTACTCGCCGCTGGCGGCGGCCCCCGCCGGTAGCAGCCAGCCCAGCGCCGCCGCCGCCGCCAGCAGCAGCAGCCGCCAGCGCCGCCCGCCCCGCATGGCGCCGGCGGGGGGGGGGGGGGGGGGGGGGGAGCGGCGGGGGGAGGGCGGTCAGAGCCCCCCCGCGCCGGGGCAGCGCCGCCCGGACCCGCGGGGCATGCAGCCGCCGCGCTGCGGGGAGTCTCGCCGCGGGTCCCGCCGCCGCCGCCGCCGCATGCCCGGGGCTGGCCCGCGGGGTGCGGAGCCGCCGCCGCCGCCGCCGCCGCTACTCCGCGCTCCTTCCCCGCCGCCGCCCCGCGCCCCGCGCCGCGCCCATGGGCGAGGGCCGGCGGCCGTGGCGGTGACCGCTCGGGGGGCGCTCGCTGAGGAGCCGCCGCGGTGCGCCCCGTCGGCCGCGCCCGCCCGCCCGGCAGCGCCGCTGGGAGGGGTGGGGCGGGGGGCGCCGCGCCCCGTCCTTATAGGCAGGGGCGGGCGCCCATCGCGCATGCGCCGGCCCCGCCCCCCCGACGGGGCGGCCCCGCGCCCCCCGGCCCGCCGCGCTTTGGAGGGGGTAAGAAGGGAGGGGAACCCACCTGAGCCTCCCCGCCCCGCTCCCACCCCCCAGGAAAGCCGCCACCGACGCCCCGAGGAGCGGCAGCCAGCCCGCCCCCCCACCCCCCCACCCCGGTGCGGGGTCGCTCGGTACCGCGCTGGACCCACGCGGTGGGTTTGAGGGGAAGGCGCCAGGATGCGCTTCCAAACGCGCCCAAGCTGCTGAACCGTCAACGAAGTTTGACTTTTATGGAGAGGCTGAAAAACGACTCGTGTGTTACCGACCGGAGCTTTTGCTTATGGGACATCAGATGACCTAAAAACAATTATTCTTGTAATAAAAAGGCAGAAAACGGGATATCTCTGCTAACTGTCACTGCTTTTAAACCCTGCTGCTAAGTCATTTCACTGCAGGGAAGGTGACCGCAAAATTCTGTTTATTTGTCTCATTCTTTCAAGTTATTCTTCTTCAGTTAAATTATTGTCTTGCACTAATGACATACCGGTCCTTCCCCCTCCATTTTCATCTCTCTCTTTTGTTTGCCTCCTTTCAGCCGCTCCTAGACAGCTGCAGGCTTTCACAGAGGTATTAGCCTGGACCAACAGATTCTGGTCAAATTACAGCCCAGGTAATTGCACTTTGCCCCCCTCGGCCTCGCTGCTGCTCCCAGGGAGTTGTTTCCCAGCCGTGCCCCTTTCCCCGCTCAGCCTGCAGCCGGAGCCACGCCACCACACGGGCAGGGTGCAGAGGTGGTTCCCACACCTCTCGTGCCTTACCCCCACTGAGGATTAGTAACCCAGAGCAGCCGACCTCTGGAAAAGCTTGTAGTTACCAAGATGGAAAGTGGGATTGCAGCGGGACAGGTTCTGCGCTGCCGTATCCACCCAGCTGGACAAACGAGAAGAAACTTGCGGCGATTTGAATGATGGAGCTTGAGATGCTCCATCTCAAACCCTGATCAGCAGTCAGCCCGAGCCGCCAGCTCCAGCACGTTCGGCTGGGGGCGAGGAGCACACCAGGCACAGTCGTGGCCCATGATGGATTTAACACAATCAGCCCGCGTTGCCCGGAGCACCCGTTGCCCAAGACAGCCCCGCGCTGTGGGTCAGGCCGAGGCACGGCAGGGAAGGGGAGCCTCTGGGGAAGGAGTTGAAGCCACGAGCTCCCATCAGGGACCTGTTGGGGTGTCCAGCAGCTCCCAGTGGCAGCGTGGCAGCTGTTAAATGCCTTCATTCAGCGGGCTTCCTACGAGAATATTTTCTTTAAATGTGGGCTGGACTGCATTATCGTAATAAGAAAAGCAGCTTCTTGATTCTTTTATACGTGGCAAGCAAAATACTTTCCCAGCCCCGTCCTTCGAGTCGATGGTTCCACTGATATTCAGTAAGGTGGATCTCTTTCAATGGCAATAACAGCCTACTAGAAGATAGTCTACTTTTTATTTATCTAGCACATACGTATTCCCAGGTAGGAGCCTTGATCGCAACAAAATATCAGCACCCGATCCCTTGCAGAGATTGTCTGTAACAGGTGCTTCATATATTCAAGCTCAGAATTGGTCTCGACTTGTCTGGGTAAAACCAGAGATAACAGCGCACCTCACTATGCTTTCATAAAACTTAAAATATTTGGCACTTTCCAAAGTGCTTTAGAATGTAGTTAGCAATAGACTAATTAGCAAAGATTTTTCTTCTACCTGTCTTTACAAGCTGATCAGGTAAGATTTGTATTATTTACAATTTAAAGCACAGGAAAAAAAAAACCAAACCCAAAGTAGCTACTCTGCAACTTCTGCACTTACTTTCCCATGTCTAGCAATTTCATAACATTAATTCAATCCTTTCCAACATAAACCAAACCCATCGCTAAGGCCACCACATTCCCTTTCCCATCAAACTGAGCATCTTGCAGCTTTTAACATATACATTAGAGTGGGCAAAGATTTTTAAAGCCTAGAGATATTCAATAATGATCACACAGTCTAGAAACCTCTATTATCTGCTTCAACTTCATTTTTTTAAAAAGTATCCGAACTTCTACCACTACCTGTTGTAGTTTTCTGAGCCCTTTGCCGCAGTAGAAATGTTCTTCGCCCTTCTCAAGCCAAAAGCGTGATCACGGGAAAGCGAATGCCACGATTTGTTTCACATTCAGCTGAAGAACTCACATGCTGTTGTTCTGTGTTTCCTGTGAAATCTCACTCAGAGCAGGGAAAATGCAATTTGTTAAAATTACTTTTTTTAGTTGTCTGAAACAGACAAAGTGCGTTTTCCACATTATTTTTAACACTCTGAACTGCAAACTGCCTGTGCGGCAGCGTAGCGGATAAGTACGTCTACATCATGCTATAGCTTTTATAGGACCCCGCACCCAGCCGTTGCGCTGGCCGTGCGAGAGCGATACCCGCACACCTGCGTGCCCGGGCGCGGCGCCGTGACGCAGCTCCCTGCGCCGGTGCCGGGCCGGGGTGCTGATCATGCGGGCAAAGCTGCTGCTGGATAATCACCACCGTATGCTTAAGTGACTGCCTAAGACCGCTATCTTCTTACCTTGTAAATTCATTCAGCGACTGCATTGACAGATAGTGTCCTTACTATAACACAGGCATTTCGCTGGTTTGCTACTACAGTCCCTCTACAGATGGCAGTTTTTAAAAAGTATTTATGTGCCTTCAGAACCTTTCTTTTCCTTAGGTTTGCAGGCCTCATTTGCGTATACAACTGCTTCCATGTTAAATGAACAAAAGGGAAAAAAAAAAAAAGACATCAGGAATAGGAAAGGCACGAAAAGAGGGATAATACAAAAGCAAAGTCTTTTGCCCTTAGCGGCTCCCAGTTCATCTGGGGAAAACCAAGGACACGCACCTTGAGCCTGAGCTGCTGAACCGGTCACAGTGAGGCACTGCAAACTTTTGTTGGGACTGGCTGTGCACTGGGCAGGAAGGAAAGAAGAGAAAGGACACATTAGAGGAAGCCGTAAGAATAAGAAGGAAGAAACAATAGTCCCTTTCCCTCCCCCTTGGGTGTCCCTCTTACAAATTCTTCAAGATAAAGCAGGGCCAGAGACCTGCCACCTTATTCTGTATCTCTACCTGTTTTGGTTGGAACCTCTTTGGAGCTCAGAAAAGGAAAACCCTGCGACACGACTCTCCGAGCTGCCGTGAGCTTCTGTGGGCGCGTAAGTGGCTCTTGCTGTTAGGGATGTTTTGCTTTCCCTGTTGTATTTCCAACCCATGCTCTGCAGCTTGCCACATTCCCTCGATGGTAAGAGAGACACAAAACTGGCAGCAACTCCTATCCTGTTTTCCTTTCAACCTATTGGAGATAGATAAACTTTAGACGGTGGATGGATGATTTCTTCTCGTCCCCTTTGGGATATTAGGTTTCATTCTTGGGTACAAGTGAGATTACCTGTTTTTCACTGCCCAGCCCTAGATGGCAACCAGGCATTTATGTACCTTTCTCATTATATTTAGCTATATATGATGCATCTATTGTTACATCATTACTGTCAAACAATTTTGCAATCTCATCAGAAACCTTGAAAATCTGGATTCAAGAACTGATTTGGCTTTGCAGTTGTGTCCACAACACTGCAAGTCAGGACTGCAAATTAAAACTCGCAACATGAAGCCTTCTCCCTCGCTTCTCCCGGAGAAAAGCTAGAATTCATCATCACAGCACTATCGCTTAGATCACTTGGCATGTAAAAGCCAGGCCATGCTTACTGCAAGAGCTGGGTTTTATTGCAGTTTGCACACTTACATATTGCAGCTTCACACTTCATCAGTAGAGATTCCTCTTCCTGGTAATATAAAATAATGGAACCAATTCCCATCTGAAAGCCAAGCTGAGTGTGTAGGGGGTTAGTTGTTTTAAAACCTGTTTGTTTTGTTGTTTGGGGCTTTTTTACGCTTATAAACAAGTCACCTTGGAGTCAGAGATCCCTGCATCTTGTCCATTTATCCGGGCAAAGCCGCTTCTCCGGTAAAACCGTACATCCCACTGATACAGCAATGCCTTGCTGCCCCCGTGTGAGCTTAGTGGGAAGAGTAGCGTTATTAAAACACCATCGCTATGGGTTTTGTGCAGAGAACTGTTGTAATCAAGAATGCAGTCCTTACTGACAGGTTATACTAATGTAATTTCCCAGATGACGATAGTTACCAGAATATATGAGCTAAACTTCATAGGGTTTCCTTCTCTTCCTGCCCTGGTTATTAGCTACCTTCTACATTAGTGTCGCTGTATCTGGGGTAAGCATTATTTAAACACCATCAGTATATTTAAAGGCCCAAACTGCTGCTCCGATTGTGGTATTACTTGCATAAGCCAGACTGGTTTTTATCTCTGCTTAGGGAACATATTTAATATCTACTTTTTAAAATACATGTGTATTCATAGCAGAAAGGCTTTCTTTTATTGGCTCTCATTTCCTGGAAAATACTTAGAACAAGATGACTGAAGGAAAAAAAAAATCTCACAGAAAGAGTCAAAGGACTGTAAAAATAACCTCAGATGAAATGATACGAAGTTCGCACTCCCCTCAAGGGCTGGGCTGTGAATCTGCAGTGTCTGCACTGGCCCCAAGCACATCAATACGCAAAGCTCGGCTTCCACTATCAGCGCTCGCTGCCTTGGCGCACGCAGCAGCGACAGCAGACACCAGCGCTGGCACCACGCTATCACAGCCAATGCAGACACCTCCAGTATCGCACGGCTGCCTCCAAAATCCACCGCTGTCTCGATAACGGGGTTAAGGGATGCAGGCCGCGGGGAGCGAGGTGACGGGGTAGGAGTATCTGTAAGTGCTCGGGGACATCTCCCCCCGAATTCACGAGGGCGACATTGCAAGAAGTGCTGTTTCTCAGAAAACATCCCCCAGTTTCAACACTGAGCACCGTTGGGCCGGGGCTTTAGGGAGTTTGTTAGCATTGCCCGACTACTCAGCTGTGATCAATACAACTGTCACGCTCTTCTCCCAGGTGTCTTAGTGCACTGATTTTTCGGAGCTCCCACTTACTGCAGACACAACAGATTGCCATTACAGTCTAAAAGACACAAAGCTGATGTGCACATCTTCAGACTGAAAGGGGTGCCGTCTCCTAATCGAATTATTATTACTGCTGTAACCAACCACTCGAGCCACTAGCAAAAAGGAAAGAATTTTAACCTTTTTCCCCTCCTCAGACAAGAAGAGAGGAAGAAATACTTATTATGGGCTAAATCCATCTTTCCACAGCTTGTACTCCCAGGGAGACTGGCCAATTTGACAAGGCATCATTATTACAAAGTTATTTCAATTGAAAAAAGAAAAATTCCCAAGGTACAGGAATTTTCCACATTCACTCTCCAGTTTATGCTGCACAGAGCATAAACCACGAGCATTTTGTCGAATGCAGGAAGGAAAAGAGAATTTTGCTGTTGCTCACCTCTTAATGCCAGAGTGCAGGACAAGGATTTAGACACAATATGGTGAAAGCAGCATCACTGTGCAGCCATAGCCCAGATTCATGAGCTCCAGAAAAGAAAAAGGTGCTTCTCATCTTAGTATGGTTCAACAGGACTTAAACGACAACTTAATTTGCAGTTTTTGATTTTACACAGGGATTATTAGTACAATTGCAAGAAGCAGCAACTTGGTGCAGGAAATTAGTAATATTTCTGCAAATATTTTCTAGATCAGGACATTTTTTATACTACTTACAAAAGAAGTAAAAAAGACTATCTGCTTGCATCGTTGCTGTTTTATTTGACATCAGTGGAACAGATCAAATACGACTTACCTTCAGGATGATAGAACCTAGCAATGTGGCTTTGGATTTCAATCCCCCCGCTCCATTCTCAGGACTAACTTTAAATGATACATCCACCACTCTGCAACGGTCTCTGTTTTTTAACGTTACTATTTCTGTCGCTGCTGAAATGCTGCCACCATCCGCCTGAGCCCATGATCTTATCCAAGTATCCCTTTTGCCCCAGTACTTCCCAGCAGCTCTGAAGCCTGGCAAACCCCACTACCACCACAGCGTGGGCATCACCATGACAGAGCAACAAATAGCAGCTGTGCTGGCTGCTGCAGCACTAGAAATAAAGCACGGGGAGAGACGATGAGGAAGGTGACACTTCAAGTGTAAAGTGACAAATTACTCAGAAAAGCATTTCTAGCTAAATATTTTTACTAATTAAGTATAAATTTAAGCATTTGCATTAGACCTACATCTTCAGTATGGCGATTCTTGCCCTGAGCAGGGCAATCTGGATGAGCTGCCACAGCCGCCCCGCAGTTCCAGCCACTTCTGCACATCTCTGATACAAGCAGGAGGTTGCTATTGGCACTGACAGAACGAATGCCTTCACCATGCCTGAAGCCAACATAAACAACACTAAAAGCCTTCCCTCTTTACTCTCAGAGCAAAGCTCAGCATCAGCTTCACTTTGCTACCATGGGATCAGGTAGGAGCTTTGCCCTTGTCGTCTCTACTGCATAAACTTAGCTAACGGCCAAAGCAAGTCTCGCCCCCGCCCCAGGGATAAGGCTTGCTTCTGGTTTGGCTGCCAGAGGTATGCGAACACCTGCCTGCTCGTTGAAAGCTATTCTTGTAGATTAAGCATTACGCTGCTACCGTGGGGGCACGCAAAGGCGATGTTAGCTGCAGTGAGTGCCTTCAGACAGCCACCAGTTCCCTTAGCAGCCAAAATAAAAGGTAAAAGGAAAAGAGACCGATCCTATCTGAAACTGATATAATGTGCATCACTAAGACTCATTTCTGTGGCATTAAGGCTAGCACGTCCCTTTTGCTGTCACTTCTGTTGGTTCATTTTGTCTGACCTGATGCTAAATCAGAACCACCGTAGCTGCCTTCGGCATTGCTGCTAAGGATACAGGAGGCGACACGCTGGAGAGCTGTGCCGAGCACAGCTGCACGGAACAATGAAGGCAACATGCTGGTAAGACACAGGTATGCTCACCGTCACTCCTCCGCCCATCTCCAGCAGAGGCGGAGAGATGTCCCCACGCTACTAAGGACTAAGGCAGTGCTGGCCTAACCGCTCGTCGCCATCGCACCCATGTAGCATTTGGGCTCACTCCAAGCCTTTCTTTGAAAGGTGGACTTTGTTTCAGTAAGGACTCCTTTATCATATGTACCTTACCTTATCCCTGGATAAAACAGCAGCAAAAGTGTTTATGCTCAAAGGTTCGGTTCCTTTACATGTATGTTGATAAAGACATAAAGGTAGTCCAGGCAGCCAAGAAGTGTTAACGCTGTTAACGGGAGTAGAATTTTTGGGGCGTTTTTCAGTTTAGAGCAGCTTCTATGTAAGTACTTAACCATGGAGTTAACAGAGTAGCTTTAGCTACCCAACTGCACAGTTTCTGCATTTGTTTCCCCCCAAGGCTTCACCCAACTGAAAGTCTACTCAAGCTGCCTGTCAATCTTTTTTCCCTGTGAGAATTTACCCCCTTCTTCTCTTATTAAGAGTACATGGTATTTTTCAAAATTTCAAGTTCCATATAAAAAATAGTTAGGTTTTGAATACTTGATTTTGAATATTCGTCAAATCTGTTTTTCTTTCCTTTTTTACTACAATGTAGTGTGTGAGCAAAACCTCATCATCCAAGCTTGCTTTTGTGACTGGGATCATCACCTCTGAAGCATATCCTGTTACCGCAACATGCCACAATAAATACACAGAGCCAGCAAGGGACTTCGTGCCCAGGAGATATACACCAGCATCTAATCAGAAATGGATTTTGGAGGCAATTACATGATGCTCTAGAAAGCTGCTGTCCTGCTGCTGCCCAAGCACACGCCATAGATTGACACCTGCGTTGAAGAGAAAAGAAAGAGTGAAATCCATCAGTCTGTGAAACATTAGTTGAACAAACAAGTGAAGTTCTTTCGCCTGTTCAGCTATTGACCTGCTTAGGACAGGAGTATGTGTTCCAAGTTTTCCATGCAAGCATTCAACAGCATTGACCTGATATCCTGGTGGGGACACGTCTACACTCAAACAAGAGAAAAATCAACCCAGAAGCTTTTCCAGTTTGTAGAAGCCTCTAAACTTAAGCATAATCTGTTTGTAACAAGAAATGCCTTATGCCTTAAAGGTGAGAAAACGTTCTTTGGAAAAGTTATCAAAGCTAAAAGTAACATGCAGCCTACTCACCTCCTCACTACCTTAAAAAAAAGTGTAAGAAAACATGAAGAACCTGGAAACAAAACCCAAAGGTGACATACTGCACGACAGCCACGCCTGCAAGGGCATTGAGGCGGCAGTTTGTAACTGGGAGCCTCCTGCCACCTGGTGAAAGCAGCACTCTCCAACAGAGCTATGGGAATCCTGATAGGACTCCCTTATTTTTGTTTTTTAAATTCCTTTGGTTATGGAGTTAGTTTGTAAATTTTTTCCCCTACAAATAAAAAAATGTCACCTTATAGAAAATTAAACTGCTACGATTTTCTATTTCTACCTACTAAATGCAACATCCGACCCATAAAAAAAAAATTGTATTACAAACTCAGTTGATTTGGGACTACAAAAGTGTCAGTATGTAAATATTCAACATTGAGTTCAGAAGAAATGATCCCAAACTGAATTAAAGCCAACTGTCCCGTCCACAGTAGGAGGCCTTGTGCTCTACATCCCCTCATCTCTCCCCACACTTCTCTGCCCTCCGTTCTCCTTTCAAGCAACCTACCTCTCTGGTTGGGTGGAGGTTGCATGTTATAGCTGGATTGGAGCTCCACGGACACTGTCGCAGCAGGTAGCCCCTACCTTCCAGGGCTGCCGCAGGCATCAGCTCGGTGTCACTCCCCTCCCCAAGCCCAACTGCTGATTTTCATGAGAAGTTGGACAAACTTACTCCTGTGATACTTTAACTGTCCATCAGTGTCTGGAGATACTAGCCACAGCGTTGAAAGGTACTTAATGAGAGGGAAGAAGGAAACAGCCTGACAGCACAATCCCGGCCATTAATCCAAAACCTGCATAATTTATTGCTGGAAATTTTTGCACATAGCCAGTTCTTTGTTATTATCAACCTGCAAAAGAGTTTTAGGGAAATGAACTTTTCTAGAGCATAAGGCATTTAGGCTCTACAGTATGGATGGATATTTCTATACAGTTACTCTGGATTTCTCAGCAAGAACCTACAAAGAGCTTCTTTCATATCTTCTGCTGAGACATTCCAGGTATTAGAACCAGTAGCACATAAGAACTGACACAACACTGCTATGAACATGAGTAGTGGACTAGAAAACCCCCCAAAAATTACCACTGATGTCAATTTTCATTTAAAAAAATAATGCTATAAAAGCAATCAAGGCTCGAAATGCAGTTACGAATACGTAAATGGAAGGGGTATAGCTGGATTTGATTTTCCATGATGAGGAAGATGCATATGCTCTATCCAACTCTGCCTTATTTCAACCTCCTCCCCCCCAGTCTGCAAGAAAGCAGTAAGCAAGCATGGCAGTATCTAGCTAGCCAACTTGTCAGGAACAGAGACACACAAACGAGAGTGTAAAGAAAGTTTTGAGACGCTGGACCAAGGAAGAGGTTCATGAAGCAACCTGAGGCGTAACGCTATCCTAACGCCTGCTATGGCCATTGTAGGGAGAACGGTGAAAAAAACAAACCCAAACAAGTTACTTCTAGTAAAAGAAAGAGGTCACGTAAGTAAGTTTACACCACAGCTGTACAACAAGGTACAAACTAATAGAGAAGCACATCCTACATGTGTGACTTCAACCTTCCTCTGGTACAGATTTTTCTTTCTTTACAGAACAAGTAATCCAGACTTGATTTCCTTTCATGGTGTTTAAGTACTGGTCAGCTTCTTAATCTGCCGTGTAGAAAACCAAGCCACACCTTCAATGTATTTGTATATTGCACTCTAATTATATTACCCGTCTTTAAATTGGAAAAAAAAAAAAACACCCAAACCATTTGAAACAGTGGATACAATGCTGATCCCTGACAATCATGGCTAAATTCAACCACCCAACTAATATTCTGGGAATAAAATTACTTCAAATCCCATTTTGACTTCAGTTTGTACTCCAGCATGTGATTATTCCATTACATAATCACTTTTTCACATGGGCTAAATTAAGGACATAACTGCTGCCTTAATGTGAAAAGAAGCAGAACAACAGGTACCCAGGAGGCTCAGACTGCTTTCGAATTTACAAAGCCATCCCCAGTGCTGTTACACTACAGCATGATGCAGGTTTATACAGCGCACTGCACAGACAGTCTAGACAAACCTGTAACACACTACCTCCCTTCACCTCCCCACTTTCAAACCAGAAACAAAAGCCCTAACTTCAGCAAGGACAATTTTGCACTCTAAGTCCTAGGAAAAACAATTCTATGTATTAGCCAATGACATTTTTGTTTCTCCCATGACATAGCAGAACAACGGGAAATAATCTTTCAAATAGGCCAATATGTATTACAAGGGTCACAGCATTACTTTTTATTGTTTGCACAATGGTAAGTTGCACATGTGGACAAACAATACACATTTAGAGTCAGTTTCACAAATTAATACATTACAGGAGAGTCCAGTGGTTTAACATATTAACTATTAAAAAAACACTAACAAAGGAATACAAACATTACGGTTTTGACTGCAGCCCAATAAAAGTTTAAAAAAAGGTTAAAATCAAAATAAACTGTAAGCTTTATTTTTCCGAGACATAAAAAAACCACATTATATCCCCTCCTAAGAGACTGCTCACAAAGATGTAATAACATACAAGTACAAAAGTGAAGAATTCTGTGCTCAGTTTCCCTTAATTTTATCAGATCAAGTGACAAACTAAACATTTGCCAAAGAGCAAATCACTGCTGAATACAGACATCATTTCCAAAACATACAAAGTGGTAACAACACTAACAATAGAAAGCAAATGACCTGGTACTAGAAAAATCTTATGCACTGCAACTGTTTTAGAAAAAAAGGTGCTTTTGTGAAAATAATTGTGATTATTCATTTGATGCATGTTATATACAAAACATCTTCTACGTAAAAAGCAACTTGGCTCCGAAGTTCCACATTCACACTTCAGCTTGTCTCTTTATTTGCAAAGATTCAATTGATCTGTTATTTATTTCACGTAAGGCAGTACCTCCTCGAGATGTTCTCCCAGCTATTCCTAGTGCACACCAAATTGGAGATGCAGCACAAGCAGCTATGATGATGTGATACGCAAGATTCATAAACTGCTGTTGCAACAGCTTTAACCTTCAAATTACATAATTTTCCTCCTCCATTCTTTAGCAGCAACTTACTGTACTATACCTCGTATTGAAAGCAGATACGCAACTGCCTTTATGTGAACGCTAGTAGTGCTGACAAGAAGCTAGTGAATCAACTCTGTTTTGTAACAGCTAATCCGGGTTTTCATTAGAATAGCATAGCCCACCTCCCCCAGTTTCAGTGAAAAGCTCATCCAACCTGACAACTCTCTGCTTGCACACAGACCCTGTGGCATCCTGAGCTTTCAGCTGAAATCCTGCAATGCCCTACTTTTCAGCTCAGGAGAAAAAACCAAAACCAAATGGCTTGGGAACATTACCTGTGAAATGTCTGTGCCAAATTCTTTAGCACTGGCTGCTAAATGGGTTAAGAAAAAGGTTGAAAGAAATCCAGCTACTAATCACTATTTAGCAAACTTTATGAAATAGTAAACATTGTATTTCAGCTGGTCTTAAACAACAAAACACAAGAAGCTATGATGACATAGCCTGGGACCCACTGTTTGAAACTCCTGGGAACATCAAGACATGGGGCCACAAGGCAACATGGCGAAACAGCACACAAAGAAAAGGAGACCTGTCTATGCGGCAAAGTTTGCACGCCTGTATTTTATACATATATATATATATATACACATACATACACACAGGTGTGTGCACTGTACTGTATATATTTACATCCATATACACAAAAACACCCTGAAGTAGATTTAAAGGCCATATCCAGGAACAGAAGATATGAACTCTAGTATTTGTACTAGAATATATTTTATCTGTACAAAAAAACAAATATGCATATATTCATATGGTATAAAGCTTATTAACAAAAAATATTCTGCTACTAACATTAGGTTAAATAGATGGTTTTACAAGATTCTTTAATAATAACGCAGTATAGAACATTTCTAAAACTAGGGCCAAAAATAAAAATACATAAACGGGTTTCTATTCACAAGAAAATAGCTGTTCAATACGATTTCATTTTGTATTTCAGACTAGGGAAAAGTAGCAAAATTTTTATAAATCTCCTGGGATGCAGTTTAATTAATGTATCAATCTAGAAAAATAGACTTTTCAGAAGAACAAAGTTGATTCACTTCCCCTTCTCTAAAAAGGGTGCCTATCTTTTCCCTCGCTTGTTTCCAGCTGGAGGTTTCTTCAGCTGAAGAAGTTGCCCTCCTGTCCCAAAGCCTGCAGATGCAGGATTAGACACCCCGAACGTCAGGCCAGCTGATGCTGTGATGCCGGGATTGCTGAAGTTAAACCCAGATGTAGTCGAGCTGCCAAAGCCTTATGAGGGAGGGAAAAATATTTTAAAACATAAGTTACATCAGGATTATAAGTTTGTTCTCCTTGGAGTTATGAACACCAGCCACTTTATTACCAATATTTGTCATAGTTTATACTAACAGGCATCTGCAACAGTATGCCACACTGCTGACACACTTGAACGTGCTATGACAACTTGGATATTACAGCACTAACACAGGCTACCTCAGTGATTGTAAACAATTATATCCTAAATCACAAGCCTATTATACCATGATCCATACTGGAGTAGCACCCAAAAGTCCCACTGAAATTGTACCATAGAAGAACCATAACTCCTCAAGTTCTCAGTCTAAATACATAATGCATATGTAGGGTGGGAGGGAAGGCAGAAGTACAAGCAGCCTTGGCCTGCTCACTTCACTCGCAGCAGGTAAATGGCAAAGCTGGAGTCGGAGCTCCCAGCCTTGGGCCCTACTGACTATGCTACTTTTGCCTGTCTTTATAACATACATGGCACAGACCGTGCCTTAAATGAGAGCCAGAAAAAGGCTCCAAATCTTTGCCAAATTCTTGGTATTTAAAAACACCTTTTATGACTTAAACAAAAAAGCAGCACTGAAAACAGAGCCTTGGAAAGACTGAATGACAAGGTGAGCAAATTGTGCTATTTTAACTCCTCTACCCTCTTCTATCAAGGTAAACAAACTGAACGTTTTCTTTAGCTATAAAATGAGATCAGCTGAAGAAAATCTGCCTACAGTTTTCAGAAACAGTAACACCACCTCATTTTACCTTCTTTTGTGAATTTATAGTAGTTATGCATAACCAACTTGAATAATTGAAACTGTTAGAGAATGCTAGAAATTTCTCAAAAATTAGTCAAGAAGAAGCAGAACTTCATAACTCTGCTTTTTGTTCTCTCAAGAAACTGAATAAGGTAACCAATCATACAAAATAACAAGTATGACATGAGGAAGTTAAGATTTTAACAAATAGATTTATACACGTTTCACATAAAACCTGTAAACAATTAAAATATTAAGGAAAAATTGAACTGGTTCACAAGCAAAAAAGGGTATATTCTCAATAGGCGTCACTTAACATGGTTTCGTTAGTTCTCTAACAGACAGTTAAAGCAACCCTTTGGTCACATCAGTATCCTTGACTCAATGCCTAAATATTTTTAAAGCACAGAAATAAAAGCCCAACTGGTTGTCTCATCAGAATCCCAAAGTGGCTCTCACAAGCCTGATGTCTTCCAATGTCTCACTTGTAACTGATGCTTTGCATCAAGAACTACTTCAAAACATAATGTGAAACTCTTCCTCCTGCAATGTCTGGACCTGGGTTACACACCTCATCACCTTGTCAAGAAAATCCCCATTACCTACATTCCAGTAACTGCAGTCCTTCAACACACAGTTGCCTGTGCAGAACTCATTGGCAATGTAATGAGTGTGCAGATCTAGAGCATGAATAATGATATTGTTTACTTGAGTCTTGCTTAAATTTTGTGGACTAATTTGTCTCTCATCCTACGATGTAAGGGGTAAAGCAGATGCAACTATTCCTCTACTTCCCTGCTAACTCTGAATCCCAAGTAAGATTTTTAGAATAAAATTGTTCTTCATCAGGGAGTCTAATCAATGAAAAAAAAAATCTTTAATAACCAAAACTGTTCTTGGCAAGTTACCCTTTTACTTCAACTATGTATCTAGGATAACAGGTAAACATTGCCTCATATAGAAAATGTCAGGAATGCCATTCATAATAAAACCATATGTAATCTACATGTGAGGATTCAATAGGCAAGGGTAAAGTGTTCGTGACTCACCTCCACCTAGCTGCTTCTAGATGCAGGGATAGTTTTGAAGCATGCAGGGAAGGCAGCCTGAGCTTTATTGGAGTAATGTTAGAATAAGAAAGAGATACATAAACTGTGTGATACAAGACTGAGAACATGCTTGCTAATTTTGATATAACTTGGAAAGTAATAATTGTTATGTTGGGCATGCCACTTAGGGCAGCCACAAAAGTGTAGAAAGGCAGAAGGGAAGTTAATCTAAATGACTCTGTCCAGTCATGGCAGTGTAACAAAGCCATGGTATAAAGTTCTTTTCTTAGAAGTAAACCAAGCCCTAAAGCAGAATACTCAAATGAAAAATCTTCAGGAAAAAAAACCTTGAACAAGGTATACATTCAGTCTTATTCCTGTTGCAAGGAAAGAAAATCAGTCATGGAATAGCTCAGGTCTAGAGGGAGGAGTCACAAAGTCTTGAACCGTAATAGCTACAACGTGATCAACCATTTATTTGTTGAAATTAGTATTACTTGTGTGTAAACAATTATTTTCAGACAGTAAATGACAACCTGCCCTGCAAGGGATTAGACCTAGCATCTCCCTAAGGACCTTAGAGTACACTGAGTACCTTAAAGTAACTTAACTGGGCTTTCACATCTCTGCTTCAGTCAGCCCTTTAGGTAGGTAAGCTAAACATGAGGTAGGCACATCCCCGTAACAATATTTTTATTTTAACACTACTGGGATAAACAGTGGTTCACCAGATCTCAAAGGCAATCTATTCCTGCCCTAATCCCCCATGCCACAATAAATGCTCTACATCAAAAACGATTTCCAGCACAGCTTTGACTGATTTACTGTAGCCCTTTTATCTAAAAGCTGCTCATAGTTACAAACAAATTATATCTGGGTCCTTTTTCAGCAGTATGAGTATGTTCAGCATGATCCCACTTGATTATCTCTTATCCTTTGTACTGAGGGTGCTATTCTTCAATAAAAATAAGTCTCCAACACAAATTCTTAACTCAGCTCTTCAAAGCATATTTAGCATCTCAGTTTTCACAAAAAGAGTGTGTGCACATCCCCCATCCCCTTAACGTTATAATCGATAAATTCAATGGTTATTTTTTTTCCTTTTCCCATCACTTTGGGAGTCTTAATGCTCTTTACAACATCCCACTCACATCAGCCTTTTTGGATGCCATCAAATGAGTAAGAGTAGGAATTAATTGGGATCGATTTGGAGTCAGCTTTCCACAATGTCTGCGAGTGTCTCAGAGGGAAGTCTGAGACACTTGTTCCATCTCGCAATTGTGCGCACTAAAGGAATTGAGAGAAGACTGCAGTTGCTCTGCTTTTCTTCTGCTGACACAGTGGACACAATGACTGCTCCTGGACTAAGCCCAATTTACTATTAGAAGATGCTCAAATACTTTCAGAGGACTCAGAATTTTCTCTTCAAACATACAAACTGAAATTGAGGAGAGTAATAATACTACTAGAAATACTTTCAAATCTTTTAAAGGAATTAAATTTAACTCATAACTTACAAAACACTTGACCAAAGCAATTTGGAGATCTCTAATTTTCATTCTGAAGTAAGAACAAACTGATGAAAAACATGTGGAGGAGACTTGGGGCATTACCTAAGCAGCCTAGGAGGACAGGGTGACAGAACACTTACTAGACATTAGTTTGGGAAAATACTTAAGTGCTCACATCTAAACATAAGCAGTCACAACGGCAAATCCCATTATCCCTCTTTCCCCCATTCCCCTAGCTTTTTCAAATGAAAAAGATTCAGAAACAAGACACAACTATATACAGTAACATAAACCAGAATATAGTTTCAGGATCCTGTAAATGTTATCTAACAAACAGGACACATTAAAATAAAATTAAAAAAAAAACACAAAAGCAAACCAACCAACCAAAAAAACCCAACAAACAAACAAAAAACCAACCAACCAAACCACAAAAACCAAACCTGGCTAACCTCAGCCATCATTCAAACCCATACATACACCCTCAGTAAAATAAAACTAAAGATCATATGCAATCCAGAAGCTATACAGCATAGGATTTTGGATACAAAAAGGTAAAAATTAATGTGGTTCTGGACTACCAAATATTTATGGAGGTTTCTATTCTATAAGCCCAGTCTAGATCAGGATTTCATGACCACTTTATTTGATAAGCACAGAATGACAGTAATTACATCTAATCTTTTATATTCCTGGTTACCACCTTCTGTAGCCAAGAATCTTGAGATAACTGAAAACAATCTTGATTTTATTGGGTCCAACTCCCTCACTGTTAAAGAGATCCAGGGCACTGCCACCATGACAACGCCTGCTTTGACACAGCTAAGACAGATTTGCTATTTACTTTGATTTGATACCTCATTAGTAGTGGACAACTGATCCATGCAACTGGTTTTCTAACTATATTTTTTAACGTAATAAAAACTAAAGTATGTACTTGGTAACTTAGCTGCAATACTATTTATATAAATATTAATAATAGGTAATTTAATATAGGCTCAGGAAAAAAGCTACACGATAAAAACATAAGCAGCGTAAGCTTTCTACATATTTCTGATATTAAAAACTAACTGAACAAAAGAAGGTTGATGCTTAAACATTGCGTATTGCAAAATCAGAGATGTCCTATCAAGAATTTACTAGGGTGTTACACATTCATGAACGCTACACAGCAAGCTTAGTGAGCTATTTCCACCTTGTAATACAAAGCTTAAGGTACTTCAGAGGCCTAATTTGACAGCAAATCCATCACTAACCAAGGAAAAAACAAAACAAAAGGAAAAACACAGCAACTAACACAACACTGGTCCAAAGCTAATGTATTTGTATTAATAGCATTTAAAAACATTTTGCTTTTAAAAAAAAGGAACATGCTACCAAAACCAATCACAGGAGACATGATTGTTTTTTCAATGACAGATTGAAAGAGTCCGTAAGACAGATTAGAGTAAGCTATTTGCCTCAAAAAGAAACTCCTATTTAAAAAGTAAACAGAGATGCAGGCTACAGAAGTGACTAAGATTTCAGACATCTGAGTTAAGGAGCAATTGCACCTGTATTTTCATTTTCTCAACATCAATAAAATTAAACCAAGGAAGTGAAAGAGTACTGAGTAGTTCAATTGGCACAGAAAGTTTTCAAAATAGTAACACAATGAATTATGGATACATACAGAGATACAATACCTATAATTTACTATTCAAATAGAAAGGATAATCAGATTAAAGAAAACCTTCTGGACTTCTAAAAAATAATTTTAATTTTACTTGCAAATACAGAAAGTCAAATTACTGGTATATTTGTCACAAATTTATACACCAATTTCAATAGCTCAGTAACTGTATAGCCTATGAATTCAAGCAGTACCTGCATTTCTATGCCTCAGACTGCATCTGATCCAATCTGATGCATCTGATCATCTGCTTCCGCTCCTAATTATATAGCCACCAAATGGAAAACGCTAATGCTCACTCAGTACTGTCTACCTAGGAGACCTATAACACAACCTAAAAACTTCTCTGAAAATGTGTATTTAGCAAGTAAATAATTACTTTAATGGTTATATACACATGCAACTTTAAGCACATTTGTTTCAGTAGCTTTCTTAGGCTGAGTGCAGCAGTTTGATTATGACACTTTTGCTTTAAAATAAACTTGAATTTAAAAGAAACAGACCAACCTGCGCTTAGACTTCCTGACGGTTTACTTGTGGTTCCAAACCCAAAAGATGATGCTCCTGTGGCACTACTTCCAAAGGCAGAGCTACTTCCAAATCCTAGTAGAATAATAGTAAAGACATACAACAAAAAATTACAGACACAGCAATTAAAGACACACAGGTTTGGGCCGAGTAATCTAAAACCAAAAGTAACTCTAAGCATTATTTGGTAGTCAAATATTCCTAAGATTACTGCCTCAAGAGCATTTTATTCTCAACACAGCATTGTATTAAGGAAACAGTGCAAACAGGAAAGCATTGGAGAAAACCACTTTTTTCAAAATGCAAAACTGAGTAAAGGAAATGGTATAAAACCAGGTGAAGTAAACTATCAGAGTTTACATAGTTGCTATTGAATTGCTGCTAAATTGGCAGGAAAATGGTGACCACATAGGCCAAAACTAAGAAAATTCAGACACAAGTTATATGACCTCTATTACAGAAAGCTGCAGTATTCATCCACATCTCTAAAAGAAAAATTCTCTATGCTTATAACAGAGTAAACATTTCTTTGAGTTTACATTTGGCTTATTTTAGAGTCACGTCCTCCCCCAGATTTTGGGGATCAGCTTTATCTAGGAAACCACAAAACAGGTTAAATACAGAACAGAATTTCACAATATTTTAAGGGAAAAATCATCATATAAAGGGCAGCCAAAAACATATAGCTGTAATAAAACTCTATGTTAATTCTGTGATTGACATTTATAATTTCATAGTATAAACATTTCAAAATTTTAAATTGTGTTATTAATATGAGATCACGTCAAAGGAAAAGTAACTTGATATTTGCAGTTTGAGATGGAGGTCAGTCAAAATGAACAGTAAGAGAAATATATTGTCTGATTTTGGCTGTCTCAAGAGGTTTTCAAAAAGACGACAGTATTTGTATGTGAGGAAATTATGCTCCCACCTTAAGTTTCAAGTGTCAGGGAAAATACTTGTATTTTACTGCAGATTGAGCCTTTACCATTCCTTTATAGAAATAACTTTTAGATTTAAAACTAGTAAGGATTGAACACACTATCTGAAGCAGTGTTCTCTAGTCTTCTGCAATTTTTAAATCAAATAACTTTTAAGGGTATATAATGACAAGTATCATATGAATGTAAGATAGTTTATTTAAATGATACACTCTTTTGCCCTATCTAGTTTGAACTGAATTACCAAAGGTCAAGCAAGGTATCTGCAAATATTTAATGAAACACAGGATCTATAGGCTACACATCTTATATATTTAAATGCAATACCCTCCATGTTTATCACTGACAAAATTAACAGAATATTTATCATGGAAAGAGAGCAAATTTCCACATTTAAAATGCTGTTTCAAGAGCATACATTAAAAATTGTCCTGTTCAAAAAAAAACAACCTTAAGATTTAAAAAAAAAAATCTTAAGTATTCATTCTGCATTTGTTTCCAAGAGCACACCTGCATGATATTTTGCATGTATTCTTTTATTCTCCTACACTTGTTTCTATCAGATAGTCTTCTTGATTTGTCAAAAGAGAAAATTTTGTAAATTAATACAGAATAGGTGAAATGCAAGCAAATGCCTTCCTAAGCAGAGAACTAGCAAAAAAAAAGAATACAAGTTAGACCTCCAAGACAAAACTAGAAGTAGTTGTCCACCAATTTAAAAGAAAATGTTCTTTAATTTACATTGGCAAGATTGGTGAACACATAAACAATCTTTACTCTACAACCTCTTTGGTTTAAAAGAGAAAGAATTTTATGGTTTTTCTTAAGGCATTTAAAACATTGTGGGAACAGCCTGGTAATTCAGAAGTACTTTCTTTTTAGCCCACTATTCTCAGTTGTTTTTCCTGTTTAGGTGTACAGACTTTCTTTTATACAAAAAAGCTTAAAAACTGATGAGAAATGACATTGGTAGGTTTAAAGATGATTTTAAGATGATCATTTAAGGTAAAACTGATGTAACACTCAAGTTACGTCATCTTTCCAATGCTGAGTGATGTTTATTTTAAATATATTACAATCCTGATTCACATGTTCAGCTCATAAAGAGGCAAAACGCAGAGATGTGGACTGAGGCTGCAGAGAGGAGAGGATGTAAAAAGAAAAACCACAACACATTAATGTTTCTGCTCAGCAAATGTAACAATTTTCTGTGCAGGTATCATACAAAAGCTGCAGAGGACACTTGTGTCTTTTGACTTCCACTGTAGGAACCCCTGACCTATATGGATAGGAAATGTACATGCAGATTAGATTTTACTAATCACTTAGATTCTACTTCTAATTCTGCTACTGAGATCCATTACATTCAAATGAAAAGGTCTACTGAATTTTGTAATTTTGTTTATTACCGCCTACTTTCAGAGTCATGTGTCCTCTTGGAATATATTCCGCACCAGCACTATTAACATTTTGGTAAGTATTTTTCTCTCACTTTCAAATGTTGGTTTTTCAGCTTGAGGGGGCATTTTTTTTCCACCTTAGCACAGCAGGACTGAGTGACAGCTAAAGCAAGTATGTTTCAGCAAGCAGGATCCCAGACTGTAGTAATTTTTTAGCATTTATTCTTATCTTAATCCAAGCAGAAATGGGTCCCTATAGTTAAGCTGTACATACAGGTGAAAAACTTCTACGGATTAGCTACAGCATGATCCAAGGTCTCAGGTGCCTGACTTCCATATATGTAAAATTAAGTCAAGTTGTAGTTACAACAGGATGTACTTCCCTAGCTTTAATAATAGAACTTCTATGTAATTACTTAATTCTATTCATCCTGGGTTTTCACTACAATGGTTTAGTAGCCTTAGCGTTAGCCTTAGAAACTCCTTCTGCAAGGCACGGAGAAGTCTGGAGAGCACAGACTGCCAAATTGTAAGGTCTTTCCCTGAAACAGATCATCCTCTTAGTGGAGTTAAAGATTTGCAAGAGATTCAGATGTGCGGTATAATAATTCAATGAAAGATTAGAAAAGTTAAAGTGTACCTCCAAGGCTTGAAGAACCTAAGCCACTTGATTGCAAGCCAGTGCCAATACCTGAGCCGAATGGCGTTCCAAAACTAACTCCCAGAGATGGCTGTGGCCCTGGTACAAAAAAAATGAGAACAAACTTGCCTTACTCTTTCATAGTAAAGAGGCCCTTTATTTATTTATTCAAGTATTTGATAACGTGAACATCATTGCTTTCAACAAATCCCATCAAGATCCCAAATTTTACCTCATCAAAATTCCTCACTTAACTGTCTGCCTCTATGTCCACCTGGTAAAAACCTAAGAAAACACTGATTGTAATAAGGTGAAACTAGTCAAAGCTAGTAACATGGTAACAACATCATTTAGTATTTTTAAAAGTTAACCAGCCTCACCTTAAACTTTAAAACACTAATCAAAACCTTGAGAGAACTCATAGGTAACAATATTTTGCCACTTGTATTAATGGAACCAGAATAAGGGAAAACCTTCAAATTAAAAACATAATAACTGACTTAATAACTGACACTAATGCAACTAAAACCATATTATCAAAATCTAATTTATTTAATAAATAGCAATCTTCAAAACTAATCAAGTATTCCATCCAAATTTAAACAGAACATTAAGATAAAAAACAAGACAATGACTTTATTTTATTAAATTTATTGTTCATTTTTAAGCAAGTCAATTACACAGCAACATGACAATTCAATTCTTTTCCACACAAGTGATAACTGAGTTCTGTTAAGCTCTGCTACATAACACCATTCAATAAGGTAAACTAGTCAAACCACCTGTTTAAATAAACATTTACAAAAGGCACAGTTCTGTGTACCTTAATGAATTAGATACATTCAAAATTTCAGAGTCAGAGTTTGTCCCATGATTAAAAAAAGTTGACAGTACTTTCCCTGCATAGTCACACTAAGATGCAGGACTGTCAAAAACATTTTCAGTCTGCCAAGATGAAGTTTACAGCCTCAGTTCCTTTTCTTTTTTTTTTTCCCTTAACCTCGGGGAATAAAGAATCAACTTGCTAGCCCAGTACTAACACATTCTAAAATAATTAATTCTGATAAATAATGTATTTTGACAGTTTTCACAGTACAATTTTATATTCCTGTCTTTTTCAAACAGTTTTCAGTGCACTAAAGAGTGTAACCATTGAAGATAAAATACAGTGCCAAACTCTCAATCCACAGACATCACACTTTTCCTCAAGATAGCCTTCTCCATCTTTGAACACACTTTACGTACTATATCTGTGAAAGTGAGGATTTATTCAAATATTACTATAAAGTTCACATGATTTCAGTCTTTTTCCTAAATCATTATCACATTTGGGCTTATTTTCATTCAAAATGTCTTCCTTCGTACTACAAAGTTTCCTGTTAGTAATATTTATCTAGAGTTTTAAAATGTAAAATATTGCAAGCTTTTAAAATCACTTCAGTATTTGAATTTAAATGGAAAATAATTCTGAATCAAGTGAAAGGCACTGTATATTGAAAAGTAACATTTTTTGCTAGGAACACAATATTCTTGTGTGATCCAAGCTGAATAACATCTGTGTACTCAAAGTAGTGTTAAAATAATTTTTAAGGGCAACTAAAGTTGTTAGCTTTCAGTCTGTGCTTAGCAGGGAAACCCAAACTATTTTTTTCAACTAAAAAAAAAAAGTATATCAGATGTTGTAATTACAATTTTTCACACAAATTTCAAATGAAACTTGTTTACATCCAGTTTAAATACCGATACATCTACCTAGCAGCTCTTCAAAAATAAGAAAATTCTTACCAATAAAAAGAAATAAAAACCCCTACACAGGTCAATTAGTCACCTAATAAATAAACTAAAAGAAGAACCCAAAAACACATATCCAGTTCCTTCTCAAGTGCACAGGTTTCTATCCCAGTAGGAGGCACTGTTAGTGGAAGACCTTAAAACAAAGCACTACAGTCCTCCAGGCCAAGCTTTTTACCAAACGCAACATGCTTTTTAGAGCCAGTAAAAAACATTATTCTAAAACAGCTCAGATTATATAAAACAGGATCTTATGCCTTAGGCTAACAAGCTTTTCATTGAGCAACAGCATATGATATTTGTTGATTTTGTACCATAATGTTCTGAAGGCATCATCACTACTTACAGTTATGGTAAGTAAACATAATTTTCAATAGCAAAAAACTAGTAATAAAGATTCTTCGATGCCAAAAGTACTAGCAAAAAATTGGCACTTCTGGCTATTATACATACGAGACAAATTCTTTATAACAAGTAGTTTAACATTTTAAACCTTGATATATTTGCCCTGTCAAGCATTTCAGTTTAATGAATAGAACCCACTACAAAGGGTCCAGACAGGTCAGCCAGATTTCCTAAAGTGACATTCTGCAATTTTTTAAATTGCAGCTGGTCCTAACAGCAAACAAATTTAGTGTCACAACTTAGATCTGATTCTGACAAAGTAACACACTGACTAATTTTAACCAATGTTAATATCAAATTACACAATAGAAATTTTAAGTGCTATAAAGATTTCATTATCCTTTCTCATCAGCACTTCAATCTCATACTGAGTCAAGACAAAACATAACAAAGTGTGCTAATAACATGATAATGCTTTGACTAACTCTGCACTTCACCAGTTAAGGAGAGAGTTACTAAGTTGTTGGGGGGTACTGTATTTATTTTTAGAGGAGGAAAGATGAGCTCGAAGAGAAGCATTTTTTTAAGACAACTTAGTGTTACCAGAAAAACATGAGTTTCAGACTCATGCATTTACAGCTCTTAGTTCACTAGGCTTTCATTTCCTTTAAAGTCTCTTACTTCAGTCCCATCAATAATAATAGGTACACTAGCCACCCTCATTTTAACTTCCATGCTGTTCAAGATGGCCCAAGGAAGGCGCAGATGAGGCAGTGCTTAAAACTCTAGCTGCTACTGCACAAAAGCATGACCAGCCTCACTGCTGCCAATAAAGCTGTGCTCAGAGCAAAAGTGCTAAAGTAGGGAAAAAGGTCGCGTGCAGAGAAGACAAGCATAAGTTTAATAACTCCAGCTTCAAAAAACTGCACAAAAATTGTGCTTCAGTGTGCACGCCACAGTCTGGTGTCCTGATTAGCCATCCCAGGAGACCAGTGGAGCACATCTTTGCTCCCCTCCTTCCATATAGCCAGGATCCACCGGCTTTATTCATGTCAATAGAAGCCAGACATGTCTTGGCATAAAGACAGACTATAAATAGGGTGCATATCTACACCCAGGAACTGGGGAAACATCCCCTGATCCCACAGCTCAGATGTAGCTACTAAACTTTTGACTTCTGAACACAAATTTAAAATAAATTATTTATCTTTTTCAGAGAAAGAACAGTAACTAAATCTACATTAATCTTATGAAATAGACTTAACCATGTAAACAAAATGTTTTTAAAAAGAGAGACTAACCATCCTGATCCCTCAACACAAGAGTACCATATATTAGATTTTAGTCAAAAACTTTAAAGCTCAGATTAATTTTCTTGTTCATTCTTATTTTCAAGAACAGGAACAGCAGGTCAGGTATTACACAGACAGCCCCACCCCCCTTTACGTACACCTCATTTCATAGTCTTTTCTCTCACAACCTTCTACCATCCCTCATCTATCCCACTCTTCAGGGCCTAGCTCTTGCAGAGAAATATGCGTGATTAACTTCTAGCAGACAGTTTATCAAATTTGTTAAAACATGCAAATATATGCAGTTTTACTGCAGCAAATGGCCATCTGAAAACTGGAACAAGGAAACTGAAAACAAGGAAAAGAAAATGAAAAGGCGGTCTTTAAATATTAAAGACTCCTGCAAAACTGAAAGAAGAGAGTCTTCTACTTTTCCACTAAGAATAAGACAAGAAGTGGCAGCCTCAAACTGAAGCTAAGAAGTTTCAGCTAAGTTGTTGGGAAAAAGTCAAGCACTGAATCCAGTAATTTAGGAAAGCTGTGAAGCTTTTCTTTCTAACAAGCTTTTAAGACTTTAAGATATCTCTGAAATAGTTCAGGCCTGACTAATCCTGCTTTTGAGCTAGAGGAACATAAAAAGATTACTTCAAGTTCCATCTAACTTCTAAGAGTCTTAAATACTCTTGAAGTGCCACACAAAACATCAATCTATCTCTGTTTCTCCAGGTTCTCAAGCGAGTTGCATGGAGGGTAACAGTATTTCAGCTGAATAAGTAGTAAACAAATTGCTGTCTACTTTTGTTGGCATGTTTGGTGTAAGTTAATGGCTTTGTTCTGTCTGCATCACTTTTGAAGTTGGCACGTTTTTGGCTTTTGAAATACTCTGCCAGAATGACAGACCAAAACCAAATCCCACCCCCAAACCAACCTACACACACTCTCATTCCTTTCACTACAAAGTGTTACAAAACACCTAAAGACATAAATTCACCTTACCTCAGGTGTGTTGGTACAGGTCAATTCTGCCTTCCGCCTCCCCCACCCCCCTTTCAGTCCTACTCCTAAGAGAATATTCACAAAGTGATGTATGGAAATGCAGGTATAACTTAAACGTGACATCTCAAGTATATTACTTTCACACACAATTAACCCTGTAACGGCCATGGAAAAGTATATTAAAAAAACATAAGGAGAAAGCTGAAGGAAGAGGGAACTACTTTGGTAACATTAGGCTGCACAAGCCACACCTCCATCTGTATTAAAAACCCTGAAGTGTGGCATTACGTATTTAAAAGAAGGGTAGACATGGTGCTTGAGGATATGGTTTGGTGGTGGACTTGGCAGTGATAGGTTAGCAGTTGGACTCGATGATCTTAAGGGTCTTTTCCAACCTTAACGATTCTATGATTACATTATCTCACGTTTTCTGTTTAAAACCAGACTCTTCTGCAGATGTCACTTCAGCAGAATTTCCATGGATTAACATAGCAGTGACAGGATGACTATGGTCAATGATGGAAATTTGGAAGAGACTTATTTAATGAAGGCTTCATTTTTTTGTTGTGTTCAAAGTATCTTGGCATATTTGTCTTTTAAACCCATTTCTATAAGGGCCAGGGCTAGAAGCATGTTGTGTTTTCCTTTTATGAGAAGGCAAGGACAGTCTAATAATTTGTCAACCTTAGGGTGGTTGCTGCATAGGTATCTAATTAAAACCATTCAATATATGACTGCTGTTATAAGACAAGAAGAAAAAAGGTGCTAATACAACTTTCAGTACACCTATGATAAACAACATTTTAGAAAATAAACGGTAGAATGAAGTTACCTACGCTTTTCATGATTTGCTGACATAGAGGCATATCCATGTTCAAGTAAAATTAAATTGAATTTATCTTATTTCTGTTAAATGATTAGACATTGATTCAATTATCTACATTCAGGAATCCCTCTCTGAGAGGTGTCAGTTAATATAACAACGTCAGCTAAGGTGCCTTAAGTTATTTCCTTTGCCATATGTATCCATTCTTCATTAGCAGTAGGTCATACATTTCCTCTGTTTTGGTATTCTTCTTACACACATGCACACACAGAACCACTGATCCACTCTACTTTCTCTAATATTTATTCGCAACAGCAGAATGGCCAGCAAAAACTGCTCCAACATCACCCTGACAAAGGAGTTAGCTATAAAATAATAAGCCAGGCATCTGCCTTCCTATCCTAGAGATGTTTGCTCCACTATCCTTCCTGTTCTACAGCATTTTTCATTTTACAGTTCCAAAGTGCTATATAAAAATGCATTATTAATTTGACATAAGAAAAAGGTAATATGCATTTAGATATTCTCTCCTTGCCAATTTGAAATAATTTAATATAACCATACAATTCTGGAAAGATGCTATACTATGTGTATTCAGAGATGTTACTGAAGAGTGAAGACTCACATTCCAAGGGGTAAGTTAGAACAATACAGTAAATATCACTAATACAAGTAAATTCACAAGATTAAGTATCTGTTGTATAATTATTGCTAAGTCTACCCTGCATTTTTCTATTGGCTATGTATCAGTAACTTCGCTCATCACAACGTTTAGATTTTTAGTCTAACACAAAGGAAGACTTCATAGAAAATTTTACACAAATTTACTATTGTCATAACACTAATAATCTATAACTTGAATGCACTCAGACCTGTAGCAGGCTGTTGCTGCTGAGTAAGTGTTGCAGCCATCGCAACGGCTGCTGCATTTGGTATGTTGCTGAAAGGAGTCGGTCCAGTGGTAACACGTGGCGCGCTCTGCCACTTCTTAGCTTCTGTTCGTCTTGCCTCAAACACATCCATGGCATCTCCCAGAAAGGTTTTCCTGTAGCCAAGGTATTGGTCTTTGAGCATCTGAAGGGGGTGGGGGGAAGCCATTTTAGTTCTGTGTATTTGACATAAAACCTTAACTTAATAAGGAAAGAGACACTGAATTATTAATAACATTTCCTTAAAAAAAAAGAAAAAAAAAAGCCCCCCACAACCTGAAAGGATGTAGTTAGGCTATGAGCTGGAGCTAACTTTTGTACCAGCTACAGCCAGAAGAGGTCCTTAAATTCTGCAAAGCAGTCAAGCGTGACAGACTAACATCCTGAATGGTATCGAAATCTTTCAAAGTTGGTACAAATCAGCACAATTCAATTTCTATCACTGTACTAGCTGACCGAAGAGGCAAAAATACAGCCACATTACTAGCTTACAAAATAACACTCTTTAGCGCTACCCTTTCTGCATGGAGTCTGCTTTTGCTCCCCTAACAGCTTCACCTTCACCTGTATTTCCTTCCTTCCACTCTTGCATTTCTTTCTTAGCACAAACCTAAAGAAGCTAACAGAATTTTAGAATTCACTTGTTTCTGATGCATATCATCAACAATGCAGTGCAAATGCAATAGATCACTCTGCTTCAGACTAACAAGCAGCTCAAACCTGTTGTATCGTATCCCCCCTCCCCTTGCCTGTGCCCCTTCCCCCCTCAAAACCCTACATTCTGTGGCAACACCTGGCTTGGCCTGTTTATCATGAGCCATTTCTATCTGCCACAGGTGAGGGAACTACGGATACCTTGGGTAACAAAGAAAATAAATGGCTTCAATTAAAGAACTGACAGAATTTTTTCCATCTTCTAACAGAGAACTTTTAAATATAATAGATTTATTAAAACCAAAGAACAGTATGTTCAATTGAATTTTATAGAAGGCATATTATGTCCCGTGTTCCTGGCTAAGTATACGCTTGTTTCTGAGAAGCGGAGCTTACAGTCCAAAAATTCTGACTCAGGATTTGAACAGCTGTAAACCTAAGTCTATCAGCAACTGCAGAAAACACACAGAAAGAATGACCTCATTATCACATCAGGAGTGCTGTCTTTGGAAAGGAAGGACATTTGTACAACTCTAATGAGATTTAATACAATGCCACACTGAAGGCCATAGGAGCTGGCAAATACCATTAAATGTTGTAGAGTAGTCCTTAAGGCTAATCTATGCAGAATGATTTAATGACATCTTTATGTGAACTGTGCCCAAGCACATTTTACTCCTCATTGACCTTGGATACGGAGTGTATCTATATGTTCATATATGAACAATTATATTCATATATGAACAATTATATTCATATATGAACAATTATATTCATATATGAACAATTATATTCATATATGTTCACATATGAACAATTATATTTAACAACTAGCCCTGTGCAAAGATGTAGAAGAATATGGCCTAATACAACTTCAGACCTCTGAATCAAAGTGTATGTGCAAAATGGAAAGCCTACTTCAAAGAATGAATTGTGGTCACAGCTCTGCCTTCACAAACCCTATCACAACTATCAAATAAAGCAGAGACAGCAGTTTCAAAACTGCTCTCCTCCCCTAGCATCTCCTAGCTGATAAAACTAAAACTAAAACAGATGGTCAGAATGACAGATCCACTGAAGCAGTGCATTAATTTTTCTGATTTTTGAAGCTTCAGTTATAACCGTGTCTTCCAAAATATCAGCCTTCATGTCCATCCACTAGATTAAAATCCCCCCAGAAAAACTTCCCCAAAGGAAAGAAAAATCCTCAGACCAACCCCTTCGTTTCAGGCAATGAGAACACTTCTCAAGCTGAAGTAAGATCTTTCTTTTTCAGTCACACTGACAAGGTACTGAAGATACTAAGGCTTATAACCTGCACACTAATCCAGCTCTTCATATTGAAGAACAACAAAAATGTATCATCAAAGACCATTGCATGAGTTCAGGCTACACTCTGATCTCAGAAGCAAAGAGCCCAGAACACATTTTGGATCCTTTTTGTGTAATTCTGCCGAAGTTATGGAGGAGTTGATACATTCTGTACCTGGTACCAAAACTGAGTTAACTAAGAGCAGCACAAGTATCTCATGGCAGGTAGCTGTAAAACAGCTAACATCCATGCTGACAGAAGCAATACAATGCGAAAAACCTAGCTCATACAAGGTCCTCAGTATTCCTGAACTTTATTCAGGAAAAAGTAAAAAAGTTTCCAGATATTTAGAGAATTAGCAATACTGTGCAGAAGAAGCTTTGGGAAGCAACAAGCAGAAGGTTCATGAGAGCTACTCCCATTAAGGAAGTCACTTAGCACAAACAATCCCAAAGACTTGCACTCTTCTCCAAGGTTTGTTCTGGGTTTTTTTTGTTTTGTTGGTTTTTTGTAGCCAAGAAGGGTTCTGAAGATGTCAAGAAAAATTATGGATTGTAGAACATTGACATCTTGTCAGTATGTCCAAAACTGTAAATGGGAAATTCAAGCCGGAGTCCATGATGGAAAAACCAAGACTAACTAGGACCTTTGGTATGTTAGCTTTTTTTACAGTAGTCATTTTTTTTCCTACACATATGACTTTCCTTGAAAATGAGGTTGAAAAAAAGTTAAGCAAGCCAGAACACAGTTTTCACCAAAATTCTTTGATAGGTCGAAAAATCTTATGTACGAATACCTACTTTTTTCTGTTACCTATTTGAATAAAAGCAGATTTAGATCATCTTTGCTTGAGATTGAGGGCAAAAAGCAAAACATAAAAGCATGAGCTCAAAGACAAACATGTAGAATACTGATCAACAATTAAAAAGGAAAAGGAGTTAAATGAAAATATTTTGTAACCTAAATGATTGTTGTCAGTTGCTATCAGCTCTATAAGTAAATAATTCAAATTAGACTTCAGCTGACCAAAAGTTGCTTTTTTAATCAAAGCACTTCTCCAGGGCAGTTTGGAAATTTTTAAGGGCAGTTAATTTAACAGAAGAAAAATAAAAATAAGAATACCTGAATATATATTTTCAAAAAGTGACTCGTAGTTCTTTCACTAAATACACAGGAACACATTGAAACAACATACCTTTACATTTTCATGTATTGATTGAAGTTGTGCAGCTAAAGCTACAAATGTTTGATAGATTTTCTGCATAGCCATAGACAAATCTGAAAGAGGCATATAAAATATTGGTAAGTGACAATCTTACTACCAGGAGAAACTATTTAGTGTTTATACCGCAGCAAGAAGCCCACCCAAAACCCATACAGCACGAAGCACAAACAATTGCATGAGACAAGTTAATGCCTATAAGAAATACAGAATTTGAGAGCAATTGGGTGACACAAGTCACCCTAGGACTACTTTTTGAAACGGCTTCAAACTTTATTTTGAAAAGTACTCTTTTCTCAGATTTATTTTTATATGCATGGCAATTAATTTCCTATGATTCTATAATTTATTTAGCAAAGCTAAGAACTATGATTTAACCTAATTTATCTAATTACACAGGAACATTTTACCTCATTGGTTTTTATGTAAATATAGTTAAATCATACTTTCTTGCATTTGTATATTATATTCTACTCTTTCTGACTTAAAACACAGTTAAGTGTTCAGTTGATTTTGCCAAAAAGAGAGCAGCAGAATGGCAGCTTTACTTATATTTTAAAGACAGGATTAACAAGCATCACAGAAACTCTAACTCCACCCACAAGCATATCATAAACAGAGAAACACAATGGGGAGCTTCTTGCCTATATAAACCTTTAGATTTAGGATATCCTACTTCCCACGCAGATAGGAAAGTGCTTTCAGTGCACTGACAGAACTAACACAAAACTTCAGAATATAAGGGGAAATCTCAAAGGTTTTGGCAAAATGATGCATCTGCCAACAAAAAATGATTTTCTGAAAGGAGCACTGAAACAATGTACCAAAATGGAGGACAAAAAAGTGCTGAAGTGGTCTTTCAGCTCAGCATTTCCTCTGAAGGATGCATATAACCTACTGAAATGCAAACAGTAGCTATCAAGTTCTTGAAGATGCGTTGGTCTAGCAATGATTCCTGTGAACTGAAAAGGTCTGCCTCTCCATAGGGGAATTTCTCCATTATAATTTGTGTTTCTTTCTGAAAAAGAAAAGCTGGGGAATAATTCTCATGCCAACCTGCAGGGCTGTGGAGGCAGTGGTATCTAGGAAGACTGACCACAAGCATCCAAAGAGTCTGGAAGTAATTTATTGATACTGAATACTAGACATTTAAAAATTTTCAAGACATTCTGGGTCACGGTTTCCTGTATGGTAAGGGAAGTTTTTCCTGTATGGTAAATGCTACATATGCAATACAGTGTTGACAAGATCACTAGATCATTTACTGAGAGTCTGAGCATCCTGGCACAACAAATTGAGCCTTGCCCACAAAAGCAAGGAACCTTTAGATTATAGTAAAAACTGATGAAACATCTGGGGGAAAAAAGTCTGTGAAGGCATCCCTCTCATACTCTGGACAGACAAGATCATCATATGGAAAGATCACAGATGGTTAGGATTCAGCAGATATTCCATTCTGGAAGCTAGGTCTAGACAGCTCTCTTGGTTTTGACATATAAGGTCCAGGGTCTAGGTACAATCCTGTGATGGCAAGATGTTCAAGTATCGTTTGGCACAAAAAGACATGCACTTGAAATCACTGCTTATTGCAGGACCTGGACCCAAAATGGCCCAAAAAATATAAATGTTTATGAGCACAGGAATGGTAACCAACCAGAAGAGTACTGTCCAGAGGTCAGTATTCTCTGACCAGAGGGATTCTCCCAAGACTGAGTGATGTGGCAGCAATCAAAACTAACTTTTCTCCACCACTCAGAGCTGAAAGCAATACCAAGGGGCTCCAAACTAAGGAAAAGTTCCCATTTTGATCTGGAGCTGGCAGAGCAGACACCCACATTTGTCTGGTCAGACAGCCCAGTGCAAGACAGAAGGTGCCAGACATCAGCCTTATAACAGCTAGATGCTGAATGGAGGGAGATGGATGTAGTGGATGTCAAAACAAACCAGGCTTACAAATTGCACCTCAGGAAGTGGATCCATCTTAAAAAGCTCAAGAACCTTTATGAATTTAAGCTTTAATTCCAAATCTTTACACTGAACAACTGCAGAATCTATCTGAACACTTATTTCTGTACATTAAATAAGAAAAGACAACAATAATGAAAGATTAATTACTAAATTTTTCTTATAGGATTTCTGAGTTTTTATGTATGAAACACTAAAATTGAAACATATACCTTGTGGAGTTATATGTGAATTATTTGCTTGAGTAGCAAGATGATTTTCCAGTTCTTCTATTTGTTGCCTATATTGCTGCAGCTGTACTTCAAATTGTTCAACCAAGATTCTGAAGTAGCTAAATGAGTAAAACAAGGAAATCGTATGATTAAACTTCACTAGTTTGCAACTATTTTTTAAAATCTGATCTATATTATCTGCCAATTTTCTTTTAACTAATTGCAACAGTTATGTTCTATGACACCATTGATGTCTCTCTACTAGTGGAAAGAGAGTAAATACTCTATTTCTCATGTCTATGAGATAAATTATACATAGAAATAAAACACTGGTTCTATGAAGCATTCAGTACAAAAGTTACAAGAAGCAGGAAAAAAATCATGTTATGAGGTTCATAGAACCATAAAATGGTTTGGGTTGGAAGGTACCTTTAGAGGTCATCTAGTCCAACGCCCCTGCAGTAAGCAGGGACATCTTCAACTAGATCAGGTTGCTCCGAGTGCCATCCAACCTGATCTTTAATCTTTCCAGGGATGGGGCATCTACCACCTCTGAGCAACCTGTTCCAGTGGTTCACCACCCTCATCCTAAAAAATTTCTTCCTTATATCTATATCTAGTCTGAATCTACCCTCTTTCAGTTTAAAAACATTATCCCTTGTCCTGTCGCAACAGGCCTTACTAAGAAGTCTGTCCCCATCTTTCTTGTAAGTCCCTTTTAAGTATTGAAAGGCTGCAACAAGGTCTCCCTGGAGTCTTATCTTCTCCAAGTTACATTATTGATTATTTCTTATGAATAACAGTAACTCACTCTGCTGGGGCTGTATTTTCATGCTGGAGACCAGGAGGAGTTTTCTGTGTTCGTAACGCTATTTCTGCATTCTTTAGCTCCTAAATAAATAGGGAAAATTAATAAGAGATAAGGTTCTGTATGAAGTGTTCAAAAAGAGAAATAGCTAGAACTCAACTTATCTTTCACATAAAAATATTTTCTTCATATATTTAACACCATGATAGAATCTGACCAGAAATTCTTCAAAGAATAGATTGCCAGAAAGTTGGAGAACCACAAATACCAACAGAAGTTTGGGAGGGAACAAACAACAGCACATACTGAAAGCGCATTGAGCTCTCAGAAGTTGAGAATATGTTGCACTAAACTGTCAGAGATAAGATCTAATTTCTACTGTACTTCAGAAATCCTGTTACAACTATTGAGGACAAGGGGAAAACAAGCAACAGTCAAGTGCAAGGAAATAACACACCTAAAAGAGAAGAAACAGAACATAAAGGATTATTTCACTTTTAAAAAAAAAAAGATTAACTAGTTCCAAAAAATGCCTCTCTTTCTATGGAAATGATCTTTTAATGCATGATAATTACAGCATACTTTCCATTTAATACTTTTTAATAACCCTACCATTAAGAATTTCTCAATACCTGGTTCTGCAATTATTCTCAACTGGGTCATTTACAGAAATATGATAATATCAGTAACAAGTCTTTGTTTTCACAGAAAACTGTTGGCAAGGCACAGAGTATTTCATTTTGGTATCACAAGATATAGAAAAAACATCAACTTTTTACTTTAGAATAAAATACACTTATTTATACAGCAAGCAGCACTGACATGCCAGATGAAATAAAAAATGATACAGAACTTAACTGTGCAGCCAGTTTGAGCTCAAGTTATGATGCAAGTGCTTTTCAAGTTAAGATGCAGACTGGTGGCCAGAGTCGTGACTCAACTTCATTAAATGGATACTAGTGCTAGGTAAGATATTTTAGTCCCTGAAATGAGGTGGTTTGTTTGTTTTTTTTTAAAAGCCATCAGAAGAAAATATACTTGCATTTCGACTGCTCCAGAGTCCAGCACGTTATTACAAATATGTCTTCACTAGCAGCTGAATATATACCTGAACTAAAGCAGTCACACATTTCCTTCTCTTGCCTTTGCTATGCATGAGGCGCTCTCCTGAAAATACTAACATCACAGATTTCGGTCTCCCTCAGTAACTTCCTTTAGATTAGAAAGGATTGAATTTTTCACTTGGTTTACAACTGTTCTAGTTTGGACATGTTTTACCTTGACTGATAAAGAAAGCTAGTTATCCTATATGAAATAATCAACATACAAACTCTACATAATAAAATATATATTCAATTATACCTGTGCAGTTTCCACTTTCAGCTTGTCAATATTAAGAGTGTTTCTCTGTAAACCACTGGCAACTACAGACAAAAGTTGTTTCAAAGCTTTAATGTCTTCTTGTACTTTAAGCATTGCTTTAGATGACATTCTGCTAATTTCTTCCTGAACTTGTTTTTGTTCTTTCACAAATTTCCTGAGGAAGGGAAAAAGAACAGGGTGGGGAGAAAAGAAATGTAATATATTGAACCTGAAGTACACAAGTGTTTACCTCTCTGTCACATTATTTAAACAGCTATTAATTTCTCCACAATCAAGTACTGAACAGGAAAATTACTGTATAGCATAGTATTATCTTAACTCCTAGCATACTAGTACTATAGAAAAATGCACAAAACCCCTTGTTTCATTAGCAAGTGTTTAAACATGTTATGCTGAACCCTGAGAAACTAAAATATATATCATATATAGCATTTATGTAAACGGGATTATTATTACATTGAACTACCAAATGCAGTGACTTACAGTCTCTTTGACTAGTCTACAACCTGCCTCCTTCCTGCCTGAAGGAAGGCTCTTTTGCAGTTCTCTATTCCATACAATATTCACAATGCACATGCAATGTGCACATAAGGTTCAATACTTACTATGCATGTGCAACACAGTTAATACTCAATCTTTTCAAGAGCATATTTGTTGGGCATGGCTAAATGCATGGAAAACTGAGGCTAAAAAAAAAAAAAAAAACCACCACCAAAAACTAACAACCCACCCAGCCCAAGACTTCAGCTACTGGAACTACCCATCTACTCTGTTCCCAAGGTTAACCTACCAAAAGGCCTTGGGCTACGAAATTATCCTGCACGGAGCCTGAAGTAGGGTGTTTTTGACACAGAGCATCAACAGCATACAATACTTCAGCTAATCAAATATCATAAATAGGAAAATACTACTTACTGTAGATTTTCTACATCTTGACAGATCACTGGAGGTAGATTTTCATCCTTTAGCGCTTTGCTATCTCTACAAGAGACAATGCACATTTAGATGGTGCTTTAATACTGCCAAACATTTTTTGCATGACTACTAAATATCACGAAAACATTCACGTGTCTGATTACACAGTCTTTGCACCTATTGCATGTATGCCGCGACTAGGAATGATTTGGATTAATGCACACATATACTATGCCAGGGTCCAAGCTTTGTAGACATTTGCAGAAACCATTTTTCAGACCACATGACTGGTCTATAGCAGAACGGTTATTCACACATATGCCTTTTTCAAGATCGAAGTAGTAGAAAAGCTGACCTATTTAGCTTATCTGTTTTCTGATACGACATGGAATGCAAAGAAAATCTGACACTTACTCTGGTCTTGTTCCTGTTTTGTCACCTAGAAAATAAAAACTGTAGGTCAGAAATAAATCTTTGAAGAACAACCAAAACAACCGTAATGTAGTCATTAGTTCTTCGCTAAAATCTCAATCTGCTTGATTTCTCTCGATAAGAGGAACGGACTAAGCTAGCCATAAAGGAAAGGTTTACATTTACTCCCCCTTTGCAGATAAATATCTTTTCAAGAACAATGGTTCAACAGTTTATGTACCAATAAATTAGCACCTCAAATAATGCAAAACATCTTCTGTCACTATAGAAGTCACTACAAATGCATAAACAATTGCAGTTGTTGTATAGTGGATCTGGGTGAGGTGGACTCTTGCTGTCAGGATGATAAGCAGAGATCCCTTAGCTGTAAGCAGTGGGGAAATATCCACCTTAAGAGCTGGGCAAAACAATGCCCTTCAGATGTCAGACTGAAGTAGATTTTTGAGTCTGTGGTTCTCTGGTCCTCATTTTAAGACACTTGTATATTATGGAAGTGTTGTGATATCCTAGTATTATAGTAATGGAAATCCCACAAGAACCTAGGAATCTTCACTCCCAGTTTCAGTAATAAGCTCCAAAACAATCAACATCATGCAGAGCACTCCAGTTTGGACAGTCAGTATGCCATCTCTTCTAATAGTATGAAGAATTATGTCTCCAGAACTTATGTTACCCTGTAAAGATGGCTTCATAGTGTTTCTCTTTTAGCTATTGGTATACCTAATTTAAAGTTTGGCTCCTGAATGGAATCAAGAGATTAAATTAAAAGTATTGATTTCCCAGATAAAATGCATATTTTAGAATCAGCTTTAGTTAAGCTTACTCTGGAAGTATACAAGCAAGGCAAATTAATAAGCGTCCATATGTCAATGCTCAATATTCCCTTGCTTAAGTACTTCAAAGTTACCACGGAGGTAAAGTTTTTATAACTGGTTAACAACCTGATAGAATGTATCAGAGAACTACACACCACCAGAAATACAGCTTTGAAGGATAACAGCTAAAAATAGGACATTTTTATCGTTCAGGATTTTGAAAAAAGAAACCAAGCTTAAGATCTGTTACAGTTGGAGAAAGCTGTTTTAAACGAGTACTTTTCATATTTGCAATATATTACTTACACATAGCTCTGCTCCCCCCTCTAGTGGCTATTTGACATATAGCTGTGCAGAAATCTGCCATGGCTTTTCCACAAACGGCCTTATGAGTCTTCACTCCCAAAAGGCGAAGCAGTTAGATCCTGGTTCTTAAGTATGATATTGGCTTATACTTATTTTAAATAAATAAATTTACATTACATTGCCTTTGCAACCAAAATCTTGTTCTTCTATACAAGCACCACATCTGAGAATGAAATTAACTGAAAGGCCTTGGGGGGGGGTGGGAAGTTATAGTTGTCAGCTTTAATTCCACACTCCTAACACAATGAAATAGTATTTTTGCTGTAGTGCTCTGAAAATTTTCTCAATTAAAAAAAATTATGCATATTTTAAAAACAGACTTACTCTTTTTATCTGAAGAACTACTAAAATCAATGCCACCAAGACCTTCATTGGCAGTAGTTGAAGGAGCTGCAGTTGCCCCCAGAGTCAAACTCAAAGCATTCTGCCCAAGCCCTACAAGAAACCCAAACAGATTTTCTGCATTTACAATGCTGATAACTATAACTTATTTTATGCAAAACGCACATATAGTCTTGCTTGCAGTTTCAGCGTCCATTTACTACATTTGGATTAAAAAAATACGCAAAATAAACAGAGAAGAAAACAGATTGCATGTTCATACAGTGTACACAAGTGTTTTATGTAATTTCTTCCCGTTATGAGGTAGCTCATTAGACAGATACTTAAGACACTGATGATAAGTTAGCTTTCTGTTTCATTTAGAGTTTAAGAGTAGTGTTACCAAGACTACCACACAGTGCAACAAATTTTTCCTCTGGAGCTGAAAAAGACAGGAAGCTATGAAATGACAATACTAATAGTTAAAGGTTTTATTCAGAGCAAAAGCCACCAAAATGAGAAGTTTTGAACTTCTCCACAGTTAAAGGAGATACTTGTATATTACTGCCCTCTCCCATTTGAGATCAACTTCCTTGTGTCAATTATAGCAATGACGGACTTCCTGCATTTTCATTTTAAAAAAAGTATTAACTACAAGTGAATCTAAAAATGAGAAAGAAGCCAATTATTTCAGATTTCATTTTTATTGTCCATGGATAGCAACACTGTTCTTAACGGTAACACTTAAAAATTACACTTTCACAGTGCTAAAATCCAGATAAACTATATCTTACATTATGAATTTATACAATCGTATATTAAATTTCAATGTTTTGAGACAGAAGGAGGAAAAAGCTAAAATAACTTTCACCTGTTGCTGCTGTGCTCGTATTCTGGAAGAGTGAACCTCCTAAACCTGCTAAGGCTCCTCCGAAGGAAAGGCCTGTGGAGGCAGTTGTAGTTGGAGCCGTCGTGCCACCCAAATTTAATGTAAAGCCAGTAGTTCCTGCAGAGAAAGCAGACCAGCTTCAGGGAGACACTGCATTCAAATACATCCATAGATAATCTGAAATAACTGAAAGGTCTGAACAGCATCTTTATCATAATTGAATAAATCATTTATCAGCAGTCCCAGCAAAACCAGAGAGGTCCCAGTTCACTGGAGGTTAGCAAATGTGACGCGTACCTACAAGAAGGGCTAGAAGGAGAACCCTGGGAACTACAGACTTGTAAGTCTGATCTCTGTGCCAGGGAAGGTTATGGAGCAGATCATCTTGAGTGCTATCATGCAGCACATACAGGACAACCAGGGGATCAGGCCCACCCAGCATGGGTTTATGAAAGGCAGGTCCTGCTTGACCAACCTGATCTTCTATGACAAGGTGACCTGCTCAGTGGATGAGGGAAAGGCTGTCGGTGTTGTCTACTTAGACTTTAGTAAAGCCTTTGATACCATTTCCCACAGCATTCTCCTAGAGAAGCTGGCAGCTCATGGCTTGGACAGGTGTACTCTTCGCTGGGTAAAAAAACTGTTGGGATGGCCAGGCCCAAAGCATTGTGGTGAATTGAGCCAGCTGGCAGCCAGTCACAAGTGGCTCAGTGTTGGGGCCAGTCTTGTATATCTTGATCAATGATCTGGATGAGGGGATCAAGTGCACCCTCAGTAAATCTGCAGACAACACCAAGTTGTACCGGACTGTTGATCTGCCTGAGGGTAGGAAGGCTCTGCAGAGGGACCTGGACAGGCTGGATCAATGGGCAAAGGCCAATTGTATGAGGTTTAACAAGGCCAAGTGCCGGATCCCGTACTTGCGTCACAACAACCCCATGCAATGCTACAGGCTTGGGGAAGAGTGGCTGGAGAGCTTCCCGGTGAAAAAGGACCTGGGGATGCTGGTTGACAGCCACCTGAATGTAAGTCAGCAGTGTGCCCAGGCGGCCAGCAGCATTCTGGCTTGTATCCGGAATAGTGTGGCCAGCAGGAGCAGGGAAGTGATCGTGCCCCTGTACTCGGCACTGGTGAGGCCACACAGTTTTATGTTAAACATTAAAATATTTTACACAAGACATGATACAAAAACATGTCCTTGGTAGCATGAACCTTCTTCTGGCATGAAGAATCCCAGCTTTTGGTAGGATAGGGACTGAGCACAGAGGGCACAAAGAGCTGAGCTCAAATGCCAACTCCCAAGGTTAAGAAAAATTAACTCCAGTCTTAGCTAAACTGCACCATGCATGATGATAATTGAGTTAAATACAGCAGGTATGTGCCAGTGTGAGAACTACACTGGAAAAAATTAGTTTCCACTACTAGTTAACCATTTCAGGCCATCTACAAAAGGTAGACCATTTCCAAACTTTTCAGCTGTGCAAGCAGGAAGCCTTCAACCTTCAGTGGTGTAAAGGGTAACAAGAGTAACGGTTCTACATGACAAATCAGCTCTTACTACACTTCTAATGACTTATGGGCAGTATACCGTGTGACAATAGGCAGCATATAATCTAAACCTATCTGTATTACGGTACCCAAATTTAGAACTAGTGAACTCCAGTGAATCTTCTTACTGAAGTAGCATAAAAATATGTAGATACTAGAAAAAATATAGAGTGTAGAACTGTTTTAACATAAAGTTTTATCGTTAAAAAACCAAACACCACACCCCACACCCCCAAAACCAAAAAGCCCAAATCCAAACCCCTAAACATTTTCCTACCTGCTGCAGGAGTTGATGTAAGAGCAGATGATAATGATAGTCCACCCGCTGAGGTAGAAGTAACAGGTAAAGCAAATGGCGTGGCCGAACCTGCAGGTTTGTTGAAACCTAAACTAAAGCCTGTGGTAGCTGCTGATGTGGTGGCAGGTGTGCCTAAAAGAAACCCAAAACCAATTATCACTCTTAGAACGTTCAGTTTGAGAATGAATGTTCAATCCACCTTCTCTTCTGAACTATTCCCATTTCACCATCACAAGCACCACAGCATGTTAGATCACTCGCATCAAGAAAATATTCACCTTCAGATAAATTTCAAAGGTTTACATTAATTGCACAGGCATTTTTGCTCCAGAATTCCCACTGATCCAACAGGCTTTAATCATGGACTGGCAAATATATCTAATGGTAATCTAAAAAAAGTAACAAAAAAGCTTCCACCAACAGTATCTAATAGGTGAACCAAATATTGGTAAATGGAGCTATAAACAGTACTGCCCAAAACACAGACTAAAAATTCGCAATTGGATGCATGTACCAATTGAATGCATATATCCTTTCAATTTGTAAACAAGAAAAACATGTTTAGATGTTATTCCCTCAAACTTTGCTTTTGAACACTGTTAAAGGAAAGCAAATAAAGCTTCCACTTCCTGCTGTTTTCATGGTAAGAACACATTTTACATTCCAGAATCCATATTCCAAAGTAAAGGAGGAGTGCGCATATACAAACACAAACCGCAACAGTATGCATAAGAAACACATACTTGGTACTCTCAGTAACTGCTGTGTGCCTGTTTTGGATGACACCATTTCATTCAGCTATCAAAAAGAATTAATGTTCATCTACATAGTACCGACGACCACATAGGATTACACATCACCCAGTCTCCTCTCGGTTAGCTGCTGCTCCTCCCTTCTTCTGTGCATTTAATTTGCTTCTTTATCCAACATTATTTTTTCCTATTTATTCACAGTATGGCTTCCTAAGTTCTTGGACTGCGGTCTGCCTTGTAGCACCACCACCACCCCCACCATCTGTGATACTCAAGCTTAGTTTTCTTCTCAGACCTCAGTTGCTGGTGTTTAAAAAGGCAAAAAAAAAACACCCAACAAACCCCAAACCCCACAACTACCCACATATTCCTGTATTTCTAATGACAGCTGGAAAATAGTCACTGAAGGTGCACCAGAGAAATAAAAGTAAAATATTCCCAAGATCCATTCCCAGTTCAACCCTCGTTATTCTTTTAAAAGAGGTAATTACCAAACAGACCTGTTCACACAAAATCCATTACAGCAAGAAATTCTGTATGAAGCATTATTCGATAACATATTCCGCCTCCCCTCTGCTGAAGGATGAAACTCATTAGGCGGACATAAATATAAAGTCTAACTTTCCACTATGTCCACTGTCACTGTTGTACAGCAATGGAATAATCCTTTAACAAGTAACAGTGCCCAGAACTGCAGAGCTCCACTCTGGTTTGCAGCCTTAACATTTGGGCTGCAAAGCAGACTGCAATTAGTAACGGGGGAAAAAGCTCACATATGACCACCAACTTTCTACATTATGTGTAGTTTTTTGCCTGTATAACATTAAAATCCAAATTAGGTCCTTACCCAGTGTCAGTCCTGTAGCAATAGTTGTTGCTGTTCCTGCTTTAAGAATGAAAACAAACAGAGTAAGTATAGCAACCGAAGACTACAGAGCAGTTATGACAGTAAAAAACATGAAAAAAATGAAACAAAACACTGAAATAATGTAACATTATGAGACAATATGTAGACTTTAAGTTTTTTATGTAGTGTGCTGAAAGCAAAACAATAACAGAAAACAGTATTTGTAAGTACGAGCAGCACAAATCAAAACATAACTGACTTCAAAAACCGTAACTTCTCTTTACAATAATTTGCTAACAGTGAAACTGATGTTAACACAGCAGTATAGCAAGTTGTTTGAGATTTCAAACGAAGGTAAACAAAAATATGCAAACAAGTAATTATATCAAGTATTTTTTCAGCCATATGGCACTACATAACATCAGCATGTAAAACAGCAGATTTGCAGTATAATGAAGAGGATTGTAGAGTCCAAAGCCTTTGTAAAATCCTGTGTCTTGGTTTAGGGTTGCTGCCCCACTGGTAATTTAAAGAGATTCTTTTGAACACAGTGCTACGCCATTTCACATTCTAAAATACGTCTGATTAGAAGATCAAAAGAATCATTGAGAACTAACAGAAAATTACCCCAATGTAGCCAAACACAGTAATACAGGCTTTCAGTCTACTGTTGACTTTACGTCTAGTAGATTGGTTCTTAGAACTTCAATGTTATGATGACCCAGGTTTTGTGTACAAATTATATCTTTTGTCACTGTTGATTCAAATTTCTGCTGTACAAGATTTTTTTCTACCTGTACTGGTGCCTCCTAGTGTAAAGCCAGTAGTTGGTTTTGATCCAAAAAGTCCACTCCCAAAGCCCACTGAAGGAGCTGATGTAGTTGCTGTAGCAGTGGAAGAGCCCAGCGTTCCAAAATTAAGTCCTCCTGTTGAGCTATTACAAAATAAGACTATTAGCAATAATTATTTTTCAAAATAAAAAAATCCACCACCACCCTTTATTTCAGTTTCTTTCCCACACCATCGGTCATTTTCCTGAACCACACACAATGCAGCTGGACAAGACAGGGTCCAAGCTCTCTGCCACCAAACAGAACGAGGAAGCCCATCTCTGTCTTTCCTTCTACAGCTCCGTAACTCCCACTGCTTCCCTGACACTGACTCCAGCATTTGTTCAACTCCTTGTTGAGTTGGTATATCTTGCTAAACCAGTGGGAAATTTGAACTTTTCTCTGTTATATCATCTCATTATTTCTGCCTAGTAATTCTCCCTGAACTGCTGAATGGGAAAACTAATGCTAGACATAGCACAAAGATAACAACACACCTGCAAGAACATCTGTTCAAAGCAGGTTCCAAGTCCAGTTAGATTAGATACCTCTGACCAGAAACCTCAACCAATATTGCTTTATTTCAATCTACAGTAATAAGCAGAGACACACAACCACTCACATCAACAGCACAATTCTGCCCTGTCTTACCACCAAAACACAGAGTCATGAATTCATTTTCTAACCAAAATGCTATCCTTTCCCACAGGTGCAAACCACAGAGGACTTATGCCTACCCTACTTTCTTTTCTGACTGTATACTTGTCAGAAAATCACAAAAATAAACTACTACTCTTTTCCCCTTCATCTGTGACAATAGCTCTGGAAGGAGAGAATCAGAGATCAGTCATCACCAGGAAAATTAGGCCTTTTTTATTTATTTTTGGGTAACTACACATTTTAGAAGTTTCATGGCAAAGAGAGAACAAGCTTTATATTTAGCAGAGAACGCACTAAGTTATCACACAAAACATTGGGGAATACAATAATCATGGTTCTCTCTAACCAATGAAGTTACAAGTACCAGATCAGTCTACGATTTTAAAAAAATTTGTTCTTAAATTGACAAAAGATCAGGTGAATAATTTATTTGTAGCAACTTCCTGCTCTCATCTGTGAGCCTTTTTAGAAACTAGCTAAGTTTTCTCTAACTTAAACACATTCTGCATAAGTAAAGACAGTGCACTGAAATTAAATGCAAGTTAGACTTCAGGGTAACAGTTGTCAACACGTATTTTATGTTTCAGGTGTTCAGTATTCTCTCATTGTTCCCTTATCTTCTCTCCCTTTTTGTATGAAGGCAGCTCCTAGGCGTAACAAATAAAACACAAAAGTTAAGTCCTTTAAGCTATAATTAGCTTTTACTTTAGAAGTTTTCAAAATACCTACAAAACTGATCATGGCAAGCCCAGCAAAAGTTGGTTCCAAGTTCAGTGTGAGTTATTCTTAAAGAAGTAATTCAGGAAGCAGAGTGGTCAAGAAATTTAGAAGGACACAGGCCCATTAACTGTCCTACTCCACAGGAGCCAAAGCATTTCAGTTTTGTTTACTCCCACAATTTCAACATACCAAACTACACACTCCACTACATACTCCACAGGAGCCAAGGCATTTCAGTTTTGTTTACTCCCACAATTTCAACATACCAAACTACAGCACCACGACCTAACTGCTTGTAAACTTAAACACACAACATGGTGTTTCTCTCACTAGTCGAGAGTTTGGTTCTTATCTTTTTCCAGCACAAAAATTATTCTCTGTTAAAGTTTTTCTTCTTTCAGCATGCCAGTATAAGAAAGCTAAGGTGCCAAATATGCAGCTCAGCACTATAGGACCTGAAGTCAGGTCTCAACTATAATTTTAGAACTAGAACAAAGAGTTGCACCTGGCTAAAATATACTATAGAGGAAAGAACATTGATTAACAAAGAGGACAACTACCTGAACGGCTATCGGTGCAATGCAGGAATTGGGTAGGCTGTTATATCACATAGGCTTTGGGCCACCAGAACAAAATCTTTGACTGGTCACACACACTGATGAATAATACTTATCCTAGACAATAAAGCCCCTTTTCTCCCAACACCTGGCAATATTGCCTTAGACCCAGCTTAGAAGAACAACAGCTTCTTCTTATAGTTTCAAACATGTTCTCAACGAAATCATCCCATGGGGATGCTCAAGATTCTTTCACCAGTCATTCAGCAGTAAAGAACTCTTTCTCTGTGATTCTCCTCGACCAATTGCCCTGAAGACTTGTCCTACTTGTAAGAATAAATACACGAATTAAAATGCAGAGTACCATACTGCTATTAATTAGTACCTGTTAAACTTTTACTTAGTATTTTTAAGAGGGTAAAAAGCCAGCTAGAACAGAAAAAAGAGCAAACCCCAAGCATAAAAATATTTAAGTTCAATAGACAGTTTTTGACAAGTGCAGATCAACAAAAGGGTTTCCCTTGTTTCAGGCAGTATGTTTAGAAGAATGTTTCGAATAAACAAATATTATTTTAACATGCCCATTTTGATCAGAGGAAATCTGCATTAAACAGGCATGAAGTGAAAGAAACTGAAGTTCTTTACCAACACCATGAGAGCTTCACTGTGGGGATAAAAAACCAAACCAAAACTCCCCAAAATCAAGTACAGGCAATGCAAGAATGTCATCAATCTGTCACAACCACAAAATTAAGAGTATTAGAAGAGACTCAGAAAACTTGTTCCCTCTCATATGGGCTTCTAAAAAGCAATACTGCCATTTATTCCAGAGATACTCTTTCAGGTATCGATGTTCTGTTCCCTTCCCCTCACACTGCTAACTCCTCACAATTCTGACAGATCAGTATTTTCAAATATATCTCCTTCAGGTGAAGCTCCCTTGAGTAGCTCACCCTGCCCGTTTACTTTACATTACAGCAATCAATTTTTCCTGATCAGATTTGGGAAAAACTCTGATACAAAGCTCCACTACAATAGCCCTAATCTTCAACAGAAGCGTAATAGCAAGCAGGTCAGAAAAACACAATCTCTGCTAATACAGTTGTGTTCAAAGAAAGAAAAAAGGGAGCATAAACCCAGCAACAACAGACTTACCTATTATTCTGAGAAACCTAAACACTAATAATGCCCGTTGTACATCACATGCACAGCAAAATTCTCCTTTAACTCCAAGACGCTATATACTAAATGCAAGGTTTTCTATATCAGAAAGGATAACGTTGCACCCAACCTGGGGGGGGGGGGGGGGGGGGGGAAGGAATTTCACATTTGAACGTTAAACATTTGGGCTTTGACATCAACGAACCCCACGCCGCACACACAAGCTCAGGTTGAAACCGATACGCACATAACTCCGTTCCGCGTTCAGAACGATAGAGATAACCGTGGAGACACCACCCCCCCCCGCTCCGACAAAGCCAAAATAAAACAAAATCAGAGGAGCACCTCCCTCAGGTATTAGCTGCTCAGTAGATGGATCCCTACGCCTGTACCCACGAAGCCTGTACCCACGAAGCCGGCCGCGAAGCAGAGGAGGCAGGAAGGGCACCCCCACCCCATGCGCGCCGGGGCAGGCATGGCGAAGCCAGTTCCTCCCCGCACCCTTCGGGCCAGGGGTGTCAGATCTCCAGGCCCCTCCGGGGGCAGCAAGAGAGGCGCCGAGCCCCGCAGCCCGGGGGCGGCCCTGCACCACACACAGTCCCCCCAGCCCACCCCAGCACTCACACACGCGCGCAGAGCGACAGCGGCCTCGGTGCCGGGCCGGGCCCGGCCCGTGGTTGCCCCGTTACCTCGGCGTGGCGGCTCCGAAGGAAAAGCCCCCGCCCCCGCCTCCTCCGCCTCCCGCCCCGGCAGCGGCGGCCGCCGCGGAGCCCAGGGTCCCCGCGCCGAAGGAAAAGCCCGCAGACATGGCGGCAGCGGCGGGAAGGGCCGGAGAGCGGGGCTGAAGAATGGCAGCAGGCCCGAAGCGGCGGGGGCCGGGGAGCGCGGCGGCGGCAGCAGCGGCCTCCTGAGGATCGGTGGTTGCGGCCTCCTCAGAGCCGCATCGCGCCCGGTGCCAGCTTTGAACCGACCGGTGGCAGCGACCGAACGAGCGCGCGGGCACCGGCCACGCTCCCTCCGCGCGCCCGTCGCAATGCACCACGGGACAGCGCCACCACGGCCGCCCCGCCGGCCCTTAAAGCGACAGTAACGTGAGTACAGCCGGTGCAAAGGGCTGAGGCGGCACACCTCCGGGGGGGCTCAGGCGCCCCATAGCCTCGGTATGATGGAAAGAGGCAGGCAGGCAGGCAGGCAGGCAGGCAGGCAGACACAGCCCTCACTGAAGGGGCGGAAGGTGCAGGAGATCCTTCCCCGGCAGGAGCCACCCTACCCCGGGGCCCTGCATCAGCCGAGCGCTGACCCCCCCCAGCCCTTTCTGGCGGCTTTGCGGTGCCGGTGCCGAAACCCGCCTCGCCGCGGGGCTGCGGCAGCCCTGCCGCGACTGCCGGGGCGCCCCGCGGCTCTTGGCGGGCAGGTGGGTAACCTCAAAGGTTACCTCCGGGTGACCGGCCAGGAAGCGAGAAAACAACTCAAAACCCAACTCGAATTCCATGAACCATTCTCCCCACTGCACCCCATTCACCGCTACGGGCCTGGGGAGGAGTGGCTGGAAAGCAGCGCGGTGTAAAAGGACCTGGGGATGCTGGGTGACTGCCGCCTGAACATGAGCCAGCAGTGTGCCCAGGTGGCCAAGAAGGCCAACAGCATCCTGGCTTGTATCGGGAATAGCGTGGCCAGCAGGAGCAGGGAAGTGATCGTGTCCCTGTAGTCCGCACCTCCAATACTGTGTTCAGTTTTGGGGCCCTCACTACCAGAGGGACATGTGAGCTGCTGGAGCATCCAAAGAAAAGCAACGAAGTTCATGAAGGTACTGGACCACAAGTCTTCTGAGGAGCACCTGAGGCAGCTGGGGTTGTTTAGCCTGAAGAAGAGGAGGCTGAGGGGAGACCTTATCGCTTTCTCCAACTACCTGAAAGGAGGTTGTATTGGGGTGGGTGTTGGTCTCTTCTCCCAAGTAACAAGTGATAGGACAAGAGGAAATGGCCTCAAGTTGTGTCAGGGGAAGTTTAGGTTGGATATTAGGAAAAATGTCTTCACTGAAAGAGTGGTCAGGCACTGGAAGAGGCTTTCCAGGGAAGTGGTGGAGTCGCCATCCCTGGAGGCGTTCAAAAAACGTGTGGACATGGCACTTTGGCATGTGGTTTAGGAGGCAGGGCGACGCTGGGGTGACGGTTGGACTTGATCCTAGAGGTCTTTTCCAACCTTTATGATTCTGTGATTCTAAGAATTTCCAGCTGAACCCGGGCTTGCAGCCAGCACAACGGTGCACCTGAAGCTCTCCAGCTCAATTACTAATTACTGCCCGCATTTATTGCAGAAATTACTGCTTGTGCTTTCCCTACCAGGCTGTACTTCACACACGTATGCCACACGGTGCTGCATGAAGCTGCGTAAATGGTTCCATCCCTGCCCCCTCTGCTCGCTGTATCACGATGCATTTTTCATACATGGCTGGTGAACTGTAAGAAACCACTGCTGAAATGCAGAAGAATTTCTGAGAGTATCCTACACACCACATTTGCTCAGGAAAAGGCATTAACTACCCTTCTAAATCTACCTGATAGTCTAGATGAGTCATAGTGCTAGGAAAGGTTTTATATCACTACCTCCAGAGTTTCTTAAGGCATCTCAAACAATGCAAATACTTCTGTGTTCTGCTGCTCAGTGCTGTGGCTGCAGAAGACTATGGGTGGCTGACATACTGTTTACTGAAAAGATGTCTGCGATTATGAGTGATTGGATTGCTGTCCTTTACACAAGGCAGAGCTTCAGGCATATACTTAAATATAATTTGTGATGTTTAGTCCATGTTTACTTACACATTGCATGTACATTTCTATCTTTGAACATCTTAAAAAAATTAAAGCCCCAAAACTGTGAAAAAATTAAATGGCATATATAGAGCGACCTCTATAGAGTCATTTGTCAGGAAGTTCTTCTGATCTGACAGGCAATGAAGTAACAAGATATATTGGAAAAGGGGACTTTTCAAGGAAGGAGCGATGCCTTCGTAGTATGATTTTAGCAAGTCATGATGGTCTATGAATGTCACCACTCAAAAACTTTTAAGTTCAAGATCATGAAGTTTATATGCTAATAAAAGGTTAATTTTGTATAAAATCTGCCCTACTAAACCATTTCTAGTTTAGATAGTAATAATTAAAACAGCAAGACTTATATAGCCCATTCTGCAACCTTTAAGCTAAGTTTTATCACCTCTCTTGACTGCTGTGCAGCACGCACAAGATTTTTGTGCACTAACACCCACACAGCTACGCACAGATGAGTCACTGCACTGTGCAGCTCATTACTTTGTTCTTGTACATAAAACTCTACACCCACACACACACTTTTACCAGCAAGTTCTTACTTCAGTAAGGCCTTTGACACTGCTTCCCGTAAGATCCCCACAGAGAAGCTGTTGATGTATGGGCTGGATGAGCAGTGAGGTGGACTGAAACCTGTCTGAACGTGGGGCTCACAGTGTGGTGGGAGGCCAGTAGTGACCCCGGGGTTAATACTGGGTCCAGTCTTGTTTAACATCTTCACTAATGACCTGGATGACAGGGCACAGTGTACCCTCAGCACATTTGCTGGTGACAGCGAACTGGGAGCAGTGGCTGATACACTAGGGGGTTGTGCTGCCATCCAGAGGGACACAGACAGGCTGGAGAAAAGGGCTAATAGGAACCTCACTAAGTTCAACAAGAAGTACAAAGTGGGGAGGAACAACCCCAGGCATCAGTACATCCTGGGGGCCACCCAGCAAGAAAGCAGCTTGACCAAAAAGGACCTGGGGGTCCTGGTGGACACAAAGTTGAACATGAGCCAGCAATGGGCCCTTGCTGCAAAGGTGAATGGCATCCTGGGCTGCATTAGGCAAAGTATGGCCAGCAGGCTGAGGGAGGTGAGCCTTACCCTCTACTCAGCACTGGTGAGTCACCTTTGTGCACTTGACTGGAGCACCTCTCCTAGGATGAAAGGCTAGGAGAGCTGGGACTGTTCAGCCTGGAGAAGAGAAGGCTCAGGGGGATCTTACCAATACATAAATACCTGAAGGTAGGTTGCAAAGAGGACAGAGCCAGGTTCTCGTAAGTGGTGCCCAGTGTCGAGACCAGGGGCAATGGGGACAAACTGAAACACACTAGGCTCTGTCTGAACATCAAGAAACACTTTACTGTGAGAGTGACCAACCACCTAACACATTGCCCAGCTGGGTGGTTGACTCCCCATCCTTGGTGATTTTCAAAAGCCACCTGGCCACGGTTCTGGGCCACTGGCTATAGGTGGCGCTGCTCAAGCAGGGGGTTGGACCAGATACCTCCAAGAGGCTCTTCCCACCTCAACCTCTCTGTGATTCCGTGATACTACAATAAAAAGGACCATCTTCCAGGAATTTCTCCATTTACGAGACTCTAAAAGACTGAAACTATCCATGCCATGACCAGAGGCCTGGGTGACCAGGAAACGGCTCTGGCTTCCCACGCCTGCTGCTGCCCCACCACGGGGCCCAGGAGCGCCCTCTCCTCACGGCCGGCTGCCAGGCGAGGTTTCACGGCCAGCACCGAGCTCCGTGGCTCCCAGCACAGCAACCACAGCCCCTTTTCCCCCTCGAATCTCACAGAGAACCACTGCGTCACCGAGACACGTCTCCGCGTCCGTGCCCCTCCTGCCTCTCCCCGCCACCCCTCGGGCACCCACACACCGCGCACGCGCGCTCCTCACCAGGCGGCGCAGGCGCAGTGAGCCCCTCGCCTGCCGCCAGGGGGTGCTGCAGGGAGCCCACACCCGCCCCGCCCCGCCCCGCCCCGCCCCGCCCCGGAAGCGTTTCTAGGTGACGGCCGGCCCGGCCCGCAGGCGGCGGCCAGCGCTATGGAGCACATCCGCACCACCAAGGTACGCCGGCCTGCCCCCGCCGGTCCAGCGGTTGCGGCGGCGTTGTCGCCGGTGCCGCACCGGTAACCGTGAGGTGGGGAGGGCCTGCTTGGCCTGCCGGGTCGAGCTGCCGCCAGCTGTGAGCGAGGGCGTTCTTCTCCTTCTCTTGTATTTGGTGTTTCCCCGCGGGGGTCTGGGGCGGTCGGTGCCGCTTGGGCCGTCCCGGGGCCTAGTGGGGCAGCGGGGGCGTCCGGCTCTGGTACTTCCCCCTGAACCGTACCGCCGCAGGGCGCCCGGCCTGGGCTCACCCCAGCGGGCAGTGCCCTTCCCGGGGGCCTCGGCTGGGCCCCCGCCCGGCCCAGGGGCTGGAAGGGACGAAAGCTCCCGCGGGGAGCTCGGTGCGGGCTGTGCCAGTGAGGCCCCGCCGGAATGAACCAGCTCGTTAATTAATGGGGACAGGCCAAAAGTCGTCCTGGTGTAGCGGGGGAAGCTGTAATGGGGGGGCTGGGGAAGGGGAGAAGCCAGCTGGGAGAGCGTTCCAGCTGAGTTTTGTACTTGGGATGTGGTTCCGTGTGGCTTTTTCCAGCTTTGGAGGCAAATCGATTGTGAAAACAACACCTTTTTAAAATTATTTTTTCTTCCTTTTAAAGACTCTGGTGTGTGTTGTTAGGGAGGCAGGCCGTCAGTATATGTGCAGTATATATGAGTTAGGCTACTCAATAGCTAAGCTGCAGCTGGCATGTTAGACTTTTCTGTTTTTCTGGTTTTAGGTTATTAGTTTGTCATCTGTAATTAAGATGTTAATAAAAGGGCATAAGTCGTCTTTTCTAAGCAATTTTTAAGTTTTTAAGTTACAGCTCTTACAGAATTAAATTTCTAATAATATTTTTTTCATCTTGCTCATCAGCCCTGATGGCAAGGGCTGCTGAAGAGACTGCCCCTCTCTGTTGGGTCATAGAAATTGTCGAGTGATTAGTTCCCTAACCTGGCAATCTGACTTTAAACTAGGCTTATAGATGGGTGGAGAACAGGAGTGGTCTTATTTCAGCTCCACATAGAAGGTTTATAACCAATAATTATATATATGAACCGGTTTTTAATTTTTGGGGGTAACAGATTATATAAACACTTATATAAAATGTGTATGGCTAGTTTTATTTTTCATACATATTTGTCTGTTTATATATGAAATGGGAGGAAGGTCTCTGAAGCTACTCTTAGTGACACTTTAGTTTACTGGATGGAATAACCTTGCGCCAAGCTGACAGATTGGAGATAAGGTTTCTTTATCAGCCTATTTACTTGTAAACTTGGAACTTCCTGTTTGGGAACTTAGTATTGTATCATTACAGTCAATATCTAATTTCAAAATGAAAAACTAGGCTAAAACCGAAGTCTCATGATGAGCTGAGTAGCTGTTTAAGTTTCAAACCTGAAACTGGAAAGGCAACACGTCACTGACTCCTTTGTGTCTGCATGTGATTGTGTTTCTGCATGCTTTTGGGCCCCTGCTGGGGGGGAGCAGGGGGGAAATACTTTGTGTAGCAATATAACTGAAGGAAAAACAAGCTTTGAACGCAACTTAAGATCAAAGACTTACTACTTGAAACAATTATTTTTATAATTTGTACAAAAAATCTATCTGTTCTAGATATATAAATTTAATGGCTAGAAGTAGCATGAGTTTTTAGTTAAATTATGACGCTACCTTAGCTCTTTGTATGCTGTTGATTTATTGAGTGACCAGGTGGAATAAAAATCCATATATGCTAGATGGTAATTGAGTATTACAATTCTGGGAAGAAAGAAAACTGAAGTACAGCCTGCACTGTGGGCCTTGGAAGTTCAGTGCATGTGTGGGCTCAAGTTGGACTTCATTCCAACTGTTCTGAGACGTATCTACTTTGTCTAATCTGACAGTGCTTCACAGTTTTTTTCAGTTTGTTTTATTGAAGTAGTAGTGAAATAAACTTGAAATAACAGTGCAGTCTTGTATAAATTAACTGCTATGCAGGGAAGCTGTCACCCTTAGGAGGAGGTGATGAAGTAAGTTTTATTCCTCCTCGAACTTCAGTTTGCTGGAAATGTTGAAGTTAAGATTGTCTTAGAACTGTTAGCACAGCTCTCTGAAATAAAGTTTAGCTTTTTGTGAAATTAAACTGTCCCAACAGGTTTATGGTGAATAAAGATCTGAGGTCAACTTAAAAATCACTTCTGTCTGTGAATATATACTTAAATAGCAACAAATGATGAAAAGCTGTTAACAATATGTTGTAAGTAGTGGTGAAAATGTAATTACTCTTATTATAATTATTATAATTCTTTTGTGGTTTTGCAATGAAGTCTTAAAACTGAAGTGTCCGTAAAAATATTTTAAAGAGAAACATAGTAGAAAAGACTGGCATTTCTTCAGTTAATTCTCTTTGTATATTTGAAGTCAAATCTGCTTTAGTGAAAATACTGATGGGTTTTTTTACTGGAGATGGAAACTTTTGCTTAGCTTGACTGCTAAACTTATGTTTGCAAGCCTGAAAGTTAAATGAGAAAGGGAAAACTTTCAATTCCAGTGAATGTCATACAAAGTCATAATAAAAGAATCTTGGAATGATATACTGTAATTGTTTTTGTCTTGTATTATTTGTTCTAATTAAATCCTTCAGCTTTTTTAATGCAAGATTTCAGAGGTATAGCTTCATCCTTCCTTTCTGTTCTGGCTTGCCTCCTATATTGAAACATTCTCTGCTTTTTTTTTGCCTTTATTCTGTAACTCCTAATCCTGAAACTGTTTGACACTTTCACTGTAAATACTCTATTATTGAGGCAGCTGTTCAAATTTTTACTGGTGTAAAAACTCATTAATTTGTTAGTGCTAGCTACTGTCAGAATATCCCTTCTGACTACTTAAATGATCTTTGTTTACAGATGTGCTAACACTCTATATCAGTCTTCAATCTCTTAATCTTGTGAACCCATTTTCTTCAAAACTGATGACTGGCTTGTTTTTCATAACTAAGGATTTACCAAACTTGACACTTCTTTTCCTTTTCAGTGATATAGCTGAGTACCCATTAAAGCTGACTTGGGTCAGGTTCAAATGAATGTGTCACCTGCAGAGGCTGAATCTAAATTAAATTTCAGTTGCATTTAAGAAAAGTGTATCTCAAATTTAGCTTTCAGAATTCTTGAGGACTTTACCTGTATAAGAGGCAGCTGGAGCACTAATGCCTGTCCTTACCTAACACAGAAATACAGTGTTAACAATAGCTGTCTTGTTACATGTAGGAGAATAGAACTTCACATGACAGGGATTTGTGGGTTGTCTTACTGGAACAAAACTGGAGCAGTTTCTGTGCCCTTCCCCATTTGCTGGGGAGGTGCAGTGCCAGGTACCTGAGCGGTTGCTGCTGCAGAACTGCCCAAAATGAATTCTGCATTTTTGCTGTGCTATATTGACTTATGCTGCTCTGTAGCTGAGCATTGATACTTGCTGGCTACAGCATAATGTATTTTGAGGTACTGATGCTAGATTAGAAGAAATACCTGAATTGAAGAGGATTTTTGTAGTGTTTAATATTTGCTTTTAGTAGGTAAAAAGTTTGTGCGTACAAATTAAAAATGGCCTAACATCAGCACAGTAGATGTGGGGGTCTCCCAGTCACCTCATCTTGGTGCTGGTCTTGCTGGTGTGGAAGTTTTTGGAGTTCTGCCACACATTTAATGACAGCGGCAGCAGGCCTCAAGCATAAGAGCTTTCACTTGCCATTAATGAGAGAGTGCTGCCAAGAAATAGAGGAACACATGGAGATAAGCCATTCACCATACTCTTTCCTTTCCTGTTGTTGCACACAAAGAATCACACGATGTTTGCTTCAAACAAAGCAAACTGTGAAGCCCATGAAGTTATGAGCAGCAGATAAAATACAGGCTATCTAGAAATCACTTTCTTTTGAAATGTTTTTTTTGTAGGATTTAGATAACAAGGTTGATGGAATACCAGGAGGAGAAATTTGCCCTTGCAAGACTCAAGCTTGAAATAGCTGCTTCAAATGCCAGCATGGTTCTTGGCTTTCTAGGAGATTGTTCTAATTATTAGTATATTGCTTATATTTCATTAGAATGCATTTTGACCATGAGGCAAGGTTACGGTGATCTAGATTTTTAAAGTTGGGGATGATATAAAAGACAATAGATACCTAAAATTGAAGTCAGGAGGACATAATCTTTGTGGCTTTGAGTCTGCAAACAGCCAATGAACCATGTTGCTGAGATTAGCTGTTAATTCAGTGCTGGCCTCTCAACAACAGGAAATTGTTAGCGTGTGTTTGCTCTACTTTGGGGAACCAGTCTAAAAGCTTAGTAGTTAATAGTTCTTAATTATTTTTTTAAAAAACTTGATATCCTGGTCTCTTTTATTAGTAAATAACCATAGTAGCTATGTATATGGAGTAATTATTCTGATGAACCTAGCACTGCCTTCATTATGTGCTTTTGTAATGAAACATTGTGTTTTGACTAGCCAGTCTTATCAAAGCTTATGTGGCTGCTGTTGTGTTCTTAATAGTTTGGCCCAAATAGCCTTATGTGTGTGCTGTTGTGCTTTTGACCATTTTCAAAATTATTGCACAAACTGACGGAGCTGTTGCAGAGTTAAGATTTTGCTTTCTGCAAACCTGAAAAATTAAGCTTTGCTTCCCTTTTTTTCTTACAGGTAGAGCAAGTGAAATTACTCGACAGGTTCAGCACGAGCAATAAGTCACTGACAGGAACTCTATACCTTACAGCAACTCATCTGCTATTCATAGATTCAAGTCAGAGAGAAACATGGGTAAGGATAATGAATACTTGTGGCTCAAAAGCATAGGTTCTCCAGATGCATTTGTTCTTCCTGATTTAAGATTGAATTTGCTTACTGAAATGTTCATCAAAGTTACAAGTTATTCCCCACGGTCTCTTTGTTGATGGTATCATAACTAGTTAATGATTTGCAGATTGTACTCTTGCATGACACTGCTGCAGCTGAAATCAGGTAGTGCTGAAAATGTTCACTTCTCTTCAAGCTGCTGTAATTTGTTCTATGAACTTCACTTGTATTCCTGAGTGAATGTATGGTGGTTTTCTTTAAACAACTGAGTTGCGCTGCAGTTCAGAGGTAGGAGTGGGAGACTGCTGGATGGTTTAAGCATCAGGTTTAAAAATTCTGCATTAGCTTACCTTGTATTCAGATCCTGCTTAGGTTAAATGAGAGAGCAAAATGCAAAGAACCTAGGCTTTGGTGAAATATTCAAGATCCCATGCCCTTTTTTAGAGTGGTAAGCAGCTGTTTCTTCCCAAGTGTTCATCTCTGGAATAAAAGAATTCAGAAGGGACTGCAGCTTCTTGCTGACCACTACCAATGTTGTACAATCAAAGGTGATGAGTACGGTAATTTCCATTAGTTTTTCTCAGTGCCCTGGTGCACATCAAGTTCTGACTTCTGCTGTAGCCCAGCTATCTGAGTTAGGTGCCTTAAATCTGTCATCCTCCAGGATGAAATCTCACTTCCCTGGGTGCAGTTAATGTTTTTTTCTTGTAGGTTTATTACCCATAGGTGTATTTTTATGGATTACCCTTAATCCTTATCTGGATTTGACTAAGTGCCTCAAGGTGCTTTCAGGAAAAGTTGTTTTTCAGTGATTTGTTCTTGGATACAATGTACAGCTTCATAGAAACCAAACCAATACATTTTCATATAAAATGGGTTGCTGGGGAGACCATGATTCAGAAGCATTACTTGTACCTCCCCTTGCGCTATGTTAAAAGATTTCAGTTTGGAGAAATTGACTGTATACACAGAATACTGTATTTCTGTGATAATGCAAGTACTAAGTATAATTATGAAAATGTCTCCAAGACATTTCTAAATGCATATTTGGCAGCATCGTTTTCAGATGCCTGTTTAATTCTGATCAATATTTAAGAGGAGATGATTGCTTCAGTGAGGTAATTGAAATGCTATCAAGAACATCTTGTTCAGTTCAGGTAATGGACCTGTGGCTTTCTTACCATGGTTGAACAACTGTTACTTTTCCACATATTTCCTTAAATTTTGTGTAGATTTGCCTCACAGATAAAGCTATGGAGAGCTTTTGTATATCCATTACAGTGACAGTCTTCTGTTAGAGTGGTTGAAAGGCACTTAGCTGAGAGACTTTCATGTCTACATAGTTCAATGGGTAATACAGGGGATGTTTTCTTATCTCCTGTTCATTCTATACCTGTTGAATACTGGAATTCTAAAATGTTCTTTCTGTAGCTTTTATATGTTGAGTTGCTTTCCTCGATTTGCTTTATTTTGCCTGAAAATTCTGAAGTATGTTCCTGTAGATCCTTTAAAAAAATTTTTAAAAAGCCTGTTTGGACCCTGCCTAATTAGATGTAAGCATATCAGTTAGCAAACTTATAAAAGAGAACTGAACAACCCCAGTGGACTTCTACTTGATTATTTTTTTTCATTTAGAATGATATTTACTACCCATTACAAACACTAGGTAACACCTCAAAATATGAGGGAAGAGAATAATTAAATTTTGACAGATCATGGTATCCTAACCAAAATGCCAGTTTTAAATTTTTCTTCTAAATGTATTTCATTTTAACTAAATGATTGACAGTCCATACTCAGCACTGCTTGATATGTCTTGTATCTGCTTTTGTAAATAGTATGCTGTTCTCATTTTTCATCAGCGTGCTTACGCTGTGAGTTCTTGTATGCCACAGATACTACATCATCACATTGCTGCGGTAGAAAAGCTTGCCTTGACTACTTCTGGCTGCCCCCTTGTCATCCAGTGCAAGAACTTCAGGATAGTTCACTTTGTTGTTCCTAGAGAGAGAGATTGTCATGACATCTATAACTCTTTGCTTCAGCTGTCAAGAACAGGTAAAAGACTTTGCAGTATATGCCTGGATAACAAGTTGATGGGTAGGGTGGGGGTGGAAATCCATGGCTTATGTTTTTTTTAAAACATGCATTATGTAAAGATCTCTTAAATGGATCTGGTATGTAAAATAATTTAAATATTAATCTGCATACAGATGTAGAAGATGTGTTATCTGGCTTTTGTAGGTCACTGATGTTCACCTACAGAATGTGAGATTCCTGGTTTTTTTTGCAATTCTAATGCTATCCCAGAAATTGTGAATATAAATGTGCCTGGTCGTAACTGGTGTGTTCCATAGATAAAATGGTACTAATCAAATACCAACTTGTTACTGATTCCATGCGGTTTCAAAAATAAAGCTGAAGCTTTGATACTAAAATAGCACTACCAATTCAGCTTTACAAGAGAATTCTCTCACCTAGTATGGTCTTCTACATTTTCTGCTTTGTGTTTAGCACAGTGTGGTCATCTGTGATATGTGAACAGTGTATTATGAAAAACACTTTAAAAGCTTTTTGGCTTTAAAGAAAACTTTAAAAACGTATTGCTTTTGAAGGTCAGTAGATGTAAATTTCTGTTCTTACCTCCAAAAAGTGTTTGTTCTGTTAGCTCCTGTGAAGTCTTGTAATAATTCTGCCTTTTGTCTTGTTCAATTTTGTCAGTCTGTTTTGTGAATTCTCCTTTGTCCTTATGGCTTTAGCGATGTCCTGGCTGAAATAAGTCAAGCACACTCAAGAAAGCTCTCTCAACCTACCTTCAACTAAATACCTATAATTGTGTCAGTTAACAGTATGATAGTTGCAGAATAAATATTTCAACAGTGTCAAGTATCTGTTTAGTCTTGCTTCTGACAATCTTAAAGCCTGAAACTTCCTCTGCAATTTGGGTAATTTCAAGACTTGTCGTCTGTGTTACCTTTCTTCACTCAAGACATTCTTGGGTTCAACTCATCACATAGTCTTACTCTTTACCTTTAGCAAAATATGAAGAACTGTATGCCTTCTCCTATAATCCAAAACAAAATGAATCTGAGCAAGTCAAAGGTTGGCAGCTTATTGATTTAGCAGAAGAATATAAGAGGATGGGAGTGCCAAATTCTAACTGGCAGTTGTCTGATGCAAATCGTGATTATAAGGTAAGTGTTGTAATGGAAACATGTCTTGCTCTGTATCTTTCTGCTTTATCCTCTGAATCTAGTCCTATAGAAAACAGTCTAATACTATGAAATCACTGTCTTGCAGCATAAGCAAAAATTTGCAGGTGGAGAGTAACTCCTTAATCATTATGCTATCTCACAACTTTGTAATTGAAGCTTTTTCCAAGGCCTCACTGAGAGAGTACATGTATATGGATGTGTGTTCTTTGGGATTGTTTCTGGAGTATACTTAGCTCTTTGAAGCCCAGCCCCAGCAATTCTGGTACTCTCTACCTTTGTTTTTTCTCTTAACTGAGAAGGATTCTACTTTAGCATTTGCAGTGTTGACTGTGGGAAACAATGGCTGTGGTTGTGCAGCTGATTCCCAGATTAGATTTCACCTTACTTTGCAGTCTGAAAATACAAAAAATGAAGGAAATACTTGAAACATGTTCTTAGCACTTCTATTGAAGAGTCACATTCTTGAGGTAAATGCTGGTATAGCAGTGCTTTCCAGCAGTGCTTGGCTGTACAACTTGGATACCAATTTGTACTACTTTAGCCACATCTTGTCCCTTCTCAGCTATTTATGTGTATATAGAGAAACATGTTAGTGTTATCCTTTGTCTCTTGTTTCACCTAACATCTCTCAAATTGGATGCAATAAAAGTAGTATTGGCTTTGTGCCTTGTACATAAAATTCTTTTTGTGTACCTGTGTCTTTCAGATTTGTGAAACATATCCTAGGGAACTTTATGTTCCCAGAACTGCAAGCAAGCCCATAATTGTTGGTAGCTCCAAGTTCAGAAGCAAAGGAAGATTCCCAGTGCTGTCATATTATCACAAAAATAAAGAGGTATAGTGTGTCTTCCTCTTAATGCAAATGTGCTGAAAAGTATTTCTCAACACTTGGCAGTAGTTCAGGGTAAGGAGGTAAGTACAGTGACTTGTATGAGGTTGGTATAACTCATGGTAAGCTTAAATACAGCTGACACTAGTGGTGTCTAACAAGATGCTGAATTAAGCTAAGCCAGTTTAAAAGAAATCCTTAAGTAATCAGTTGATAATCAATTGAATCTCTTAAAGTTTCCAGAAACTGACCTTAAGATAACTGAAGATAGCTCTGTGTCAAATGATCTGTCTTTCTTGATACATCAAGAATAATATCTGTTAGGTCAGAAAGGGCATTAAAAAAACCCAACCAAACAAAAAAAAACCTCCCCAAAAGACACTGAAAGAATAGAACTGTTTTTTTAAGGAGGAATTTGCAATGTAAAATAAGAACTAGGGGCTGAGAAACAAGATTTTGCAGGGTTTGGTAGAGAGTGGTGTGAAGCAGCATCTGCCTGTCTCAGCTAGGGAGTATCTTGGGAGAGAATGATTGTCACCTTGCTGAGTTGAAGAATTTGAAGGATGAGTGTTAAGCTACTAGATGCGTTTGAAGATAATTACTATTTGGAAGATGCACTTGATATCCTCTGAAATACAACGTCATTGAAAATGACGTGATGAGAACTAGACAGATAACATACCGTACTTGCAGTAGTAAAAGAAACCATAATTCAATTCATACACTTTAGGAAAGCAAGTTACTCTCCTGGTATTTTTTCCAGCCTATACCTTTTTGATTTTTTTTTTAAATACTTGGGGAAAGTCCATTATGTAAACTGGTACCTTGCCCATGTAGATGAGCCTGAAAAAGGTGTTCTGATACACCTTTAGATTTAAGTTTTAGGTACTGTGTTTGAAGGACTGCAAGCGATGTGCTTAAAAAGTTGAAGACCTAAACTTTATTCAGTTTAGTGCTGTTATCTGCCAAATGAAACAATTTGTTTCAGCGTCTTTTAAATCAGGCAAAGCATTTCATCTACAGTTATTAAACTGATGGTAATTTGCTTTTTGTTTTCCATGGTAGGCTGCAATTTGCAGATGCAGTCAACCTCTCTCAGGTTTCAGTGCCAGGTGCCTGGAAGATGAACACATGTTGCAAGCCATCAGTAAAGCAAATCCTTCAAATCGCTACATGTATGTCATGGACACCAGGCCAAAGGTATGTACTTCAGGTTCTACAGACTAGCCTCTCTTTCTGAACACTAGAGTACAGGGATGCGGTGTAATTCTGAAAACTTTGGAGTTGCGTTTAACTCCATCATGGGCAAAAATATTCTTTAAATGTAAGGTTAGGCCTCTCCTATTCAGGCATTTAGTACTTGCTTTCTTAAAGAAGTGGAACCCCTCTCAAGACTCAGATAGTATTCACTGAATATGCTAGTGAACTTTTGGGAGGTGCATTTAAAAATATACTTAAAACATAGTTAAGAAGTGGATAGTTGAGTGGGATCAAAGTCATTTTAACTCTATGAAGTTAAAATCATGAAAAGATGAGCTGTGGTAGCATTTCTTTTAGAATGGGAGGGACTGCTGTGTTATGTGTAAATGTCCTGTGAAAACTGCTGTTGCTGTCTTAGGAAGAAGCAGGGGAAATTCTTTTGTAGAATTCTGAGGTCATACTTCATCACTAAGTTGAATTATACTGGGTTTTCAACTTACGTTGGAGTGTGTGGGGTAACTTTCACTCTTTAGGCCCATCTGCATTTAAATTTATATTAATTTCACTCAAAGCTCTCAACACAGGAGCTAGAAAAACAAGGATGTAAAGTGAAAATCCTACACTGTAGGATCTGCACTTATTTTGAGCAGGGTTCATCAATAGATGGGTCTGGCCGACTGAAACTGAGCTAACTGGGATTTCTTTATAGTTGTAATTTTATAGCTGCAGAAATTTATTAGCTTCTGACCCCCAAAAATGATGTCTTTAGGATACCTGGAAAGCACATATATGATTAAGTCTGGGTCTTTCCTTTTTAGGTTAATTGTTTTGTAGCGTATTTGCTCAGAAATGTTTGGAAATAAGTAAAGGCTTGTAGGTGGGAATACAGAGGAGAGAATAGGAAATTAAATACATTACTCAGAAGTGTAAGCTCTAAATATAGACTGCCTGTTGCTTTTTATGTACCATGCCTTTCTTACACTTGGGTACTTCCAAGCTGATTTGCCACCAACTGTTAATTTGTTAGAATCTGTTTATAGCAGTGCTCTTGTGTGGTTTTTCCCCCAGTGTGTTCCACTGAAATTGCATGACTTTCAGTTCTTAATTTGAGATTTTATTTCAAGTACTGATTTTCAGTATTTTATTTTGCTCTTTTAAGCTTAATGCAATGGCCAACAGAGCTGCTGGGAAGGGCTATGAGAATGAAGACAACTACTCTAACATTAGGTTCCAGTTTGTTGGCATTGAAAATATTCACGTAATGAGATCCAGCTTACAAAAACTTCTGGAAGGTATGTTCTAACTGTACTATAATAGTGTATATGAAAACAGGATAAATATTTTTCTGAAGTCCTTAACACCTTACACAAACTATTAATATTCCTATATCTTATCCTAGCTCTATATTTAGTACTAGTTTGCTGTGCTCTGTGGTAATGAATTATCATAAAACTTTACCTTTAAACTGTAAACCCAATGAATGGATGTTTTTTGAAGCAAATTAACTGAGTAGCATATGTCTGGGGTAACTTGATTAGTATGTCAGTGGCTTGTACAAAAGACTTCTGTGTTTTCCAAGTATAATTCATGTATACACATGTGTAATATAACTACACAAAATAGTGTGTGTCTTTACATATATTTTTGTATATAGAATAGTGATTCTTCAAGGAGCATTTAATTGTGCAGACCATATGCTTATTGTGAATTCTATAGAAAACCTATGCTCTTTGGCCTGGTGAGCCACTTTCGTGCTTGTAGGTACATCTGTAGTTCTGTAGCTTTTGGCTACAGAGCTTTTTTTTATTTCTGTTTGTGGCCCACTAGCTTAGAATCATAGAATCATTAGGTGGTATAAGACCTCTAAGATGAAGTCCAAATGTTAAGCTTGGTAGAAAGTAGGCTTTCACTGTGGTAGGGGCAGGTATTTTTGTAGATGGCAACCTCGGGTATCTTCTCTTAGAATCACACATAGCTGAAGTGATATTAGCCAGCAAATATTTCTTATTGCCAGAAGTTTGTCCTGTTTGGACAATAATATAACTGTGTGAGTTGCCACTCAAAATCATACAAGAATCAGGTTATCTGTCTCATTTCTAAACAGGTAAGTGTCTGTGTGAGAAACTTCAAGTCTACCTCTACACCTCTTGCTGCTACACTGCAAGGCATCTTTCCTTTAACTTGTTCTTCCGTGCACTCTTGATTGATGTTGTTACAGGATGAAAGTATACTAGTAAAGAATGGTAGAGATCAGTCAGAATTGTAGTATGGCAAGTCTGGAGGTACACAAGAATCTCGATGGTTTTCAGTTCATCACAGCATTCTTGTACTGCACTCACTTTATTCTCCTACGCAGAGTGGGGAAGGTGATGAAACTCTGGTAGTCTGACTACTCTGAACTCTGTATATTGTCTGGCTGCAGCTACTTCCTACTAATAGTTGTAATTTCTAAGTATTTCTGGTAAGCTTTTTGCATTTGCATTGCCTTCCTTGGTAAGGCTCCCTCTTGGGGATAACCAGTGTATTTACTTTGAATGTTACTTTGTCAAAAAGACACAAAGATCTTACTCTTGTCGTTCATGGCTACTGTAGTTCTACAGGGTTTAGTTTTGGATGGAGAACACTTTGTAGTACCCCCCTCTTAACTATTTGAGTGGTGGTTTGCTAAAAGATTTCTAATCAACTTACAACATAGGGCATTAGAAACAATATACAACTTTAATTCTTTCTCCATTGCAGGGTATAGGTAGCTGCAACTGCTTAAGGCTTTCTAACTCTTGTTTTCTTTCAGTCAGTGGCACGAAGGGTTTGTCTGTCAATGACTTTTTGTCTGGTTTGGAGAACTCTGGGTGGCTGCGTCACATCAAAGCTGTGTTGGATGCTGCTGTCTTCCTAGTCAAGGTAACTTGCATGCTGCCTCTTTATTTGATGGGAAGTTGACTTGCTACCAGGCAAAAATATACTTAATATTCAGCATTTGACTTTTTTGAGGTAGATGCTTAGTATACACTGATACATCTGATATGCTGTTTTAAATATTACATGTTTTTTTATGATTGGACATGTCAAATATGCAAGCTAATGCTTAGGGATTTTAGAGTGCTGTTGGCTCACCTTACTCAGAGATAAAGGGATTCTTACGCTCCTTGGTTCTTATTTATGAAAGGTGTCCAGTTTGGAGGTGGATGGAGCAAACTATTATCTAGTGTACCCTGCAAAACGGAAGGAGGCATGGCTGGCTTCATTTGGCAAGGAAATTCAGAGGAATAATTGCCTTTGCCAGGCACTTAAGAAGCCAAGGGCTTGACCCTGAGGGGGGCTGGGTGAAGAAAAACCTGCATCTTTGATTTTACTAGGTGAAATAACAAGGAGCTACTCCAGATAAAAGTCAATGATTCTCCTAAAGATGACCCTCAATAATATCTGGGCTAACAGGATTTGAATTCTTAGCTGAAGCTAATAAGGATTTCCTAATCCTTAACTTCTGTGTAGTATAACGTTGAACAAGTGGATGTCTTTAATGATGTGTGTTTGTTTTGGTGTTTTTTAATCTGTTTGGCCTATATGCAATGCAAGGGTTTTTTATAAGTTTAGTTTTCTGAGGGGTAGAAAGAGAACTGGGAGCCACTGTAGATGTTACCTTGTGCAGTGGTGGGTGGAATTTCTTTTCTTTGTAAGGAATTTCCTATACTTCTACGGAGACAAATTCCTAGCTTTCTGATAGTATCAAATCCTTTCCTCATAATACATTTTTCTGGCTTTAAGTAAAATGGTCTATGCTGTGAGTTTGGGATAAGTGTAGCTTTTGTATTTATTTACTGAATTTTGACTTCTGTCTAGAATAGAACATTCACTAAACTTGTGTTTTGCAGGCAATAGCAGTTGAGAGTGCGAGTGTATTAGTGCACTGCTCAGATGGCTGGGATAGGACTTCCCAAGTTTGTTCTCTTGGAGCTCTCTTACTAGATTCCTATTATAGAACAATCAGAGGATTCATGGTAAGCAAGCTGCTGTATTGAGTTGTTCTTGCTAAATAATGTAAAACGTTTGTGAAAGGGAGCAGTGTAAACACTTTATAACTACAAAATAGCACATCAGTATAAGATTTGCAGTATAATGATAAATCTTTTAGAAATATTTTGCTACTGGGAAGAACCATTTATTTAATATCTAAAAAACTGAAATACAAATACTGGGTTGCATTAGGCACCCTGCAGGAATGTTGAAATGATTGCCTTTTGCATCCCAAAAGGCCTCGTATCTATGATGCATAAGGATTCCAAAGTGCTTATGGGAGACGGTAGATGTAATAAACTATGTGCTTTTATCACTTGTCCCAAAATCAACACTATTAAAATTTAAAAATGACAACTCCCTCAGTGACAGAGACCTGAAGATATTTAAGCAATATAAATTTCTTCTTCTGTCTCCAGAGAGGAAGAATAATTCTGGTATTGTTATTCCAGATTTAGAGCAGGAGAATCAAGTGTTCTGCAGTGGCAACACAAGGTGTTATGGGAACTTCTGAAAGATGGTACATAAATCTAGTTCCATATACTGGTTAGTTCTAACTGCCACAAATAATGCAAGCAAGAAAAATGAAGTTGAAGAAGAATTAGAAGAGGCTTCATTTCTCATGTATAGTGAGAATGTGTGTAATCTTTAGGGAAGTCACTTATTCTTGGTTTTTAGTCCTTGCTGTCAATTAGATTTCTGGGAAAACCTCTGCAATGGGCAGGCAGTCCTGTGTTCCTTTTGGTGCTTGATGCTGTGACTGAAGTCATAAAACAGACTAGTGTTGATATTCCTATAGAGGGACATACTGCTATAAAATGTTACGAAGATTGTATTGTGTGGTTTTATGTAACCTATGATAGCAGGAATGCAATGTGAAAAACTGCAAAGTACAGGAAAAATTTTAGTAAGTTGGTTGATAATCTACTTGCGAAGTCATACAATGTTAGTAGACTTAAAGCAAGCCTGGCTTAACAGCAGTTATCTGATTGTCAACTTGCTAAACATTTTTTAACTAGTTTTAGAAACATGCTTGAATCTCTTGTGAAAGACTCCCAAGAAAATAAAGGAACTACAAAGTGACAAGTAGTTGTTCCTACTGTAGTTTATTTGACTCAGATTTAAAATACAATATGTTGATAATCTGTGGGTTTAATACTACAGATGTACAATTGAGTAATATTTTACATGAGATTTTGGTTTTTTACCCTCTAGGTCTTGATAGAGAAAGACTGGATCTCTTTTGGGCACAAGTTCTCTGACAGGTAATTCACTCTTCCAGTACAGTAAAATGTAGTGAACTAAATATTCTTAACACCCGCAAGTTGTATTTTGTTTTTAAAACTTCTAGCAGCGCTGCAGTAATTTGCAATGAGTAAGCTATTTTCAGTAGGCAGTGCATTTAGTGTATTGCTATTTATTCATATACCTATTGGATAATTGATTTATATTATAGACATAAATTTTTAGTGTTACTGGTGCCTCGCTCTGAGATGTCAACGACGGCAGCTAGGTCTGCATGTATGCATAGACAGCACAAAACCAATCTAAAGCTATGGCCCAGCTATTTAGGCAATATAAAATGCTTAGTTGTGGTATCTTTAAAAATCAATTTACATTTACGTTTACTTTTAATGATGAAGTCACACTTACCTTTAGAAGCTCTGTATGTTGAGAGTTCTGTTTTTCCCTTTATCTGCCTATCATCATCTATGACAATAGCCTTGCTGCTATTTACTGCTTATTAATTTGCTTTTAGCTGGTATGCTCCAAATGTTGACTATGGAAGTATTAGACACAAAGGAACTTAACTGTCTTAAATTGCTCTTCTGTACTGAATACAGATGTGTGATTACTTACAAGTCAGAAAAATAAGTTAAATATAGATTCATTTCTATTCAAAAATTGCCCCAGTTCTCAAAGTTAGGTGCTTAATCTCCAAACCAAAGTTAGTGTCAAATTAATGTGCTGTCATTTAAAAACAAGTGCCACTAGGACTTGATTTCTAACTTAAACTGTTCTCAATCTGTTTATGGAATCTTTCAGGTGTTGTCAGTTGGATACTGATCCAAAAGAGATCTCACCAGTGTTCACCCAGTTTCTGGAAGGTGTGTGGAATCTGACTGAGCAGTTTCCACAAGCCTTTGAGTTCAATGAAGCTTTCCTCCTTCAGATCCATGAACATGTCCATTCATGCCAGTTTGGTAACTTCCTTGGAAACTGCCAAAAAGAGAGAGAAGAACTGAAGTAAGCAGACATTGTAGTGTCTTTTGTTTATTCTGGCAGACTAAACTCCTGTGAGTCTTCATTTTAGGCTCTGAATAAAAATGGAGTACTGGTAGTACTCAAAATGTTGAACAGCATCAGGCAACAGCAGTGCTTCTCATGCTTTTGCGCACTGAAGACAATCTTTCTAATTCTGGGAGAAAATCCCATGGTTGTTTTGATAGGGAAAGTTAAGGCTTCTTCCCCCCACTTTTCCCCCCTAAAAATAGGTAAGCTTAAGTTTGGAAGTATCACTTCATTCCCTCCCCCAATCTATTTTTAGGTAGCTTTAAAAGTCTTGCCTGCTCAAGACTAATTACTGTCACTTAGAAGTATTAATAGGATGTCTCCTAATGCTTTCAGTTGGAAAACTTCTGTAAAGTTTCAGTTCATCTTTGTCTCAAACGGTATTTTAAAAGCATTTATTGCAAGTAGGCAAAACTTGCACAGCATAAGCAGTAATACTTCTGTCCAACATTAGCATATGCCAGGAAGAGGTTGGTTTTACTAAGAGCTTTTAACTTAACATTTATAAGTATTTCTGGTAACTTTAAAAAAGCTAAGATCAATTTATTATGTTGAGTTGAACAGCTTCCGTTTTTTGCTTGAAGTCAGCATCTTGATCTTGTCTTGCTTTTAGATTAAAAGAGAAGACATATTCCTTGTGGCCTTTCCTTCTGAATGAACAAAAGAAGTATCGGAATCCTCTGTATAATCCAGACTCTTGTCCAGAACTAACTCTTTTGGAGCCTGATACAGTATCATTCAATTTTAAGTAAGTTTAAATTATATACAGGATCTCTACTTGAATTTTGGCTTTATTCTGAGTAGTTAAAACTGGCTGCCTCATGCAGGTTTTGGAGAAATATGTACCATCAGTTTGATCGAAGTATGCATCCCAGGCAATCTGTGTTCAATATTATAATGAACATGAGTGAAGAAAATAGACAACTGGAGGAAGACATAAAAGAACTGGAAGCTGTAAGTATTACAAAATAAGTGTGTGTACTTGTGACTTGTTCTTCAAATTCACACTTATAGTCTGTAATACTGCTGCTAGCTTTCACATGAATGTCACTACTGTATGGCCTTGGCTTTGACTTTCACTGTGTTCTTCTATGCTGAATGCCAGACTGTGCAGCCAATGTTTTGCTCTTAGGCACAATTTATTTTGCTTACTGGTGAACTGTATTATGTGAGTGCTTCTACTATCAAAGCATTACTGAAGATGGCTTAGTAGGTACTGAAGTAGGTTAAATTTATGTGAATCTTACCTTAAATAACAAGGTACCCATCATAGCTACAGCTGTGTTGCTATACCAAAGAGACTGAAAATGTTTTATTTCCATTATAGCTACTAAAATGGAAGCAGTAAGTATTGTTCTTCCTTTAACTTCATATGCAGGTGCATGCTGTTGTAAGTCACCATAATTATGGGGCATATACACAGTAACGCCTATTTGAAGACAGGGCTAAATCCAGAGATCGGATTTTTCTATAAATGACTTCTAGGTGCTACAGTGAACAGCCAGGAGAGACTGAACAGTGTATCTCACTTTAGTCTAGTATGACTTAATCGGTGGCTTTTAATTGATACTTCCTTATAGTCAGTTACAGTGCTGAAACTTAAGAGTAATACGTTTTTAAGAAATTCAAGTTTCCTAACTTTCAGTTCTACTTCTAGAAATGGTAACGCATTTCTAGTGGCTAGAAATGGTAACACAACTCCTGTATGTTACATTGCAGGGGAGGAGAGGGGAAGTAAATCTTTTCTAGGATGAAAGCCACTATTAAACTGGTCACTTAAACTGTTTCAAATCTTAATTGTGGATTTAAAAGTTTTTATACAACTGAAGCAGCAAGATGAAAACTGAAGATGAAGCAAGCTGAAGAATAAGCAAGATGTAAAATGAGGTTTCAGTTCTGAATTTTCTAGAACCTTGTTCCAAGGTGTTAACCTCACCTTAAGCCCACACTTCTCACTTCAGTGATGAAGAGTTGTAGTTGTTTGAAATATTGATGTAGACTTTTTGCTGTTTCCATCTTCAAATAGTTGGTGTCAAGAGACACCATGTCATTTGGGCTCAGTCTCAGCTCTAATAGAGCACAAGCATATGAATGAAAAATCAGTTCAGTTAGCTAGTTGAAGCTCCCAGTTACTGGGTGAGATTGTTTGAATTTAAAAACAAAGCAAACCCAAAACAAACAAAAAACCAAAATAAAAAACGCACAAACCCAACTAAATTAAACCGGATCTTTATTCTTCTGCTCAGTGCTTACAGGATAGGCCCCTTCCTCTAGTCCTACTTTCTAGTTGACGTTTTTAGTATATTCCTGTCTTTGAACAAACTGCATTGGCATTTTTCAGATCTAAAGGAAAAGTCTTTTAGAAAGTTTTTAGGAAGGACATAAGGGCTTAGGTATGAAACTCTCCTTGTCTTTGAGACTCATGGTCTACTGTAAGCTCCCTGCTTGCTAATAGTACCAAGGCCCATCTTCCTCTGCCTGTACTCCAGGAAGTATTCCCATCTTGATAGCAACCAAACAAGGGGTAAGCCTGGAAGAACCTCTCCTTCTCTACAGACATTGACAGGTGACCTTTCTGCCTTCTGCTCAGCTGCAAATTCTAAGCATACAGTGCTTGTAGCATCTGCTGTAAACTGGGGAAAAATGTCTTACCCAATGGCCTAACATTTAATAATACTGTTACATATCTAACCTAGGGTATGTAACACAGGGTTCTGCAGACACTGAGTTGGCCAGCAAAAGTGGATTCACTTCCTTTCAAAGCAGAATATTATCAGTAGCACAGTCATTCTCCCTGTTAGTTAACTATTCTCTGTTTCAGAAAATAAAGCGGAGGAATGGGCAGTCAGATGCAGTCCTTTTGAAGGAACATCAGCAGTCTGCTCATCCTGTGCCTGTGGCACTGAAGACCCCTCCATGTTTCAAGAAGGAGCAGCCACTGATCCCTGAGAACGATGCTGTAAGAACTATAGAGGGCAGCAACACAGCAGACAATCGCTACAGTGAATTTGTGGCAGAGTTCTCAAAAGCTGAGCCTGCTGTTGTCAGCTTGGAGTACGGAGTGGCCAGGATGACCTGCTAATTAAAATCTGGCACTGTGCTTTTCTAGACTGATTAAGAGATGGATTATTTTGAGGATGGATCTGTACTGCATGACCAAAACATGATTTTGTATATCAGCAGGTTTTGTTAACATAGACTAGAACAGCATGCTAGTTGTCAAGTGTTTGCTGTTCTTTTAAGGAGAAAAGTGTAGTTGTGTTTTAAAAGAAATAAGGGCATTTGGTAAGTAGTGACTAAAAATCAAGGAATGGGATGTCTTTGGACTTAAGTCAGTTTGCACTAAATTGATTTAAACAGTAATGTTACATTATTCAGTAGGAGAACAGAGGTGGTCTTTCATGGATTGATTTTATTTGGGCAAGAAAACTTGAACTTTCTATTTTAGGATGTGAAGCTACATGTATATATTGCATATGATATGGATATGTATACCCTTGTTTAATGTCATCCAGTACTAACTTTCAGTGCATTAAGTGCCATGGAAAAGTATGATATATTTCAAATCATAAGTAGTTGGCCTTAAACCCATCATGTCAATGATATTGTCCTTCACTATTGCAGTCTACCTGGTTCTGTTTACATTGTATTTGCTCAAATTATTACTTAAAACAGGACTGAATATAAGGAATGAAGCATGCCTAAGCTGGCACAGCCTTTTGGCAAATAACTATATGAATGTTAATGTATCACTGAAGACTATTCTTCCAGTTCCATTGTTGTTTAAAATGTGATAGATTGGCCTGATTTTCCTCTCTGGCAGCTCAGTAGATTGAGCATCATTGAAGCTACAGGTTGTGTCTGACCTTAAATGTTTTGATTTGTGGCAAGGTATTTAAATGTAGAGTAATAAAAGTAAAAACATGTCATGTAAGAAAAAAAACTTAGCCAATAACTGGATTGTCAAGTCCATTCAGATTGTTTACTATGTGCTGTGCAGTTGTTCAGGTTCTAAGAATGGAAGCAGAAGTTCTGGACGTGTGGTCTGCTGACATTGTTCCTAAGTAGAAAAAAGTCCTTAGTGTTTCCAAAGCTCACAAGAAACTGAGTGCCTCCAAATCTTTCATTAGAAGAAAATACTATTTTTTAGTGAAACCTTCTTATGTAAAAACTTGTCCAACCTGTGCATATTAGTAATTTCAGTACAGTCTGGAGACTTTTATGTAGTTAGAGAGGGGACAAAAACTTTTTCTAGCAGGTTGTAGTAGAAATCATAGGGCATAAAAGAAAAGGAGGGAACTTACAGTTTGTAAGCTTAATTATGTATCCGTAACCCTCTAGTAAGGGAGAAGATTTTTGCTGAAGTTTGTCTCATGGTGGATTTTCTGAGCTGATAACGGAATAGGAAAGAAACCCCAGTGCCCGGTTCTTAAATAGATGTATAATTTATACAACTTAGGGTATTAAGATCTGTAGATGTGATGTTAGATTAATGCTACTGACCCTTTATCTCTGGATTTAAATAACTTCTGGTTACAAATGAAAATGAGTTTATTCTCACCCTAATCCCTGAAATCTGTTTAAAACTGCTGGTGTGCCACACATGATTTGACATATTGGCAGCATTTCCCTCTACACCATATTGGATCCAGGACTCTATTAGCAAGGCCAGTATAGGCCATGATCAAGTTGCACTTGTGGAGCTGTCTAGGAGAAACTAACTGAGACTCCTCGATTTGAGTATTAATTCACCTGTTTCACTTTTTTTAAAGCCTGTAAGTGTAAATAATGGTTCATAAGTATTTTGTATTCCCAAATATATGAGCATACTGTAATCTTTAAAATATATTACCCAGTCATTTAAACATGTTTAGAATTTCTCCACTGAAGGTTTTGATAGTTTCATGTTTGCACAGTGGTGCCTTACAGGGTCACAGCAAGAGAGGTTTTTGTGCCTTGTTTATTGTCTTCCCCTCTCCCTCACCTTCTGTATCAACTTGGTTCTGTGGTTTTCCTTTGGAAGAGCATCTTGTATATTAAGCTTGTGTTGTATCACAGTAGTGACAGATTTATCACTGACAACATAAGTAACTTACTAATTTGTAATTATTTGTTTTAATGTTTAGCTGCTCTGGTGTGCCATGTACATGTTTCATATTTATTGTTTAGAGTTTATAGATTCAAAAGATTACATGCAGCTTTTTTGCAAATACTGTTGTATGCTGTTTTCACTTCAACAGCTATCTGACTACCCTTGTATACAAGGCTTTTAAAGAGATCTGTTCCCTTTCAGTACTGTTAAAGTGAGTTTATTTCAGTCTTCAGGCCCTTTCTGTTGGCGGAGTTCATTTCCTAGCAAAAGGAATCGGGATGCCTTTTTATTTTAAGTCAAGGTAGGTCTGTCAGGTCAGACTTAAAATGCCATAAAACTATCTGATCAAGCACAGAACCTGCTGCTTCATCAAAAATTACAATAATTCCTGATCTGAAATAAATATTTTACTTCAGTTAATATATGAATGGTGTTTCATAAGGCTGTTTTGTAGAGCAGCCTTCTTATGAAGTCCAGATAACTCTGCCAACTCAGCCCCCAGGGTCACGGGTGAGAAAAGTTCCTGCAGAGAGGCAGCTGTCTGTTCTCATTTGCTGTTTAGGCTTAAGCCAAAACTACCTAAAGCACATGGGACCTGTGGTGAAGTAAATAGATAGTAATGAAGTGAGCTCCAACAGAAAGCTTGGCAGGATGGCCAGGACTCAGCACAGTGGGACTGTTCTGTGCCCTTCAAGAAGGGTTTAAAAAACATCAAGCTGACTAAACTGTGGCAGAAGCCTTCTGAGAGCAGAAGGAATTTTAATTCTTATTTCAGTGGATGGGCTTTTCTTCATCATGAACATGCTGCTTCAAGAGCAGTTACAATACTGAAAGGTGCCTGGTACAGCTCAAAATAACGAGCAGAACTCTTTCAAGCTGCAGCATTCATATCTGGTTGGTGCACTCACCAGTTGCTTGGGAATATGTCCCAGATAGAAAGTTGCTATAGTCGATTCTGCCCTATTGGTTGCAAGACTTTGGCACCTGTCGATTCTGTACTTTATCTTGATGGTCTTGGTAGTCTTTGGATTTCTATGTCTTGTGCTGTGCTTTATCTTTTTTCCCATCTGAACGCCATAAAAGAGAAATAATTGCTTTTAACCTGATTCCTTGAAGCTGATTAGTCTCACCTGAGCAACTAAGAATGATTTCACTTCATACTGATTAAAATATTTATTTCACTAGTACCAAAGGAGTTGGGCTAATTTTTGGGAGGCTTGCTATTGTTACAATGTATTCTTCAATACAAGTTTGAACACCCAACTGTTCTGTTTTGTAGCATGACTGCCAAATCAACAGACTAAGAAATTAATTAAGCAACACTGAACTGAGCCTGTGCATTTTCCACACATGTCCAATTACCAGTGACCTAAATCTGGGGCAAAAGCCTGAAGTCTGGAGAGTCCATTTAGAGAATGGGAACAGCAGTCCTTCCATAAAACTGTATATCCCTATGTGGAATAAATGCCCTAATATAATGTTCTCTTAGAGGAAGAGCTATCACAAATCAAGCTGTGACAGTTTGATGTATGTCTTCCTCAGGATAAGCACCCTGGAGAATGCCTTGCTGGGACAGGTGATGTGTTCTTCCTCTGTAGCTGCTGTTTTCCACAGGCCTTTTGAAAAAGTAGCATATAAGCAAAACTGAGAATTTGCTACTCCCATTCCAGTAAACTGAGCATGTAACTGGATACACAGTTGGGCTGAAGTGGGGCTGGGGTAGCTTGGCTTAACTACTATCCTCTTAAGTGACATAAATAATATAAAGAAATTTGATGTTAAAATAGCACAGGGCACATGCTATCGACATCTGTTCTTTAGAGTCCTGCCCTGCTCTTCAGCAAGTGTGGCTAGCATGAGGGCCTCACATAAGCATGGTGATTGCTTTCTAGTTAGTTTAAAGATAATCTGATTTCAAACAAGATCATCCCTCCACAGTGGTAACTTATAGATCTTTAGGTCAGAACCTGAAGGTTGCTCTTAAAGCTCTTGTTTAGTTGCTAATAGTTCTAAACCTGTAGCTGATCATAGACTTACGTATCCTGGTCATGAAACCTCTATCAACCTTTAGGATTAGATCTTTTAGATTAGGCTGAAGTCTGCTTTGACTTGCTTTCACCATTTATTTCACACTTTCCTCAAAGTGTTGCTTATTGTGGTGCTTGATATCTGCCTTTCAGGCGTAACAGGCTTCTTAATGCTTTGGATGTCTCAAAAACCTGGAAGTACTGCAGTTTTCTTCCACTATTCTGAAGGCTGAGATTAGTGAACAGTGTGGGTGAGCTTATGTTTGATGTAGCTAGCTTGACCTGCCTACATGTTAAATAGCATTGAAAATCAGCACAGTGTCATAATTCAATGGCACAACTTCTGTATGCGCAATAGGCTTAAGGAAGAAGATGCAGTTGGGACCCTTGTCACAGCATGTAGCAAGGAACAGGACCCTGCTGGGGTATGACTCATAAAAAGGAGAAGCAGTAGAGCTGTTTTGATGTCCAGCAGCAGCTCAGGGACTTGAGGTGGAAGGTCGAAGGCATGCTGCTTCTGAGATCGCTTTCCAGGTCTCAGAGAATTCAGTGACCTGGTCTATTAAACACTTGTAGCCGAGCAATTCTGCACTGGCATCAAGCAAAAGAAAAATATGCGGTTCTGTGTTTCTTAATCTACTGGCTTCAAGTAATAAATGTCCTGGTGGTGACTTTGAAATTGGGGTGCAATATTTTGTTTGTTCTCGTTTATAGTTTAACTCTTGAAGTTGGTTGTATGCTGTTTATAATTAAGTGGGATTATAGTTTTTTGACATGCACTATAAAAGTCTTTCCAATCTTAAGTACCTGCTAACCTTGTTATTATCTTGTGCTTTGTATCTCTGCATATTATTTTTCTGCTGAATGCTTTTCTTGCAAGTGGGCAGTCTTGGTGAAGTCCCATGGTGCCTCACAAAGGCATTCCTCATTACCTAGCATTACAGATTGGTTTCCTTGCTGTGTCTTACTGTTGCTCTTCAATCTTTATAGCTGTTGGCAATGTCCCTTGACAAACATCTTTCCGTCAAAGAAAATGGGTTTGTTTTCCCATTTCTCAGGGATTTTTACCCCTGAACTAGTGAACTTGAAAAATATTGCTTATTGTCCCTTTCAGGGCTTCTGAGTGCCTGTTGACTTCCACAGTCAGTTTACTTACACATTTTAACTTCAGACCTGGCTATTAAAAAAAAAAAAAGTTCAAATGTTCGGTATGGCAAAGGGGAAGAAAATTGTTTTCATTGTAATGTATCTGGAAAGACTGGCTGTTTCACTAGCATTTACTGCTCTGTAATGCTGTCTGTAAAAGTCATTTATCTGTGTGCTGGGACCATGCTTGATGTATATTCCTGAAGAAACTTTAGCAAATGGAATTTTGTAATAAGTATTTTATTTGTACGTGTTTTGAAAATCCATAAAGCTTAAAATAAAATGGTCTTAATATTGCCAATCTAAGTGGGCATTAAATAGTCCATTTATAATAGCAGTGTATGAACATAAACATTCCATAAAATGAAAATATTATTAATGAATTGTATCTGATACAGACTATGGAGTACAGAAATGACTTGGCCTGTTTATTAGTTTCTTGACTGATCCTGTAACTTTTATGTATGGGAGAGAGGCTTAACTTCGTGTTATTGGCTCTAGACTGCTGGTCTAGTAATTACAAACACTATTAGATGCTTAATTTAAGAGTTTAAATATTGGGAGAAGAGAGCTTTGTGTTTACTTAGCATTACTGTTGCTCCATACTTGGTAATCCAGATTAGTGTTTTAAACAGCTCCAACAAATCTGGTTAGGGAAACTGCACTAACTTTCTGAAAACACCAGCTTCTCTTCTCAGTGACTTTCCCATTAACTATTAAGAACTGCTTTCTTAATTCTTAGTTCTGAGGCTTCTTAGGATTATACAGCTGTATTCTTCATTTAGTAAAGATAGCAGTCTTTTTTTTTTTTTTTTTTGTCCTGGTAATAATGCTTTCCCTAACTATTAACTTACTACACAGTGCTCAAGCTGCTTCTAGCAGCATTTTGGTCATATTTACTTACTTCACCCACATCTAGCTCCATCTTGATCTGCGCTGAGAATATGATTTCTATTCATAGTACAGATGGAAACTAATGTGCGGGAGCACTGGACTATGCAATGTTGTGGCCTTTATTACGGAGTGGGACCCTCCTGCTGTAGGTAGATGCAGCTTAAAGGGCTCTCTTCAATCATTGGCGGTTTTTGTTAGAGTGGCTTCCTTTCAGGTAGGCAGGCTGTGTGCTGGAAATATACTGGGGGAGAACCTGGTAAGTACTATTAGGGGAAAAGTCAAAACTCCAGCTAAGTCATAGCAGTATGGTTTAACCATGTGCCACTACGATCATAACTGTCAGTTGGGTTCTGTCTCCAGTGGTAGTAGCTGCTACATGAAGTGCACGAACAGATTCATCTATATGTGCTTCTAATGTGTGGACGCTACTGAGTGTAGTGAAAGTGCAGTGTTTCACATGTGCATTTGTAAATGGAGGGAAAAAGTGAAGCTTAACCTCATCTCTTGCTATAGCCTACAGGCTGGTTAATTTATTTTATTGACTTAGTCCAGGGAGCACTTATTGCTTCACTTGTCTATAAAGACAACCTGCATAAGTTTAAGTGTTACTTGGAGCGTGCGTGTTTAAACTGAGAATAGACAGCATGTGTGAGCAATAGCTGGCTACTGTGCAGAATGGTTGAAAAGAAGCAAGTGGGACATAAAAACTCTATAAAGGCAAAAATGGAGATGGATATGTTGCTCTTGACCTTTGTGATGGGCTGTGGGGAGGAAGGGCTGTTACTGCAGTGGCTTGAGGGCTTCAATGCTGGCTGAGCTAGTTCCAGAATTTGATGCATGATTGAGTGATCCTAAAAATGTTGTGTCTGCTTTGTGTTTATTTTCTTCCCCCTGAAGCTTCTCTGGGTAAAACACTAAAGGTGGCTGTGTTACTGCAAGAATATGGCTTGGCAGAGGACAGGGCTGTTCCCTGAATATCCAGGAGTGTGGATGTTGTTATGAAATGTTCCTCAGCTGTGGTAGTAATGGCTCTGGCTGAGTCCCTCTATGAAAGCCTGAGACTGCTGCAGATTAGTGCGCTGTTTGAGATTCATGTGAGAGTGCTTTAGTGGGGAAAATGCTCTCAGTGACTGGATCCTTTATTTTCTAATCCTACTTCAAGCTTTTAGTAAACTTGTTTTTAGTAGTATGCTGGTGGAATAAATGATTCTTAATAAACTAAATGCTTTCTTTGCTGCTCACTTGCTGGACTTCACATGTGCACTGTCCTCCTAATATTCTAGGTCCCATTAGTCAACAAAATATTTGAGAGGTTAAAGTGTGACTACCACGATAGGATACTAACTTTGGTTACTTCTTTCTATTGAATATGATAAGGACAGCACGTGAGCAGGAAAAATGTTCTAATTGCTATTATATTATTTATTTGAATGGCTTTTAAATGGTCATTGTGGGTGCAGGAAATGACAAAGGAGAATACTGACAGCTGTTAGGAAGCATATGGAAAGGGAATGATTAGTGGAAGAAAAATGATGAATGTTTATGCATACGTTAAACCTACATTTAGGGAAGGTTTTGTTTTTTAACTCTAATTCACAAGTGATTTAAATCCCAGTGTGAATGCAGCTGGAATGATAGAGATGTGTGGGTAGTGTCTTAAGAGAGAAGTTAAGCACTCTTAGTGCCTCGTGTGGTGCTTTGTGAAGACAAAGCTTTAAATATTAATCTGATAGTTCTTTTTAACAATTTATGGTGAGTTGACTTTGGTGAATGCATTTTGGGGCAGGAAAATATAAAGGAGTAACATGGAACACAACCGGATGTTTCAATTGCTATGAATTTTGTGAAATTTGGTGCAGAGGAGAGGACTGAGGTTTTGGTAGCTGTAAAAAAGTTAGGCTGAACTGTGCTCTGATTCCTTTGCTGCTGCTTATATCCCATAGCACACAGGCCCATCCACAGTGCCAAAGGACAGCCTGGAAGAAGAGAGATAACTGGTATCTGGGTATTTGCTGATACAAACCAAGGAAAGGAAAGGAGAGCCACTTCTCAAGCAGAGGTCACGTGGAGGAGATCACATACAAAGACCAGGCCATGAGATTGTAAGAGAATTAATTTCTTAGACTGTAACAGGAAAAAGGCTGGTCAACTGGAGTTCAGCAGTGGGAAAGGGATTATTGTTAGCAATAAGAACTACCCTAACTTATTGGTGTTTGAGGTATTGTAATGTATGGAGGAATTGAGCGATTTATATAACCATATAACAGTTACATACAGACCTAAAAAATTCTAATTCCTGGTTCTCAATTTGGCTTGTTCTATTTCAAGATGAGAATCCATATGTAAAATTCTGCTTTACTATTCAAAAGTCTTGCCAAAAAATTTTTTAAAGAGGACAATTTGGCAGAGACTTTTATCTGCAGATTTGCGTTGAGTCCTATATGCTCTGTTGTGGCTAGTGCTCTTGTGGCTATTGAGTTTCTGGTAATTTCTCCTATTTTCTTGCTTTTTCTCTCTTACCTGCCTATATTCAGTCAGACTCCAAGGCAACTGAGGCTGAGAAGGGCTGCTCATATGTAGCTGCAGAGGTCAGCCAAGGGACAGTGGCTTACTACCGAGCTGCTCATCTTGGTAACAGCTATCCAGGTCTGCAATGTAGAAAACCACCGTTTGGGATTTCTAGTAACAGTGTACTGTGCTTGGTCTGGGCTGCAGAACAATGCAGTAATTTGGAAACTGGTATTATGGTAGGTCTGCAGAAGAGCTAGTGGCCTGACCCTGTTCTGAAGAGCACTATTAGGCAAGTGCTGGAAGAGCAGCCCTTGAGGATGTGAAGTGTGGTGCTCTGCCATTGTGAGGATTAGGGAGAGCTGCTCTGACTCACTGCAGTTAAAAGGTGTTCTGAAATTGTGCTGCTCATGCTCAGTCTGTTGCTTTGTGGGCTTATTCATGTAACAGATAATGGGATGCCTTTAGTGTTAGTTAAAGAGGCAGCATGTGTATTGAGGACATGCTCTTTCCCTGGGGAGGTTTTTAGAAGTTGGTAACAGCCTAGAAAGAGCTCAGGCATCTCAGGTCTTACAAGGTCAAGGGAACTTGGTTTTCTAGCAGGGTTTGGGTTTTAAACAGAACTACAGCTACACCACTAAGTGAGTCTCTACTAGCTCCACAGAGTCTTCTGGGCTCATTATTAAATCTTGTTTACCTTGTCCATAACTTTTCATGTCAATTCCAGTTTCCAAATTAAGGAAAATCTCCCCTCCCAGCTCTCTGGTAGAGGTTGGGCTAAACTGAGTTTTCCACTTTGAATAAAATGTTCTGTATTCAGCTCCATATTACAAGATATATTCAAGTTATTCCTACATCTGAATAGCTTTTGAATTAAATGTAGCAATTTAAAACTGGTAGCACCTTGTGTAAAACTGTATGGATTAAAAAGATGTTTTAAGAAAGGAAAAGATCCAATAAAGACATCTTCTGGCTTAATTCTGAAAACAATACTGGGTATTTGGTGTAATTTTTTAAATGCTTTTGTTTATAGTGGATTCACATTCCCTGAAGTGGATAAGTGATGCTTCTCTGGAAAACAACATAATGAACACCGACCTGTCTGTTAGGAACAGGATGGCTTCCTGTATGCCAGGATTGTCTCAAAATGATCCATTGTCTTGAAGATATTCCTACCCTGATACTCTGCAGAGGCAGCGACTCATTTTAGGTGAAGGAAGTGATGTATTCATAACCTCTTGCTTTTTCCAATTATTTTTTATGTCAAGAAATATTGTTATTAATATCCACCAGATGATGTAATCTATGATAGTAACATGTACTCCACAATGTTTTAACTGCCCGTTCTGGAGCGCTAAGTCTTCAAATATACTGAAGTTTAGGAGAGGGATCTGTCAAGCCTTTATACTCTGGTTCATATTAACAAACTACAAAGTCTCATTTCACTTTTAAACCTTCACTGAGGGTGCAGGGCTCAGCACAGAAATGCTTTAATGACATACTCATCCAGCTGCTCTACTCTTTTTTAGGGACCCTGGCTCTCTGGACATAAAGCTAAGCAGAATGGGGGTGGGTGGAGAAGACAGCTTCTACAGAAAACTCAAAGCTAAGTAACTTTGTTACTAGAACATAAAATACTTGGAACTGGTTTTTATGGTGACTTGAAAATTGAAATATTAGCTACTGTTAATCTGAGTTTGAGAGGCGGCTCTCAACACTCTGTTTAGTTCCTTGTTTTTACTGCCATTCAGATGACAGTGTAATTGGAGGCAATGCACTCACTGTTGTCCTTGTTGGATGAGCTTTTATGTGCCATCTAGACTGAGTTAGAGCTATGGAAAGAGCCTGAGGCTACTTACATAATGCAGTTATGCTGCTGTTACATTATCATTTTCAGCTGTAATGCTTACAGTGCCAATAAATCAAATTACTTTTTTCCTCTCTGTATACAAAGATAAGAGTGAGTGTCCTCTACCTTTTTTCTACCATTTTTGTTGACATTAATATGTAGTTATGTTTTATCAGACTTTAGTTGGATAAGTTGATTTCTGAAAAACAGATTATTTAAAGCTGAAAGCCACAAATATGGCAGGGAAAGCCATCTGTATAACTTAGGGAAGATGCTCACTGATTATTTTTTTTTTTATCAAGTCCTGTAAGACTGCAAATAGGACCAAAAACCTGCAGAATAATGGTGAGGTGACTGAGTAGTTAATCAATCCTGAATTTCTCAGTCATTTCCAGAATAATAGATTTGTACTGGCTAGAAGAGGGGTGTGGAATACAAGTGAATTTCATATGAGAACTTGAGCAAGCAAGTAATGTTAGGTTAGTGGTGCAAAGTATTTTAAAGTTGCTTAGGAGATCCTAGCACTAGTCTAATAAAACAGAGGCAATGCAGAAATACATGTCAAAAGTGTAAATCATAGAAAAGCAATGGAAATAGAGATGAAATTACTCTGGCCACTTGAGCCAGTATCCATATAAATTACTAAAATCTTTCCAGCAAACCTGCAGGAGGAATCATAAGCTGCTGGCACATACCCAGGTCTCATGGCACCAGGTGGGATTCTTCTCCAGCTTTATGTGCCCACTTCTGTGCAGACATCACCTCTGAGCTGGTCACCCTTGGCTCCTTGCACAGATGAACAGCTGCTTCTGGTGCACAGCTGCCCTCAGGCTAAGGTGCACATCTGAAATAGGGCATGCGAACCACATGGTGAAAATGCCTGTTACAGTCATTTGACTGCACAGGGAGCCTTGGCTGACCCAGTCAGTCATGTGTGAAGTCACGTCCCCACTGCTCTTGCGGATTAAAAGTCTAGAATTTGGCGTGGCTCAAAAACATGCCTGAGAAAGTAAGGGCTCGTGAAGGAGCAAGGTGCCAGAGTGTTCAATACAGCAGTGGTTGTTTGATGGAACACTTCATGGCAGTGACCTCCAGAGCAGCACTGGTGAGCCTTGCAAGGCACCTGGACACACTGTGCTGTTCGTGGAGGGCTGGGGGACTCACAGGCCACTAAAAATACACAAGAGACTGATGCCTCAGCCTGCTGGTGCAGGGCTTGGGCTGCAGCCCAGAGATGGGTTTGCCTGGCTGGCAAGAGAAACTGAAGAACAGGATTCAAATAAATTGGTGTGCTGAGCTGGGAGCTGGTTAGAGGTTGCAAGCATGACATGCTGGTGCTTGGTGAAAGATGCCAGGAAGTCAGGTGCTAAATCCTGCTGCCTCTTTCCTGCTTTTTAGTTATTAATGAACTGGTGAAAAGTTGTATGTGAAATGGGAGTCCCCATTTCATTTTTTGTCACAGACCTGGGTGGGTTTGGGCAGACACCTGTCTGGCAGCACTGTCCTGGCACTCAGGCTGCATGCTGGGCTGAGCAGGGTTGCAGCGGAGCAGAAAACATGAGAAAGCAGCCCTCTGTCATCTTCAGTTTCTCCTTGAGCCTCTCTATGATGACTGAAGCTTGCCATGGAGCACCATGGTACTTTCCATCCTCTCAAGGCAGCAAAACTGGCCTCCAGATAATTAATCAAGGTACATGAAGTAAAGAGAAGGAAAGGGGCATAAGAGGGATACTTGGGCTAAGATGACTGTAAAACTCTGATCTTTGACTTCCTGGCCGTGTGCTCTGACCACTGCCTGGGGCTTAGGGGCTCCAGTGAGACTAGCTTGGATATGGTGAAGCCTTTGAGCCACAGTATGGACATTCGAGCCTAACTGGCCAGAGGAGACTAATCTAAAGGGATGTATGAGTCGGCTCTGAAAAGGGGAGTGTTTCTGAAGTGGTCTCTGCTGTATGTTACTGGGAAAGCCAACCTAGAACTGAAGAGCAGGTTTCTGCAGAGCCTTGCAATGCTGAAAGGAGATGCACTTTGTGTGCTTAACCTGTGATGTCCTCAAGGCCATATTGCTCCCCCATACATACGTGTTTCCCAAAGGTCTCAGTGATGCTGGTGTTGGATCCTTGTTATTTCCAAGGCATGTTCCAGATGTGTCATGATACCATAGGTATAGTGAGGTCTGAGGGCAAGAAGCAATACCTGTAGTTAAATACATTGAACTGGGAAGCGGAAGAGCAGTCTGTAGTGCTGACTACGTTAAGGTGCTCCTCACTGGTGACGAAGCCTTATGTGCTGTGTTACAGGTAAGGATCTTATTCCCTTGGGCATGTAGGAAATCCTCCTCTCTCAAAATGCAATTTGAAACACACAGATATAAATTACCATCTGTGCGATGGCCAACAATTGTGCTATACACCAAAGACAACATTTTGTTACCTATTAAGTTTGGTCTCTGTGATGGAGACTCACTTCAAGGTAAGTGTGGAATAATGTAGCAATTGGTACAGAAAGCAATATTTCCTTTTTATGTGGCACATGATGTGGCCAGTCTAAGACAATGATGTGAATTATGTGACTTGCTTTCACCAAAGCATATTAAGTAATTTGTAAATATTTCTATATGGCAGATTCTTTAGGCCGAGCAAGCAAAAATATTGTACCCCAGATCTCTGGAAAAATTGTTAAATTACTAACAAATACATGATTAGTGAAAAAGATATTTGATTTATTTTAGAGGTATTACAGTAATTTCCAGACTGTAATAAACTGAGGGTTAATTCTCTAGCTTTTTTTAATATCCTCTTATGATTGTATGAAAGTAGGAAGATGGCTTCATAGTTAAATCTGGAACTTTGGGAGATGTGTGTTGGATGGCAGGGTCTGCTGCAGGCTCTCTCTGACATCAGATAAGTCTTCTAATCTCTGTTACTACTGTTTGCCTGTGGAAAACTGAGATAATATCCTCTTTTTATCAGTTCTCCCTTTGGTTTGCTTAGATTGCAATGTATTCAGGTCAAAGATTTAGTCTTATTTTATTTGGCATTTATATGGACCAACTTCAGTGAGGGCCCTGAAGCTTGTTCTATAGATAATTCTATTTTTTAATAGTATTATCTGGAAAATATGTACAGTAATCCAGGAAGGAGATACTAATATTCCAATGAATAACAGTTCCTCCCAAACTGCTTAAAATCTCTATCAAATTGCAGAATGGCAATATTATATCTAGATGATTAGAACAGCAGCATACAGCTGGCAGATGAAGGTCCCCAATGTTGGCACAGTCTGAATATTTTACACTAAAGTGTTGTTTTTAATCTACGATGGCCAGTATTTTTTTTTATCTTAACATTGTGTCTTAAAAAGCTTGTAAAGGAGAGAAAGTAAGTTCTGCAGAAGCTAGATAGTAGCATTCCCTATTATTACCACTTCCAGCAGATCTATCAGGCAAGAAAAAAAATGCTAAAGATATGTACCAGTGAAAAACAAGATATAAAATCTTTTTCTTCCATTAGCTTGTGAGGCAAAACTGAGGAAGAATAAGAACTTCACATAAAACAACATTCCAAAGCGAATGGAAGGTCAATACATAGTTTTAACGAATTCATTTTCCTTTGCAAACAGAAGAATCAAAATTTTTATATCTAGACACCTTGGAGAAAGTGGAAAGTGCAAAATTAAGCAGTAGGTAATGAGGATGAGAATAATAAGTTTTCCACAAAGCTGTTCAGAATCAGATGAATAACATCAAGGAGCCTGGTTTCTCTGCTTTTGATAAAGAAGGTACTAAAACTCTGAGTTCTGATTATCCTGTTAATGGGAGCTGCCAGCTCTTCCTGATGGGTTGTAATGTTGAATGTCCTCAGGCCTGGCCTCCTGCCACCATGCCTTCCCGCAGCTTGCCTAGCCCATCTGTAGGATGGCTTCAGTCAGCTTGCTCCTGTGGCACAGTGTGCTGGGGACAAGGTTGTGGAGTACATATTTAAGTGCTTCTGTCCATATGCTTACATTAGGCAACAGCATTTGAAAGTCCTCTGGATTCTCTTGTAGACAATGGAGAAAAAGATATATTTATAGGTAACCATCCCTGTAACTTATTCTAGACGTACCTCACTTCATATTTCTCTTGACTATGAAGGATGAATCATGTCTGAAATAACTTTTCTTCCCTTCTGTAGGATAAGTGTGAAACTTGGGCCCCCAGGGGCTAAACCAGCTCCAGGCTCTTCTGCTGTGACATACGAAGCCTGTGTCCAGGATGTGTCTTGGGTTGGCCCCTGCCTTTCCTGGCTCCCTTAGTGAAGCTGTGTGTGTTATTCTGCCTTTCCTCTTCCTGCAGCCACCTGTGTGAGCATAGGGGCAGCCCCCAACCTTGCTGCTACTGCCATGTCCTGGGACTCTCTGCATGTTTGTGGGAAGGGCAAGGGGGCTCTGTTTTTGGGGAACCAGGCCTGGATCCTCACTGCTCTGTAGGTGAGCCCTGGACAGCGTGAAAGCCCTGGTTTGGGTTTACATGGCAAACAAGCCTGTACCTATAGCGGGAGGATTTAGGCAGAAACATGCACAGGGATGCAGGCTGAAACTGCAGTGCTAGCTGTTTTCCAGGAGCCCTTACTCAATAGTGAAAAAAACACCCTGAAATAATGATAAATTTTCCCAGTCTCTGTCCTCGCTTCCTTTGGGGTGTTGTCTGTTTCCAAGGCATTACACATTTTAATAATGTCTGGTCTTAAAATCCTTACTTTTTCACTAATAGAAACGAGTGTGGTTGTCCTGCAGCCTTCTGACCACTTGCAAAAGCTTCAGATCCAATTTGACATGCTTGCTCAGGAGAGGTCCCAGTAATGAAATGTTGGTGGGGTGTTTTCTGAACACCTTTGTGGCTTTTAACAAGTGCTACTGCCTCCTTGCTTTTGTAGAGACAAGTCTATGCGGACAGTCACAAGAGAGGACTCTAAGGGAGAGAGAACCTCAAAGTTTCAAATTATATGTATAAATTATACTTGAGAGTTGTGTACAAATTCTTGTTGCATTCTATAATTTGTGCATATGACCTCCTCAAGTTCCTCAGTGAACGTCTTCATTCTTTTTTCTTATTAAATTTTTCTGCTCTCTCAACTTCCTAGAATTTGCCAATAGTTTGTAATTGGACTTGTTTTAGATATAATATTCCCTGTTTGTTGCTGTATGGGCCATGCCTGAATGGGGAGCATGAACAATTATCATCTCGGAATGTGAAGATTTAATGGCAAAACACCTGAGTCCTTTGCATGTGACAATGTGTGTGCCTAGTGGCTATGGATTTACACCAGTGGTCCTACAGATGATCCCTGCACTAGTTTAGTCATCCCAACTGCTGTTGGTTACCCACAGCTCTCACCAACTTGAAGAGGCTTTGTAGGTATGTGGTGCTTTAGAAACTGAGGTGTCTTAAGGAAAGTAAACAGGGACTCGATCAGCACTCTTCAACCTCTGTGACAGCTAATCTTCTACTTTGTCTACTGTTTTTTCAAGAGTCAGAAGCCTTGCATCTTTGCTTTAATAGCCTCTAATGCATATTTCCCTCTATCACTAGCAGACTTGACGTCTCTTCTTCATGTAGTATCTGAACATAATCTTTTTTTTTATGTTAGCAAGTGAGATTTCTCATTCAATTCATTTATAAACCAGTGCACGTTGGATCTCCAGTGTTTTCATCAGCAGATTATACTATACTGTGCCCTTTCCTAATATCCTTAATCTCTGCTTCTGGCAAATAAAATACTGACCTACTTTTTTTTTTTTCCCTGAAAGCAGAAAAATAAAGTGGTGGAGCAGCAGTTGCTGCTATGGCAAGAGCCATAGTGCCCCTAGTTCAGAGCTTTGCTAAAGCCCTTCCTGCTTTTACATCCCTCTCCCCTCTCTGTGTGTGGGCACTCACTGCAGCCCTGTCTCTGCTGGTGGTGCTTGGGTGCCATCACCCAAGCCTGGACAAAAGAGGAAAAGAAAGGATTGTCTGCAGATGAGGATGGGTTAATTACAGAGAAAGTGGCTCAGGGGCTGCAACTCACTCTTAGTGCTCCCTGATGCAGCAATGACTCCTGCTTGCAAAGCTGGAACGATGCCAACAGCTCTCAAATTATATACCTCCTCTTTGACCTCCACCTGAGCTACCACTTATTTGAAAAAGTTGTGGGGAATAGGGACTAATGCATTGCATTCACTTTGCTGTAATGGGGAGAATGGGGGTGTCTTGCCCATGGTTCCCCTCCCCTCCCTTTCTGCAGTGGATGGTGGTGTCAGTATTGACTCATCAATCTGCTTGCTTCATGGGCATCTTCCGCTATCTCCAGGAGCTCCAGTGTTTCACAAGACTGTCATATAGTGATGAGAGCTAGGCACCAAAATAGAAAATCAATAGTATGCAAGCAGTCTCCTCCCACATGTGCTTTTGAAAATCTCCCCCACAACCTTTTGCATCAACACTTACCAGATTTCACCTATAAATCTGCTACAGTTAATCTCCCTGAGTACCTCTCCAGCACTTCTGTCTCATCCCCAACCTAAGCTCCCTTATTGACAGATGCGCACACACAAACAACTTCCCCCCCCCCCCCCCCCCAATGCTCCATTGTTCAAAAACAACATATGACCACAGCTCTGGCAGGACTGCATCCATCCTCTTTGCACTTGAAGTAGTGAATGGTTCAAAATGGGAGGACGGAGCTTTGCTCCTGCTCAGCTTTTACAGAGCTCTTTGCGAGAGGCAGCCAGGCAGCCTGTGGTCTCAAATTTGGGGGCTTACGTAGCCGTCTCCAGCTTCCCTGCAAAGCCATGGCATGTGTTTGCACAATTGCACAGTAGCAGCTGGATGTTTTACCCTTGACTGCCTTTAATGCCATCTTCAAGTTATTGTTTCAAAGCTGCCTGATGCAACATCAAAGCAGCAGCCCAAACAAAGCACATTCAGGCTGGGAGCTGGGGTGGAAAAGGAAAAATTTGCAGCAGAGCGATCATGCAGGCTGTTTTTTCTTTTGCTTCAGTGGGAGTGAAGGGCATGCAGGAGACGTGCTGGCAGAAGAAATTTTATAGGTGTGAGCCTGGCTAGAAAGAATCTCAGAATGCTGTTAGCGGCCTTTGTTTTTTGATTGCCAAACTTTTTTAGTACGTATTGATTGGAAGGAATATTTGGACTTGGCTAACAGCAGGAAGAGTTAACAGAATATCTGAAATAAATGCATTGGCTTTTTCATGTAGTAAAAAGAAATGAGTAAGCTGAGAATCCTAACAAGAACTAATCTCCATTTCAGATCTTAAGATATTAATTATGGAATATTGTAGACCTAATTAAGCACATAATTGAGGACAAATGGGCACAGCCTTACACCATTTGACAGAAATATAAAAATTGTTGTGCTGGAACAGAGTGTATTTCTGTACTTGGAAAGCAAGAAACAGCCACAGCCTCTTACAGCTCTCACACAGGTGAAACCAATAACGGCAAGAAAAAAGGTCTCAATACCTACAAATTCTGTAGTAAAGAAAAACTAATGACTTTCGGCAGCCACAATTGCAGTGAGTTTTGTGGGTACCAGGTGGTCTCAAACTAATTATTTTTCCACTTGCACGACATAATCAATTTAAGGAACCGAAATTACCATAAAAACATTCATTCACCTTATTACTAATCTGTTGAATACCTGGAGAAGCAGAAACCTGAATATTGAAATGATGTGCCTGTGTTCCTCCACAAAACCAGTGAAAGAAAAAGTAACATAAATTGAGAGTCTTGACATTCAGCTGTTCCGTCAAGATTTAAGGATTTAAGGAAGTTACTTTGTAAACATACAAGAAACCACCCTGGGGGAAGTGAAATCACAAATTTAACTAATTAAGAAAAATAATTCCAGGCTGCTCTTGTCAGCTGGCAGCTCTTGGGTTTGAGGTTTTGTTTTTCACTGAGCTCTTGTGAATTCCTTGTTGACTCTCCAAGTCTTCACCACTTAGAAAACCTAGCAATTTGGTATTTCTTAATTTTTTAATGAAACTGTCTGTCACAGACATATTGGTTTGTCTCTCTGAATTCTGCAGTTACTCAAATCACACATGGCCATTGAATCAATCATGTCCTCAAGCAAGGGATATGTGAGTTTGTGTGTGTGTGTGTGTGTTACTTATTAGCTATTTAATTTCAAAGGGTTTCTGATGCCCTTTCCAGCTCCAGAGAGAAAGGGTGTGGCTGCCTTTGCAGTACAGGCATGGGGGTGATCTTTTTCTCATCAGCATGAGTGCTGGAGAAGCTGCTGGCTTTGGTTACAGAGTTCCCTGCTCTCTCCTTTTAGTCGTCCCAGGTACTGGGGGACTGTCTCACGATGCAGCACTGCAGCCGTTTTGACATTTTGCTTGGCTTTCCAGCCCATCTGTTTAATGTCTGTGCCTTTCATCAGGCCCAGCCATTAGTCAGATTTCTGTTGCACACAAGGTTGTTCTCCCATGCCCTTTCCCTGTTACTTCTGGTGTTCTCTTGCTTTCGTTCCTTTTTTATATCTGGCCCATTTTGGGCACTGCATTTTATCCTCCACTCCTGGAGGTGGTCCTCAAAAAAACCCTTGTCCTTTCCTGTTTTTCCTTTACTGCCTCAAAGAAATAAAGAAATAAAGGTATGCACTACTTTTGAGGACAAGAATATGAAGCGTCTGTGTTTGAAAATAATGTTGAACACAATGTCTCTTCACCTGCGTGTGTGGGAAGAAAAGTGAACAAACCACCTGTGTTACACTCTACCTTTGAAGAGTATCAAGGATTACTCTAATTTTACATTGCCTATTTTTCCGTCAAGGAATTTTCAAAGGACACAGCTGAGAGATGGCCATAAGTAAGGAAGCGATCAGAAACAGAAATCAGATGAAGGGGCTTTACCTGGGACGTCTTTTGAAGCTCAGCCACTTCCCACACTGCCAGATTCCTCTCTTAATGGTGTTGCCTCTTAGCAGCAAAAGGAAACTAGAGAAGGGCCAGACGATCAGTAACTGGTGAGTTGAACTAGCTCACATCAGTAAGGATGCCTTTGTAGTCAGACATGGTAATACGGATGCCAGGCAGGTAAACCCAGGAGCATTTTGGGGGCTAGAGAGCACTCAAGTAGTCTTAGTTCATGCAAAAGCAGGTATTTTTTACAAGGTTAATTCAGTTACAAAACAACTATTCTGGCCAGATTCATTCGCCCTTGCCTGCAAGGCAAGGCAAGGACAAAAGAGAAAGGCATGAGTGTTTTCTTCCTTCCTCTTCTCTTCATGAAACACTACCTGCAGGTTCAGGGATATTTAATGTCCTTGCTTTTCAACCATGCATAGAAACCAGTGTGGAGTGAGGGTCTCAGTCACTTCTCATGGGACAAAGTAGCCTGAGGGGTGTTCTCCTCCTGCTCCAGCTATAGCAGCCAGGTGCCTCCTCTGTCTGGAAAGCAGCAGAGGATGGTGCCTACATGAACATCTGTGAGGGTTCACTCCTCATCAGTCCCACCAGGTCACACCTGTGTTAGCGCCAGTGAGACAACTCTGGAGCAGCCAGGTTTGGGGCTGGCTTTCTGTTGCAGCACCCATGGCTGTTCCTGCCTTCAAAATGTTATTATGGACTGCTGGCTGCTCTGCCTGTCTGCGTTGCCTACGCTCCAGCTGTGTTTCCAGATTTGCTTTGCAGTAGGTTGCTTTTCAGTACAACTGATATGCTGGCACCATCACAAAAGTGCAGGCGCTGGGGCTTGGGTGGAGTCTCCTTGCACCTATGATCTGGCCTCCTGGGGCATTGCTTGTGCGTGTATCAGCCTGTGTCAGCTTGTGGTACAGCAGCCCAGAGTACTTCCCAGCTGAACTGAAGTCTGATGTATGTTAGAGACAGACGACAAAGTGTTATTTCTGCATACTGTATTTTCTGGATGGCATGGCCTTATCATTTTTCTGCCCTCATCCTTTGCTGCTTTTAAAAAAAAATCTTAATTTCTTAGTCCACCTGCTCTCTCATCTCAGTTTGGTGTAGAGCCACCGGAGCCCATGGAGGTCTCATGAGTAACATTGACTGAGCTTTGTCTCCCCAGGACCTTCTTTGCTACCTCCAGCTCCCCAGTGGACTACAAGGCCAACACCACTCTGGCCCCACTTTGCATGACTCCTATGATCAGGTACCTTCCTAATTAAGCAGAGATTCTGCATTTTTTATTTTCAATAGCAAAATTTTGCAGAATCAGTCACAAATGTTCCTTTGCAGTGACTCCAGTAAGACTAGCATAAACCGGTGCCCTTGATGTATGTGTAGCCATTCCACGGTGACTAGTGACCATTCTGAAACTGAAATGGGGAAGACGACTACTGTGGTTATCTTTCCTACTAAAATCTATGGCTTTGTTCAGCTTTCAAGGAGAATGTGGAAAAAAATTTGAAAAGATATTGTGCTAAATGTGAGAGTTGTTTCTCCCCATAGAAGAACAGACTAAATATTGTGTCATTTCCTGCAAATAGGATTAGTGACTAAGATTAGCAAAAGTAAAAATGTTGATGGCAAAGTGGGTCCTGCAGAGCCTCCGGGAGTGTGGGGCTGCATCCACTCACACAGACCAACCCCAGCATACACCAGCTCCTTGTGTTTTGCAAGATGTCAGGAGAGATTACTGTTTCTCTCCCAGGGTTCAAGTTATTCATAAATCTATGAAAAAAGAAAAAAAACCCCACCCATTTCTGTTTTGCTAACAGTGGTTCTGTTTGTGTACTCTTTGTGTACTAGAGGAACAACAGAAAGAGTTTTAAAAGACTGCTGTTCCCTGGTGCAAAAGTGCAAGAAATGTGATCGAAAATAAGACTGTTTCACAAACACACGAGCTCACAGTTGTCCAGCCAAATGGCTGGGGACTGGGCCACAGCAAAAGAGTTTTGCAATTTATTTTTTTTTTAGTCCAGCTAAAAAAACTGTTGCCTTAATAGGACAGTAATACACATGTGCTGTAATACTGGTTACTAATTAAATCATTTTGAGATTTAGAAATGCAGATAAAGCAAGCAGGGATTAAACTGGTCTGGTAGTTTTAGTCTCTTTAGGAAATTCCTAGTTGAGTTTTTAAAGAAAACTGCTTAAGTGAGCACAGAGACAGGAAAAACACCTTTTCAACAATCACTGTTTACTATATGGAGCCTGTATATCTCTAATACTGATGTCTTTGCACACATTAAGGGAAAAAATGATGTGATATGTATGAGGTCAGTACTTTCTATAATTAAGTAATTTCCAATCTTTTTAATGTGTGAGATAAACCCATTCTTCGTCTTTGTTCCTGACAGAAAGTATCAGCCTGGGGCAAAGACCCAAAACTGATAAGTGTGAGGTGTATCAAACACAGCCCAGGAGGCTTCCAGAGGCATTGTGTGTGACTTGGGCACAATGTGCCTTACTAGGAAGGATGCATTTGGCATCTCCCTCCATGCTGTCTACAGCTGTCCTTTTCCCTTGGCTGCTTCCCCTGGAGGGGCTCATCTTCCCTTGGAGGGGGCTGAGGGGCTGGGATTAGAGGCATTTGTTTGTCCTGCAGCCCTCATGGGACCTACAGGAAAGGGAAATCCTCTCCTGGCTCCATGTGGCACCTCCAACCCTATATTTCCCAGACTCTGTGCAAGAAGGATCTCCTTGGTGTTCCGCAGGGGTCTCCAGCCATGAGAAATGGGAGCAGTGGGGAACCAGGATTTTGGGAACCATCTCCTGAGTCAACCCAGGGCTGGCCACAGTGCATCCAGCTGCTCTCTCCACACCATCCCCACATCAAAATGTGTAGCCTTGCTGCTCTGCTTGGTCTTTGGCTCAGGTTTTGCTGGGTCTGGCTGAGCTCCGAGTTAAGTCAGCTGGTATTTTTGTATTATGACTTTGATTTTTGGTGCTTTCATTTAGTTGTTTATTAAGATGCTTAAATGCAAATGTAGGCACTCAAGTTATGGTTTATACATTGTCTAGATTTGTACTTCTCACTTGAAAAATGTGTTGATGTAAATTACCAGCAAGTGAAGCTTTCTACACCTCTGATAGCACTGTCTTACACAACCAGGTCCCCAGGGTTCTGCTTGATCCTGGTGTTACAGATATGGTATAAAAATAGCTACATTTTAAAGCCCTGCCTTTGTAATTTAGCCCAGTAGTTTGATTGTCCCGCTATAGCTTATAGCAGGAAACCCTCAGTAAAAAGAAACAAACTCAACAGAGATTCACAGTGGCATGCTCTAGTCTTCTCTCTTTCAAACAAGGCGAGTGACAAACATGTTACCAGTGTGAAATGAAGGTGGATGGAAGTGTGTGATTATTACTTCCTGCCATTTTAAGAGTATCTTGTGTCATTCTTTTTCTCTTTAGTTCTAAGTATAAAAGAAACATGACAAACTATGCACAAACACCTAATTACAAGATAATAATTTACTATCTGATGCTAAGATACTTAAAATTTCCAGAAACCTCTTGAGAATACTATACTCTCTTAACCGGTAGCACGTTAATGTACTTCCTTAGTGTAAATGACTTTTCACTTTTGATGTCAAGAGAAACTTCTCTGGGAAACTTTCTCCCTAGCTAGAAGCAAATAGTTTGCAATGCGTTATTATAATTGAACATCCATAACGTTCAGTGTACAAAAAGAAAAAAGGCTCTTACAAGAAATACTCTCTCAATACTATAAATGATTAATAGAAAAGCATCATTCCCTTAAAATGCTTCACCGTATTTGCAGTGCAAAAATCAAGTCAGATGCTGGAGTCACACCAAATTTACATTAGTGCTCTATGCTACTGTGTTTTACTCTATCTAATTTTGAATACCTTCCTATCACTAAGTGCTTTCCAATTGTTCAGTAAGGGAACTAATTGAGGTGATTTTGTCTTTTTATTACCCTTTCCCTTTTATTTGTGCAATGGAGTATTTTGGTAGGGTAGATTTTCTTTAGGATACACAAAACTATTTATTTACATTGGAGAAAACAGAGAGGGAAAGTGTACCTTGCAGTTGGGACAGAGAGTTGTAAGGCTGAATGTCTCTAGTCCCTGTGGGACTCCATTCCTGGAGCAGCTGGGCTCACTGATTTCCAAGGACACTGAGTTGAGCCTTTTCTGAGACCTGGATTTGGGTCAGCATATTTAGGTTTTCACATGCCTCTAACAATTAACGAGCTCAAACCTTCCTGCCTCTTGAGATAGCATCCTACCTCTGCAGTTAAAATCTTTGTAGAGAACTGAAGCAGCACAGATTTAAGCTGATTCAGAGCAGCTTTAATTAAAACTCAATTAAACTGATCAGATTTAAACATCCAGGAGATACATGCACAATCCACACTTAATTACCATAGCACAGCCTAATGCCCTTTTCTGCGCCCACAGGTGGTGGGGCTTGTGCTCAGGGACTGATGGGGAGGGCTGTGGGGTGCAGAGCTCTGCTGGGCTGCTCGAGCCCTCTGCTCTCTTCTCCCCTCGTCTGCCACTCCCAAGCCCTTCATGCCCTCTCCCCACACCTTGCTGAGGCTCTGCAACCCTGGGCAAGCAGCTGCAGAGCGTAGGGAAGGCAGGTGGAAAGCCCAGTGCCACCCCAGGAGGGCCACTGCTGTGCCACTGAGAAGCTGCTTGTACGATCACGGGGGCAGTGGAGGCTGGTGGTGCCCAGCACTGCCTGCAGCCATATGGCTGCTCCAGCAGCTGCCTGGCACAGCCCCCAGCAAATCCTCTTAGTTCAGCTTCACCCTCTTTCTTGCCCCTTTGATGCTGGTCTTGCCTTGGTCCCTACTCCCGTCTCAATTCCCACTGCAAGCTCTCACAGTCAGACTGTGGTTGTGCCCCCGGAGCTCTCATGGCCCAACCACAGTTCAAGGATGGGACGTTGACGTTATATCTGCTCCCTGCACAGGGTTCTGCCTGCTGATGGGATGGCAGGCACAAAATGGCCCGCATTCATGCCATTAAACCCTCTCACACCCCGAACCAAGTGGCTTAATCAAAACTACCTTGTCTGCTGCTCTGATATCTATCATAGGCACCTAACTGAGATGAAAGAGCTTAAGAAAGGCAAAAAGGGCATATTGTAATGAGGGGAACTGCCCGGTAGCAAAGACCAGGAATGAAGATCTTAAATCTGCTGCTTAGATTGATTCTCCTCTTTGATACCTCGATAAAGTTTGTCTTAATTTGTCTGTCTCCATGTGTCACTGACAGACAATAAACACAAACCTACTTTCCTAAGGCTGTTACAAGGATTTTTTTTGTTAAAATTTAGATCAAGAAAATGAAAAGCAGTAAGTAAAATGTTTTTATGTAGAGTGGAAGTAGGTGCACAGCCTTATGTACAAGGAAGGGTGCATTCACATTAACAAGGGATTCTTGCAATTTATTCTGTTCCTCAAAATCTAGGTAAGAAAACAAAAATCCCTGCTGATCCCATTTCAGTTTTGAAGTAGCACAATAAAAAAACATCTGCTAAAGCTAATGACTGCATTTGCATAGATTACATGTGACAATCCAGCACACAACAGGGTGTCCTGCCATGTAGACAACAAGCCACAAGGGTGATGCACTACTTTGGCATTTATTGCCAGAAGTCAGCTACACTTCTACAACAATAGCGTCAGCTCATTTCCAGGAGGGCTTTGGCTAATGGTACCAGAGAAAATTACTGATTCCCTCTTGTTTTCCAAGCTGAAAGGTGTAGAGTTCTCTCCTGCCAAGTGTGGAGGAGCATGGAGGAGGGAAAACAGCTTTCATGATGGTACCCATCAAAACCCCTCAGCTCCGGAGTGGTGGGGGGAAGGATTCTGATTCTGCTTGGCTCAGACTGACTGATGCCGAGCCCTGTCCCCTGGAAGCACAGGCATGGGGCTGGTTGCAGGCAACACAGGGTGGCCGTGCACAACCCTGCTGTCTGCGGGGCTGAGGGAGGGCTGGCGCCTGTTATGGGGCATCATGGCTGGATGCCACATTCGGTTGGAGGGGAAAAAATGGTTCCTTTGTGTTTCAGCACAGTGGTTGAGTTTTATGGCATTGCTTTGTTATTCTTACAGTGTTGGCCATGGACAAATACAAGACGACAATTTATATCCTAAGGCAAACTGGCTCTGATATAGTGCTACTCCTTTTCACTTTGCTTAATTGGGCTAACAGAAAAAGACAACAGCTGCAATGGTGGGAATGAAAAATGCCTTTGCTTGTCCTGGTTTTGACAGCAATCAGCCTGACAAAGGATTATCAATTGATCTGAGATAAGTGCTAGTGAAGGATGAAGTTTGTTGTCCATTTACCCCCTTTACTATTTCATACATACAATTGCACTTCAAAAAACTAACATAGGGAGTTATTTTGAGAGACAGTAAACACTTAGGCATGTTTAAGTAAGACCAGAGTGTGAAAAGGGGAGAATGTCTCTGAAAAAATGTTTTGGGACTTCTGTCTTTTAGATATGTACATATGTGTGTGCATCTGTGTCATGAAAGGAACAAGTAAAAAGAGAGACCAGCCATAGGCATGTGTTTTTGAAAAAAATCAGGTCATTTTCTCCAACTTGTGTCTTCCAGGACTGTAGATCTGACAGTCGCAGGATGCTTCCTTCTGGCCTGGTAATCCATGAGTTCAGGCAAAGCTCTGTAACCACCTGTCAGCCTATTTTTGTGAAGCTCCATGGAAAAAACTGCACAAAAAGGACTGGATGATCTGGACTGTCCCATTCGATGCATAAAGATTTTTTTGAATTCGTGCATGGTTTCCCATTGGGTTTTGCTGGAAGCAGGGGGTAATATACCTTGGCCAGGAGTCAAGAGAAATGGGCTTTCCCCAACCAGCTGGTGACACCAGGCAAACCTGTGCTGCTGGTTTCCAGTTTGCTCGCCCCTGGCCCCGATCCAGCACTGTGGAGCTTGGTGGGAGTTTTGCAGTTGTCCTCAGTAGATGCTGAATCCAGCTATTGTGTGGGGGAACACCACTGAAAAAAGCCCTCCAGGTGCCAAGGGGCTGGGAGGTGCTTGCTCTGCATCCCGGGTACCCTACCAGCCAACTCCTCGGGCCAGATCCTATGTCCTTACATGCTGCTTGTGCAAATGGTGCTTCTCCGGAAACCTGTTTTGTCCGAGCAAGAAGAGCAGGAGTGGAAGTCCCAGTGATTATTCCTCTTGGTACTAATCTATTCTTAAACTGAACTGTACTCTTTAGATATTTTAGTAAAACTGACACAAATCAACACCCACTGCTTCATTTTTCTTACTGATAAAAAAAATGAAAAAGAGAAAACTGAAAAGCTGTCCTTTAGCTGACATTCAGTTTGAATTGATCGAGCGATCTGCTGTCAGAGCAACAGCTCTTGTCAAAAATAGCCCTTTGGAAAAAAACCTCTGGTGCTATGTGTATTGCATGTACCACACAATGCTCTTTAGTGAGAGCAGGGTGTCAGAGACCAGTATTGAAAAGAGATCAGTGAAAGTGGATGTGGGAAATGAATCGCATACAAACTACCAGCATCCCTATGACTGTCTCCAACTAACAAGTTCACTGATGTGTATCAAGGCATCATTTTTAGAAAGAACAAGCAGGGTCAGATTTCTTTAGAAACTCAGCTCTGAGGGACTGAATCAACCAAAATCCAGGCTGCACCAAGCCTTTCCAACAGTGTAACTTTGACCAGAGTCCCAGACCTGCAAACTCCCGACCATCTTAGTAGCTCTTCTGGTGCAAGAAATAGGCATTGCCATGTGCACAGACATGGAGCAACACACATGCTTGCATTAGAGATGATGGCAAACGTTTTATTTCTATGTAACAATGTTTTCTCCAAATGGAAGAACGGAAAGCTGAAAATGTTGGCGGATATTTTTGAGAAAGGGAGGAAACGACTTAAAGTCCATGAATGTTGAACCATTTGGAGAGGTGGTGATCTGAGCAAACATAGGTGTTTTCCTCTGAATGTTTAACTTGGGCTCAGAGCTTTTAGGATAAGATTTACCTCATGCAAGCTTAAGCTGACAAGCAAAACAGGTCAAATAAATTGCACCCTAAGAATACCTATCTTTTGCCACATTAGAAAAAGGGGATTTAAGCTAACTTGGTGAGATGTAGCTGTTTATCCTGCAGCTGGTTACAGCATGAGGAGACAAAACCTACCCTTTGGTTTGAAACAGATGGAAACAGGTGGTTCTTACAGGTTTGCAAGGCATGGCCTAGTTTTGTATAGCTTCTTATATTCAACCCTTTTGGAAGCTACCGAGATATACCCTGTTTTGAATATAAAATATATAGTGTCTACTTGCTTAGGAACAGCTCATATAGGAGTAGTTGCAGTTTTGGGGCTCCTGAAAAAAATCCTGACAGTGAATTGTCATTAGTTTTGGAAACCTGTCATAATAAAAATCACAACCATTTCCCTCCTCTCTCACCACGTTCCAAGGCCCAGATTTACTTCCAAAGCTTTTCACTAATTCCTTCGCAGCTTGTGCTCACACGTGCTCAAGTTTCTTTTCCTTCTTTCTCATTTGGCCTCTGAGTCCTGTTACCTGAGACTGAAGACTTCCATGTGCTACCACGGTACTGGCACCCAACCACCCCAGCTGTTATTCCACCCAGGGGCTGGCTGGTTTTATACCAGTGAAATGAGGGGAAAGAAAGAAAATGAGACAAAGCACTCCTGAAATCAAACTAATAATGTATCTAGCAGTAATTATAATAAAAGGATTTTTAAATTTTTCTGCAGCAGCTGAATCTAGCAATAGCCTTGATGGTAAATTTGAGACATATTTCTTATTCCAAAAAAAGCACAAGTAATATGATCACATTTCTCTAGGTATCCTATTTAGGGAGGCTGAATCTTTAATTAAGGGCTGATTCTGACTTTTATGTCCACTAACACTAATCAGAAGTATTTCTACTGAAGTCAATGGACAGGTGCGACATAGTACAAGGCTGAGGAAAAAACTCAGGCATCCCCAATGAGATGAAAAAATTTTTGGATGCTTACCGCTACTAAAAATGTCCTCATCCTCCAAAAATCATTCTCACCTGTTTGAAAAACACATTCTGACCCAGTATTCCCCATCGTCCCTGTAATCTGCTCACGCTTTTCTTTGGGTTTTTAATCAAAGGTTGTGGGCAAGACCTGTGGTACTACTGTCCATCAGGTCTGCTGGGACTGCACAGCCAGGATTTTATTTTCCTTTATTTTTTGAAGAAGAAATACATAACTAGCAAAATTAGAAATAAAAAAGAAATTTTAATTATGTTTGGGATATTGCGAACATCCAAAGAAGAAAGTGAATGGCTGTATATCCATGTGAAAAAACATACTTATGGGATATTTTTTTTAATGTTTCTCTTTTCAGTTCAGTAGATGGAAGAAAATAAACTCTCCACATTTCCAGTAATTACAGTGCAAGTAAATCTGGGATTGGACTGGGTTAATTCTTAGAGGTTCTTGCTACAATGTGACAGCAGAATTAATCTAGACTCTTTTTTTTTTTAATGCAGAGGGATTGGGCACTAACATATTATTAACTAGAAGTAAATCTGTCCCTTGGGGGACTACATGCACTGCCTGCATTTTTAATTTGCATTTAGCTTTAAGACAAATGATGGATATTTTTCCCTTTTCAGTTTGTCAGTTGCTTCCTCATTTCTCTGTAATCCTTTTGTTTTGCATTGGGAAGAACAGTTGGATAACACAGAGACTGTACGCAGACAATGGATTTTTTCAGTCTGTTGGCAGAACTGGAAAACGTTCAATAATTTTCTTTTGGGTTGAACTCATTTTCCTATTTTGCTCTTTGTAACAGCCATTTATACAGAAAAGCTGTTTCAACAACAAAACCCTACAAAAATCTTGAACAAAATACTATAACGTCATTCTTTCTCAGCTTAGATTCTTTACTTGATTTTAGAAACCCCATGACTGGTTTACTCAACCTAAATATCTATTTTTTGCTGAACATTTTTTTTTTCTATAGAATTGCACCTGGAAGCGACACTGGGGCTGAGTGATAAAAGAAAACCTCACAGTAGCCCCAGGATTCCTTTCACATGCCAAGGTGTGTTGTTGAACTTGGCTGAAAAGTTATTATCAGTGAGAAAAAGAAGTATTCCTCCTTGTGAAGTCTTCACTAGCAGGTCTCTGGTCTAATACACCACCTTCCAGGTTTGTGAAACGGGACTTCTTCCCATCTTGGCTAGACTGGACCAGTGTTTAAATACATGAAAAGTCAGTGGCTGTTTTTTCTTTCCTCCACATTTATGCTGTAGAAGAACATGATTGTTTATGTGTTCGAGAATCTGTACCTCAGCTCTTGTTTGGTGTGATTTCTTGGAGATTTAGAGGACATTTTGGTTACTTAAATTGCACGGTTCTTTGCCAAGCACTTCCAAATTCTGTAAGTTTGCAGGGTTCAGACATAATATTCTGAAAAGAAAGTCCAGGTCTCTATTTTGAGAAGCAGGTCTTGTTCTGCTCAGCATACACGTCCCATTACTGCAGCTCTTCAGCCAATAAAACAAACTAATAACAGTTTATTATCTCCCAGCAGACAGGAGGCATACTTTACAGGGACATGTGCATCTCCCAGTCATGATGATCTTTGCTATATGTACGTGACACTGATACCAGGTTTTCCCAGTGACAGTTTTTCATGTGTTAATCAGGCAGTTTCTGGTGAGTGTGAAGCCTGTGCAAAGATGACAGTCTGACATAGTATAGGAAACCACTTTATCCCTCATCTTCTACTTGCTACTCCTTATTCTTCCTTCCATATATCTCATTTCTCAGATTCCTTTAAGAACCTTTTCCCTGAGATAACCCCAAGTTTCTGCTGTCTGAGAATGAGGGACACTCAGGTTCCAGACATGCTGAACTGCACATTTATGCTCTTGATGCCTCTGCAGCTGGGGAGAGTTTGGTTTGCAGAAAAGGATGTGGAAAATTGTCTGACCTGGGAAAACAGAGGGAGAATAATAAATCAAATGGCCCTGAAGAGGTCCTAGCTGCTGCTGCACGGGCTGGAGAGGGAAGAAGGAAATATGCAGTATTAGAGGACATGGATCTGCTGGGAGTCAAATGCAAACAAGTGGCAAACAGTAGAAATCCAGATGCTTTTCCCCTGTACCTGTATGAGTAGATGCCTCCCACTGCTACGTGTTACAGTAGGAAGGTTCATATGGATAATAAGAGGGATTCTTTAATCCCCCATTTCTTGTTCTGATTTTTTTCTGTTTTTAGCTGTTCCCCTTTTTTTAGTACCAGTGGTTCCCTAAGCAGATCCTAAGGTATCAGCAGAGATGTGACATTACTTATGTCTTCTTTAATGAGCCAATTGATTTTGTAATCCAGCAAACAGTATCTCTTCTATTTCCTGATACTGTAACACATTCAAGAGTTTATCTGTGCAGTAGCAAACCTAACCATGTAAGAAGAAACTCTGGTGTTTGAAATAACTGTTCAGGTAGTAAGCCTGTCTCCCCTAGGAACCTGTTATTACTCTGGGCCTCCCTGTACTCATCATTAAATTCTAGACCCTGGCATGATTAATATCTATGGCTTTATAAAAGCCTGCTGACTTTCTTCCATCACCAGCCTGGGTCTAGATGCAGGCATTGTGCCAGCCAAAGTCTTACAATTCACCTTCTGCAATTTACACTCACTGCTTATCATTAGGAAGACCTACTAGTTTTAGTAGCTTTTAGACCTACTAGATGTAGCGTCTTTGAGGCCTAAGAATTATATATACACTGTAGTATATGTGATAGTAGAAACATAGCTGTAGAGAATGCTAAACAAAACAAAACAAAAAAAAGCTAAACAACTTCAGCAGAAAATGGGTAAACTGGCTTAAAACTGAGCATACCCAGGGTACTACCCTGAGAGGGCTGCCTCTGAGTCTCTGGAGTCACTGAAGCAGCTTAGAAATGAAGCATGAAGTGAAAAATTCCTGCAGAGATTTTCAGACACCTCTGTCCTGTCACCCTATACTCTGTGCTCCTGTTCAGTACATGAGGAAGCCTCAAGACACCACAAAAGTCAGGGGCTTCTGTCAAAACGAGGGACAAGGTGGTTTGCTAGCTGTCACTTCCATCACTAATTCATACTCAGTGAATCCTAGGATTTTTATTCATTCTGTGCCATATACTGCAGTCTACGGGGGAACTGAGAGCATCTGCCTGGTGTAAACACTGGAGAGAATCAGCCTCCTAGTTTGTATTTATTGCTGCTGCAGCGGTGTCCTGGTGGCTCCAGCGCTTGTAGGGAGGGAGGCTGGGACAGGACTGTCGTGCCTGTGGGCCACTGGAGAAGGCATCCTCAGCTGAAATAATGAAGCAAAGCAATGGCTTCCTGAGGATCACAGCACAAGTCAGTGATGGAGCCAATGCTGGGAGCTGGACAAGCAGTCTGTGATGGTGACCATCAGTAAGCAGCCCAAAAAAGGTGTAGGGTATGTCCAGCAAGCAAGGAGAGGATAGCCCTCACCTCAAAGTCTTTAATTTCTATAAAGAAGTGTATACCTATAAATGCTACATGTTTTATAAATGACCTTTTCTGAATAATTTTGTTATATGGTGTTTCTTGTCTGGTTTTCTTCACTCACATTCATTCTAAAGATGAAGAAAATCCGCCTTCAAAAACATTTCTTCAACAGACCCTTTTCGATACCCCCTTCAGCTGGAATAAGCCTGCTGGTGTGGCTGTGTGGTGCAGCTCAGCAGAGGATTGCTTCCACCGTGTCAGATGCCCCTCAGGCTAAGCCAGGTCGGGGGTGGGGTATGCGGTAGAAACAGCTCTCCCACCATAGCTGCTCAGCTGCCCCTTGTCTACAGGTCATCAGGAGCTCCCAGCTGACTGTGGAGTCTCTCTGTGCTTTTAAAGTACAACCCCTCATTTGTTTTCACTTTGCAAGGTGTCTGTCAGTCTTTCTTCCCTCTTGCCAGGAAGAAAGAGTTATGACATTTCTCACTGTCAGATGCAGACTTCCATTTCAGACCTACAGAGGTGAAGGAAAACCATAAAGAAATTCCTACCGTAATTCAGAGGCCTAAGTTTTAAACCTCTGAGAAAAACAGTAAGTACTAGGTATTGCTTACATAGGCTTTGCGCAAGCTTCCTAGAATGTAAACCCAGAAAGAATAAAAAAGGATCACATGGAAGAAAATGTCTCTGGCTCCATTTCATCCAGCTCTTCCCCATCCTTTTCTAGAAACCACCCTCGCTCACCTTGGAAGGCTGTTCACCCAGCTGGTCCCACATCCCTTTACAGTTTTGCAAAAATGACACCATGCCGTTCCCTTCTGGGGAAATTCCAGCCGAGAGCAGAGGGAACCAAAAAGGCAAGGGAACACCGCTCAGCTCTCTGCGTGAAGTTCCCATCGCACTTGAGGACATGGGCACAACAGATGTGGCAGAGAAGATGTTCTCCCAACCTCCTTGATCCGACAGCACTCAGGTGTCCAAACGTCCCTACATGTAAAAGCTATTTTGCATTAATATAACCACCTACTAGCATTACTCTTCTTCAATTAGAAGCTGGTGAACATTTTGTCTAAAGCTTTTCTTGTTGAGCCTTGCACAGGCAGGTTGACCAAAGCATGTCACAAGTTTGTGATGCATCCATAGATTTCAGGTTACAAAATAATAAAATAAAAGAAGAAAGAAAAAAATGGGAATGTTTCATTTGTCACTTTCAAAATTCAATGCTTTAATATTTCATTTTAGAATGACTATCCATTTCCAGAGGTACTTCAAGGTTATTTAAATCATATTTTGAAATGTGCAAAAAGGGTTGAAACCAAATGTGTAGGAAAAAAAAAGCAATTTGTCAAAACATTTCTAAAGTAGTAAATTCAGTCTGATCTCAAGTCACTTCCCTCCACTAACACCTGGATTTTAAGTTGACTGAAAAGGAAGCTGAAAGTCCACCCTTTCCATCATGGCTGCAGATACTCACGCAAAAAGAAAGGGCAAAATAACTTGTCTGTTCCATATAGCATGAAGCATTAAGTCATCTGTCCTCTGCCTTTTGTATCTCTGTATCTTCTTCCTTTGGACTCAATGCTTGTAAAAAGAATTGGTGAAATCCAAAAGATCGGTGAAATAGCAATTTGGAATTTTTATCATTATATATATATATAGGTAATACATACATATAGTGGAAATAGCAAAAATGGTGAAATAGTAGCAAAGCACCAGTATGAAAGTGCAAAAATTGGTAAGTTCAGCCACGTGGCCAAGTCTCACTTAGCTATTTTGCCCACTTTTTTCCCAAGATACATGACCAGGTTTTCTTCTTTCAAATTTCCAAAGGACGTCTGGCTCTGTGCATTTGCATTTGCACAGGAGCATCTGGTATTTTCTCTTTTTTTTATCAAGTTTCCTTCATCTGTCTAAAGAGCAGAAATATTACCAAGTGATGGGGGAACTCTTGACATGTCACAATTGATGGAGGCACAGTCAAGGTGAGCAACTTACACCTACGGGTCAAGGTTCTGCTCTGACCTCCCGCCTCCATGGCTTCTGGGTGCTGGGCGTGTTTATGAAGTGCACTCTGTAAAATGTAACACACTCCTCCTCCTCCAGCCAAAATCTTAGCTTCTGTCTTGTCTCTCCTTTCCTCTGGCTCTTCCAGAAGACAGGAGAGACCTGTAAGTTGAATGATGTGCTCATATTGCTCTTACTGAATGCTTGTAATTGTGAATGCAAATGGTACTTTTTATACATGAACAGAAAAAGGGCTAAATTCACTGGATAAATTATTCACAACGGATAATCCAACCTGCTCTCATGGGAGAGTGCAATGAATGTCTGATGATGTTAAAAAAACCCCACAACTAATTCTTCCAACCAATGAAGTCAATGGCAAAACCTTTTACTGACTTCAAAGGGAGCAGAACCTAGCCTCAAGCTAGAGGGCCCACATACGACTTCTCATCAGTGGTTCTCACTTGCATTTAGAGCTAAAACCCAGACAAGCATTTCTGTTTTGAGGAGCCCAGACTAATGCTGTATAGCAGAGTCGGGCTGCCAGGGCACATGCATTATTATGGCTCAGGCTGAAAGCAGGTCTGCTCTGCAGCCGTGGCACAGAGCACTGCCCCCAAGCTGAAATAACCCAGCCTCAAGAGAGAGCCAAGGTAGATGTGCCGTCTAGTGAGTTTGGAGCTCAGCGCACATTAATTTGGCCAGGTTTGTCTGGTTTGGAGAAAAGGAGGCTGAGGGGTGACCTCATTGCCCTCCACAGCTTCCTGAGGAGGGGAAGTGGAGAGGGAGGTGCTGATCTCTTGTCCCTGGTACCCAGTGATAGGGCACGTGGGAATGGTTCAAAGCTGCTCCAGGGGAGGTTCAGACTGGACATGAGGAAGCATTTCTTTACTGAGACAGTGCTCAAACACTGGAATAGGCTTCCAAGAGAGGTGGTCGGTGCCCCAAGTCTGTCAGTGTTTAAGAGGCGTTTGTACAATAATGTGCTTTAACTTTCAGTCTGCCCTGGAGTGGTCAGGCAGTTGGACCAGACGGTCATTGTAGGTCCCTTCCAACTGCTCTATTCTATTCTATTCTATTCTATTCTATTCTATTCTATTCTATTCTATTCTATTCTATTCTATTCATTTACTTTGCATCCAGGACCGATTTGCATCCAGTGAGGGTGTTTGCGGACAGGGTGCCACCGGCCACCCCAATGTGGCTGTGCTGCTGGCCATCATCCCCAGTGGCACAATCTGGGGGCCATGACCATGTGCAGTGGGTGCGGGGTCTGGGAAAAGCCTCGAGCGTGGGCTGCAACCGTGCTCCCCCTCCCTGGCAGGGGAGGCGAGGAATGAGGTCTGTGCTTCGCCCCAGCTCGTGCCACTGATCCCCTCCAGTTGCCGGTGGTGGGGACATGTGGCCTTGGGAACTGATAAGAAACAGGGATGTGGGGATGGTGTGAGTCGTTCTGGGAAGGCGGCAGAGCGGGAAGCGGGGGGCCGGGAGCGAGGACCGCCTCCTTCGCCTCTGCCCCGGGGGGTACGTGACTCCCGGGTTCGAATCGGGTATCCCATGTTTCCACATGTCCATCCCTGCCGTGTGGCGCATTGTCACCTGCAGGCTGCCGTGTGTCCCCCCCGCCCCCGCTTTCTCTCGGCGCTGCTGGTGCTTGGCTGCACCATCGCGTGGTTGTCGTCACGCAGCGTCCGCGGTCTAAAGTGCTGCGTGGCGGTGCCGGGAGGACACAGAAGCGATGCAAAACGCTCTCGTAGATAAAAGCTGAGCTCTGCCCGCCGGGGTGCGGAGCCGCGACACCCTCCCAGGGCACCCGGGTGCCCGTTTTGGGTGGGAGAAGGGAAGACGAGGCGGCGGGAAGCGGTGACGGGGCTGGGCTGCGGCCGGGCGACGCGGCGAGCGGGCTCGCTGGCAGCCGGCGGTCCCGTGTGTCCCCGTGTCCCCCCCCACCCGCGGGGCCGCTCCGCGGGGGTAGGGACGGCGTCGCCCTCACCCCCCACGCGTGGCGGGATCGGCCTCCCCCGGCGGCAGCCTGCCCGGGCGGGGCGCGGGAGAGCGGCCGCAGGGAGGAAAGGGGTTAAGTTCTGTCAGGCCTTTTTGGGGAGGGGTGGAGGAAGGGGCGCTGCCGGCCGAGCTGCGGAGGCTCAGGTTGACTCGGAGCGGGGGGGCGGCGGCCTGGCGCAGGCCCGCGGCGGAGGAAAAGCGGCTTATCCATCCCACTCCCCCCCCCGCCCCCCGCCTCCGGGTTGCCATGGAGACGGGCGGGCGGCGGCGGCGGCGGCGGGGCTGTCAGTGAGGGAGCGCACCGGGCACCGGGGCGGCGGCGGCGGCGGCGGGAGGGCGGGGAGGCCGCGGCGGCGGCGGCGGCAGACATGGACTCGCACTGCGACTGTGCCGAGCCTCCGGCCGCCGAGCAGCCGTCGGGGAGGATTAACAAAACCGCCTTCAAACTGTTCAAGAGGAGGAAATCCGGGGGCACCATGCCGAGCATCTTCGGGGTGAGGAGCAAAGGCGGGGAGGGGAAGGCGGCCGGCAAAGCGGGGATGGTGCGGAGCCGGACGCACGACGGCTTGGCCGACGCCGTGCTGGAGAGCGGCAAGAAGGAGGAACCGGGCGGCGGCGACCCGCAGAGCAAGGAGGCGCAGGGCCGGCCGGCCGGCAGCCTCGGCGTCTCCCCCGGCGGCTCCGTGGCCAAGTCGCACAGCTTCTTCTCCCTGCTGAGGAAGAACGGCAGGCCGGAGAACGGCAAGGCGGAGGGCGCGGATCAGCGGGCTGGCGGCAGACAAAAGAAGGGGCTCAAAGGGATCTTCAGCAGCATGCGGTGGCATAAAAAGGACAAAAACGGCAAGGAGGAGAGGGGGGAAACCTCGGAGATCCAGGCCGGTCTTATTATGCCGGGGTCTTTGACTGCCAGCCTGGAGTGCATCAAAGAGGAGACGCCAAAACCTTTGTCTGAAACTCCGAACGGCGCAGGAGACATCGGGCTGGAGCCGCCGCGGGAGACGCGCGGCAGCGAGGCGCAGGCCTCGGCCGAGGAGCCCGGAGCGGGAAGTGGGGAGTCGCGGGACGGCGGCCCCCCGAGCCCCGGGGAGGACCCTGCCGCCGCAGGAAGGCGACCCGAGGAGCTGTGCCGCGAGCGACCGGACCCGGCCGCCGGAGAGGTTGGGACTGCGAAGGATGCGGCCATAACAGGTGACATTCCAATAACGACTATCCCCCCTGTTGAACCTCACTGTGATAGCGGTCAAGAGACGGCAGCCGCCCCTGACCCTTCCTCTGTTGATCCACCCTCAGAACAATCGATTGATCGTATTTGTTTGATGTTTGCTGACGTGACTTCACTGAAAAGCTTTGACTCTCTTACAGGCTGCGGAGATATTATTGCGGACCATGAGGAGGATGTGGGCGGCGGGAGTGGCGGCTGCGAGAAGAGCACCCCCGGGGCCGGCAAGCTGGGTGCCTCCAAGAAGCACCCCACCATGCTGGCCTACCAGGGAGGAGGGGAGGAGATGGCCAGCCCGGACCAGGTGGATGACACCTATTTGCAGGAGTTCTGGGATATGCTGTCGCAGACAGAGGAGACCCAGACAGAAGGAGGAGGAGGTGGAGGAGGGACAAAGAAGCTCGAGGGGTTGAAGGAGAACCGAGGTACTGAAGGTGCCCAGAACAGGGTGGCAGTGAAACGTGGTGGCCTCCACCAGATCCCCATTCACCTCAACCACAAAGAGGAGCAGAAAGCCAGGGAGAAGGAGCAGCCCGAAGGTGTCCCAAACAGTGATGAGGGCTACTGGGATTCCACCACCCCTGGTCCCGAGGAAGATGGTTCCACAAGCATCCAGAAAGAGACCATTCCCAGGGACAGCTACAGTGGAGATGCTCTCTACGACCTCTATGCCGAGCCGGATGAGAACCCACCAGCGGGGCCTATGGAAGAAGAGGTCACCTGTGTGCCACGCTCCAAGCCCGTGTCTCCAATAACGACCACATGCTCACTGAAAACACCCTCAAGCATGGTGAAGGACTCCAAGATCCCCATCAGCATTAAACACCTTTCATCGCATCCTGCCAGCCATGGAGCAGATGCGAGTAACAGCCATCATGTCGCACACCATCACCTGGCCAAAAGTGAGATGCACAGAACAAAAATCCCCGTCTCTAAAGTACTGGTACGCCGGATCAGTAACAGGGGCTTAGCAGGGACAACAGTGAAAGCTGCCACGTACCAGGACAGTGCCAAAAAGTAGTTGAATAAGAGGTGGAGACAAAGACGGACAGCAAGGTTGGTGTGTGGAAGACTGCGTAGGAGACCACAAATAATGAATTAGTTTTGCATTACCTGAAGAAAGGCACCTAAAAGGCTTACTTCACTGTACTCCATGGGTCTGCACTTCTGAATCCCTTCTTACTAGACTGTATGGCTGAATATAAAAAGTCAACTTCTTTTTGAGCACTTTTTTTACATTTGTATCTTTTTTCTGTAGCACTGAACACTGGGGAGGTTCATTTTTACATGCCTTTTCGGAAGCAGGACTTGGATTATGAACCTAAATGAGCATCATTCCTCAGGCAAAGCAGTGCCATGAGTTCTTCAAGGGAACAGCGTTAGAAAAGGATCGACATGAGAGGTTCTCCAATACACTTACCTTCTAATAATTTCTGGGGGAGGAGTGGAGGGTGGGTGCCTGGCTCCAAAAATGGTGTTTGCTCTACAAGATGTTGGCAAAAATGCCAAGCAAAAAACAACCAACCTAACAGGTATTTTACCTGCTGTAGGAACGGGAGCACTGCTCAGCGGCAGACTTGATTGACTTGTGTGCAGTAGCTAACTAAGGAGTTAGGTGGACTTGTCTAACAGGAAAACATATTTTTGTTTGTCTGTCTGGTTGGTTTTGATCTGGTCTAATGTAAATGGCTAACAGAGACACCTGACATAGGTTCAGATGTTTACATCAGTACTTGTCCGATAATGCATACAATCAGGTTCAGGGAAACATTTTACTAAATGCCAATATAGACACACTGTTCACATTTATACAATAACTTGTTCGCCATGTGTAAATATATACATATTTTAGCAGATTTACTCGATGCTACAGATTTTTTATAAAAAAAAAATCACTCGTCTGTATTATCTAGAGTTTAAGCAAGAGTTAGTTTTTATAGGTAGATAATTTTACAGTTCTAAAATGATAGAACTTTGAGTAAGTACCTTAATTTAGAGCAAAACTCTGTTTTTTATGGGCTCATGCATCCCCAGATAAGTAATTCTGAAGTGCTGATTTTGTTCCAGTGGCACATTCCATGTCTCAGAGCTGAGGTTCTGACAGCATTGCCACTGCAAACCTCTATTTTCAGGGGTTTGGACAAAGTTGCTCTGGGCTTAAACCTTACAGAGAAGGAACCCAGGAAAGAAACATGGTTTTTAATTATTATTTTTAAAAATATATAAAATTAGTTTTTGACTATTTAAAGAAAGTTTGGGTTCTTGTTGCTTTTTATTTTCATTCTTAATAACGTCAGAATAATTTTACTTTAAGAGAGAAAAGAAAATATGGTAAGCTAGTGGTACATAATATGGTCTGATGAACTTGGCTCTTATGAGAAATGTATTAATGGCCTGGACATTTTTGAATAGTGGCTACTGTACATGGGCATTGACAACATTTCAAAGAAATTTAATAGGGTTTTAATGTGCCTGAGGACATATTTTTATGATACACTGAAAAAGCTCCAAAAATCACTGAAGTCTAAAGGTAAATATTATGTATTTACAAAATATTTTGGTATAAGTATTTAATCATCAGACCACAGTTAATATAAAATATATGCTCCAGTGTATCTGAATAATAATATACATTTTAAAAATATACCTGTCTATATTATGCAGAGAATCCTAAATTCACATCACTGAAGCTAATGGGTCTGATCTTACATAGCAGTTGGTTTTGTTGTCTCTTAAATGGAAAGAAAAGAAGGAAAATAAATATACAGAATATACATTTGAAGGATATTAAGGTTATAGATAAACCGTAAAAAGCCAGGAAATACAATAATAAGAATTGTATATATGTGTACTTGTGGTTCACTGGGGAAATGACCTTGTAGTCACAAGGGTAAAATTGGCACCTAGTTCTGAAATTACTGCAGGATTTAATACTGACCTGCAATGCCCCCCTGAATAGGGAGAAAGTGTTAGTTTTCCCGATCAGTCCCTGTTTTCATGGTTTTAGTAAGAACCTTAATATGCTTCAAAGAGGATTATTTTATGTGTTTTCTTTCTAACGTATACGTGTGTGGTTTTCTACATGCCTCCTCACACAGATGTGTTGTACATATGCATGTGTAGTCAGAACGCACCTCCTCCTAGAGAACATGCACGCAGGTGAATGTGCACACCCGTGCACACTCGCACCCACGCAAACATGGCCATGCGTGCGCGCTCCCACGCACAGACTGAAGGGTTGTGCTGTAAATCTGTCTCCAGACACGCTGGCAGTAATTTTCTTTGCCTGAGAAAGGGATTTGCATTTGGCCTGACTCTGCTTGTGCATTTTAGAAAGTTCAAGCTGGAATATCCTCAAAAGACTGAATGTACGGAACATGGAATACTGTCCTGGCCCTCAGCCCTAAACCTACCATTCCTCTTTCTGTTCTTTTGGTTTTGTCTGACTGTAAGGGACACATCTTTCCTTGCATGACAACTCTGCAGAAAAATCATAATTCCCCATTTTGTTTTCAAGACAAATTATGCAGAGAGATTCTATAGGGTACTGGAAGTTGAGAGGGAGGGAGGATGTGGTGAGCTTGGGGTAGTACCATAAAAACTGGAATCACTGAGTACAGGTAGTAGGAATGGTGCATCTTTAAAACCACTAGAAGATATCAGCTACCATCTTTACAGAACTTGTGTGTGGCAAATTATTCATCCTATGCGTTTTGTTTGCATTGTGGCATGTCTGTTCCATTGTCGAGAAACCAATAGTGACACTAGACTAGCTCCCGGTCACATAATGACTAACACGAATCATCATTAAAATGCTTTGGCTTCCCTTCATTTTTCTCTCTCTCCTTTGTTTTCTGCCCTGTTTTCCCTCCGTCCTCTGCATGCTGGTGGGCGGCTTCCTCCTCAGTGCTAACCCCCGGTGTGGAGCGGGGAGCCCTGGGCTGGCAGCTGAGCACGGGGTGGGAGGGCGGCTGTGCTGCCTGCTGAGGCCAGGTGCTCCCCAGTCGCTCTCTCAAGCTTTCTATTGCATACCCAGTGTAAGTACATTTTGCAAATCTCTTGGCGGTTCGTTTGGCTGCTTGCTATGTACATATTTTAAGGACAATCATATCCTTAAAAGGAAAATCGGAAAGTAGCTTCTTGTAGGGCGTCAGTATTTTGAATCGTTGTGACATACTGACGTTGATTCAGGGTAATGGTTGTGTGAGAGTAAAAATACAATTTAATGCTCAAATTAACTTTGTATTTATAAAAGTCGCTTTTGTCTTTAAGCCATCTATGTTTTTTATTTCAAAAGGTAATAGAAAATTTAATATTTACTAGGGCTTTCAATTTTCATAGAAATATATTTGTGTAACTCCACACAATGCCTAAAACAATCATTGGAAGGCGGTTCAAAGGCTTTCTTTAGACCTGTATTTAATTCCTGAAAGATCCCTGTAAAATACTGTGAGATGCCTAAGAGCAAACAGTTAATGGCTCGCTGGATTTAAAGGCTGAGACGTACAGATGTAATAGTCCTGAGGCATTCTGTGGTAGTTTGCATTCTTATTTATGTCACCTGTTCAAGCATATTTTTTCCTTTGCTTTGGTAGGTATCAAGGTAGAAATGGTGTTCTGAGTCCCAAAGATAACATTCCCAATGCTGTTGTTGTTTTGATTTTCTTCAAGAATACTTTTCTTTATTTCTTTTATTTGCTATTTCGTGGTCTGAATGATGCTTTGTAATTATCAGCTTGTATGTCATTCATAAACGATTTTATAGATCAGGACTTGGCATTTAGTTATATGTACTCTTCGCACTTTCAGGTCACTACTGGTAAATTTTTGTATGTTCTTAGGGTATTTCTATATATTGCATAGTGTTTTATAGCTACCTACAGTGATTTCAGTGGTATACATTCCTGTCCTATGTATCAGCACAAAAGATTTCCTTTCAGTAGCATGAAATGATGTTTTTGTGGACTTCTTTTGTCATGATAGGAATTAAGTTTCCTGTACTATATGTGTGGCCTGCAACAGACATAAAGGGTCTTATTTTCCCTGTAGTGTGTATGCATTTTGCTCTTGCCAGTAATAGGACTCAAACACATGTAATAGATTTCAGAAGAAATTACATGACTAGAATGAGAAAAAAAATCTATGTTCAGTCTTAGTCCATCAATCACCAGCATTTTCTTCATCCACTGTGAATATCCTCACCGCCATTCAGGGTAGTAGAGGACTGAATTTTAAAAATTCCATGCATAGACGTACACTATGAAAATTAATTTACTGATTATTTTTTAATGAATCTTACTAAATTATTTATCTAAGCTAAGGGAATATTGCACCAAAGTCTTCAAAATGTCTGATACAGATGGCATTTTCAGTGAGATGCTATACGTGCAGATGAGCCAAATTAAAGGGCTTTGCTTAGCAAAGCAAAACCTACTTGTTTCTTAAATTTGTAGTACTGACTGAGCTTGCAGATCAAAGGGAGCCATTGATTCTGCTACATGGCCTGTGCTCAGAGGGTTTTTTTTGCCCTGCTCTAATGGACTACTTTCAGAAAAGGCTTTTCAGCAAGATAATGGTATGAAAGAGACAGTTCACAGTAACAATAGCCACTTACAAGGCAGATGGTTATCTAACAGCCATAATGGGGGACTCTAAGCAAGGTGGCCTGAAAATGTATTTTCATAGTTACTGATATGAAAGGCTGAGGCTTCTGTCTTAGAAAAACAAATTGACACCGACTCAAAAGATACTGCAGAAATGAGTCTTGGCAGAGTTTACACGTGACAGCTTCTGCAGGGGCGGGGGGAGGGAATTCTTTATTTTGTTTTTTCCTTTTTTGTTGTTGTTGGGTTTGCTTTGTTTATGTTTTCGTTACGATGACATAACCCCACGTGTCCAGGCAGAATTGCACAGCAGCTGACTGTTCTGAGATTCAATGCTGAGCATACACTGTCAGTTGTCTTCAGTGGCCTGGGACTGGCCCCACTGAACATCCCTCCCTTTCATTGAGGGATGGGAGGGATGGAATGATGGGATTCCCGTCTCACGAGTCCACGTGCTGTTTACTGTGAGCAGGGGATACCTGAATCTGTCTTGCTATTTGAGTTCAAGGGATGGTTTATTTTTAATCTGACTCAGAAATTTTTTAGCTCATCATTAGCTCCCATCTTGTCTTCCCTGTGAGCATCTCAGCTAGGAACGGTCAGCATTGATTTGGTGTTTCCTAGGTCCATTTCCTGTAGAGAGAAATGGAAGAACTTGCCATATGCAAAGAAATAAGAGCTATAAGCACTCAAGCCACATCCTGGGGGCCTTTACTCCTGCAAAAGCAGGTTGTTAAAGTTCTCCCTGCCTTAGAGGGCTTCTCCATCAAAACAGTGAGTACTATTACCTGGGACCACCTTTTTTTTTTTTTCCCCCACTGTCTCTTGTTCCTTCCCAGCCGTACCACAGTAGCAGGGAAACAGATTTTTGACCTAGCCCTCCAGCACTAGAAAAGAGGAGCTGCTGCCAGTGTGTTCTTCAAGGGGACTCTGCTCCTGCTTCTTGGTCTGGAAAAAATTTGTCTTCAAAAGCTGCAAAGACATTTAAAATGGAGATTTCTGCTGTGTGATCTCATACATGTGGGTGAGGATGTTGAGTGATATTTTGCACAGAGTGGAATACATCCCTCCACTTCCCTGTTGTGGACCATTTAGCGAATCTAGCAGGGAAGCATGTCACTCTTGTGGAAAAGCCCAGAAGCTGTTTGTTATGGAGACTCTGCCCGGATGATCTTTGCTAAGAACTGCTTTTCTTTTTCCTGTCTGTACATATTTAAATACAATGAAAGTTGTAGTGGCGAGAGGAAAAGGTTATGTACTTTGCAGGGCAAGGAGTTTAAACTGTTAGGCTGAAGTAGCAATGGCTAAAAGAAGTAGTTTGCTTTGCCTACTTTTATCATCACATCCAAGCAATGCTCTGCAGTAGAAGCTAATCCAGCTATGGCCACAAAGTTAGAAAACTGGCATTTGCCAATATGACAATCTCCTTCTGAGGTCCAGTTCTGCAGTGGCAAAGCTTCCACTGACTTCACTATGAACTGGAGAAGGCCCTTAATCTCTTAATCTTAAGGAAATATGAAGTGTTTCTTAAGTAGGTCTTCCCCTTTTTTAAAGATGAACATTATTCAGGTGATTGTGCACTCTTTTATACTACTGTAGCAGTATTTTCACTGATCTGAATGCAAAACATGTCTTTCCATTGTTTTTCCTTCTTAACAAGCAGACACTCCTGCATATAACTCCAGTGCTCAGCATGTTTAAATTACAGCTAACACAATCACTGCCTTCCTTAACTTGTGATGGCAAAACAAGGACCAGATCCTTTCCAGAGCGCTAAAACCCCTGCTTACTGTGTCATTGTTCTTTTGATATGGAAACTAATGATGCCTCCCTTTAATTGTTTCACAGCCACGTCTTAAATCTGTTTTTAGGGAGAACAGTATGTGGGGACTGAATGGTAAGAGCTTCAACAGATTTTTATTATTTTGGATGATGTTACATCAAAACAGTTGTTATTTCAGTATCAGGTTGTTTCCATGGGCTTTTTATGCAGATGCGTTGGAAGCTTTGAACATAATGTGCTCATAAAAGAAAATTGGCTACATCTGCTTTGAATTAAGCCTGACTTTAAAATGTAAAAGCTACGCATCTGGTGATGTTTCTTGATTAATGGCAGCAATGGGGAAGGTCTGCCCCAACTCACCTGCACCCCAGAGACTGGGGGAGCAAGGCACTGTCTCTGGGAGAATTTGCTCTCTGGCCCTGCTGTGTGGTCCCAGCAGAGGGGTGTGGGGTGTCACTATGTGGAGGTGTCTGCCAGATTGGACAGCAGCAGGAAAAGCCAGGGTGGCTGTGCGGGGGTGAGAGATGGGATGAAAGCAGGGGCTGGACCTCTGGTTCTTGTGGAAAAAGAGACTTAGACATATGCCTATAAAGTCTTGCTCCTTTTTTTCTTGCACTGATTGCTGTGTTACATTGAGTTAGGAGCCAGGTGTGAGTGAGTGCCAGGGTCTGGGTGTGCTGATGCTGGTGCTCCTGCCAGTGGCCTGTGGTGTGACTACTCTCATCAATCCCTGAGCAATGCCCGGTGCCAGTTTCTGAAGGCAGTTTTAGCACAGGTACTTCCACAAAGCCCCTGTAGCCCAGCACTGACCCGTGGCATCTCACTGCTCTTCCATCCTCATTTTGTTGGGGGTACGTGAAGACCCAAGCCCTTGGCAGGGTGGTGAGTGCTGGCTGCACCCTTGCAGCCCAAGGGCAAGTGTGGAGGGAGTGTCAGACACACCGTGCAACAGCACCACCACATCCTAGGTAGAGTGCAAGTAACTTTCTGCAGCACATGGCTTGATAAAAGCAATGTTATCCTGCTTTTCAAAAGAGGGAGCAAGACTAAAGCTGTTGCCTTTGTGTAAAATTGAAGTAAATCTTCTGCTGTGGGACACATTGCAACAGCTGGACAATGTCTCACTACACCAGTATTCCCTCTGAAAACAGTGGATCTATTAGCAGAGGCAGTTGTTATTGAGTGAAGATCTCATAATTTGGCCCCATCTGAATTTTCCTTGCTATGTTTGTCAGCAGAGTTTGTCTCAGAAAAGCTCTAGTGTTGAGGTTTGTGGTCCTGTTGAAATGGGGGATGAGGTATGAATGTGGTTGGTGGAAAATACAGATTCAGTAGGTCCAGAAAACACAGCATGGCTTCAATCTTTTATCACAGCCCAACTCTGCTTAAATATGATGGTGTGCCTGAGGAAAATATAGCAGGGACTGCTCCACACTGCATCTGACAAACGGATGCTCTTGGGGTTTCCTATGTGCTGAAAGGGACAGATGTGTCCTGTTAGAAGTCACTTAATCTGTTCCTGTAAGATGTGTTATAGCTGATGGATCACTATTAATTACAATTTTCCCGCATATTTTTTGTGTCAGCCACCTCCAGTAAGGTAGCATATGACCTATTCAAGATAATGAGTGAGTAAAGCCAGAACTCTCTGCTCTTCTTATCTAAATGGTTTGCTAATAATCTGGTGAGTCTGTGTGCACCAACTTTTTCTGAGTGAATGCTCAAAACACCTGGGGGGGACAGTTTGTAACAGACTGTTAGACATACTCTGCTCTTTTCCACCTCTAGAAACTTTAATGAGTATGTGTCTTCTCAAATCACTGTATTTACAACCTAATTGATAGCAATAGATGTCTTTCTTCCCTGGCAGTTCACGAGGATATACTAATCAGTGTTTATTATATTTTTAATTCTGTAAATATTTATTTTGGTACTCTGTGTATTTATTGGCACTGATTCTGGTGTTCGCTTATGTGTCATTGTAAATGTTGATGGTTTCAATAGTCTTGCTTCTAATGAATGTAAGGAACTCAGACTAACTGCACTTTTCTTCCATTCAAAAATCTTACAGTAAAAAATATTCCCACTGTCATATTTGTGTTATAATGAATACAGTTAATAAAATCATTCGTCACTTTTCACTGATGAACGTGAAGGTTACTTTTTGATGTTCAAGCTAGAGATAGTGCCAATCTGTTCAGTGCACTGGAAAATACTAGGCTTTTGAAAGCAAGATTTCAGGGAATTATGTCCCCAAAATAGCATAAAAGAGAATACTTGGGCATGTGTGCACTTTCATTTTTATGTAGAAATGCCTTTAGCAGTTTTACTAATAACATCATAGAATAACTAGACTAAATCCATTACTTAGGGGAGGGCTTTCATAAATGAGTGAGTTTTGGTCTTCTGGTCATCTGTTTCATCAGCATGTTCCCCCCATGCCTTTTAAAGCACTTAGCAATGGAAATGGACTGAGTTTCATTCTGTTTTTCAAACCAGCTTTGCTTCCTGGTTCTCCTGGTCGGGAAGCCAGAGGGAAGCTGGTTCTTTTGGCACAAACCGACTTTGGAGTTGCAGTTTTGGTGTGACAGCTCAAAAATGCATTCTGCTGTAAGCTTCATATCCCACCTTTAAAACTCAGACTTGAATGCTATGACTATGAAGTGAAATTTATTAGAACCTCTGGTTTGCAAGTTTCTGTAAATTTCTTGCATTTAGAATATGCATAAAGCATTTGCATCAATCTAGTTTTAAACCTTAAGTTTATTGACTTCACTTAGCTAGGTAGCACTGCCTTGTTAAGGGTTCAGGAAGCCTGCCGTGTTACTACTTGTCCATGGAAGATACTAAACCAGCCAGAATAAGATCTGTAATAAAATCTGCCCAAAAGTTTTCAAGCAACAACAAAGCAAAAGGTATGAAAACCTCATTGTGCAAGTAAGGAGCAGGACATGGTGACATCGTATAAATTTATCGTATGTTCACAAAAGCATAACCTCTTTCCAATAGCTGGAGTGAGGCCGAAGAAATGTTTTCCCAGTGATTGAATGGGAAATTAAATCACTGTATATAAATGCCTGAATGTGAAGCAATTTTACTTTCAGGCCTTCTCATCCAATATCCCCTATTGCATGTTCATGTCCTTTATCCTATGCATCTGGAAGTAAAAGAGTTGTGGTTTAAATTATTCTCTGCTGCAGATTGCCTAGTGATTACCTTGCTTGTGTCCAAGTATAGCTACTAGGATTTTGGGGGGCAAAAGGGTTGCAATCAAGTGCAGGGCAAAAGTACAGCAACCTCGGGAATCTTGATAACTTCAGATCTGTGTGATGCAGCTGTTAATGCCTTCCACAAAACCAGTAGCCTGGCAGATCCACTGTGACAGAAAAAACTGGTCTCCTGAAACCAGGAGGCTTGGCCCAAATATTCTTTTTGAAATCAAGATGAAGAGGATGAGTTTCTAATATTGAGCTAAAAGTCCCTTCCCAAAAACCAAGATCAGTCTTTTCCAATGGTACATATCTATGATTTTCATGGTCACCTTACTGGAAAAGTGTTTGCAATGGGAGTGATGACCTGGAAATCTCCCTATGACCTGTTCATTGAAGATGAATGCTCCATCCGTTTTGCAAATATATCAAGCAAGAAAGAGAAGAGAATATTCTTGACTCCTAATAATTGGTAAGGAATATTGGCAAGACTAGTGGGCCAGTCAACTAGTCTCATTTTAAATCCCTTCCCTTGAATCACGGTATTTTTCCCTTTCAAAGTGATTGTACAGAAGTAATTTACTAGGAGCTCACATTGAGCAGACGCCTGCTCCTACCTACCACGCTGCACATCTGCTTCCAATTAAAACCATTTCACAATGCCCTGAGGGGGATGGGAAAGAGGCTCAAAAGTTCTGTGAAGGGTTATTTCAGCAGCCATGGATGCTGCTATGGCAGCTGAGGACTAAGAACCTACTTCATCTCTAGTGACACATCACTGCTTTTGCTCTGCAAAGGCCCTTAGCACTTGGCTCAGATACTTACTTAGACCCTGGGATCAGGAGGGCTCTTCTTCTGACTAATGAAGGAGACTTGTCCTTAACCAATATGTATATTTTTTCCAGCTTAAGAAAAATGAATAGTTTTTAAAAGAAACAGATGGAGACCCATAGCTACTATTCTAAAAACAACAAGACAAGTGCAAGGAGTCTGCTGAAGCACAACTCCCCACGGCTACTTCAAAGACTAACAAACAACCCATGCTGATGCTGTGTGCTTACGCAAAGACCCTTCACAAAATGGCTCTATGCAGCACTCCCACGTGAATATCAGGCGAGATGACCTAGAGCCAAAGGTTGCTACTGGAGTGGAGGGAGGGCTTGTGCCTTCCGACAAAGTGCTGGCCCAGGCCAGGGAGGTCCACGTCCCTCTTCCACAGCTTCCTTTCCGGGCTGCTGTGAGCAAACTGCTTCTGACCCCATTTACAGAAGGCTGCAGGTACCACTTTTTAAAGTGTGATCCACAAAATCAGCTGCACCCAGCTGTGGTGTTGCTCAGAACTTGTGGTCTGAGGTTTTATGATAAAATTCACTATCACCTAAGCATTTGCACCAGGCAGGCTCAAAAAGCATTGCATGGCTGGGCCTGTTCTTCACAGTGATAGGAGTTACGGACAGGCTCTTCCTCTGGCTGTGTCAGCCTTCTCTGGTGGTGTCACTTGAAATTCATAGGCCCTTTGGGCAGAGGAGAGACTTGAGTAAGGATCGTCTGGGTGAAGGTCCTGAACAAGCAAAGGCTGGCTAGGTAGAAGTGCGGCAGCAGCATCACGGAGTTGGTGGGAGAGGTTGAGGTGGCTAAACCTAGGGCACTCAGAAGCCTTGTGGGCAGCAGTGTTCTCTTCTGCTTCACAGGGGGATAGTTGCCTCCAGGGCAGCTATGTGACTCAAGGTGCTTCAAGAACATATTCAGCTGTAGGCTACCACACCGTGGGAACAAATGATGCTGAACTCCTTGCATGGAGCTGGGAGCATGCAGGCCGACATGCAGAATGCAAAGTAAGCAAAAGCCCTTCGACCAAGCAGTATCTTGAGGACAGAAATTATGCCCAATATCCATGTCATATAAACAAATCTGTTCCGTTACTGCCCTGCTTCATTTGTTCACCTGTAAAGATAAAAACGCAACCTAATTTTGCAACAAAATAGGTTTACCTAAAGAGCATAAATGTGTCTTAGTAAATACGAGTAGTGAAAAACCTGTTCTTGATTATGGCTTTGAAGATACTGGCCACAATCTAAAGTGGACATGTAAAAACATCTGTTCTACTAAATGATGTAGAGGATCAGAAAAATGGTAACAAAAATCAAATGGATAGTTTTGAGTATTTCTTATGGAAAAATAAAGACAGATAAGAATTCAGCTGGTCTTTGTCTATCCTTACAGTAGGGATATATTACATCTACATCTGTCTTTCTGTGAGTTTCTACCCTTCACAGTCTGCACTAATAGATTTTGTTTACTGACAGATAACAAATTTTACAAAAATGCAGCACTTCCAGTGAGAAAAATGGTCCTGCTACTCTTTTGCTTATAGATGTTGTTTTCTCCCCATGTTAACAAATTAAGCTTTTGATCCTTCCAGTTAGACCCTATCCAGTCATTATCGTGCCACATTTAGGGTGTGATTACACAGCCACTCTGTCTGAACAGCTTCATTCAAATGAGTAAAAAATGCCTCATATGCAGCAACTGCAGAAATGGTGCTTGCATCCTTTGCAGAGCTGCCTATTGCTGCTTTCTCAGGGGCTTAGAATATTTACGTCTATCGTCACTACATGATGTTGAATTTGCTTGTATTTCTTTTTCCTAGGGTCTGACAGAAAACCCCATAAATCTGCAAATTTTATGAAAAAAACAGTTAGACCAGATTACACGGTTAAGTTAACTTGTCTATGCTGGATCTTAATTCTCCCTCAAGTTGTATCATGTGTTCAGACCGATTTAAAATAAATGACTGTATCGGAAAACAAAACAGACATCAGAGCACAAGCATAAAGGCAAATGCCAGCCCCTGGCTCTGAAACGACCAGGACCCTCAATCTGAGCTATGAAACTATACATTTCTGCCTCAGTGCAGGCAAACACGCAGCACTATTTATAGCACAGCATTTTTACTACCCTTCTGTTAGAATAGGCTTCATCAGAGGATTTACATGACTAACCAAAAGCAAAAGCCTTTTGTACTTTGTTTCCATAAGAGAAGGCCAGTGTGAAGCTGGTGTTTACTGGGCTGAATTACAGAAACTATCAGTTACTAGAAAACCAGCTACTAATTCAAAGGCATCCGTTACCATGGCATAGGTCTCCTCTTCCTTCTCCATGCCCCAGATTTAGCACCAATGATGGGAGCTTAGTGAAAGCTCAAAAAGAATGGCTATTACCTCTGAAAAATAAAATGCATAGTCAAGGAAGACCACATGTTTTCATGGCAACTAAGGAGTAAAGGGTTAAGACCTAGGAGATGGCTCTGAACCAATAAACAGCACAAGAGACTCCTATTAGCAAATCAAGAGCCCAGTGTGCTCTCATTTCCCCCCTTGTATCTTCACTTAAACCCTTTGGGCCACAAAGTTACTGTTGGCGCCAAGGACAACAATCGGCACGAGGTGATTATTTTAGATTCTGCTACATACCCTGAAGTCTCATGAAAATGAAAACCAACTCTCCCTTCACCCTCTCTGATCTGATTTCCAGAGCAGGGGAAGGTCCATCAGCTAGTCCCCATCCTTTCACCTCGCTGTGCCAGCTGCAAGCACCCAGACTTTCCCCAGAGATGCCACTTTCTCACAGATGCCTGCCTGTTCCTGCCTTCCAGATGGCAGTGGGCTTCTTAACAAGCTCCCTGATTTCTCTTTCCCCCTTGGGGTTTCATTTCAATGTTATCTTGTCACATCTGTTTTTCTCCAGTCAGATGATGTGCAGGAGCAGGGGTACGATGTAATGCTTCTTCAAGAGGTTACCAACCTGCAGCTCTCATGGCCATTTCAGACCTCCCTGCTGGAGAAGTGTCCCCATGCAGTGAGGATCACTAATGCTCTGGTGTGCCAGTGACAGCCCCTGCCTAAGCTGCAGAGCAGAGGTAAGGACCACTTTGTTGAGGTTTGCAGGCTGCTTGTTTCCTTGTCTTGTTCTGCATCACTGAACTTACTCTTTCCTCCCTAGAGCTTTTCAGCAGGGATTCTAGAGGCTCCCTGGCGCTGTTATGGGGCCGTTGAACATGGCTCAGGAAGGAGGAGGATGGCTGCAGGGCAGCACAGGGAACTGGAGTCAGGCTGTGATATCCTTTCACATATGTCCTCTGTGACCTTCAGTGCAAAGCTCCACCTCCTTGCTTTTTCTGCCTCTAAATGAGGATTTTGATCCTGCTACAGGAAAGGTTTCATGTGGCCAAATCCTTCACACTTTACCCTGTTGGCTGCAAAGCAAGTTGAAACGTGGGTAGGGGCATGGTGCAAAACCAGCACTCTCTCATTCCCCTGATCCTGCCCAGATTCATGAGGGGCACATGAGGCCATAACCTGAATGAGAAGAGGGGAGGAAAAACCTCCTTTCCCATATTTTTCACACAGGATGGCAGTGGTAAGTTTCCAGAGTCAGAATATGGCTGAAGAGGGGCTGTGGAGCTGCCTTCCCATCTCCCTGGCTATAGTGCTTGTGTCCCTGGGGCCCTGCAAATGTGGAATTAAAGAGCTGGAGAGGAAGGGTGTCAAGGGGATTCAACAGCATCATGGAGCAGTGGGAGAGGGGTGTTATACCCCACTGAAACCCCACAGTCGGGATCCTTCCCCTGTCAGGGACAGAAGGACAGATGTGGGGGCTAAAACATGTTGAGCCTTTTGATACATGTTGTTAGACCTGGCTACAGATGTTCTTGCCACCAGATGGCCTTTCTGCAGTGTACTGCACAGCTTTGACCTGCTGATGGCTGCAGACTCTCCACTTTCATTAACTAATTGAAGAAACACCAGAATAGGAAGTAATACTAGTCATAAAGGGACATTCTGCTTCCTCCCCCACTTCCAGATTTCCACTAGGGTTGGCAGTAGTTATTCATTGCTCCCACCATGCAGCCAGAAGGCAGCCATCCTTGGGATTTGATGAGCCAGGTGTTGAGCCTCGCAGAGTGATGTGGTGCAATGGCTCTGGAAAAGGGCAATGTAGGAACCGATGTATTGGTTGAACTGGTGATCCACCTGATCAACCAGTCTATTGCTGTCCACAGGTACCAGCAGAGGATAACTATGTTTAGCAGAAGAGGTAACTTTGTAACTTGAGGTAGCTATTTGTCTCTGTTTTGATGAGAATTGTTTGTATCACTTGTTACCACAGAGGAAATTATTCCCACCTGCATATTCACTTTTAGTGAATCTTTTGAGGTTCTTTGCTTCAGTAATATCCTGTGGCCATGGGTTCTGATGCCACCTCTATCTAACTCTATCAGTTCCATATATTCATTATGCTTCACTAAAAGAGATAATTAAAAAAACCCCACCTTATGAGATATAAGGGAAATGCTGGGGAAATTTTAGGTGCTAGGTAATAAATTTTTAATTGGGCAGACTCGAAAGAAGGGTAAGAGAAGGAGAACATTCTGGTCAGGTGTATTGTATTGCCATGAGGCTGTTTGAAATGGCCTTGTTACTCATTCATGACTCATGCATCTACAAAGGAAAAAGTAATTTTTTTTTTCTCTTTTTTTAGGGAAATTGGTCTGGAGACAAAAGGGATCTCCAGGCCTCCAGCCAGCAGGCCCAGACTGGGGATGATTCTGACCCAACACAGCTTTCCTCCTGTGCTGGGAGGAGAAGGCTGTGCCATGCAACCTTGGCTTTTGCCTTCCCTTCCTGCCTGCCAGGCAGCAGGAGTGGGCATTATGAAATGGAGGTGCTGTGAAACCTAATTCAGAAAGCATTTGTTTCCAGATCACGTGGTGCTTCGTGCTCTGGTAGTTTTTAACCATCTCCTAGCTGGGTTTATTCTTCTCCTGTGTTCCAAGGGTCAGCATTGGAGAGCTGGGCACTGCCATGGCTGGGATGTTGAGTTCCCCTCATCAGGGGGAAGCTGCTGCCCTAGCTCTCCAGCAACTCACCCTGCACCCAGGTGTGCTCATTAGATGTTATATCCCATGGGAGACATGTTAGTTAATTTAACAAGGTTTTGCTGTGGGCTCTATTTCAGTGCAGTCCCAGAGCAGTGTCCCAAGGGCTTCCCATCCCAGTGCGTATCTGCCTGAGTGTGGCTCCTGCCTTAGCAAGCCCTCTCTTCTTGAGTCTCCTTGGGCTGTCCTTTACAGAAACACAAAATTGCAGAGGGGTTGAGGTGGGAAGGGACCTCTGGAATTCACCTGCTCCAACCCCACCCTGCTCATGCAGGATAAGCTACAGTGGATTGCTCAGAACCGTGTCCAGATGACTTTTGAGTAACTCCAAGGGTGGAGACTCCATAACCTCTCTGGTCAACCTGTGCCAGTGCTTGCGCACCCTCATAGTAGAAAAATGTTTCCTGATGTCCAGAGGAAACCTTCCATGTTTCAGCTTGTGCCCATTTGCCTCTGTCCCATCATTGGGCACCACTGGGAAGACTCTGGCTCCGTCCTCTTTGCACCTTCCCTCTGGATATTTATATACATTGGTAAGATCCCCCTGAGCCTTCTCTTCTCCAGCCTGAACAAGAGAGATGTTTTCTAGAAGTGTCACAGGTCACAGCACTTCCAAACCACATTGGAGAAATGTGCTGGGGTTGGGGACTGTCCCTGCTTGGCCCCGCACCATGCTTTGCCCCACAGCAGGCATGTGTGGTGCTGCCTGGAGCCCAGTGAACCTGGAGCACTTTTGGGACCATGTGCTGTCCCAACAGGGAGAGAAGGGACACACAGCCCTCACTCATGCTGTGTGTGGTGGCTCAGGGTTGAGAGGTGCCAGAGGGGTTGTGGGAGGGCTGGAAAGATTTCTTCCTAAGCAGTAGCACCAGCTTGTTCTGGCATAAGCTGGTGCATAATGGCCTGAACGAGCTCCATGCACCTCCTTGCAACAGGTACAGTGACGCTGCTGCTGCTGGCAGTGCACATGAATGCTGCTGCTTTTCCCCAAGTCCCAGCTCACCCTCCTTTTTCCTGATAGATACTCCCATGAAGAGATCGTTTCCTTTATGAAAGGCAAAGCACCAGCCCAGCAAGCTCTCAACTGTGAAAAGCAAATGATTTATTTAAGATGTCTTTGTACTTTGCTGAAGATCCCCTGCTGGATGAGAGCATCTCCTGGCTGGTGCTGTGCTGGGGCCACTGCTCCCGTGGCTTTACAGCACTGATAGACTGGACAGAAGGCATGGGCATCTGGGGAAACTGAGTCTGCCCTGAGGAAATGTATTCAAGTGGAAAAGGCACTTACAGGACCAAAGGACACCTGTGTTTTAGTCCTGCTTCTCTCAGACACCTGCTGCCCGCCTGCATGTGAACCAGCCGACCTCCTCACTGGGCATTCACACAGCGCAAATGTCACTTGGTGGAACATCATCTGCTCCAGCTGTTCAAGCATGGGTGCAGGAAAGGAGCCCGGTCTGTGCAGGACAGGAGCCCAGTTTGTGGCTGCTGTTCCTGTCCAAGCCTGCACTGGCTCCAGGGACCATCCTCCCCTATGACTTGAAGGCCTGGAAGAGCTGACACAAATTAGCTCCACAACACTGTTCATGGGGAGAGCTCCCTCAGCAGCATGTGTGATAACTTCCTACCTCTTATCTTCCTCTGCTGCAGCTATTTTTCAGGCCCTCCTGTGTGGTTTTAACAGCGTACTTCCACTGAGAACAACCTGCCACCTGTGGGAGAGCTTGCATGCTGCCAAGGTGTTGTGGCTGTCATTAGTCTCTGACCCTGCTCTTGATGGTGGGTGAGAGCTTTGCAAGTCATTTAGGCTGGGAGAAGATCATAGAATCGTAGAATCGTTAAGGTTGGAAAAGACCCTTAAGATCATCGAGTCCAACCGCTAATGTATCACTGCCAAGTCCACCACTAAACCATATCCTCAAGCACCAGGTCTACCCTTCTTTTAAATACCTCTAGGGATAGAGACTCAACCACTTCCCTGGGAAGCCTGTTCCAATGTTTGACAACCCTTTCGGTGAAGACATTTTTCCTAATATCCAACCTAAACCTCCCCTGGTGCAGCTTGAGGCCATTTCCTCTTGTCCTATTGCCAGTAACTTGGGAGAAGAGACCAACCCCCACCTCACTACAACCTCCTTTCAGGTAGTTGTAGAGAGCAATAAGGCCTCCCCTCAGCCTCCTCTTCTCCAGGCTAAACAACCCCAGCTGCCTCAGGTGCTCCTCAGACGACTTGTGCTCCAGTACCTTCATGAACTTTGTTGCTTTTCTTTGGATGCTCCAGCAGCTCACATGTCCCTCTGGTAGTGAGGGGCCCAAAACTGCACACAGTACTCGAGGTGTGGCCTCACCAGTGCCGAGTACAGGGACACAATCACTTCCCTGCTCCTGCTGGCCACGCTATTCCTGATACAAGCCAGGATGCTGTTGGCCTTCTTGGCCACCTGAGCACACTGCTGGCTCATGTTCAGGCAGCTGTCAACCAACACCCCCAGGTCCTTTTCCTCCAGGCAGCTCTCCAGCCACTCTTCCACAAGCCTGTAGCGTTGCCTGGGGGTGTTGTGACCAAAGTGCAGGACCCAGCGCTTGGACTTCTTGAATCTCATACCGTTGGCTCTGGCCCAACGATCCAGCCTGTCCAGGTCCCTCGGTAGGGCCTTCCTGCCCTCCAGCAGATTGACACTTCCACCCAGCTTGGTGTCATCTGCAAAGTTACTGAAGATCAGATCTTTGCAGAGGGTTTTCAAACGCCTCCAGTGTTAGAAAAGCTACAGTGCTTACAAGGCGCAACTTCAACTACTGTACAATTTATAATTTCCCTTAATTGCTTAAAGCGCTCCAAGTTTTACACCATTGTGAAAGGATCTTTGTTTACAGTGATTGCTGACGGTAATATTTCTAGCATGGGTAGCCATGGCAATGAATAATTCTATTCTCAGGAACTGTGCCAGCTGTACTAATGCCTTATAGTAGCACTCAGGCAGTTTGCTAATGAGACGCTTCCCGTTTATTGTAGGAGGACATTTTTCCATGTCCACGCATGAGTCTGTAGCTTCTTAAAAGCACGCTCTTTATCAGTAATACGTGGAGGAAAAAACCAAACCAAAACAAGGAAATCTCAGTTACCCAGCTCCTCTTGCATGTCCGGTTTTCCTGTTTTTTCCTTGAAGACTGTATTATAAGATATTTAAGGAAACTTATGGTATGCAATAGTCTGTTTTGTTTTTACTACCACCTTCTAAAATAAGGATGAGCTAAGGATGCTCTAGAGCAGCTATTTCTTATGCAAAAGATGCCACCCTTTAAACTGATCTAGTCAAAGATATGTAGACTATCACTAGAGGAAGGACACCAACTATTTTCAAAGATTAGTTTTATAAACGGTTTTATCTGGGTAAAGAATCATTTCAAATTGTATTACATTATAAAAATATATATTACAGCTTGAAGTCAAATTACTTCAACAGCAAAGCATTGAAATGGATTAAAATATAGTTCTCATCTATGTATGAACATGATTACTGTATTTGTAAAAAAGTTTTATGAAGTAAGTAAAATATGTATTTTTACATGTTTCATTATTTAAATGCAATTTAAATTATTTTAACAATAAATGTTCCAGATGGAATACTTTTTTTAGCTTATATGATTTAGGGTATGTTCAGTAGAAACCCTTAAGGAATACCTAAACTACAGTTCCTGTCATTCCATGGACTGTAGTCTCAGAGTACAAAAATAACCAGGTGGAATAAAGCACCCTCTGCTGTTTTCGGAACAAACATTAACAACAATCCCAAGTGTCTTATCCAAGATCGAAGTCCTTAGGAAAGATTTTTAGAGCAACTGTTGAATTGGGCAAAGTTGTTTGGAACCATTGTAGCTTGAGGGTTTCTAGAAAAGCATCTCTTAGCCTTCTGTCTTTGATCAGAGAGAAAGTTGGATGTGTTCAAATAAAGAGCACAGCACAAACCTTCAGTTTTTTTCATGTCACAAAGTGGTTAGTGATTTGGTGCCCTAATTAGTGGGCTTTGTTGTCCCCAGTCTCTAAGTGACAGACATCTTCCCAGACCCAGCTTTTGGGTGGCTCACGCAGCGCCTAGCCTCCCTCCGCAGGGCTCCCTGTCATCACCCATTTGTGCTTTGCTCTCCAGAAAAGATCCTCTGCCCATATCCTGAACAACAAAGCAAGATCCACCAACTACAGTTTCCCAACAAGCTCAGTCTGAGCTGACTTAAACAAGAAAAATTCCCCCCAAATTCTGCTCAGCATGTGATACTCAGTTCTTCTGCAGCTCAGTAATGCCCCCACCTCTTTAGCATTTAAAAAAGTAGGTCAGTTCTGAAATGAAAACAGCCCAGAAAAGCCATAGTGATTTTCCACAAAACTTTCACAACTCGATGGCTGACTTTTTTCTTCCCCAGTTTCTTTTCCCAATTAGGACCGTTCCCTGTGTTAATGATCAAATGATCAAGTCGGCTAGGTCTTCCTCTGCCCCTGAAACTACAAATATTAATTTTCTGGAAGTTTATGGCTTGTTTCTCTCCCTCCATTTCCTCCCAGAGTGGACAGCCACTGAGAGGACTGGTCCTCCCAGCCCAGGAACCTCCATCCCAGCAGGGCTCTCCCCTCGGCTCCGCTTGGCACAGTGGTGGGGCACCAGCTCTTGGGCAGCCGAGCCCAGCCTGGACACACATGCCAGGGTGGGGAAGGTGGGGGTCCTGCAGATCAATCTGACACCAGCTCGTCTGCAGGTTCCTCCTGCACGTATGAAGCTGTGGTGTCTCCTCTCCCTGCTTTCACTGGAAGCTTAGAGATTTTCCAATGGGACAATGGCACAGGAATAGTTTGTGTGCTGCTGTGCACTGACCTGATGAACCCTGATGGACCCAATGGCAAACTTGATGAACCCTGCAGAAATTGCCTAAAAGAGAAACGGTGGCTGACCTTGAGCCACTGACCTGATCTAAATCCTGAGCTACCCAGTGTTTGCTGCTATTTTCATGACTACCCCAGATAGCTGCCCTGACGTGGGAATGCTCTGTTTCTGGTTTTGTTTTATTCCTTTTTCATGAAAGATGTACTGACAAAAAGTGAGCTACAGAAAGGGAAAAGAAAAGAAGCAAGGGGTAGAGAGAGAGTCACTTCATACAGCTCTTCCAGATGGCAGACACCCAAGCCCAGGCTCCTTCTTGGAGGTGTAAATCCAGCATGCATTTCTTAAAGTCCATGGAGTTACCCTTGATTTACACCGATGTGCGAGCAGCCCTGGCTGGCAGAGCTGCTGTAGTCATGCAGGATAAGTGCTCAGGTAACAGGGAAGTTGCATCAGGATTAGTAAATATGGCTGTCCTGAAAGGGGAGATTTATACAGATTCCAGCTGGGGTTGGGAGCTTGTGACAGGACTGGTGTTTTGCATGGTGCCATGGCCGTTCCTCTTCAGTGAGCTGGGCTGTGATCCTGCCTCTCACTTTACTGTGGGCAACAGACCTCCATAGAAATCCCCTCTCCCTTTCAGGTGTGGGGATCACAGAATCACAGAATGGTAGGGGTTGGAAGGGACCTCTGGAGATCATCTTGTCCAACCCCCTGCTTGAGCAGGCACACCTAGAGCAGGGGGCACTGGAACGCGTCCAGGTGGGTTTTGAATATATTGAGAAGGAGACTCCACAACCTCCCTGGGCAGCCTGTTCCACTGCTCTGTCACCCTCACCGGAAATGAGTTTTTTCTCATTTTGAGGGGGAACTTCCTGTGTTCCAACTTGTGCCCATTGTCCCTTGTCCTGTCGTTGGGCACTATTGAAAAGAGCCTAGTCACATCATCCTGACACCCACCCTTTAGATATTTGTAGGTATTGATGAGATCCCCTCTCAGTCTTCTCCAGGTTAAACAAACCCAAGTCTCTCAGCCTTTCCTCCTAAGGGAGATGCTCCAGTCCCCTCATCATATTCGTAGCTCTCCGCTGGACTTGCTCAAGAGGTTCCCTGTGTTTCTTGAACTGGGGATCCCAGAATTGGACACAGTAGTCTAGATTTGGCCTCACTAGGGCAGAGCAGAGGGGGATGATAACCTCTCTTGATCTGCTGGCCACACTCCTTTTAATGCAGCCCAGGACACCATTGGTCTTCTTGGCCACAAGGGCACATCGCTGGCTCAGGGCCAGCCTGCTGTCCACCAGCACTCCCAGGTCCTCTCAACAGAGCTGCTTTCCAGTAGTTCAGCCCCCAGCCTGTACCGGTGCATGGGGTTGTTCCTCCCCAGGTGCAGGACCTTGCACTTGCTCTTGTTGAATTTCAACAGGTTCCCCTCGGCCCAGCTCTCCAGCCTGTCCAGGTCTCACTGGATGGCAGCGCAGCCTTCTGGTGTATCAGCCACTCCTCCCAGCTTGGTATCATCAGCGAACTTGCTGAGGTTACACTCTATCCCATCATCCAGGTCACTGATGAATATGTTGAACAGGACTGGACCCAGCACGGACACCTGGGGAACACCACTAGAGACAGGCCTCCAACCAGACTCTGCCCTGTTGATCACAACCCTCTGAGTTCTGTTGTTGAGCCAGTTCTCTGTCCACATCACTGTCCACTCATCCAACCCACACTTCCTTAACTTGTCTATGAGGATGCTATGGGAGACAGTGTCAAATGTTTTACTGAAGTCAAGACAGACAACATCCACTGCTCTCCCTTCATCGACCCAGCCAGTCACGCCGTCGTAGAAGGCTATCAGGTTGGTCAAGTGTGATCTCCCCTTGGTGAATCCATGTTGACTGTTTCTGATAAACACACCTTCGGGAAGTGGTACCCAAAAAGCTTCCAGTGAGCGGACTTATACCACCGAAGGTTAAAGTGCTGTCATTTCCAAGGGAGTCCTGAGTTTGTCCTGAGTTTGTCTTTTTCTGAGGACTGGAGTGCTGCTCATTAGAAGCAATTAATGTCTGGTGCTGTGCTCTCCTGTCAGCCTGTGCCACCGTCATGGGCCAACTCATCCGTGAGGAAGCAGCTGGGCATCCCACGCTGACCAGTGTCTCCTCCAATGTCTTACTTCGCTCTCATCCCGCACAGGTGGTTTTGGTAAATATGTGCATGGACGTACCACATTAATGGCAGTCACATCTAAGCCCCACAAATGAGGGGAAACCTGCACATCTGCTGCTGCTGCTGCTGAAAATCAAGTTCGTGATTGAATTAGATGCAGTTGTTTGAGACATGCGAGGCATTCCCCAGTGCTTGGGAGCTCTGTAGTGGCTGTGTGAGAGGGATCAGGGCACCATTTGGGGAGTCTTCTCTGATAGTTCTTTTCCTTAACATTGGTGCCAACCGTAAATTATGTAATACATTGCCATACCTCTCTGGAGCCCTCTCTTCTTGGACAAATTGTCACCGATCTTTGGCATCCCTAAGATCATAGGAGAAGGCAGTGCTCAGCCAGGTGAGGGGGTGGTTTTCAACCCTCTTCTGCCACATACATTATTCTTGGGTCTCTGTATAAAACTGTGTTCCCTTCAGAGCTATGGCTGATGTAAAGGAGCTTGTGTTAAGGGTTTTACTGATGGTTTTACAGGTAGCACTGTCTGTCCAAGCAGTTCCCAGCATGTGAGCTGCATGTTGGAAGGCAGCTGCTGGCAACCATCCAAGGTAGCAGGACTCAGTCTAACTTTTTCTCTCTCACCTACTAATTGATCACCTGCAATTCAAACCCCAGTCAGAGAATACAAACATCACCTGAGACATTACAGTTATTTCTACAGCAGATCTCAGTTCTCCCAAACAGCCCAGAAACTCCCCACAAAGCACGTGGGAGACTCTGGAACTATCTTCTGGGAAAAAGCCCTGGGTCAAAAAGGTTGATGATATTATCTTGCAAAAATGCATGTTCCCTTTAAACTTCCTACTACCTGATCCACAAGGGACCCAGGGAATTGTGGTATCCACTGCTTGCTTGCTTTGTCAGCCAACTTTCATTTCTCGTTTTCACTAAACTAACTGTTTTTTCCTTTTTCCTTAAAGCTTCCATTCACCCAGCTTGCAAGTCATTGAAGAGCAACTGCATTAGATGTAAAGGCTACGAAAACCAGGCATTAGGATCCTGTTGTATGAAAAAGCCACTTTACCAGCACTAGAAGCCTGGCTGGGGGTGGCCCATGGAGAACCATACTGGGCACAGGAGCTGCACAGGACCTGAGGGTACACTCTACTTCCTGGCATAACCATGCCTTGTGTAACTGCTTGGAGTGGTGAACCTTAGACCTGCACCTACACAACTCTAGTTTGTGCTACATCCTACATTTGTCCACACCTGCCTACTGGTGCTTCCATGTCTTTTTAAGTTATGATGCATTCCAAGTGCATTTGTGAGAGAATTTCAGATTATTCTTGAAAACTTATATAGCCCAGAGGATTGCAGTCTGAGCTGTCTCTGCCCTGCTTTCCCTGAAACCACCACTCTGGGGCTTTGCCAGGGCTTTTGGGAGTTGGGGGTGTGGGTTGCAGCTCTGATTCCATCTTTTTGCTACCTTCTTCCTGCTGGTGGAGCGGGCAGAGTTCACCCGGCTGCTTACTGATGCCATGTAGATGAAACACACCACTGTCCTGCCACGCTGCCCTGCCACGCTGCCCTGCCGTGCTGCCGGCACCAACTGGCCACATGGGAGCTGAGCTCTGCTCCTGCTTCTGTCTCTGAGCCACAGAAGAAGAGCACACAAATCACTGCATCTCCTGCATGTCAAAAGCAGAAAAATATCTTTCATGTAGAACTGTTTTGACTTGTGGCTGATGTGCCCAACACATTCAAGCGCTGAAAGGGTTATTTAATAAGTGCCCCTGCAGTGTGCAGGCTGCACCCATAATCTGAGAGGAGGTGCCAGGAGAACAGTTTTGGCAATGTTCCCTTCCTCCCCTGCAGCCACTGAGCCCAGGAGCTGAACCCCAGGGGCTGACCCTCGGCAGCTGGCACAGCAGGAGGGATGGCAGACCAACTTCTTCATGCAAGCTGCCATCTCCTCGCCTTGCTAAGCTGACCGGCTCCCTGATGCATGGTCGGCCCAGGGTCCTGGCAATACTGCTGCCTTCCCCTGTTGCTGCCAGAGCCCTGCACCAATCCTGCACCCAGAAGTGCTCTGTTCCCTGTGTTGCTCCAAGGGGCATACATGGAAAGAAACCTCACAAGGTTTGGAGGAGAGGGAGTTCAAAGGCTTGTCAAGCAGAGGCTGCAGAAAGAGGCATGGTGGGGAATAAATACTAGATTTCACAATAGAGAAGAAGAATCTGTGGATGTGGAAAAAACCCACTCATCTAGTTAAACCCTTCTCAGTTTGGAGCTCTTCTGCCTGCTTGGTGGCTAAATTCCCACTCTTGCAGTTTGTATGAAGGTACCAGTCCCATAAAAGGTCTTTGGTATTTAGGATCAGGGATTACCATTTCTTCCCAGTATTGAACATGGGCCTGGGAAGATGCTGAGTCTTCCAAGCTGAATCTTCCCGCTTGTTTTGTGGTTTTTTTTTCCCAATTTAAGATAATGCAGCTGCCATTATCTTCCAGCTGCTGTTGAGGAACAGCCTGGAATGACTCATGACACTCTCCAGTTCCCCCCTGCGATGTATGAGACTGGTGGCCTGATGGGATGATTTGCCATGATCCTGCCTGGCTGTCTGTGCTTTGCAAGCCAAGCAGAGGAATAGGTAGCCCGGGTGCACAGGGCTAAGAAGGCACTAAGCCCCTTCCCAGGGGCAGCTGCCACCCCATGCTGGCCCTCCTGGCAAGCGCACCACATAGGTGGAAGAGGCTCCACTGGGGGGGTTTGCAAGGGTGGCCAAGTGATGGGCCCCATGTGATGACCACTCTGTCCAGCTGCTGTGCAAGGCTGTGGCTTCTCCCATCTTGCTGGAGGGAGGCCGCCCTGCCATGCCACAGGCAGCCATCTGCATTGCCAAAGATGCAGTGCAGGAGCAGGAGGTGGGATGATGGGAAGGGGAGACCATTGGGTGGGGGAAATACAACTATTTACCTCTCCTCTGCTAGTAAGTCTGCCCAAGTGCTATGCCTGTTCAAGAAGAGACTACTTGAATAAGTGGGTTATGCTTAGAAATCAGTTATAATGCAAATGCAACAGAATAGAGCTGTCTGGTGGTACCCCAGGCACTATCCCTCCTCAGCTTGCAGGAGCACAGATTTTACTTAATAGCCATACTGAGCCAAATTCTTCTCTCAACTTAGCTCATTCTTGATCAATTATTCCCCAGACCACGTTTTTTGTTTGGTTTTTGGTTTGGTGTTGTTTTTGCGCTATTGTCTCTGCAGGCTTCTGAGAAGTGCTGCACTTGTCTGGGATTTTTGTTTTGCCCGTCAGGTCTCAGGTCATTTGGTTTTGGAGCCATGAAGAGCTGCAGTGAACCTGCTGTGGGCAGACTGCTCTGTGCAGGGCTCAGGGGCTGTAGGCTTGCCTAAAAAACAAAAAAACAGTGGAGAAATAAGGGTAGCTTGGCCATTACCTGTTGATTTCCATTATAAAGAAGCACTATAGACCATGGCAGTGTTTAAGTGATGTAACCCAGTCCTGTACCCACAGGCAGAATTTGGCCCTCTGTGTCCTGGCACAGGAAGTGGAGGGAAGCTGTGGAAGTAGGTCCATCAGCGTATGTGCATTACCTTGATGTTTTGGGATATAATTCTTAGAGTTAAAATGCATGAACAAAGATTTTACACTGAAATCTATGGTTTCCTCCGAATTCTCTTCTTTTGTGCTTTCTGCATGTGAGCTATTGTTAGGCAGTTGCTACACAGCATTTTAGAGTGTGTCTTTTGTGTGGTGGTCCTTTCAGCTGTCATGCTCTGATCACATTCAGCCTAGATGTATAGAGCATTTATTGTTTGTTTTGGGAGTTTTTTAATGAACATTTCATTTAATATTCAGCCTTACTTGCCATTTGTCAGCAAGATCAACATCCTGTTGAATTTCACTTGGAGCAACCTCAGTGCATCAGTTATGGGTCCACGTCATCAATAGTTGCAAATAGGCCACAAGAGCACCTGTCAGTCAAATATAAGAGTGAAGACCGCAGAGGTCTAAATACAGATCATGATGGAAATTACTGTCTTTTTCCTTTCCTCTCTTCCCAGGCTCTGACCCATTTTTCCTCCCATATCTCATCTCTAGTAAATGTCTTGAGCTCCATCTAAGGGTGTCCTGTCAAGGGGAAAAGAGAATTATGTTTGCTTTCTTCCCTTGTTTATGCTGCATGGAGCAGACCTAAAAGCTTTCCCCCTCTTTATCCAATAATATTATCTTGCTTTCGTTTTATAATAACTCCAGGGCTTGTCCTAATAGACTTGCTGGATAACTAGATTAATACAGATATATAAGAAAACTGCTTTGCTGAGAGGAGTAAAAATTTTTCATTAAGACTATTAATGTCCTTTGGGGATTTTTATTGTTTCATTGAAATGCCTAAAAATACGTAGGAGAAAATATACTCTTGTTAAATGGTTGGATAATTCTGCCATCATAGCTAAGAGTTGGGCAACCACTCTCTGAGACATCCCACAAATTCTTCAGCAAAAATAGAGAAAGCCAAAGTTGTCATTTAACATATATTTTTCTTTTAGAGCTATAGGAAGCAGTCCCAATCCTCCTATGCCTTGTTTTTAATATAGAAATAAAAGCACAAGCAAAAGCACAAGCCTTTTGTTTTGTTTTGTTTTGTTTTCCTTGGTAGGTCACTGCTAACAGAGTGTTTTTTTGAAATCCCAGAAACTCCTACTAGTCCTGACCTGATCTGGAGTCTTTTCAAAACACACAAATAAAATAAAACCACGTTGACAAAGCTCAGCTCAGAAACTGGTTTGCCTTTGTTTATCTCAACTGTGACTGCCACAGGGGCAGGAGAAGCACCACCAAACTGATCCGGTAACAGCGTTGCTTTCAAGAATACTTTATTACTCTGGAGCAGCATCATCAAATACTATACATTTCCTGGGATTGCTGGTGTTTTGGCCATGGCAGTAGCAATTGCTGTACATGAACACTGACCTCCAGAAGCACTTAATCTCCTTTTCTTTTCCTCTTAGCTTTTTCTTAAGTTTCCTCTTTCCAATACCCATTTGTGCCCTTAGTGCCTGCAGCACTGACCTTCCCTAGTATTTGTTTCCTCTTCTGCATGTTCCTGTCTGTTATTTCAAGGGGAATTGAAGTTCTTTAAAAAGAGCTACAGGGCTCTTCCCTTTTTGCTACAGAGGCTGCAAATTTGCCATATTTCTAGTACACTACAGTGGGGCTCCAGACCCACTTGTTGTCAGTCATTCTGGCAGAATAAATAACTCTGGGAGAGGAGGTCAGAATGGGCAAATAAATTGGTATTGAGTACAGTAATAAACATCCCGGCTATAAACCCCCTTCACATACATATTCCATTTCTGCAGAGTTTGTAATTTAAATGTAAGGCAAGCTGTATTCAGATAGAAAGTCAGGAATGATGGGGAAGGAGGAAGAAGGATCGTCAAGGCACAGGTCATGACAGCGATTTAACAGCATGTGCTTGAGTGGATGTATTTTAGGATTTTGTTCATCAAAAAAAAGAAAACCATCTCGAGTAGTTTTGGAACACTGATGAAGTTTTATTACTATTCCCAACCCTTGTCTCTAAACCCAGAGTTTTGTGTTTTTTTTTTTTAAATCATGACTTTCACTAAAACGTTAGTATCCTAGACCTACTCTCTCTACTGCTTCACCTGCAATTCACACCTGGTCCTTTCTCAGAAGTGAGTGCTGCCAGTGTTGTTACCACCTCCCCTTTGCAAATCATCCCTTTCACAAAGGCTCTCCACTTGAAACAGAGAAAAGAGGTTTCCTCCCTAAAAGACCAGAATTTTATCCTCATCACAGAGCTTTTACTACTGTGTAATACACAGCAATCATCTAATAGCTGTCTTCTTTATCCATAATGTGAAAGCATTAATATACCCATCTGTCAACGATTACATGTAAACATTTTTTCCTCCCAGGACGTGATGGAGATCTACATTCCCTTCTGTATAAGCACTGCTGCCTCTTCCTTCCTAATGCCTGATCCAAGGCAGCAGCCTTGAAGAGCATTTCAGAAGATATTCACACTCTAGTGATTCATTCTCACATAAAGGTAAAACCAAAGCTTACATACATAAGCGTACACTTGAACAGGGTTTCCACAAGTCATCATATACTCAGTATCCAAATAATATTTTAATGCCATAAAACGCAAGTTGATTTTAAGGCATCACAGTAATTTCAAACTCGGGGGCTGTTTCCAGCAAACAGATTACATGCCTGCAGCCCTATGCTGTTTTCCCCATACATTTTGGATTCTCTCAGCTCAAAACCTTGCTTTGTGCGTTTTGTGTGATGGTTGTCATCAGTCCATTAATTCTAGCAGCTCCAGGGTAAATTCCATCTGCATATTCCTGCAGCTACATGGCACTTGATTTCTCCTCATTTACATAATCCATCTGTCCCCTGATCTGAGAGCTGCGTGCAGCCCTAGGTGCCAGGGAGCATGGGCTCTGTGTGCTGCTCTGAAAGGCATGGACAATAACCTTGCACAATTTCTGGCTTTTTTTCTTAGCATCTGATTAAATTAATGTGATTCTGTGCATGAGTCATGTAACGAGTGTCTGCTTAATGTGTGGCTTCTCAGCCATGATATCTATTTCTGAGAGGTGATGGATATCAGTAAATGGAGTTACAGGTACTTGATTCATCTCAGGATCTCATTTGAAGTAGCGCGATAGTTCCTCAGTGTGGCTAAAATCACATGCAGTGCCTCTGTGCCTCTAAGCAAGGGGTGGAGTCTGGCCCACGGGTGCCAATCCAGCTGCTTTCTGCATCCTGAGGACATTAGCAGCAGCTAAAACAGAGGCAACCACCAGCTCAGACAGGGAGACCTCCAGAGCAGACAGTCCTGTGTGTGGGGATGCTGCGGGCCGGGGCCTGAGTGCTCCAGCACGGATGCAGCCTTCCTGGATCCAGCCCTCAGTGACCTGCTCGCTGGAGCACTGCCAGTCTCCAGCAGATCTGCTCCAGTTCACGGGTCTGACTCCCCACTCAAATTTCTACATCAGACCTCATCTTAAGTAATGGAAAAAAATATCTTAGTGGTGTGGTGTCGTTTATGTACAGTTTATTATGTTTTTCTCCCAAATAATCTTGATTTATTTAGAATCTGCAAAGATCTGTGGTATCTGATCCAGATGGCCTAGAGGAGCTGACATCCCTCATCACCACCACAGCAACATCTGGCTCTGGCCTACTTGCGCAGGCATTTAATCAGATGCTTACAGTGTATGTGCCTGTGGATGTGTTTGCACAGTGGAAACTCTCCCCATGTTCCTCAGAGCCTCGTGCTCCTGGATTATTTTTTTTTTCAATCCATAATTTCTGGATTTTTTTAAAGTTATTTTTTCATTCAGGTGGGGTGGCTGTAGGAGGACACAAGGCTGAGGACAAGTAGCAAATCATGAGAGCATCCAGTGTATTGGATCTTAGGGAAAGATGCACAAAGATGCCCAGTGCAATTATGCCTGCTGGACAAGATTAAAGCTTCCCCTGCTGATGTGCAACCCACAGAGGTACTGTGTAAAAGGCAATCCAGACAAAGAGAGAGAGGATGTGTTCACTTATAAGTTGACTAAAACTATTTTTGCTTCCCATTATCATTTTATGGCAGTTGCTGCTGCTTTAACACTCTTCTAGCAAGGACAGAACACAGGTTTTTTTCAAAAAATTGTTTGCCTCCAGCGCACTGTGCTTGAGCCAGCAGGCATAACCCAGTTTCGCAATCTCGTGTTTTGAGGGGATGGGGAGGACTCTGGGGTTGAGCTCTGTACTAAATGTGTGCAAACAGCTCACCTCATTGCCTTCAGGCTTCCTCTTGCCTCAAGTGGGTATGATTGATGCCTCACTAAAAGTGCTTTGAAGCCTTTGCTTCGGAGTCACTCTGGAGTTGTTCTGTGTTATTGAAATGACAGTTCTGTGTTGAAAATTTCCTTGCAACTCACTCTCCTGCCAGAGCAAGCATTACTGGTTAGTTACCAGGTTTGTGCATTATTGAGGTCTGTGCTAACCTGGTCTCTTCACAGACTGCTTCAACACTGCAGGGAAATGGATGTGGGAGGAGACCAAAAGAACTAGGACAGGAGACAAATACCAGGAAATAATAGCTTGTAAGTGAAGAAGACCTCTGAGGAATCACAGGGACATGGGTGTAGATCTGCATGGACTAAGTAGCAACAGCAAAACACACTTGACAATGGAGGAAAATGAAAAAGAGGTGAAATTTCATGTTAGGAGTTCTCCTGATGCCCATCCCTCCTGGGAGCTATCAGCCCTTGAAACCGTCTGCCCTGGAGAATCCCCAGCTCAGAGTCTCCTAGCTACCAGACCTAGCAAGGGATCTGGTTTATAATCAAGCCTGTGTTTGCAAGACTTTTTTATCCATAAATCTTTGAGTTTTTCTTGGTGTCAGGGAAACATTGCTCTGGCTCTTCCAGAACTTCCCTTCTGATGCTTGAGCCATGCACGTGAGGCCACACGGTGTCCATGTCCTTATGATGGCATTAGGGCACCAAGATGTTAGTCTTCTAATGACCTTGTGTGCCGCACAAGCAAAACAACTGCTGGTGCAACAGCAGAAGGATGACCTCTCTTCCTCCCTCACCATGTCCCTAGGGACCAGCTTGCAGCACAATGGCATCAGTTAATGGGGCTAACTGGGGAAACTGGCCTGTCTGGTTTGAGAGAGGGTGCACACCTGACAGCAGGACAGTTTGAGGAGGAAAGAACCAATTTTGTGGGTCACAAAATCACTGCAAGTGAGAAGACTGGCCTTTTTGCAGAGGTAAAGAGGAAAAGTGATTTTGAAAGGAGAGATTAGAGTCAAAAGAAACATATGCAGTGTAGTGCTCTCTTCACTGGATTGTGTAGGTTCAGGGTACTTCTGCATAGCCCCATGACAGTCCCCAGTTCACATTATATATATAATATTCATCTCACGTGCATCTCCAGAGTAATCCAACTGGTTCCCTCCAAGATGAAACCTACAGCCAAGGTATGGCATTCCTCTTGCTCCAAGCATCCATTTCCCTCAGTGGAAGACCTGTCCTTGGGCAACACCATCCCATGATGGCAAATATGGCACAGGGCACTACTGTGCATCAGGGTCCTCTTTTCTTCCTCTACATCCCCTCTTGAAGGACAGGTGACCCCCAACTCTTCCCTTCCCACTTTTCCCATGGCTCTAGGACACAAGTCACCCCTACTCTGCTCCAGCCCTTCCTTGAGGGAGTGCCAGAGAGTCCTGCAAGGCACAGTGTTGGCAGGAAGAGGTGAGCGGGACCTGGCTGCACCCCCTCCCCACCCCCACTGCGGTGCAGAGAAGCTGGGCACGTTTTGGCACTAGAAGGGGAAGGAGTGGATCCTGAGACAGAGCAGGGCCAAACCCCAGGCAGGGAAGGGAACGGAAGGGAGCACAAGGCTGCTGTAGATACAGTGGCAGTAGCTCTCAACTAATAATACTGCTGGTTTTAGGCATTTTATGTGTTTTGATTGCAACATTTACCACAGTGTTGATAATATTCCCAATCACAAAGGATAAAAGCATTGCTGCAGCTTGAGATTGCTGTGTTTGTAGGTATCTTACCCTTGGCGTTGGGTTTTTTTGGGGATTTTGTTTTTTTTTTTTTAATTTTTAGGATAGTTGTGCTAATGTCTTTGGGTCAGCCTGCCCAAATTCAAGTTCCACTGCTGTACCACATGCTTGCTGGACTTCAGCCAATGCTATGCAACATGACCAGTGTCTGTCTTTGTGCTTTCATTTTAGGGACTCTCATTACCAGAGGGAAAACAGATGCTTCCCATCCAGACTAATCAGGGAAGAAGTTTCACCCAGGGGATGCATCTGTTTAAAGATAGTTTAAATGTAATCAAATTGGTCAAGTTAGAGGACCAGCAGAGCCCTGCCGTGAGGGACAAAACAAAGGGACTGAATACAAATATTAAAATCTGTTCTCACACATGATTCTGGGGACTGTGCTATGCACTTTACTACCAACTGAAATACCCGGAGGATAAAACAGCAGCTGGAATTAAAACAAAGCTGGCATCAGTCCAAAGTACCAGTAAACCACGTGGGACTATTACTTTGCTAGTGATTTTACTGGTGTGGAAAGAAAAGAAAGTAGAAACCGATTTCTGCTAAACAAAGGAGTTGAGGAATCTCCAGCAAAACTGAGCCCTGGTCCTGCAAATTCTCTACCCAGTTCTTAACCTTAAAATTAACAACATACAAAACCCTAAACCCACTGTTTCCAAACAGGGTTAGGGCCTGCACCAATCCATAAGGGATTATTTCCTCCATGCAGTTTATAATATGACATACAAAGGGTGGGAAATATCAAATGTGCATAGATTTCTTATCAACAGAATTTTCTTTTCTGTTTATACAGATGCTAAATGTGAACACAAAGGAGCGCAAGCATTTGGTATGTCAGAGGAGAAAGACAGAAGAGGTGAGGAGGAAGGAACACATGGTAAAAAAACATACGATATAAAAGAGAGCCTGCTATACCAAAGCAGAAGTGCCAGAACAGTCCCTAAAAAAACCTGGCTGATGGGTATGATGAATCATACAGACCTAGTGCTTGCTGTAATCAGGTGTCCAGATGAAGCATCCCCTTTTAACCACATTCCCTGGGAGGCTCCAGACTGTACAACCTCCTAGAAACCAGCCCCAGCTCATAGCTGGTACCATGTGACACCAGATTTACCAGCATCCTCTAAGAAACGAATCTGTGCAAGCCAAACTCCCACTAACACATCATGATCCCCAACATCATCAAATCAGTGGGAAGATTGGGTTTTGTCATGGAGAACAGGATTCAAGAGAAATTATAAGGGGATCAGTACTGTCTCCCTCCACATTGGTGTGAGGGCTGACGGAAGCCTACCCTGCTGGGTGTCTGACGTGCTGCCTTGTCTAGTTGCTGAGGCTGGAATAACTTTTTTGAGAACTAGAGTAATTCTTTTAAAAATGAAAACTAAACCATCCCCACCTACCTCCATCCACCTTTGCAAAGGCAAACATGTTTTAGAATATATTAGGTCTGCTGCTCTATAGGTTTTTGATCACAGCTATGGTTGAATGTGCCTTGGGCTTTACTTTGCTGAAAGCTCAGATTAATCCCATGCTACTCTTTCTTCCAAGGCTCCAGCACAAATGAATTCAAAGGAAACTCTTACTGCAGTCTGCATTGAGCCTTGCATTAAATGAGCTCGCTCCAAGGCAGGCGTATATGAAGTGGCTGGAAGTCAAGCATCACTTGAGAGTGTGTGAGAATGTGACTGTTCTGGGGTGAGAGTTGGTCGTGACCCAAATCTGGCAGTTTACAACATGTGCCATGGCCTCTGGCCCAGATTTCTGCTGAATTCATCACCTGACATCTTCTTAGAGCCAAAGTACCAAGAACCCAAATGTCTGAGTAGGACATGGGAAATGGATGCTGTGAAAGCCTGCATCTGTATTGCTGCAGTGTCTAACTGTGAAGGATACTTCAATGTAATGCCATTCATATGACGTTCACACCAACTATACCTATCTTAAGATTTCATATAATCCCTTATCATGGTATCTGAACCCTACACAGTCAAAACTACTAGGAAACTCTAGTAAATGTGTAGTTAATCCACAAACTTTTCCTCTGCATGTCGTAGGAGGGCTTCAGTCTTTCTGCTTTATTTCTTCTCCTCTTTTAAATCCTTCTTTGTTTGGTGAGCTGGTTTTACTGTGTAGTTATGCTCCAATGGAGAAAAAGCTTTTGAGGGTAGCTGATGATCAGCAACTAGAATTCACAGTTTCTTTCAGAAATGTGTTCAACAGCCCAACCCTTTGACCAAGAAGGTAACTTTAGATCATAATGATTAATAAAAAGAATAAAAAAGAGGACATTAGACTCTTTCTTTGTAGCTTCATGCTCCTATTGGAGTGCATCTAACCATCAAGATGCAGAATGAAATTCAGGTCCTGCCTTTCCCATCTTGCAGTCTCTGGAGCATATGGGTGTACTTCATGCAGCCATGGTTCCCTTTGCTAAATAGTCTGTGCAAGTCAAAGCCACGTATCTGTAATCCTACTCTGTTTTATCGCCAACGTAATGACATTTACTGAAAAGCACATTAGGCAAAATAGTCTAGACTAACTTAATTCTTTCAAAAATCTGCAATTTAACCAGACTGTCAGAAGATGGCAGCAGCAAAGCACAATTAGGCCCTTTTTTTGTCCACAGGCTTTTGTTTCAAACGATGTTTTTGTTCCAAACCAAGTTTTTGTTCCAAAAAGAGGCAGATTTTTTAAAAGGTGTCATTTTTAAGAGTAGCATCAAGTATGACAGGTGTCCTTCCAGTAAATAAGAATTCATGACTGCCTTTCATCCTAATGGAAAGCAGTATCAATGCAGAGCAGAATATATCTTATTGTATGCAAGCATGCTTTTAGAAAAATCATGTTGCTGTATTATCTTTAGAAAACTAGTGTTCCACCTCATCCATAAGAAAGATAACATAGTTCTGTAAATATCCTTATATATAATTATCCAGTACAGTGAACATTTACTGAATTTCAAGGATCATTTATTTTAAATAAAAATAAATAAAACTATTTGTATTGCAAGCATTTCTCCCAGTGAAGACCACATTTTAAAGCTCAAGAAAAGCAGAGAGAGTCTGCAGTGGGAATATTCATCGGTTGATGAATGTTCAACAGTTCACTCCACCTCGAAGGTCTTTGCCTGCAAGTCTGTCAGCTTCACCCATAGCTTAGCAGGGTGTCAGCTATCAAAGGACACAGTGATGTCAAAAGACAAAGCATGTTTGATTGAGGCTGTTATCACAGAAAGAAAAGCCAAGAAATGAGGCATTGTTGCTGAGTCTGTGACCCCTTCTGCAGTAATAACTTAATATGGTTACTAGACCATATTCTCAAGGTTTACTATCTGACATGACTGTCAATAGGCTTACTGAGCATGACAAGTCCTGCTCTTCTTCAAGTTCTGATCTAACCAGTTGCCTTACTTTGCTGTACCCTCATGATTGTCATTGCATTTCACTCCCACTTCAGAGAGATTTGAAGCAATTCTTTCTACTCTTTTCCATCACTTTAAGGGGACAGTCCTGGAAACACTCCTGTGTGATGCAAACCAGATGCTGGTTTTGACAGTGTGTGATATTGTTGGTGGTATAAACCCAGTGTAATATGTCTATAGATGACAGTGTTTATCCCCTCAGCCATGTACCTCACACACTTCACTTCAATGGGGATGACTTGCTCTGGGACGTCTTTCTGTAACTACGACTGAAGTACCAGGTGCCTTTTTCTAGCTAGAGCTCCTCAAGTGCTCTGATTGTGCAGTGTGTCACTGCAGTGTGCCCTTCCCTTGAGAATAATGAACACTCGACAGTTTTTTCTCCCTGGACCAAGCTATATGTTTTTGTCTGACAGGCAGAATTCATATGTCTCCAGTTAACAGGTTCAGGAGTCCAGGTAATTTCTGGTTTTCACTGGATGTAAAAAAATGGCATGTAATACAAAACATGCTAATGTTGCCTTTATTTTGCAACATTTATTTCTTCCAACATTATTCATGCTTGTGGCATGGAAATAGCTTGGGATAGTCATGTAATGGTTTCCACAAGAAGTTATTTTATCTTGTACAATGCACTTCTGCTCCTCAGCTGCTATCAATGAGTGTCTCTTAATTTCTTCAATGAGCCTGGGCAGATTGACACCAGCTGAAGATCAAATCCCATGCGATTAACTGTGACAATAACCACAGCTAATATGGTCTTACCCTGTATACCTCTAGTAATCCACGTAATACCTATGTAATCTAGCCCAAATAATAATTTGTGAGGTGTCTGCCTGTTGCCAGAAAGGGAGAAGGACATATGTGGTTCTTCAGCCTGTCCCAGTCTCAGGGCTCCTAATGATCAGAGCTGCACCTTCCCACCACACACAGCTGCTTCAGAGGACAGTTATAAGTAACTGCTGTGCAGTTTTTCATCCTGTATAACACAAACATGTAACCTGATTCATCACTGAGTTATTCCAGAATCATGACAATACGATTCAACTAATTTTACACCCCAGATGTAATAAATCATGATGACACAAGCTATAAAAATTATCAGCATGGTCTGAGTAGTCTCTTGACAATGCAAGACAGAGAAAAGGATGTTAAAAAGCTGGTACCATCCTAAGCCCTGAGAACGAACTGGATTTCCAGCTGATTCTTAGAGGTACCCTGAGCTACTAATTAAGAAAGAAAAAAAAGGTTTGTAATCAAAAAGACAAGTTGGTTCTGAGATGTGGAAACTTTCACCCTGTATTTTTTACCGGATGTATTTTACACAGGGTGTATTTTACAACCCTAAGTGTTGTAATCCTGTAATACAAATTTTCATTCAACAAAAACATCTAAACGGTAATGAATACATATACCCCCTTAAAGTTAGTGAGAGGGAAGTTTATGAAATCAGAGTAGACAGCACTACAAATGTAATTGACACACATCTCCCTTAGATACATTGGCTCTGCACATGACTAAAGGTAGAATGATCTTCCCTATTTGGCTGTATTTAAAAGCAATCTTCAAATCACATTTTCTCAGAAGAGAGAGCTTTTATGTAATACATGGTGGTTATCAGTAATAACAATTGAACTAAGGCCTTCTTTATTCCACTCAGCCAGTGGGGCCAGACAATAATCTGTCTCTCTTTAATTTAATTTTGCCATGGGAATCATTAGTGCTACTTGGCAAAATCCCTACATAGAAGGAATATATATTGTTGAAAAAATGAAACAAAATCCCTGTATGCTGATGCTGTCTTGATAAGGCCTAAAAATCCATCTATGTGCCAACTTTCATTTCCTGATCAAATCAGAACATGTGAACATTACCTATAAAAATGTCTGTAAAAACTTTGATAAAAATATTTTTAGTTTTGCTCGGCAAAAACCACTCAGTCACTCATGACACTAAGGAAATATGTTAATGGACTTTTCCTATGCATCCAATCATAAAGTGATTTTCTTCACTATAGGTGGTTGTACTTCCATAGAGGTTCAAAATAGAAAATGATTTAGCTACTCCATCTGAGGTATGGCAGATGTTCCCATATATTAAATGTATCCAGTGCTCTCCAGAGACAGTATTTATTCAGTACAAGCTGGGGTGTATTATAACAGCTTAAACCACTCTTATCTATAAAGATGTCCCTGTGGAACCATCAAAAGTTCAAGTTAGTGGGCAAATTGGCTTCTCAATGCGCATGCGCTCAGTCTGTAAGGCCTTGATCCATCCAGCTCCCTTTGGGTGCCGAGTCCCTGTGTGCACAAGTGCTCCACTTGAGTCAGCATGTTCCCTGTCTGACTGCGTGGGACAGGGTACACACAGGAGGCTGCTATTTTGATTTCCCCAGTTCCTTCTGTTTCCACATAACATGCCACTGCCTGTTTCAGCAGTGATGCTATGTGTGGAAACACTACAAACCTTTGTGCAAGTGCAGGTCCAGTGAGGCAGGGGCTGTCTTTGAGGAACAGTGGATCAGCTGTCTTGAAGCCACAGAGATGCAGAGCTAGAAAAGCCCTCAGAGAGCTTCTTAGGAAGTCTGGCAATAAAGTTGAGCTTTGGGCATTCGTTTCAGGCTGAATTACTGGCTATAGAAAGGAAAGGGATTTGAGATTCTCGTCAATTATCAGACAATTATCACAGCCTGCCACTGGCCCTTTATGTCTACAGGCTTTGAAGAAAAATGTCTTTAACACTCAGAGATGCTACTGCAGAAATTTTATTTATCGGTATCGCACACACGGGAAGAACTTCACCACTCACAGTCAAAGCTGGAGAGCAGCTGATGACATATAATCAAGGCCTTAAGAAAATATCTGTGGCGGGCACTTGATTACAGAGTACGTTGCAGTGATTACAAGCCAAGGTACCCCAGATCAGAAATCTGAATTGGTACTTTTTAAGCTCTAAGAACAGTTCAGATATTCATCTGAGCCCATTTCTACATTAAGTATTTGGAAATAAATGCCATTTCTCCACATATGGCTAAAACTTCAAAGTGATAAGAATTTGCAAAAATTTGCAAATTACCTTGTTGCTCAGTAGGACATTAGTTACATGCTTACATTAGTGTTCATGGTTAGACTTCTCCATAACATAGGGGAGAATATTATAATTAGTGGTAACTCAGACCCTAGCTGGAAGACATGGAATATTGCATTTTCCATGTTTGCCTTTATTGGTTGGCTGGAGTTGTGAAAATAGGATGTGACATCTGGCTAGGCGTGTGTGTGCAAAACAGCAGCTGTGTGTGAGATGTGGTAGGCAGTAATTGGCTGCCTACAGAGCAAGAAAACACCCAAGTAAATGATGTCTCTCTCTCTTCTAAAACATTAGGCAAGGAAGCCTTCCAACAAGGGGCAGGCAGCCTCTCAGGAAAGAACTGTCAAATCCGCTTACATCACTGTGTCTTATTAAATTAGGAAATGCAACTCTTCTAATCATTAGTTCAGACAGAGCATCATCCCACCATCCGTCAAGATGGTATTATTGTAATGTATTATTTGCATCAGTGTTCACCATAGCAGAGTTCTTGGAGACTCCCATAACACACCCTTTTTTTCTTTTGCAGAAAGGCATAGAAACTATTGAAAATTACGGACTCATAGGAAAAAAATCGAAAACAACACAAAAAGCATCATTACATTGCCAGATAAATCCACAATGCACCTACACCTTGAACATTGTAGGCTCTTCAAGCCCCTCTGTCACAACAAGGATATAGAAGTCAAAGAAGGGAAGCAGAAGAGATGAAGGGAAAGGCATCTCTATTAGGAATGAGGGTATCATCCAGGTGTCTTCAAAGCAGAAGAGAGAAATCTTGGGGACAGAGGGCAATATATTGGTCCACAAAGTCTGAGTGATGGGAAAAGAGTAAACAGGGCGTGTTAATCACAATTTCTCATAATTCTAAAATCATAGATACAGAATTAACTTGTTATGTTCAACACTGTTCCATTCCAAGCAGTCAAAATTATGTGCTTTTCATATAGCACATGGTGGAACTCATGCCATAGAGTATTTTGGATGCTGAATGATGAGTTCATTCTGTGAGTCCGTAGAAGACAAAACCACTGACAACAGAAATAACTACTATTGCAACTTCTTGATGAGGAGCTTCTCTGAACTGGTGAACCTTAGAAGGCACAATGCGTGTCCTATTCTTACACTTTTAATTCACACTGACTTCTAAGAGCTAGCTGGATCTTTATTGTGAGCCAATAGACTTATTCTTACATTCCAGTGGTGTAAATAGTTTTTATTATTGTTGCTATTACTGGTAAAAAAACATGCTGTTTTCACTAACATAAAAAACCTCAAAGGACTCTGCTTGGGACTGAAAAATAGTATGTAGGTAGGAAGAACTGGTATTACAGCCAAGGCCTTGGGTCAGTACCAAAGGCTGGCAAAAAGTCAGTTTTTTTCATGACCTAATTGTAACTCAGATATGGAGGTGACCTGACTACCCATTTATTAGTGAGATTCCTGTGGCAGCCTCTGCTTTGGTTGCAATGGATTAGAATGAAAGTATTTTTCTCCAGGTTTTCAGATTATTCCTGAAAATTTTTTATCTTTTTAATTTTAGAACTGAAATGCTTTCCTTCTTTTGATCTGTTGCCCTCACCTGATTTCAACTTTCATATTAAAAATACCCAACTAACCCAGAATCTAGAAGCATCTAAAAGGTATATATAAGAAAACAACCACATTATGTTTCAGTTTCCAAGACCTTTCAGCTGTGATGCCAGGAGAAAGCAATGGCTGTGACTCCTTAGGTTGCTCCCATCTAGTGCCTTCTTCCACTGGATCTTATTATACAGATGCTTTGGTGCAGGGACCTTCTACAGCCTGTAAGCAATACTGCAGTAGAGCCCAAGAAAAATAACATCTGAAAGTTGTCTTGAGCTCTCAGAAGCTCTGCTCCTCCTTAGTCAGGTGTGGCATCCTCTGAGATTTCAAGTTGTAAAAGAAAAAAGAAAATAAAAGCGATGCTGTCAGCAGTGTGACCTTCACAGCTGCAAATCTGTTGGGAGTCAGAAGAAATTGCTTCCTACATGGGAAATACTTGACAGACAGGGACCACAGCGGTAGCTGGCTGGCCAAATCAAAATTCTGGCAACTAAATGCCACAGATGCCTGCAAGGGAACTGCTAAGCAGAAGCATTACATTTGCACTCCATTTTGGCACTCTTCAGGCCTGCATGGAGAGTATAACACTGGCTTTTGACAACAGGCAAAACATTGGGCTTTTAAAGTTGCAGTATTAAGAAAGGTCGGTGCTTTCATATTGTTGTATCCTCACTACATATTTGCTAGCATTAGGCTTTGCATTTTAAATAATCAACACTAGTGTGATAATACAGTTAACGAAAAACAAAAAACCATGCTTGTGAAGGATAGAAAATGGGTATAAAATAGGATGGGATTTTAATTTTTCTTCATGAATTTTATTCTAGAGCTTTGAGTTAACCAAGAGACATGGTTTCTACAAAAAGTACCTACTTGACATGTCTGTTCTATTAGTAATACGCAATGCAGAAAGGGAGATAAGAATAGAGAGCAATACAGAGAATTAAGGTTTCAATATTTGTCCCAAAGAAGTCCAGCCATAGCACTGGCTGCTGCCTGGGCTGGCCAGTGGTTGGCATCAGCCACCATCCCACTGTCTGCGCTGGACAAGGTCAGAACAAGCTGCCCGGTACCATGTGCTGGCTGAGGAACTGAGCCATGCATCTTGTTTCCACATCCCCCTTCCTACTGTTTGGCTGTCATCCCCAGGGGTGATGAAGGAGGTTTGAAAGGAGGGTATGAGGATGGCTAGGAGCAATATGCAAAACGTCTGTGTCTTTAACATCCCCCAAGACAACAGGAACAGCAGACTCTATCCCTCCAATGTTGGTTTTCTATTCTGGCTTCCCTTTCTTTCATGGGACATCAGAGTCAAGAGCAAGATCTGGCCTGAGCTTGGGTTTCTCCATTTGCTCCTTTTCACTCTTATGACGGCAAAGCTGGCTGGGAAGTAGGGACCACTTACTGGTGAGGGAAGGGATGAGGCTTCTCACAGGAACTGGTGTGAGATGGCATGGGGCTGGACTGTATGTGGGTGACAGGTGACTGTATCTTGGGAGGTGAGAAGCAATGGGACCTTGTGCTTTTGGAAAATGGAGAGATATGAGAAGAGAGAGGAAATATCAGGGAGTTATTTTCCTCTAGTACTTGGGGCAGAAAGAAATATCACTTTTGGCTGTGTAGCTGAGGAACCCTAGACTGGCTCTTAGCTCTGCAGGAATACAAGGAAAGTCTTGCATGCTCTTTACACAGTAATCTGAACAGCAAACATATAATAAACTCTTAATCTAAAACTAATGACCTAATTCTGTATGATGGTGATTAGCACAAACTTCCTTGGGGTTGTGGATCTTAGGTGGCACCCCAGCGTGTCACGGTCTTGCAGAACTGAAGCAAGCTATTGAGACTGGTAGTCCAAAGCAACACAAGACCTGCTAACAGGACCCAGTCGACCTGGATGCACTCCACGTGGTCACTGAATGACTGAATGTGGGTGGGAAAATCCCCTCCCCTTCAAGTGCTTCTTTTTACCCACTCTTGTAATGGGCATAAAGGTGCTCATCTCCGTCAGAAAGCTGTTTGAGAATTATGACCACCAGGTAAAAGCAAGGCATTTCAATGAGTTTTGTGGAATTTTTTAATGCTAAAAGTATTTTATATTATCCCAAAGTCACAGTCAACCATAAAGTTAATACATTAAGAATATAGCCTGGGAGCTGTGGCTGCCAAAGTCATTGTGTGGCACCAAACACGGCCTCTTGCATGTCCTTCCTATTAGAGAACTGTGGTGATAACATCTCAGTGAGCTATGGCAGGGTTTGATGTTAATGATTATACACTGTTTTGAAAGTTCAGACTTGCTATAAAAATCTGGGCCCATGCAAAATGAAATTAGGCTCTCAATCTCACTGCCAGAAGGGAACAATAAAAATTTACCCAGGACCCACCGGCAGTTTCTGAAGAAAAGGTGTGGGCTGTCACAAAAGCTGCCCTGTTCCTTAAGCTCCCCAGTCAGGGGCAGGCTGGTGGTGCCATCTGGCAATACCTGTGTTAAATGTGCCTTCTTTACCCACATTTGGCAAACACAGGTTTTTTCCACTCCCTTCTTCCCAGCACAAAGTTCACTTGGAAATAAATAAAAAATAGTCTGTGGAAAGTCCCTTCCCTCCAAGTGAATACCCTTGCTAAACCTGTGCTCCCAACATACAGGCCACGTGCCTTAGCTCTCACAAGCAATGTAGGTTGGTGTAATGCAGGGATAATGCCAAATACCCTTACCTGTCCTCCCAGATGAACACAGTATTTTTTTCCCTGCTGAAAATGCTACACTAAAACTTGGCAAGAAGACAAAACAATCATACACAAGCGGGTAATGATGATATCATCGGGTGCCCTGTAGCTTTGAGTTATTAATAGCACAGCAAAATTCATTAGCATGTCAAAACACCACAGCCCAGAATGCATATGGACCGGCATAAAGAATTAAGGCATGAAAGACAGCTTATGTGGAAAGTCACTGACAATAAAAAAGAGAGAATATTGTGCTTGGGGCATTTCTCATTCATCAGAGTCTTGTCAGTATGGTTAGAGACTACAGTATAAATGTGTCTAACCACATTTTGTTTGGCCACACTAGAAAACAAAGGTTATGAGGGTATCCTCCATTCTTTTCTATTCAGCAAATGCAGATGTGTATAGGACCCTTTTCTCTGCCTATCAGCAGCTTCCTTTCAGCTGTATAGTGCCTGATGCCATACCATACATTAAAAGGTAAAACAATCGATCCATTTTCTGACCTTCTAGATCGATGTATTTATACTCTCAGGCAGTGTAAATCACTGGAGCCTCCCTGAATTCATCATAGTAGTGTTTATTTAGAGTGTTAGGTCTCCGGACCAAACCACATGTGGTCATGCTGCAATCTCCCAAGCTCTTGGAAGCAGGCTCGATAACTGCAGGTTCTCAAACCTGCAGTTCTCAATTCTCAAAATGGAGAATATTCTTCTGCTATAGATACCAATAGTGATAATTAACTAGACAACAGTCCCTCTGAGTCACTGGTCTGTCAAGGGTCATTTCAGTGCGAAGGTGTGCTCAGGTGTTATGTATGATGTTTTCCAAGCAAGACATAAACCTGTGATTTTGCATTTACAATAGCTGTTCCATGAAGAAGTGTAATGCTAATGAAATCCGGTGTCCTACTTACATCCCAACCTGGAAAACTGCCACTCTGCCTGTTTGAAGGTTTGTTTCCAGTGCACAGTTCTTTTGAGCCCTATGCAGTCACATATTGTTCCTGGGTGTAGTTAGACAGCTGCTTTCTTTTTCTGCTAATTTGATGGCAACCCTGTCTTCTATCAGGGGTTGAGAATAGGGTACATCCTGCTGTAAACCTCTGAATTCAGTTTGCACGGCTTTGGCAGCACTACCATTTTTATCTGTGCAAGGTAACATGAAGTGAGAGATTGTTTTACTGTCATTAATGTCCAGTGGAACTGGAGCAGGCCGGTATGAAAAATGGGTGTTAGTTAACTAGCAGGTGTTAAGTATGAGTAATGAAAGATATGTGGGAGGCAAACTTTGCCCACTCACTTTGTGTAATGCTTGTATCTCTGCAAAGAATGGCCTCTTTGTGCAGGCATAAGCCTTGCATTCATTTCCTGCTCTGATCTTATCTAGAGAATTTGAGTGACCCTGATATGCCATTAAATTTGGGTCCCTATAGACTGAACTACTCCTTCCGTTTTTATTCATGTCTTGGCATACCTGGTCATCCCATTTTTCCCCTCCACAGATGAATCAACACCCTGTAATATCTTTGGGTTAATTTTGTGTGCAAGTCATAATACAAATCAAACATGATCTGGTAATAACAATCCCAGCTTTTGAAATGGAGCATAGTGTAATGTGATCACACGTGTAGTCAGACATACGCTGCTCTGAGCCTGCAGTACCCTCAGAGGTTCGGTATTTTCTTTTAAAGATACAAAGACCGTCTGTCCATAGCCTACCTATAGTCTATAGACCATCTATATTCTAAATACCATCTATCTGTAGTCTACCATACAATACTTCTAATTTACTTCTGAAATATAGATTTCCCAATGAAGTGGGGCTATGATTGTCAACTGATTGGGTAGATATGCCAAGAAAGAAACAGTCCAGACCTCTTCATTGTCAGTGTATGCTGTTAGATATAGTTTATTTTAAGATCAGAAACGATAATTCAAGATTATCTTCTGCATTACACGAACCATAGCACTCCCCGAGGATTTAAGTTATTGAAATGCTAAGTCATTCTTTTTGTTAAAAAGTGCAGCTTATTGCTGCTCTGGCTTTTTTGAGCCAGCTATTCAATCTTCCTCTTTTTATGTTCTATTATAAATCTCTCTGCTGCTGGAAAACTTTGCTGCATAATCTTGTAGAACTGTAAAAGCCATCTTGCCAGTAAACCAAGCAGAAAGAGTTCTGATTATGAAATATGTGTGGGTTGTTGTTTTTTTTTACGTGACTGATCATCTGTGTACCTCTTTTTGAGTCCTCTCCAGGTTTCGAACGTTGATTTTGAGGTGGACATTCAGAACAGAGCTAAGAATTCAGGTACTTATTTCATCAGTGCTCTACATACTTCCCTACTCATTTATAGTATTTTATTGCTTTTGTGTCCAGCTACATTTACATGAGCAACAGCATCACATTGGGACCTAGTGTGACGCAGTAAATCACCATTATTCACAGAATCACTGAAAAGCTGTGGTTGGAAGGCACTTCTGGAGACTGTCTAGTCCAACCCCCCTGATTAAAGCAGAGTCAACTCCAGCAGGTTGTTCAGGGCCATGTCCAGGGTTTTGAATATCTCCAAGGATGAAGACTACTCAGCTTCTCTGGACAACCAGTTCCAGTGTTTAACCACACTCCAGTAAAAAAAGGGGTTTCATATGTTTAAATGAAATATCCTGTATTCTCATTCTCTCATCTCTTACATGAACTATTTGTTCTTGAATGGCTTTCCCTTTGACTTAGTTAAAATGCATTTCAATGATCTTCTAAATATCATTAGATGCCAAGGTAACCTTCTGTGTTCCTATCCCCAAGCAATCTATGTTAAAACTGAATATATGGCAGTAACCCGATGCAGTGCAGTTAAATAAAGTGTCTTAAATTAAACAGAGGGATCTGATAGTCATCATCTTGAAATTCAGCAATGTGCAACATTTCATTTGAATCAGTAAAATTATTGAGAACTTTGTGTTCTCTTTTTTTTCCTGTTCGTTTTTCTAGTGTGTTCTCAGATGCCATGATACCTTAGGTTTAGCCATTGATACGACTGTCTACTGTGTCTAATTTGGATCAATGCACTTATACAACACCATACTCTCAATTTTCATAGCGTATGTGGGAATATATGAATAAAAACGCATTATAAGATGCTCTATTTGCTTATAATTTTAATGTTCATTAATTGTCCTTTTATTCCTTCGCTAATTTTTATAATAATTATAATGAATTCCTTTATTAGTCTCTTACATAGATTTAAAATTGTGTTTGCATTCCAACAGGTAAAACTCAAAATTACTTGTCAGACTATATCTAGCTTTCAGACCATGCTTTACAGGAAAAATGGGTCATTACTCTGAAATACATAAATAAAATAAACATCCACACTGAATATTCTCATAGACAATCATGAGAGTGTTTTAAAAACAGTGCCTTTTATAATATGTAAAGTGCTGCTAATAATGTCAGAAAAAGAAAACTTCAAAGTACCTCATGGTTTCCACTGATAGAAATGAAAAACTGCTGGCTTCACTGACAGAAAAGACAAACTTCAAAGTGGATAGTCATCTTCAAAAGCTCAGAACAAGCCAGATGCTCCCAGCGTACCTGGTCTGTGAATGAAGAACAGGTATCTTTCCTTGGCTGTCAACCTTTCCCTTCTATAAGCACTAAATTCTCTTAGAAGCAAAAGTACTAAAAGAAAAAGTACTACACAGACACAAAAATGGCATAAACTTCATTTTTTACTCAACCACTTCCAAAATATTTTTAATAATTTTAAATATTTTTTTTCACTGTAAAAAATTTTTTCACAGTGTAAAATAGTGACCCGCTTACATGGGCTGTAGCAACTTTCTCTATTAGTTAAAATAATGAACCTATTCATCAACAGTATTGATCACAGGCTCACATTTTTCAAGCAAAAGTGCTGAGAGTCAAATGCTTTTAGCTTTCTCTTAAGAGTCACATACTTTGATGCTTCTACATAGATGATGGCTGACACACACTGCTGCAGTCCCTATGTCAGTGGGGCTGCACTTGGGTCTTTAGCAGACCCTTCTCTCTTCCGTTCAAAGAGGTCTTTGGCTGCAATCAGCAGTAAGCGGTAAATGCCCCCATTGCTCTGGATTTACAGAAATGTAGTGACAGCAGAAGTAGATGTTATGCAGGAAATGTACCCTCTGCAATTCTTGTAAAAACACATTTCTATTGACAAAGAATGACATCCCAAGAAAGATGATTAATTTTAAGGCATGAGCTTCTACTAGATCCCAGAAGCTGTCTGTATTAGCAAATTTAACAGTGGCCGGGAACTGCCTTGAGCAGTACCCCGTGATCATCCATGCCATTTAGTTGTCGGTTGTTGGCCCTCTTTCCTTATTTTGCTAGCAAACACCTGCTCTGTGGGGTGATATTTCAGCTGTCATTCCCTCTGGGAAGTTGGTAGATCTGTGAGTGGAGTATGTTTCTGCCTAGTACATGCACCAACAGTTTGTTATGAATCTATGATTATGAGGGGAAAGAAGATGGGATGCTTGATGTGGCCTTGACTTTTTGTCACTTATCTGCACTCATTGCTGGAGGAGGAGCAGGAGAAGGAGGAGAGAAGCGGCTTCCTTCTGAATTGCACAAAGCTATAGTTGCTTTCTGTAAACCTGACAGGAGAGGCGAGGAGAGACCTATCTGAGCTGGGGGATAATGTTGGCAAAAGAGCAAGGGAGTATTAGCTGCAGGAAATTATAAGATTATTTTTCACTGCCAGAGCAGTCTGACTTTGGAGGGGCCTTCTTCTAAGAGTCTTGTGGGCAATGAACAAGTTCTAAGACTGAACTTCATATACTTATGAAAAAGTCTCATGGTGCCATGGTGTCCTGTGACAATTGATAACCAGAAACAGTGTCTCAGGAGCTCCTTTTGATCCTGTGTTCTGCAGATATAGAATTAGTCTATATCGTCATTGCATGATCCTTTTTTTTTCTTAACCAGGACTTATGGCAACTGTGACCTTCTCCTTCGTGTTCTCACAAAGCTGCAGAAGGAAGTTGCTGTGTGCTGTTCTGTTCAGGATCAGCTTGCAGAGACAGACTGTGCTTTCTTTCAGAAAAAGTTTATATATGTTCTTTCTTTTTATCTGTTAAGATTACAGCAAGCAATGTTATTTATATCTTATACTTGTGAAACTTGTTCAGAGAGCTTCGAAGTAAGGGTTTTTTTGGAGCAAGGCTCCCAGATGAAAGCTCCCAGATCTTGCTTTTTTGCTGAGGTGATAAAGTGAGGAGATGCTATGGGAAGAGTAAGACCACTTCGGAAAGTGACAGTTTTAACATGATGTCAGTCCAGGGAGTTGCAAATTCCAGCCCCACCTTCAGAGAATTCACGTATTTCTGGCCCAGAGAAAATATAAGGAGCTTCTGATGCACGGAGGCATGTTTGGAAGAGGCAGTCAGTAACTGAAAACTGAGTAAGTGCCTATCACAGCTGCACATGCTCCTGGCTTTGTTTAGGTGAGGAAATGCCAGTGAGAGGGTCAGCAAAGGCTTTTGTGCCCCACGCAAGAATCAAATAAAAATCTTACAGCTCTGGTGCTTTAAGGATACTTGGCTTGCCCTATGACATCGAGTGCATTGTATGGAAAGGTTTCCTTCAGGATCACACACGCAGAAAGAGAAACGAACTGCAGGAGTTCATACATTGACCAGAGATTCTAGGACTCACTAAGAGTGAATTTACTGAGCATGGCTCAAAAAAATCAGGATTCCTTCTCCACCCACATATTTTTCACAGTTCAGGAGTTATGGGGCAGATTTATGTATCTAATGTTCAATATTCTGTTTGCACTGTATGACAGGGCAGCTGATGAAACAGCATCAGAACACTTTTAGAACCTGCAGTTCTTCACAAACTGCTCCAGCATGGGCCCTTTCTACAGAGTACAGTCCTTCAGGAACAGACTGCTCCAGTGTGGGTCCCCTACAGGGCCACAGGTCCTGCCAAGAGCCTGCTCCAGGATGGGGTCTCCATGTGCTGCAGGTGGATATCTGCTCCACTGTGGTTCTTCATGGCCTACAGGGGAACAACCTGTTTCACCCTGGTCTTCTCCACAGGCTTCAGGGGAATCTCTGCTCTGGATCCTGGAGCACCTCCACCTTCTTCACTGACCTGGGTGTCTGCAGGGTGGTTTCTCTCACACTTTTCCTAATCCTCTCTCACACAGCTCCTGTGCAGCATTTTTTGCTCTTTCTAAAATATATTATCTCTGCATTGCTGATAGGTTCAGCTTTGTCCAGCAGTGGGTCCATCTTGGAGCGTGCTGGAACTGGCTCTGTCTGACACAGGGGCAGCTTCTGGTGTCTTCTCACAGAAGCCACCCCTGCAGCGCCCTTGCTACTAAAACTTTGCCACATAAACTCAGTACAAACTGTCTGGGGATGTGTTTCCAATGTACAAAGTCTGAACATGATAATTGTCAAAGAAGTGTAACTTTTTACATCACTTATAGAAGGTTCCTGGGCACTAAAGCTGTCCAGGGCTGCTGAGGTGTGTGGGATCTGCAGGTCCTTTGAGTCTAGCAGTGAGGCAGTGCCATACAAAAGTGTGACTCTCCAGCCTGAACAGGGTTTGAAAGGCAGTGTTTGCTGTCCCATGCCCTGGGATCTCAGCAGAGCTGTGCTGTGCACCACTAGCATGCTGGACTCTGTTCTTCTCAAGCAGTAGTAGCATCTGAGTGCCTAGGACTCAAGCTTCCTCAAGGCAGCCCAGCAAAGCCACTTTAAAAGGTTTGTGAAAGAGGCTTCAGTTCTCTGTGGCTCTATTTCCTCACCTATGTTTTTATGACTGAAATAGGAATCTTGTGAATGCTTAAAAGACTGAGTTCCTAGAACAAAAGCTGCTGTACAGGCAAAGGCTTAAGTATAAATTCCTCAGGGCAGGCATTACTTACTTGTAAAATGGCACTCCTGTGAACAGTCTTCAGTAATAATAGCAATGACAACGTAAAATATACTTTAGGGTCCATCAATCTTATCATATGGTTCACCTTGTGACAACAGATTTCCAATGTAAGCTGGGAACCTGCAAGATGCTTTGCACAGATCCCTAGCTCCACAAAGAGTGGTTTGCAAGCCTGGGGCCAAGTATATACTTAGAAATGAGGGAGCAGGTTTGTTGAAAGTTGGAACAAGTGGGTTATTTTTCATGAGTCTTGGCATGCTCTTAAATAGTAAATGCTATAGAAAGAGTACTGCTAGCTGGAGAAATTGTATCTAGCAGTTTCTTCCCCAGTATGACAGGGAAACATACAAAAGAAATGTGGTTTTTTGCCATGTAAATATTTCCAAAACTATATTCTGCTGAAAACTGTGATTTTGTGAATGGAGCACAGCTAGTATGAAACCTTGAAACTAGGCCCTTGGCAAGATGGAAAAAAAGATTTCCCTTCCTATGTGTTTGCTCAGGATAGATTTACTCCTCAATAGACTGTTGACACCATTTCCAATTCAGAAGTAATCTCAGATTTCCCATCCCTAAGGGATTAATAGGGATGAAGCCTGGCTCCACCTTTTGATGCATTATGTATCAGCCCTGGAAGTAATGAAAGGGTGAAAGATCAGGCTTTCAACCTCCCTCTGAGTAGTCCTTGGCGTGTCCCCTTGACTATGGGCATGTGGCAGATGCCTGTTGTGGAAAACCCTTCCGCATGTCCACCCCTGGGCAAAGGCTGGATCTGGGGTCCTGGGCTGCCCAAGCTCAGAGGGGCGTGGTGGTGGGGACAGTGCGCTTCATATCCTGTCCTCTCACCACACAGACAACAGGGCCAAGGATCCATCTGTCCACAGGGACAACGACATCTCCAAAGAGTTCGCTTCAGCAACAAAACTGTGTCTTTTATTGGGTTTGTTTTCTTGTTTGGGGTGGTGTTTTTTTTAACTCTTTGTGGGATGGCTTAGCTGCTCCAGGGACTAGCCTTGCAGCCTCTATTGGGAATGCTGGGACAGGTAAGATGTTTCATTTTCCTAAGCCAAAGTTTTAAAAAGCTGTGGAAAGAAAAAAAAAAAAAGAAGAGGGGAGAGAAATAGGTAACTGTGCATGCAGTGGCAGAAGTTATGGGGCACAGGTGGGGAGGGAGCCCATCACACAGAGGTGGGACAGCAGGCAGGTGCATGGGGAGTTGCCATCCCTGCCTGTCCTGCTGGGCTGCCGCACAAAGCCTCCCAGCAAGGAGCCTGGCCATGGAGCGGGTGGCCATGGAAACCCTTCGGCACGGCTGCCAGCCAGAAACCCTACCACTCTGCCGCATCTCTGGGGCCTGCTAGTGGGTTGCTGGGGTTACTGGGGGGGTGGCAGCGGGAAGGAGGAGGCCCCAAGGGCTATTGAGAGGTCCCAGGCTGGCCGGGCTGCTCAGCTTGATCCTGCTGAGGAAAAGCCCCAAAGCAGCCACGTGATTTTCTCAGTTAACAGAGTTTTCCTGACCTTAGGTTTAAAAGGGCCCAATTCCTTTCCAGAGTGCTAATTAGGAAAGGCTAAAGGACTCATGGGGGCAGGAGGGGGAAGGGCTTTTCCTGGCTGGGTGTTATTCTGGTACAGGCTGGATGTCCTACAGTAGATGTTAATAGTTAACAGGCAGGCCTCTAAACACCAAGGGACCCAGGGAAATGTTGCCGTGCTCCTCTGTGAAACTGGGATATTTCTTCTGTTTAAAGAGCCTTTGTTAAACTGCCTTGGAATAACTCAAGCTTGACAAAGTGGAACTAATTGGCCTTCATCTTCCCAGTCCTATGCAAAACAACTTCGAAATCAGAAGGATTTTCTGAGGCAATGATATCGAGCATAAGGAGTAAGGCATAAATCTGGATTTTAAGGCGTTCAGTGTAACATAAAACTCAAGTGATAACTCTGCACTCTGGGAGATGTCAAAGCATCTGCTACAAAGGAAAGGATGTGGGCCAACTCTCTGCCAAGGTTAGAGGTCAGTTCTTGTAAAGGGTGGAGGTCACCTCTCTTCTCAAGCTGTCAGCACAACCCATAAAGTAAGAGACTGTCTTGTGGATACACACACTCTTCAGCATACCCCACATTGCTTTGGTGTTGATTGACATATGAAGAACTGGACATAAACCCAAATCTCTCCCTGTTCAAACACTACTGTCAATACCAGCCCTGATCTCTTTCTCCAGTCTTTTAATCTTTTCTTTCTTGAGGACAACGTATTCAGAAGATAATTATTCTTATTTCTAGTTCCTTGGTAGAGGTTAGTCTGTTTTAGCCTTTTTCATCACAAACTCCAGCAGAACTGTTGAAGGTTCTCTGCACAGTTAGTGTGAGTTTCAGTGATTAAAAATAAGACTTGTCATTATTTTTTATTCTTATGCCAGGAAAGGATATGTCAAATCAAGAGAGTCAGCTCAGAACTTGGCTAACCAAGACCAGTTCTCAACCTTTGTGTATGTGAAAACACACTAAAATCACCTTATTTGAACTTAACTAAAATTATCCACCTATTTTTAAGCTGTTTCTAAAACCAAATAAACTGCTATTGTACATTCCTAATATGGACCACATCCTTATCACAATCTGATGTAATAATGGTACATAATTACTAATTAGGTATAATACTGATACATGTCTTTTAGAGGCCTCAGAGAAAACTGAACTATGCTGGTATCTTCTAGTGTTCAAAGACACAGCGTGAGAGAGAGTTCATAGCCGGTCCCTGTTCCTAAGAGCCTACAGATCTCAGCAGGTAAAGTGTAGAAGATAAAACAGATACGGAGAGTTGAAATGACTTGCCTGAGATGATCCAGCAGATCAGTAAAGAAATTCAGGTTTCGTTATGTACAGGTCTGTACTGTTCCTGGTACATTGTACCTATTCCAATTCCTTAATAATAGTATGGCTTTAGTTCAAATCATTCACTTCAGTGTACTTTTGGCTGAAGTTACTTGGAAAGTATCTGATTGAAGTTCTAAGCTGGAAACATCTCACTGAGCACCAGGTAGACTGATTTTAACCTTTTCAGGCAGGAGCAGGGGGGCACACCAGCACATACTCTTATGTCAGGACTGTTTGTTTTCTTCCTAGAGAAACATATCTAATTACATACTGTGTCTTCTTATTTTCATGTTTCCTGTCAGGTGAGCTATAGGGCCTAATTCTACTGCTTCAGAAATAAGCAGTTTCCTCACTGATTTAAAAAGATTTAAAATTGCTGAACTAAAGCCAAATGGAATATTTAGTGTGGCCTCAGCATGCAGATTGCAAAAAGGAAAGAAGTGACAGGCACACAGCATTAGATTCAGTTGTCAACACTAAAGTCGGGGATTCACTTTGGCTTTTGCCACCACACGCTGCAGCACTGACCCTTTGGAATTTAGCGGTAGTGTAGAGATGTCACCATAACATCCCTTATGCTGCAAAGAAAGGTGCAGAAACTGGTTCAACACTGGCTGAAGAGGGGCACTGATCTCAGGTGAACTTCCATTCTCACCATGAATGATTGAAGAAGGACCTTCACAGTTAGATCTCAGGGGTACAGAGCACTCAGGGATGTGAACTGGAGTTAAGATAATCAAGGAGGGGCTCAGGTTGGGGTGGGGTTTCTTGCACTTTCTTAGACCACTAGCACAATGAATGACCAGAAAACAACATTTTTCTCTGTCAATGGCTGGAGAGAACCTCTGGCTTTTGAAGCTACAGGGCCCTCCAGCCACGTACCTGTTTAACTTACACATTTGCAAGTTTCTGAGGTGACTTTGGCAGCAGTATCTATTCCATGCTTGCAATTTGCAGCAAGGTTTTTAATAAAGGACTAATGAGCAATTGCTGTTTGTTAAAAGCAAGTACAATGTGATGTTAATAAACCAAAGAGTAAAAGCTTTTGCAGATTATTGAAAGCAATGTGCTGAGCTGTTAGAGTTGGCAACATTCCTGAAGCACACAATAAAACAACTACTGATTGGTTATTAATTCTTAGGAAAAAGAACTGTAATGTCAAAGGTGGTCAGTATGTTGTTTTCCAGAAGGAAAACAGAAGTATCTTTTTTTGCTGTTTAAAATGCCTTTCTGAGGAGGAATTAAATCTGGGAAGGAGGTTCGGAAGCGAAAGGTTCCTTGTGAATAAAAGTGTGGCACTTTTCAGGAGTAGCAAACCCTTAATTAATGTGGAACGGATGCCAGAAGCAGTTATTTTAAAAATAAACTTGAAAGCCAGTGAAGGAATTCCCTGAAACAAAGGTTTTCTGTTGCCATTTTCTGAGAACATGTTGTCTTATTGGCCTGTGTGGTAGGCTCCTGGGGCTGGCATTACAGAGGCATCATCCTAATTGTCATTTAAGAGAAGCTTTATTTTATTTTATCCTAAACAACTTCCATGAATCTCCCATCACCTAAGCCTGGCATTAAAGAGAATTCAAAATCAAACAAGCTACTCAACAAAGAATTATCCTTTGACAGAACTGGGTCTTCCAGTGCATTTTAATTTTTCCATAGACTGGATGAAATGGAGGCAGGGGCTTCTGTGTCTTGATCTGTGACAACTGGGTTCTTACCACATAATAAGCACAATAGATAATGTAAAGGTTCAGAGTAAATCTGCGCACTTAACAAATGAAGGGATAGATGAATTTACATATGCAAATACTGCAGAGGACAGAGAGATGGTGACAGACTATTGCCTTTGTAAAAATCCAATTTTCTAATGTAATTGTACCAAGCATGAGTATATGAACAAACAGTTCTGGCTTTTCATAGTGGTCATGCTAGAGAAGCACACAGAAATTGGCAATAGTTACATTTACCTTTTGCTCATAAATAGGTCATGCAAAGTTAATTAACCATCACAAGTAAATTAGCCCCTTTATTTTCCTTACTTAAGTACAAGAATTAATCCTGGATTCAGCGAGGAGAAAAGTTGCTATTAGCAAATGAGAAATACAGTGGTGTAAGTAGGTAGTAATGTGTAACATTCTACATTTTCAAGTTCAAAAGTAAAAATAGAAAGTTCCATTCGTTCACTTTACCTGGGTTTCTGGTTGAGCAGCTGCTGTGGAGAGGAACATTATTTCTTTTTTACAAATTTCATTAGGTCTCGTTTCTGTGTCATATTACAACAGAGACTGCCTTCATGATGCTAACTACATTTGACGGGTACTATAGGCAGGAGGACATAATGGCATCAGCAGAACCAGTCCTTACTCATTAATTCATAGGCTTTTCTGGTGTGCTCATTCCCATAATATGCGAAGCTTTGTAAACTCTAAATGGGTTTTACTTCACAACACACCCATGAGAGGTACTGAAGCAGTTGTTCAGTTTTATAGGTGGGTGACAGAAGCACAGGGAGATTAGGTGATAAGCCTAAGGTCTTTTGCAAAGCTAAGCACATGTTCCAGGTCTCTTGGTTCCACTCTTTCTCTGGAGGTGCCTGTGCTCTTTCGTGTTTTCACAGTGGTGGGTGATATAGGAATCCACAAACTGTGTGTCACTAGACTTCTTCACAGATATCTCCTTATTACCATTTGCTAACTTGTTCTGGGATGGCAACACACCCTTGATGGAGACCACTAATAAGAAATATGATATAGAAATAACATGGGACAACATAGAAGTGTAGATTAGTCTGTTTAGTGCAGTCTTTTTCTAAGCACCTGTTTGTGCTGTACTACTTGGCACCAGCTGGTCATAGTACGAATGTGCTGCAGTCTCTTTAGACAGGGAAGGGCTGAGCTACAGTATTTTGGCCACTCAGCTTTCAGTCTGACGGTGCTCTAGCTCCATAGATTTGCTTTGACCCATGGCAAAGGTAGGGGCCAGGGCAAACTACTGCTGGGAATGAGAAGCCCCCTCATTCAGCCCCCTCAGGCCCAGGAGTACCTGGAACCCATTTCCCAGTGAATTGCTCTAACCATTGGACAGGGTGGCAGGACCACCACTCAACTAAAGGGGGTTGAGCAAACGTAGCTCTTGGGACCTCTTAGGTGGTGGAGAGCCTCCCTGTTTGTTTAAAAGTCACAGAGGATCTTTGGCATCTAGAAACTTGAGCACGGAAGTTTCATATCTTGTCTGAAACCCTGTGTTTAAGAATACAGGGAACTTAGTAATCTAACTCTAGGTTTAGGACCTTCAGGGTTCTGAACCCATTGTTAGTATGTGGTTTAAATTGCTTTCCTGAAGCTATGTGCTTAGTATGGCATACAAGTCCTACAGTCAAACATTGTGTGTCCCCAGAGGACAGCCCAGTAATTGCAACTTAACTAAAGCCAAGTCATAATTATGGCTCTTGCTTTCTTCTTATCCACTTAAGCCAGCTACCTATTAAAGAAGGAAGTTAAAATATGGTGTCTATCAGGATAATAATAATAATAACAATAATAACAATAACAACAACAACAATAATAATATCAATAACATCAATAATATAAATAATAATCAGTTTTTCAGGTACTTAGTTGTTCTGATTTTGTTTAACATGCTTTATAATAAATATATTAGCTATAAATTAAACATATGCCAGTTTAAAATATAGTGATAGCATTTGTATACAATATTAGAAATAATATTTTAATATAACAAATTTAGTATATCATTTTTTCAGGAAGGATGTGATATACTTTTAGTGTGATATGCTAACCTTTTAATCTTCAACATTCTTTTTAAAATAAACATTAACTAACTTTTTCATTGATCTCTGTTTCTGCACAAATGTCAGAAGAGATATTCAGCCAGTGAGATCAGTATCTGACCTATGACAATCAGGTCAGTTGCTGCTAGCTTAAGAATTTAGTTTTCTTTTTTTCAGTTTTGTAATGTTCATGTAAGGCATACCACTCACATTGGTAGCTTGGAGCACAGAGTCATATATGTAATTTTATTTAGACAAGCAAATGTTCACACAGTTTTTGTTATGAATTTTAATTTCTGTAAGCCAGGTGTAAATAGGATTTACATGACTGAATGACAGAGCTCTCTGATGAGATGTCTGTAATCCTTTTACTTTGGAATACATTAATGTTGGTTTGATTACAATGAATGAATACGTATCACTATCAGACTGCTCTCCTCCACTGACAGGCAAAATTGTTTTGCTTTCTGTGCATATGTATCATCTAAAACTGGTAATAATTTTTGGTCCTTAATTCTGGGGAATCTAAATTCCCTGTTACTACACACTCCTTTTACTCCATATCTTAATGTGTCGATATTAGTGCAATATGATTTGTTTAGTATGAAGCAATCCAAAGGGGGCTGAATAAACTCCTAATATATTCAGATAAAACATATGGAATCTTTTCTTAGAATTATATGGCCAACATTCAGGCCAGACACATCTAAAAATCACTGACTGGTACTGTGTTACTGAATTATTTAGTTACCCATTCTGGAATTAAGAGTAGTTGTCTTTGATGTGTACAGTCCATGGGTAGAACTAGAAGATTTTGTTCTTGCTCACTTCCAGCAATTCTGATGTCCACTAATACTTAGCAACAGCCTTGAGGTTGCCCTCAACTAACCTGAACCACATGCACTGCCCTTCCTTGTTCCAGCTACTTCCTGCAACTCTGACTTATTGTAAACACTTTCTGCATTTAGGCAAAGTTACGTGTTCTGTATTATGGCATCTGCAGGTGTCTTCTTTCCTTGGGGAACATAACAGTATCCTTCCCCATCTTCTCCTTCACTTCAGAGACAGATCTGCAAGACACCAACTCTCTCAGGGTATTAAGGTGAATGGAGAAAAAATTCTGTCTTGCCAGCTCCCTCCCATAGGCAGAAAAGTTATAAAGAAGCCTCTCATTGCTTTTCTGAACCCTCTGAGGTAGACAAAGAACAATTCTCATCCAAAAAAAGGGGACAAGGGAAGAAAATCAGCACAGCCTCTGGTCTATATGTGGACTTTTCACCTTCACTGCTTCTTTTGGAAAGAGGGAGGGGGTGGTCTGTTACTTCCTTTCTCTTCCTCTACCATTATGAAGCGGCTACCTGTCCTCCTCTGCAACTTTTTGGAGACTTGGCCAGCTGAGTTTGTTGTAGCTTCCCTGCCCTTTGAAGAGAAATGGCACCCTGAGAAGAGAGGGCAGGAGTCACAGGGGAACACAAAAGATAAGAGGATGCCAAGCTCCCGCAAACCAGATGACAAGCTCTTTGTAATGGTTGTTGGTGACAGGAGAGGCACCAAGGTTCCACCCAATATGACTGGTCTTATGTGCAGAACCCAGAAAGCTAATTCTGATAATTATTACACTACCAACACTGGAAAACTGAGCTGCTTGTTAAGTTTTTATGCAGTCAGCTAACAAGGGGAAAGGAAAGTGTAGTTAGGCACATTACGTTAGAAATGTAATTACCACTTACACGTTAGTCAAACGTTGCATGTTTAGAATTAGAAAACACACATCTTGCATAGCTATAGATATAGATATATTTTAGTCCTTCAACGGGAAAGAAATTCTAAATATGGTTGTAAAAATATATTAGTAATTCTTTTGTATCAACTCAATGAAACACAGCTAAGACTGCAGAGTGGGCGTTTGCAAGTAACTCTCTAGGTGACTAAAATCCAGTTACATAAAACAGGCTGTCTTGAAAACTAGTGTTTACCCTATCACAGCCAGGAAGAGGAAATTGTGGATACAACTTCTACTCTTAAGTGCCAACTACTCATTTTTGACTGAGGCCATCATAGTCCCATTTATGCTAGATATATTGGATAAGCAAGTGAGTTAAAAGCCCAAACTGTCCTTCACTTCCTCTGTAGTCAATGGAAAGATGACACTTTCAGGTGGCATTTCAGATCTGTCCATTACCTGTAGGAAACATGTAGTGGCAAGGGAAGTCTACGCCGAGTATCTCAGCTATACGCTGAATATAGGCATATATTAATCTCTGCCTAAATCCATATTTCTTACTCAGACAAAATTCTAACCTTGGCAGAGTTTGGGGTCCGGCAGAGATTTGGCTCAGAAAGGACTGTCATACCATGACTTGCTTGTTAGTTCAGCACCTGATGTCAGTAAGAGACAACAAAAATATCTACTTCTATAACATAAGAAGAATTTTTCAAATATTCATAGAACAGCCCAGGTTGGAAGGGACCTTGAAAGGTCATCTGGTCCAACCTTTTGTAGAAAAGGGAGCCTAAATGAGATTAGCATGTAGCAACCTGTCCAGTTCCATCTTGAAATCCTCCAGTGATGGGGACTCTACCATGTGTGTACATGAAGTTATTCTAATGATTGATTGTTCTTGCTGTAAAAAATGTCTTTCCTATATTGAGATAAAACCTTTCCTGATATAACTTGTACCCATTGCCCCTTGTCCTCTCCATGTGGCTCCTTGTGAAGAGTCTTAATCCTCTTTGTAGCTGTCCTTTAACTACTGGAATACTGTGATGAGGTCCCTCCTGAGTCTTCCCTTCTCTAGGGAGAAAAGACCTAACTCCTTCAGTCTTTCTTCACAGGGCAGGTTCTTCAGTCCCTTGGCTATCTTTGTGGCCCTCCTTTGGACTCCAGTTCGTCTGTGTCCTTCTTGAATTGTGGGAACCAGAACTGAACACAACACTCCAGGTGTGGCCTGACAACTGCTGAGTAGAGTGGGATGATCATGTCTCTATTGCTGCTATAATGCTTTGCAAATGTAGCCCAGGATCAGACGTGCCTTTGTTGCTGCAGTGGTGCACTGCTGACTCATGCTCAACTTGTTGTCCACCAGGATCCCCAGGACCCCTTCAGCAAGGCTGCTCCCCAGCCACACAGATCCTAGCCTGTACTGGGCTCCTTGGTTACATCATCCCAGGTGAAGACCTTGCACTTGTCTTTGTTAAATTTTGTACAGTTCTTCCTAGCCCACTCTTCTAGCTTTCCAGGTCTGTCTGTCTTTAACATGGCTAACTCTTATGATGTGTCCATCTCACCAGTTTAGTGTCATCAGCAAACTTGGTGAAGGTGCTTTCAATCCTGTTGTCCAGATCACTTAATAAGGTGTTTAACAGCATGTGGCCCAGTATTGATCACTGGGGGATCAATCCCATGTGAGGTAGGCTGCCAGCCTGGGCAAAAACCATTGATCACCACCCTCCGAGTGTGGTCTGTGAGCCAATATCCTACCTATCTCGCAGGAGGAAATTGTGGGAATCCAGTGGTATAAAGGGCTGACCTCCCCCGTCTTTCAGCAAAAAGTTATACCAGAGCTTCTGGCAACTGTGCTGTGCATGGAGCATGAAGGCAGAAGGTCTGTGTGGGGATTTCCCTTGGGAGAATGGGTGCAACTACTAACAAATGCAGTAGTGTTCATGTGATTTACATATGATTCCTCTTATGGTAATTTTTGGGTGACATCTGAGCCATACAGTTTTGTTTGTACAATCAATCACAGAAAGTTAATTTTAATCATGCAAATAAGTAGAGATTCACAAAACCTAATTCTGAATCTGCACTTGAAGGAATGTTTAAATTACCATCCAATTCAGGGACAGAAACAAGAAGTAGCTTATGTAATTGATTGCCTTAGAAAATATTATTCAAGTTTTCAATATTCAAGATCAATAAGGAAAAAAATTAAAATTATATGCACAAAACAAGTTGGAATAATTACTATATTGGAATAAAATAATGTTATTTGGATCTATTTATTGATGTGAGAGGACTACTTAATTTTCTCTTCTGATTTTTTAAAAATATCTGGTGTGTCATTGCATGCCATATTAAAAAAAATCAGGTTTATTTTCTTTTTTCTTTAGCTGCAAAGGGCCATGAGTAGTATTCACTTTATTGGTGTGTTTATGGTACAGAGTAGCTAGCTCTTAGTCTTTTACTTAAGGACTTAATTTTACAACCTCAGAGTATATCAGGGTTTATCTGACTTTCATTGCAAAAGTAATGGTAAGAATGTATACCTTAGATTTCCAAAATTATATTAATTCATTTACATGAGTTTTATTGGAATATGTATCCCTAAAAAACTAAGTAAAGAGCTGGGTTGATTCTGTGTAGAAATATAATTACTGTAAATTGCATGCTTACTAGCACTCGATTACTGATGAAGTTGCAGTTGGGAATCTGACAGATGAGGGATTAATTCCTCAGAAACAGGGTTTCTTCCTTCTTGTTATGAACATTTGTGTATGGAGGAAACATCTGAATATGCCTGATGCATAAATTAAGAAGTCTAGGCTGAAACAGAACAGCTGGAAATATAACTGGTGATAATTGAAGGCTAATTAATTTCAATGAGCAATTTTCCACCAGGTGTTCTATTAGCCACAGAGAAAGAGAAACCAGAGAAATTACACCGTGTGCATTTTCATGTGGAAATTCGATATGAGCTGTTGTTCTACCTACACGGTAAATGGAAAATGGCCGTATTGTCTGTTATGGATATAAATATTCATGTGACTTTGACTGATTTGCAAAAATCCTTTCATTTCTGTTTAAGCACTGACTTGGATTTGTAAATTCCTTGTTTTATGAGATGTGAGTCATTCTTACTTTAATAGATAATCAAAATGAAGAGTCTACTTTTAAGAATATTTTCGAATGCTAAAGCTCTTTCTCTGATATTCTTTGTCAATTTTGGCTATTCTGCTGTAGCATGCTATAGCCCTTTCTAAGCAGCAGTTTCAGATTATGTCCGTAATCCATGCAGCTTTTGACTATTGCTTAGAGCATCATATACAGTGAATAATGAAGCCTTCTTTCCAAAACAAGCTATTTAAAGAGCAAGAAAGGGGCACTACGTGTCCTACTTAAAACTTTTCACCTTTTTAGACACATCTGCATTCATTATTCAAATTGGTTTTTCTACATATTTGTTCCCCTCTGTGTTTAGGATCCTTTGGTCCTGTATGATCCTTCAGTTTGCCTGTCATGAGTAAGAAACTGCGTTCTGAGTCCTGTTTACATGTCTTTTAAAGAGAACCAAGGCTATACAAGTTTTGGATAAAATTCGTCCTCATATTACCTTCACAAATCAGGAGATTGACGTAAGAAATTAATTTCATTTTCCTGACTCTAGCTGCCCAGGAGGTAGCTGTTGTGCTTTTAGTGGAAAGAAATAGAGTTACTTGCTTTCTTGAGCTTTTATCTTTTTAGATGCTTCTGAAGGTGCGTGTTGCCCTGTTGATAGGGATGGCTAGCTGTGATTAGCCACATAAGTGTGTAAGTTTAGCAAAATAAATAATAAAAATGGAAGATGTGATAATTCACCTTCTGTTGGTATCTGTTTTTCTCCATTAACTGAGGATTCACTGAGAGGATGGTTGGTTACTGGAACAGGGTCCCAGGGAAGTGGTCACGGCACCAAGCCTGTCAGAGTTCAAGGAGCATCTGGAGTCATATGATTTAGTAGTCCTGCGAGGAGCAGGGAGTTGAACTTGATGATCCTTATGGGTCCCTTCCAACTTGAGATATTCTATGATTCTATGAGCCTACATAACTAGCTTAGATTCAGGCAGTTAACATTTAGACATCTGAAAGCAGGTCAGGTGAATCCCACCATACGGTCTACAGGCAAACAGAGATATCTTTCCATTTTGAGAATAACAGTCAGCAAAGGCATGAGGCTGAGGTATTGATTTCCAGTCTTACCTTGGATGCTTACTTTTGGCTTTAATGAAACTGAAGTTTTGCTTCTTACTGGGGTAGGGTCTTAAGTTTTTACAAAATCCGTATATTACTAAGCATTGTCTTGCCTATGGAAAACATAAAGTCCATTTTTTGAGGAGCTTATCATTCATAGGAAGATTGTCTTTCCTTTGTACAAGAGGTTTCCCTGTAACTCATGTCACAGGTATTTTAAAAATGTTTTTCTGTGTTCTTTTTTAAAGGAAACTGCTCTTAAGAACAAACATCTAATGATTTCTTAATCTAAAACATCACTCTTATTCCCCTATAGCAGCTGTTTGTACTTTGGGATCAGGGATAGGAAAGGGAATATTTAAATATTGCCATGGGAATCCATGATATTTATATGATGAAAGACACCTTCATCTACAAGATAAGTAAATGGATCAATACAATTCTCATTACTTGCCACAATAAAGGATTTCAAAAATAATTAAGTAGAGTTGTCTTTTTTTGAAGAAAAAATGCCTGTAATTGTCAGGGTTATGGTATTCTGCTGCTTATTAATGAGACTTCTGGAAAACAAGCTCTTGCCAGGGTTGTTTTAAATCTTGATGTTCTGATTAAATTTTAATTTTATTACAGTAAAAGAAGAAAAGTTGACTAGTGCAATCATAATGTCATTTCTGTAACACTGTCAATGCTGGAAATATGTTCACTCTAATGTCCATAAGAGATGTTCTTACAAGATTCAGAAAAATAATACATTAACTATTAATAAATATTGCTGTTGGTAGGAAGAGACATGCAAGAAACAGCAATAAAAATAATTATCTCTAACTGTATTCCTGAGAAACCTAGCTATTTAGAAGATTGTTTGATAGAAAGTATGTGGGTCAAGACCTGCCATAGCTACAACAGAAAATGTATGTGGTTCATTTTATATAATTTCTGATCAAAAAAGCATAGAAGGCTTGATACTCCAAATAGCTCAAAACCTTAAAACTTCATATTTTTGTGAGAACAATTCAATTTTGAAAACTGTGTAGGAACCACCTGATTATGGTAAAGCTATTTTGAAAATAATTAAGCATTCTGCAGTTTAGGCATTAAAATAACTAGCCAAAATTTTTTGCTTTCTTTTATCTTTACCTCTTCGCTGATAAGGAAGCAGTGTGATCTGAGGGATAAAAGGAAGATGCAAAGTAACACTAAAATTAGCAGTTTTACAATGTAGGTAAAAAAGTGCAAAAAATATTCCTTTGGTGATCTTTTGTGTCTCAGAGGAAGAGAAAGAAAGAATTGGTGTTCCTGACAGACATGTCCTAAATGTGTAATTTCTGCTATAGATTTGATTGGTATGGGTTTGTATATGCAAGTGACATGCTGCTTTCTTTGATTCCTGGTCTTGAGTTGAAGGTGTTGATCAGTGTCTTGCTCAGGGGTTTGATACACATGCCAGTATGGATGTTTCTGTGAAAAGCCATGGAAATTGCTACATGTCTTGCTTTGGCTTCAGACTTTGGGGAACAAGGATCCTTTTTATGTATTTTCAAGACTTCCTGACAGTCTTCATTGATGATAACAGCAAATTAATGATTTCTGGAACTAAAAGCACAGAAAAGCTAGAACTTTAAGATGTACGTGTCATATTTTTTAAAAAATTATACTGTAAAAAACATTTTCTATATAGCATAAAGGTTTTGGCCTTTCCATAGTTTGAGCTGAGCCAAATGACTTCCCAACAATCTGGAGCAGTACGTCAGGGCACTGTGGGGGCCAGAGGCTCCCCAGGGGCCGGCAGCAGCGGGGAAACCTTGGGGTGGCAGGGCAGGACCTGGCAGCCAGAGCCTGTCCCACTGCTCCAGCCCAGGGCATCATGCACCTCCATGGGGAAAGGGCTGGGCCAAGGCTGGGCTGGGCCATGGGCCCTTTGGTGGTCCCAGCTCGGCGGGACCCATGGCTGGGCAGGGCAGGACTGTGGGCAGCTGAAGACCAGTCCTACTGGGCATCACTGGGGTGAGGACTGGTGGTCCTGGGGGGGGCTGCAATGGGGTCCTGGGCTATGGGCAGGTGGAATGAGGTGCTGGGGGCCCTGGCAGGCACTATTGGTGCCCTCAGGTACTCTGACACATTAATGTAAAGCTAGAGTAAAGCAAGGAATCAGACATAACAGCAGTTTTTGTTGGTGTTTGGTATGCTATTTTTTTTAATCATATTTTTTTAAATGTGTTGTTGAAAGTGTAACATCTATTATTTAGTGTGTAGACAATAACAGAAGTGAGAAGGAGTGCTGGTAATGGAGCTCTCCATTAATTAAGTCGATTAACTTCAACACTGGAAAAATATCACAGCATGTTGGTGGGGAAGAGGAGAACACCTGGACCCCCATTGTCCCAGTGCGGCAGGCACAGGAATGGAGTCCTGAAAATCGGGAGTTGGCAGCGTGGTTGGCTCTGTCTGCAAAACCCAGGTGACAGAAGAGCCCTCAGATAGCAGGAGGAAAACCATGCTCTTTTGCTACTTCATGCAGCATTGGTTTTTCATGACTTTGAATGACTGTAAGTCCTGTGAAACATGTTTCAGTAAGAACTTCCAACAATTTTGGTATTTGTCCATATGGCTGAGCCTCTAAAAGGAGGACTACTACCTAAAAACATGTAAATACCATTGATTTGTTAAGCTGAATGCTGTTCTGTTTGACTGACTGTATGTTTTACTCTCTCGACTATCTTTGTACTTTTCATGCAAACACTGGGAACAGCAGTAAAATACATGGATTTGTATTTTGTATTATTCAGTGTGGTATTTGTGCTTCTGCCTGGATGGGGTGCTTAGTTTGAGAGACAGGTGGAGGGTAAATGGGATCGAAGCGACTTAGGAGTGTTTAATACATATATCTACAGCTATTTGCTTGGCAAAGATGATGACGTTCCATTGCATGCTAATTCTTTTTGCAAAGCCAATAAAAGAGGAGGTTTTTTCTTACAGAAACTGACTTAGAAGTCTAACAATGTATACCGTTGTTGTGGGTTTTGCTTTTCTGGTTTGTTTTTTTTTTTAACTGATATGACATAAAACCTAGGTTGCTGCGACCTTATTCTTCTCCACAGTTAAGTGCAGGGGTAGCAAATTTTAATGACAAGAGGTGAAGGATTACTCAGGAGGGTGCCAGTACAGACACTTCCATTTGAGAGTATGAGTTGATGAAGAATAAAGCAAAGGAAGATGAGCAGTGGTGAGTAATATTTTCTGTACTGACAAAAAGGAGAATTTCCTTGGTGAAGTAAAAATATCCTGAGAAAGGACATCAGCTTTTGAAATATATGCTCTCTTTAACTAAGATTGGTTGAAACGTGGTTTGTCTTCCACTATAAAGGATTTAGGGAATAAAGAAATAACAAAAACCTGGTCATATTTAAATCACACAAGGAAATTCTGACTTCTGTGAAACTGATTGTAAATCTCCTCTTGACTATGCTGGAAACAACAATCTTTCAATTTATGCTGAAGAAAACAATGACATTTGGTTCCAGAATCTGGTAGAGAGAACAAAAGAAAGCTGGAATTAAGAGGCCAAATTTGTATCTTCTGCAACGATAAACAGAACAGGACAAATCAATCTTTGACTGGGGTTAAGAAATGTGATTAGACATAATTTTGTTGAAATTCTGCTGCTTTGCTGAGGACAAGTTTTAGAAAGCCCATGAGGCAATAATAAAAATTACAGTTTGCAGCTATTGCTGGCAGGGACTGAGGGTACCTTTGCACAGATATGGTGCTCACAAACGACAAGCCATAATGTTTTAGAAGCGATAGTATGCAATGATTTTAATTTACTTAAGTCTCAGTTAACTTATATTTTGACATTCTACCGAGTTTTATTTAACTTCTTTCTACTAAAAAAATGACTTGCTTTTTTTCCTCTTCCATTCTCCCATAAACGCAGATGGCTTAATGCACAGATGCTCATGGATGGCAAAGCTGAATTAGCTTTGTCTGATTAAATATTTTCAGAGAAGAATACCTGGCTTGTCAGTTACTGCTTAGTATAACAAAGCCAAGCAAATTATATGCTTTCCAAATAAGGAATTCAACATTAACTTTGCAGCCTTCTCATACTGACTGTGCATATGGTCTTATATAAGCCCATACTCTGTAGCCAGCAACTGTGATGTTAATAACTTGATTCCATTAAAAAAGAGGAGAGATGATCAGGATTGGAACAAATGAGGTAATTATGATCTAAAATGTATTGTCTAGCAAATAGCCACATGTTTGCCTGTAAGTTCTTCAAGACAAAAATTACCTTTTTGTTCCATGTACAGCATCTAGCACAAAGGGAATCTGTGCCATGACTAAATTGCAAAACACAACTGCAATAGAAATAATAATAAACTGTATTGGGGATGATTGTTTGTATTTTGGAAAAAACTATCAGCTAATTGTTTATCTAGATGTTTCTGTTTTTCCTAATAACATGAAAGTAACTTTGCAGAGACTGCTTGTGAAACTGACTTGTTACTCATCTCAGAGAATAAGAGTATTTCTTTTAATATGCCCAAAATGCAAGCAGTTATTTGATGTTGGAAGCTGGCCAGTTTGTTTCATTCATTCCCACTTTCTCAGCAGCACTGGTGCCTTTACTATCCAAAACAATTCCAATATTTAAATAACTTACCGTATTTGTGTTGTGGTTTTTTTGGGTTGGTTTTTTTTTTATTTTTTTATTTTATTTTATTTTATTTTATTTTTTTATTTTTATTTTTAATTAATGGTACTAAATATTTGATGTCCAGCTAGAGCTTAATAATTAGAAAATATAATGACTGCTAAATTAGCTTTTGCAGCTTTTTGGTCAGTAGGTTGACATTCCACAGCCCGCCTGGCTGAAATCAATTCCAGCTAATTGAAGATTTTCTCACTCCATTTAGCTGTTAAACCTGGCATATGGCTTCTGATCAGTTTTGCTATTCAAACAGATCCACAGGGGAAGCTAGAAATGAAAATAATATCAAAACAAAAAAATCTGGTTCAAATAAAGGGAAGACAATTTAATTAATATGTTGGCAATGCTGGAACTGTTCTCCATTCATCCATCAGGAGAAGAGGGTTTGATGGAAGTGAGGAATGAACTTCCTACACCACCTGGCAATCTGCTGGGAAGGAGCATGTCCCAGAGACAAAGAAAAGAGCTGATTAACTCTTGGATAACCATGTCTCTGGAGTTGCCAAACTACAGTTTGGTAGTATGCTGCTACTCAGTAGTTGCTGAAATACTCCTCGGGTAGCAATTTGACATGTGGTACTTATAAAAACCTGGAGCTTATTTTGAGCCTGGGGTTCTTTTCGTTGTTTTTTTTTTTGTTTGCTGATACTGTTGGTATTCCTTGCTTCAGTAGGATTGCAAGACCTGCAATCTCATTCTGCTCTGGCTGCCTTTCATAGTAAAATTTTTGTGCTGCACAGGCTTGTGTCTCATTGTTTTTCACTGGTAACAACAATGTTTGCTTTCTCACACATCTAAAATGAGTTTAGTTCTGATGTGATATTTTCAATTTATCAAATTTGAAAATGTATTTCCAAATACAATATTTAGGTGGAGAACTGCATAAGAATATCAATGATTTTAGTGTTTTTTTTTTTCTGTTACTTCTGTAGTTAATAAAAAAAAAATTTAAAATTAGGTGTGGGGGGGAATTCTATAAATGAATAGTAGCAGTAGAGGCAACAGAAACCTGACTTGACTGGTCTTATTCTCATATTTTCTCTATTCTCTTTATGTACCTAAAATCAGGGATGACAGAACTGTGCTTTGAGTAGACACAGAGGCTGCAGGAAGGGAAGTTGCCTAATATTAGTGCCCCTATTTATTGGACTGAATTTCATTAGCTTGTGTTGTGAATCTTAACTACAACTGAATATATTTTCATGTGTTCACTATCTTATAGAGAAGATATATGTCTTGGGGAAATACTCACTTTTAGTTTACTTCAGAGAAAAGACAGAAAAATAATTGCTGTCAAGTTATTGAAATACTATTGGTGACATAAATGTGTCCCATTCATCAACTTCCCACTCAAGAGTAAGATTTTTATGCCAAGTTTTTTGACTGAAATCACACTTTCAGTTAACAAAAATGTTTAATAAACTATTTCCTGCTAGTTCAAAGTACAGAGATCCTGAGTGTACCATCTGCTACGGTGTCTGTACATAAAAATGATGCTCACTAATTACACTGTGCCAGTGGGGTAGGGGATGACATCAGAACTGAATTAGACTTAATAAATTTAGCAAAAGCTACACTTGTAAGAAAAGAACAGCTTTAGTAGAAGAAACTAGAAACTGGTGGTGGTGGTAGTAGTAATAGTGGTAGTAATAATAGTAATAGTAATAGTAGTAGTAGTAGTAGTCGTAATAATAATAATAATAATAATAATAATAATAATAATAATAATAATAATGTTTTTCCCCATAAAAGGCTGGGGTTTTAGTATTCTCTAAAAAGGATATTTTCAGGAAGCTTTATAATACAAGTCCCCGCAGAAGACTGAGAGTGTGGGAGAGTGTGGGATGCCTCCTGGGCTCTGCAGTGGTTTGTGGTGGCCCATTTAGGAATGAATATTCACAAAGTTTTTGTTACCTTCTGGCATATTTCAATATGCTGTCCATATAAATCCCCAAACTGGGTTAATAATCTGAAAGGGGTTTAATAATCTGAAAGTTAATTAAGATCTCTGTAGTCATGCATGTATTGTATGTTTTCACTAGACTTAATTTAGTGCTAGAAATAGGCCTATTAGTATAAGTATTAGGATTCTGTAAGGAAAACGGTTATAAAAGACATTTTCATGTTGCAAAAGGGTCATGAATTATCTTGCACTGGATAACTTCACAGATTAAACTCAGGTAACTGTTTTGTTTGGAGAAAAGGAGAAGTACATGTTGCATATTCAGCAGCAGATGTGTCAGTGACATGGAGATTTTACCAATAAAAATGTAGACAACTAGGAAAATTAGGTACCTCAAAGGACAGTAGGGAACAGAGAAAAGCTGGTAGGAAATCCTCAATGGCTTTGAGGATTTGAGTGATGCCTAAAATTTGAACTAATAACCCTAAATCCACAGTACAAAGACAAAAAACCCTACAGAAAGTTCTCTGATTTCTGTGGTAAACTACATTGTTAAAGCCTTCAACTGACAGAAAGAAGATGACTGAGGAGTTTTGTCAGCAGAGTTAGTGTGGGAAAAGTAAAGTGGAAGATGTGAAAAGACTTGATCCAGACGCTGGGCTTGGTGTTTCCTTCCTCTGTGACAGCAATACAGCTCAGGAGCCTGTAGTGCCAAAACTAAGTTGCATGGTCAAAATGTAATCCCTCATTTCCCAACTTGAAAAATTTCTCTCTTTGCTCTATTCCTATCCTTTCAAATAAGAAGCCATGCATGCAGAGGGAATGCATGGATTTCTGGGTTGGTTTTTTTAGTTAATTTATCCTTTGGAGAGCTACTTATATTCCGACTGAGTTATCATTGTAGTTTAAACTTCAATTCTACCAACATTTGCAGCACTGACCTCCACCTCTAGAGTTTATAGACTAAATTATACTGGTAGTATGTTGCTACCTCTTGTTGAACAGCTTTTAAAACATGGGATGCTTATTAATGTGGAAAACAGTTTCCCATTGATAGGGAAATGTAGGATCAGCTCTAAATCCAGTAATTTAGAGTTTTCTAGTAGTTACATATGCTTTCACCTTGAACTTCTCTCCTTTTTCTCCTGCCTGTTTCCTTCCATTCTGGGCATGAATTCTGTTCTTCTTTGGCTGGTTGGCCCCCTCTGCTACCTTTGCCTACGTGCTTTTATTCCATTCCTGTAACTCTCCTTGCTTTTCTTATCACTCTGTGCTTAAACACAGCTTTTTCCAGTTAATCAATAATGCGAGTTGTAAGAACACAGGAGAAAGTGCCCTCGCTTCTGGTTCAATATCAAAAGCCTATGCCTGGTGCCAGACAATTCACTAAAACCAAATTTCAAGTCTATGTCCCAAAGAAAGTGCTGCTAGAAATTCCTGACAAGAGCTCTTGAGAAGACTGTAGTTTTCTGTAATTTCAGTCTGAAAGAAAACCTGAACTGTTTTGATTAAAACTTCCCACCAAAAAATTCAGCCAGAGGCAGGTGTCCCGTGCAGGGGCTCTCTAACTCAGCCGCTGACATCAGGCAAACACTGAAGTCCTGGAAACAGGCTCCCAGGATAGGAAGCATCATATGATATTAGTTCTAGCTGCCAGCTTTACTTCTTTTGCCTGTGGTAAAAAGTATTGTTTCAGCTACTCTGGTGGGTGCAGTCATGTGGGGAAAACTTCTGTAGGGTAAAGGATAGTCACATGAGAGCTCCTCTGGCCATTGCTACTCGTACTGAAACATCTCAGAGCAGTGTTAATCAGCGCTTAACTCCAAGCAGTTCTGCAAAGCCTGCAGCCCTCTATGAGCAAAAATTGTTTTGTGGGTTATTATTTTATTTTACAAAAAATTAAGACAAAAAGAAACATTTCTAGGCACCTGATTTAGACAACTTTGAAATCTAATCTGTCTTAACCTGAACTCTCAGAACTATTAATTCGAGCCAAACTGTGCCATGTAATTATGTTGGCTATTGCCTGTGGTGCAACATTGTCTGCAAAAGACACTGATCATGTGAGTATAGCACTTTCAAGCAGTTATGACCTGTATTGAAAATTATTGAAGCTTAACTAATTATCTAGTGAAAATTCAAAAGACTCTACATTCCCTTCCATCCTAGTGAAATTATGGATGCTTGAATCAATGGGAGTTTTGCTACTGATTTCTGCAAATCCAGAGAATGATCATGAGTATTTATGGCCGCCTTCCACTTTTCATTTGGCTACATTTTGCAGTAATTCTTGGATAAGGCAATGAAAAATTTGGTTTCCATTTCCTCTCCAAGTGTCATGGGAAGTTTTTCTGCCTAAATATTACATATCACAACATTTGTGGCGTTGATGTTGATGCCTTTTTTTGAATTTCAAAGCAGGTGACAAAACTTAAGGGTGGCCTTTTTGTTCTCCTAATTGCACAGTCCGTAGCATATTGGCTAATTTGAAACAGAAAATCAGCATGCAATAACAGACTTTAGCTATAGTAAAATTTACAGTTAGTTTAACAAAATTAATTTAGATTAGAAGATAGCCATTCAGAAATCTTAGTGTTTAAACAACTTTATACAAACTACTCCACTACAGTGTTTTTGCTCAATGGTAGGCTTCCCACAGGTGCTGGGGGAACCAGTGGGGTGACAAGCTCTTCTCCAGAGCCAGCACCCTGCCAGCACACAGGCAGAGGTGATGGTGCAATGGCTGCAGAGGCAGGGGCCTCGATGCCTGCTCACCCCACTCCTGCAAAGCTGGGAACCCATGGCCTCCTCATGCTGGCCTCAGGAGGGGACGTGGCAGGTCTCTGCGCTGGATGGCTATGGGGAAAGTCAGCACATTCCTCCTCCTCCAGGGAGGGGGTGGGGATGTCATGGGCATCCTGGAAAACAGCATGTCTTTTAAAAATGGATCTAGCTATGTGTTAGCTTGGGTAATATGCCTAATTGTGCAAAACACTTGGTAATTTACTGCACTGGAAAAGTCCTTGTGTGCTTATTTAACACATTTATTGGTTGTGGATTGTCTGCTAGCTTCTAACATAAATGTTCCCTTGCATGCAGAGAGCATCAAGGTCGACTGAGGTCATACAAGCAGTTTGATGTGAGTAGATGTGACCTGAGCACACATGACATTTGTTGCTGGGCCCCTGCCCCTTCTGTGCCCACTTCAACACATGGCAAAACAGACATCCCTTTCAAAAGGAAATCTATCACAGCAATGGGAACATGCAGTCTCTCTGTCATATTATCTGGGCACGTGCACCTGATGTCAATAAAGAAACCTATAGGACATAATGGGGATAGTGAGAATTTCTTCCCTCTAGGAATTTTTATTTTATAAAAAAGAATACATGAAGAGGGATGGTGGTGATCTTTCTGCAGCACATATGCCTCATGCACCACAGACAAATGTACGCTGGTACAGGCTGGAGTGAAAGGTATGGCGATTCACAGGCTTAATCTTGTTAGCATTTTAAATCAACCTGCTTGTTTTGTATGGAGACTGCACTTCTAAATAGCATCCTTCAAACTTGTTAGCATTTTTCTATCTCCTTTCCTGTGACTAAAGTACTTTTCATATCAGAAAATCTTGCAAAAGTGTTAAGTTCAACTTCTTTGAAGGCAGTTCATGCATGCTTGCTTGGGTCTGGTGACTGCCAGGTCAGCCTCTGCACTACTGGGGGAATAGATTAGCATCACTGCAGTGACCCTAGTTCTTCTAGCTCATTGGTAGCTGATTAGATACACTGTGTATAAAAAAATTACCTCCTCCTTACTCCAATATGAGAGCTGAATCTGGGATCATTAGCTAATACTATGTACAGACTTACTGAAGCTCAAAATTGCTCTCCTTCCATATTTCACTGACTCTACCTACACTGGCATCCCATCTTACTGTAAGCCAACACTCTGTCTTGGAAGATCATACCCTGCAACACAGCTTCCCACCACCTCTCGTTCCAGCCTTGGATGTATGGATCTTATGTCCCAGGATGTGATGATATACTTTATCCAGAGTGCCAAATGAAGACTAGGAATTAAATGAAGCAAGAATTAAGTAGCATAATGAATTCACACAGGTAATTATTTAAAAAAAAACAGAAATCTGCAGTGAAATCTAAGAAAACACGTTTCACTAAAGTCACAATTTGATCTTTCACTTTTGATCCTTAAGTGAGGGATGAAAAATGCCTCCAGAAATTAGCCTGGGAGCAAGAATTCACAACTTTAGTGGATACTAAAATTCATTGACCCAGTAGAAAAACTGGTTGGCAGTGTTTCCTCCATACCATATCCTCTATTAAGAGCTCACTGCTCTGCAGGCAGTAATTACTGTTTTCTGGTCCCACAGTGCCTAAAATATTATCACCTCTGTTTCTGCTAACATTCTCTTCTGCTCCCTTGGTACCAACTGTCCTCTTCCTTGAAAAGGACTAATTCAATTAAATTAAAATCAGAGCAATGATTCATGCTCTTGCTTTAGCCTGGAGATTTAGAACTGAAAAAGAGTTTATGTGCTTGAGAGCTTGTAATTTTTTCCCAGCTCTATCCATCAAAGTTGCCTTTATAAACATTGTCTTGTTTATATCCTTGGAGCATCGCAAGCTACAACAACGTTGCGTTGCAAATACAAAGCATCACTGGTGGTTTAAAAAAATGGTGTGTGCTACCTGAAATTACTGAGAACCCACTTCTGCACCAAGTCTTATTTCAGTAACTTTATTTTTACTTAAAAAACAGAAAGTAGCTTGTATGTGGACCTGACACAGCAGCTGGGAGGTTGGACAGGGGATAGCAGCATGTCTGACTTCTGGTGAATTAGCCTTAATTACTCAAACTCATGAGTGGCTTAACAAAAACCAATCGTTACTTGCTTTCTTCCTCCTCCTGTCCTCCCCTGGCTTTGCTGGTTCCATTGTTTATTGGCATCTGTTACTGTCAACGTCTGCCTGTGACTGGTACAGATAAATTGGGCTGCTGGATCAGAGGCAGGGAGCCATAGATAGGGGGTGAAGAACAGCTCTGCTATTGTCCATTTACTAGAAATTAATTTTTGTGATATAAAATAATAAAAACTGTTCAGCAGCTTTATTCATCAGTAATCTATATGATGGCTTTAATCTAGAGAAGATTCAGCAATTACAGCGAAATAATAATTTCTGTCTGATGTCATCTGTATTTATAACTCTAAACCTTGTGTGAGGTTTGCCAGGTCCTTAATGGTAAAGAAATATGGTGTTAATGTCCAAATTATTAAAACTGCACAAAGTGGCAGACTAGCTAAGATCCTATGCTGTATTCATTGAGTTATGACATTACTTCACAGAGTGTGTAAAAGAACAGCACACCCACAGGGTGATCATACAGTGACCTCAAACCCGTGCCTTGGCCTTGTTTAGCCCATAGATGTAGGTGTAACCCCCTATGATAGGTGTTACACAAATGCAGAACAAAGTGATGAACCTGAAGAACTTATTGCTAACATATAAAAGAAGCAACAGACAGAAACAGGCTGAAACATCTATATAGGGAGCCACTGAAGCAGTACTGGACAGTAAGATTAAGTTTTACCAGGCAGAGGGTAGGTTCATCTAAGAAACTGAGACACCTGCAATGTGAGTGATTACATCTGTATGGATAACTCCAAGGTCCTGTTGTTGTGAATGAAGAGATAAAGCCACTTCTTGGTCCTGTAAAGGGAACCCAAGTGACTGCTGGGCTCTATGGCTTGCAGAAACTGTTTGGTAGAAGCCATTTTATTGGACTAGACATTAAGTCTGCAAACTCTTTCGGTGGAGAATTGTTTTCTCTAAATGCAGTTCTAATCAGAGCACATTGGCAGATTTTACTCTCAGAACAGTATGTACATGTAGGAGAACAAGAGAAGGTATGATGAGATTTTTAGCTTCACACTCCAAACACATTCACTACAAGCAATGAAACACAGAATCACAGGAAAAATTAGGTTGGAAAAGACCTCTAGAGGTGTTCCATCCAACCATCTGTTCAAAGCAAAGCCAGTTTCCAAGCTAGATCATGTTTCTCACTGCGTTTTCCGGTCAAGTTTTTAAAAACCTCAAGGGTGGAGGTTGCTTGACATTTCTGTACAGCCTGTGCCAGTGTGTGACCACTCTCATAGTCATACATTTTCCTCCTCACACATAACAGGGATTTGCCTTTCTGTTCCCTCATCCTCTTGTCCTATACTGTGTCTCTATTCCCCAACCATATGAGTGCTCCTGCTCTGGATACACTCCTGTTTAGAGACACCTCTCTCTTACCGAGGAGTCTAAAACTGGACACAGTATGCCAGATGTGGCATCAGGAGTAGTGAGCAGGGAGGAGCAATCATGTCCCTTAACTTACCGGTTATGTGTATGTTAATGCAGTGCACTGTGTAATTACCATAGGAATAGGTAACACAGATTTTGAAAGTAATTTTAATCAGAAAGTTAAAGTGTAAGCTTCCTGTATAGAAGAGTTGGAAGAAGAAAATGATACATGTAAATATTTTAGCTGATTTTCTGTGTGGGGAAAATGCAGTCATGTTAATGCATTCATATATGCTAATAATAATTTTAATTTATTATCAGATACAGCAAAGTGGATATCAGTGTAGCGAACTGCTACACAGTAGTAAATGTTATTCATTCCGACATTGTTTAATTCTTGATACCTCTCTGAGTTGGTTAAATAGCATACTGGAAGTTAAACAGAGCAGGTAATGTCATTGTTTTGCAAAAGAAATCACTTAAATAGGCCTTTTTTCCTTTTTTCTTTCTTTTCCTACGTCACATGTGCACCAAAAAAAGAAAGTCATCCCATGTAAATGGATAGTTTAAAAAGCTGAATGAATGACTTGACTAAGCTCACACAATAAAGACATCATTATTAAAAATGGCCTAGATAATTTGGCATCTTTATTTGTTAAGAACCTGACCTAACACAAATAGTATCTCAGGTCCAGGAAAACTAGGGTGCAATAGCTGGAACTTTAAATGCGTAACATTTGTCTGATCCATGATCAAAATGTCAGTAACAGATCTCACCATTATTGTTTTACCCATTATGTGCTGACTTCAGCATTCCAATATGGTACCTATTTATGCACTGATATTTACAGAGTTTATTTCATTGATTTTCAAGCCTCCTGTTCTTCAGCAAAATGTTCTTAAAATATGAAATAATCTTCCTGGATAAGTAATAAATAATCTGATTTCTTAGGCCTCGTAAAACAAACCTTGACAAAGAAAAAAAATCAGTCACCTGCAACAGATGGGATGATATGTCTAATACATCTCTGCTTTCTCTTATTTCTGTGATTAAGTTGTATGTAGACATCTTGAATATACAGTTTTCCATATAAAAAGCTGCTATTAAGGCCATGAAGAGATTTTCAGGGATTAGCAAGTGCTGTCTGGGACTTTCTGCATTACTTAATACACTGTCTTCCTACTTCTGTGCATTGACTAGTTTCTTTTGTCTCTTTCCAGAGTTTCTCCATGAAAGCCGTCAGTGCTCCTGACTTGGTAAGAACAGTCATTTTTTTCCCATGTGATACTTATCCTACTGATTTTAACGGAAACACTTTTACTGCACTTAGAGATAAGCAGAATGTGTCTCAAGAGCAGTGAATTTTCTCAGTCTTTGCATCTTCATTCTAAAGAGCCTTTTCAAAATGTAAATTAGAGGCCAAGCCTACAGAATCAGAAATTTTAGAGCACATGCTAATTGCAGAAATCTGAGATGGCTGCTCTGAATGGTAGGTTGTCAGTCAGGCTTGCATTAATGTGAGCTCTGAGGATTTGTATCGCTGGCTTAGAGTAGCTCAAGAGAAAATGTGAATCTTTCTTTCACAGGACTGCAGAGCTAACTCCCAACTCTGTCCTCTTTCCTCTGAAGCTCTTTTAATTATTGTGATCTTGTTAGCATAATTCAACAACATTAAAAATTAATTCAGTGCAGATCAGTTAGGAAGTGAAAAAGTGTTTCTTACATTGCAAAGTTATAATGTTACACATTGATCTAAATTACCAAAAAGCTATGGGGCAATCCAAGAGTTTTTAGGCTTTTTCTTTAGCCTTTTAGGCAGATTATGGTATTTCTGAATCAATAAATTCCCATAAAAACACCTCAAAATCCTGTAATCAATGCTTGCTTTTCAAGCTCTTGGTTTATAAATACATATATTTGTATGGGAGTGGGTTTTCTTAGTGAGCAAGCAACAACTCTTCAGTTAAAAAAAATTCATCATTTAGGTAGTTTAAATATTCAGATGGTCACATTTGAAAAGGTAATTTTTAGAGTTTACTAGAAGTGAAAACATGATTAGACAGAAGAGCAAATGAGTTGAGAGACACGGTGCTCTAATCAACACTTGCAACAGGCACAGAAGTGGCTGGGCAGAGCTCGTTGCTACCATCGTATTCCTGTCCTACAACAGGACTGTTTGAAGGGTTGTTTGTGCGTCCTGCAGGTGGAGGGGGCCAGCGTGGTGATGCTCCAGGCTTAGCTCTTGCTAAGGCAGTTCTGCACTCTCACAGGCCACTTCACTAGACAAGCTCACAGCCTCACTTTCAAGTCTTCCAGGCTGACTCATGGTCTCAACTATATTGCTTTGTTATCATGAGAAGGAGGTTTCAGGAACTGACATAAAGACAATTTTTACCAGCTGATGGCAGAGCAGGCAGTTGAAGTGCACTTGCTTTGCCTTTGCAAAGAAATGGAGGTGTGAAAATTTCTGGGAAGATTATAATAGTGGGCAGCAGCAGGGAAAAATTCCAGGCCTGATTCGGAGCAGAACACAGACTGCCAAACTGCTCTCAGCATCCTTGCCCTGATCTTTTAGGAATTACATAACAAGATAAATCAGTCTGATTTAAACCATGTAGGGAAAGGGTCAGGCTGAGAAACAGGTTTGGAGGTTCTGTTCTCTGGCTCTGTAGGATTATAATAAACCTTTCTACTAAATTTCCTTCTTAAGCTTGCCTCCTGTAAAGAAGACAAAGGGCACAGTGGTTGGTAGCACAAGAGACATCATGTGTTCGGAATGATGACATAAACAAGCTCTGGGAAACAACAGTACAAAACATCTACTGATGGAGGGGAAAAGGGAAGGTCTCTCGCATTCTGCAGATGTACAAAATAGTTTCACTGTCTTGTTCCAGAAGCAAATGTACCAGGAATGTCTTCACAGTGTTAGGTCCTGTGACAGGAATTCTTTCCTTCACCAGCTCAGTAACTTTCTTTGTGTAAGAAGGCAGAGTAAGGTCCTCTAAAACTAGTTTGGCTAAATGGTAAGCCATATGAATTATGCCTTTATTGTGCCTAGCCCTACCTGAGACCCCCGAGTGCCAGCATGGGATCTTCCTTCATCACAGCAGTGGTACATTATGTGCCCTGGAGTGAGAGCTGGGGAAGGTACTAATATGTGTGGAATTATGCAATACAGGAGAGACATATCTAAAGGAAACATCTGCCATGCAGAGTAGGTGAGAGAAAATATAAACAGCAGCAGAGAGTATCAGAGGATCTTAAATGCTGTGAGTGTATTCATGTCTCTGCCTTTTGAGACTGTCACTGCCAGCTGAGCTCCACAGCAGGGTTGAAAATAGCACATGTATATACGTATGGTGCAGCTGTATTTGGGACATCGTCTTTAAGTCAAACTGTCTTCTTGCATCTAATGAGAGTAGTTATGCAACCACTGCAGAGATGGCAAGAGGAACAAGACAGTAAATGCCTTCTGATGAGGATAAAAGGTGAACTGAGCTGGCAGACAGGAGCTTTTCTGGCTCATAAGAATAGTAGAAGAGGAGATCTTTTCAGCATCAGCATGAAGAATGTGTGCAGGAAAGCTTCCCACTGGAAGCTGGAAGAAACAGACAGCAGAAGAGGGAGAAGGATGAGACCTAAGGCAAATTAGTGGGGGTATAAATTAAGCCTGGAAAGACGGCCCAGTTTACATTAGCAAAAAGATAGCATGGGAAAGGTGAAGCAGGACTGAAGAAATCTGGTTTGGACTTTGGACTGGGCTGAGAAATGAGTCGGAAATTAGAAATAAGATTTAACATGGCTTGCGTGTTCCTCTGTGTATGTGAGTATCTGGGCAGTGAACTCTTCCAGGATCTTATACACATCAATAAATGCTATCACACCTACAGGTTTCCTACCTGTTGCTAATACAGAGGACACTGTACCTCTGACCTTTGACCAAAACCAGCAGCAGCTCTTGCAGATAATTTCCACAATTCTTCATTTCCAGGCATTGATTATCTGGTGAGGACAGTAAAGTTGAAACTATAATGACTGGGCTTTTTATTGCCAGTTTTTGTAGTTTTGGGGGGTATGTTGTCATGGAGGGTTTTTTTTGTGTACTGTGCATTGTTGTATCTTCCGAACATTTTGCATTAGTAGTGGGTTAGGCAATGGGACTAGCAGTTGTAGCATGTCTTACAGAATCCTCTTTCCAGGGAGAGAACTGTGGCAGTGGAGGATTTATTACAGACTTTTGTAATAAAACATTACTGGTTTGTGTAGAACAGGGCAAGGCTAAAGAAATTCATTGTCCTTTCGGGATTTGTGATGCTGTGAATTTCCTGGGGAAATTTATCCTTCCATTCTTGGACTAAGACCTGAAAGCTGTGTTTGCTACATGAATCTCTTTTCTGTATAAAATTCCTGTGTGTTAGAGGACTAAAAGCCTTGCTTGTTCCTTCTGATCACTAATCACAGCTGGCATTCTTGCTGCTCCGGGGTACTGGCACTTGGGCATTTCCAGCAAACTGGTGCCACTCTGGGGAGGGGCAATAGCCTACTACCACAATCACCCCTGTCTAGAAATCTGTAGTAGTTCAGGACTGATGCAGCTACTCAGGTTCTTTTATTCAGTCTGTAAGCAACAAACACATTTCTTTTTTGCTGATCAAATTGCTCCCAGGGATGTCTGGACAACCATCAGATGGATTTCTTCCCTATGTGTGGAGTTACTCCTGTGTAAATATTTAAGCAGTTCTTCATCTACCTGATCACATGTTTTTGTTATATATTTTTAGCTGGTATTTTATTTTATCCATGTACTAACCGTATGCCCAAACTCTAATCACTGTCAGCACAGTGAGTTCACATTTGGATGTTTTCTGGTCTGTTTTCCTTATCGTAGTTACACTTTAATGGATGAGATAAGCCACACTAAAGGTATCTTGTATAAACCTCTGATAGTTCTTTGATGGTCTACAGACATCTTGACCACTAGTCCATTACCTATCTGCTTATCATTTTACAATCTCAAGCCATTCAGTTGTACAGCTTTGATAATTCTAAATACAAGCTTCCTGTGCTTTGAGCCTATTTGCATTACTGTAACAAACAGTTGTAAACCCATCTTCATCCTTGAGTTAGGACCAAGCCACAGAGCTTCCTAAAGATGAGGACAGGTGTTGGTGTCTTCTCCCAAGTAGAAAAACAATAGGACAAGAGGAAATGGGCTCAAGTTGCGCCAGGAGAGGTTTAGGTTAGATATTAGGAAAAATGTCTACACTGAATGGGTTGTCAAGCATTGAAAGAGGCTGCCCAGGTAAGCGGCAGAGCCACCATCCCTGGAGGTGTTCAAAAGACATGTAGATGTGGTGCTTAGGGCCATGGTTTAGTGGTGGACGTGGTAGTGTTAGGTTAACGGTTAGACTTAATCTTAAAGGTCTTTTCCAACCTAAACAATTATATGATTCTGTCATTCAAAAAGAGGTATTTGTCATGTTCCTATACCTTCTTTCTAGCCTGTCAAGTAGCCCAGTCCAAATCACACAAAAATATTTCAGCCATCTTTCTAGCACATACATTGTCATTTACTTAAACTCAGTTCAGCTGCTAGTGGCATTACTAACCATCTAAGAATATTACACCAGATGTCTGGTTTCAAGCTAGAGATGTTTTGACGCACAAGTTCCCTCTTGCACATACTATGGAGGGAAGGAATAAAGCCTTGCAGGCAAGGAACTGAGCTGAGCTGTGGAAGGTGTCTGGGTTCACCTCCTGTAGCTGCTACAGGTTTCCTCTACAGCCACAGGCAAGCTGTTCCATCAAAAAGCACAAGTCTACATTTCACAATCCCCTTTTCCCTAGTGGTGTCTCTGTCTTCAGTGACATGACGGCATAGCTCATGGATCCTCTTCTGCACATACACAAGCAGGAGACTTTCTGCTCAGTCTATAGAAACTCGAGGCCTTGGGTTAATCCTCATAGCACCTCAGGAGTAAAGCATTATATAAGAAAAAATCCTGACCTTTTAAAGATGTTTCAGAAAAGAGTGGGAGGAAAGCACAGAGTTGCAAAGTAGCTTATTTTAGCTCATCTATCAGGTCAGCAATAGGAAGAGGAACAAAGCTCCAGTCTATAATACCTGCTGTTACTGATCTCAGTTTAGCAGCTTTTCAGTTAATGCATGCCTTGTTCCCTCCCATTTGAATTGTCATATACACATTTGTTTTTTATCTAGGAGACTGGTTTTATATGTTCTTCTTAAACAGAATTTTACTTTTTGCAGCTGCTCACTGGTGTGCAATTGGTAGACACACAAATACATACAGTATAGGTGAAAAGAGCTGAGGTGGCTTTATAGTAGGAAATCAAATTTCACAAATATAGCAGGGTACTGGAGTCAATGAGTGTATGAAAAAGAATTACTTGGTTAGTTCAGCATGCTTGATTTCCAAAAATCTTTTGATATATTCCTGTCTTACCAGAGGCTTTTTAAGGAACAAAGCAGTTAAATAACTGATTAAAAGGTAGGAATCAAAGAGTTATGAATAAAGGGACAATTTTCATGACAGAGAGGTAACTATAGTCTGGTTTTATTACCTGCCAGCTCAGGCAATGATTATGTCAGTCACACCAATTACAAGTTTCTCAAAGACAAATCAAAAAGTGTAGGGCCAAGCATTGGACACCATGAACCCACTGATCTCAGGCTTGGTCACTGCTCTTGCGATAGTTTAGGATAGACTGGAGAGAGCAAATGATCTCTCACCTTACCAAAGAAATGGCCTACTGAATGGCCCTTTAGAGCTGAACCTCTGGGTCATTAGATGCATGGTGGGATAGAGAAATATCTCTATGAGGAAAATGAGTTTAACTCATTTTCATTTTCAGGCTGGAAAAACAAAAACAGAGTGAGGGTGTAACAGATATCTCTGGAGTTATGAATGTGATGTGGAGGTGGAATAGACAGACATGATTTAGTGTCCAATGAAATTACCAGGTATCAATTCAGAAAAATAAGCAAGACTGAGTACTTTATTATACAATCTCATAATTCAATTATAGATCTAGTCATCACACAGACGCTGTAGCAGCCACAAATGTAAATGGCTTTAGAGAGTAAGTAGACAAAGTCAGAAGACTTCTTCCATCAAATATTGCTAAATACAAAGACACTTAAATAACTTAGGCTTTGGAAGTCCCTAAACAAAGGTTGCTGAAAGCTGGAGTGATCTATGAAAAAAATTGTGGAAAACTTGCCCTGATCTTTACTTTTTCATAAGCCCTCAGCAGTGGCTACTGTAGGGATCTACAGGCTGGCAAGCCATACCTTTGTTTTGAACCTCTGTGTCTGTTCCTGCACTGTTAAGATGACTCAGGCCACTGGTCTTCGGAGTGGTTTTGGTTTTATGCTTGTATTCGTCGAAGGCTGCTGGAGACAGGTTTCTCTTGCTCTTTTGTGGATGTACAGTCTCTAATGGAAAGGGATGGGCCCCTGATTCCTCCCCAGGGCTTCATGTGCTACTTTCATACATTACATTGTAATGAATAGTTAACTAAAAGCCAATTCAAAATGTGCACAGTAAACAGAGAATGTAGTTTGACACGCTTACCCCGCAGCTAGACCCCTGCAGTTATTTGCATGGGAACCTGTCACGTTTTTCCTTTCTCTAACTCTTCCACCTTCAAGGCTCTCACTTAGAGCCAAACAGTTCTTCATTGCCCACAAAAGCAAGTACTGACAGCACAAGGCACCCTGACTGCAAGCTTCTTCCTTCAAAACCTCTCTCAGAGTATGTTTCTTCCAGCGTCCCAGAGATACAAGCCTGACGCATGCCATTTAGGAAGGGAGAACATCCTTCCTGGCACAGAACCATTCCCTGGCTCTCTAAGGGGTGCATTCTCTGTTTATTTCTTGCTAGCTTCCCCAATTCAGGAACATCCCTGCTGCTTTCCTGTATAATGTGGAGTGCCCTTTGTAATGAATAATAGCTAATGTTGAATTGACATCCAGAAAGAGTTTGAATCACTTCGTAGAACAGCATCAGCAGTAAACCCCAAACCAATTTTTCCCCAGTATTCTGAGTAGGCTCCAGATCAAATACTAGCATCAAGTTAAAAAACAATAACTTTTTAATTTGTGAGATTAGGTTTCATTTGGTACCACAGTAATGGTACCAGCCAGGCCATGTTCTAAAATTCACACTGACATCAGTGAGGGCTGTTGACAGGAAAGATATATAGATTAGAAAAATTGAACTATTGTTTAGATTCTGATTTTGGTTTTTTGCCATTAGTACTCTTTTTTGAAGTGTATATTTTTGGGCAAAAATAGATTCATTTCACTTTAGTTTATACTGTATTGACTTTCAATAAAATCTGGATTGCAAATATTTTAAGTGAAGCTTTATTTAGAAAGATACATGGTCTGGATTTTAAAGTTCTTGTCAATGTCTTACTCGTTAGTTCCATAAAATCTTTGGTTTTGCCAAGCATAAAGCTTGGTGAAAGTGTGGGCAAACTGTGACTCAGCTGTAATTTTAAATAATGTTTCTGTTTTTTATTTAATTTGAAGCTTTATTTGGTGCTTCATTTAAGCAGAATCTAAGGCAACAGAAGTCCAGCTGAGTGAAGTTATCAGGCATGCCCTGCTGGAGGTGGGTTGTGAAAGATCTCCTCTGGACCCCTCTGAGAGCAGCCATGAATGTCTCAGCAGCTAAGTCTTAAAAGGACCATCAGATAGAAAATACATTTGTAGAGCCCTGACAGAGAATTTTGTTAATTAAAAACAATGCATCAATTAGAAATAAGGCTAGGGACTGCTGCTTATAACTCCCAAAGCACTGTTTTGTTTGGATAGCTGGGGAATGATGTAATGTTAGTGAGATTGGCTGGGACAGAGTGCATTCCTTGTAAATACCATATGGTTGTTACTATTTAAGAGATGCACCTAAAAGAGTATCTGTCTTAACACTGTTCAATCTGAGGGTAAAAAGAAAAAAAACAAAAGCTCTTGGGCATCTCAAGGTCTGTTGATCAGAGATTTTGTAATGTGTTCTTCCTCCTTGAAGGTGGTGTCCTTGAACCTGAACAAAAGTCCATTCCTATTGCTAGAGGATGTCCCTCTGTCTTCAGCAAGGTTTGGATCAAATCCCTCTCTTATAAGTTGATCATTCCTTCAAAATCAGAACCACCGGCTCTGAGATGTGCCTTGCCAAATACTTCATTAAGGACTTCCCTTATATTTGCTGGGCCAGTAGCCCAGAATTTCTGATTTCTGCCACTTTTCATCCCATCACCTTTCTTCATGTTTCTTTAGTTACCATATGGAAGAAAATTCACAGCAATATTGTGGTGGAATGAGAGGAAAGGAGGATTTCCTGGAAACCTTGTCTCCTTTATGACAGTAACGTAGGATATGGTTGACAGCATATTTGTTGAATCATAACTTTAATGTTTGTTTTACTCATGGCATAACTTTTAGCTGTTGCTGATATATATGATTACTGAATGAATTGTGCATTAATACTGCATTATTGTGAGCCAACTGTAACCAAGCATTTTCTTTCGGACCACCAGAAGGAGAAGGAGCCTTTCTTTCAAAGCAGGAGTTCCTTCTACAGCAGGGCAAGCAGTAGGATAATGGAGCAGGCACGCTGTCTTCCTTGCAAAGTCCAGCTCTGAGCCAGAGAGCAAATTGACATTTAGAGTCTGCATCTTTTTCTGATTCACTTTCTAGTAGTAATCAAAACTGGCTTTACAGGATTTAAGATGCTTCAGGGAGAGATTTCAGACATCATTCCTTAAATGTATACGAACAAATACTAAACATATACTAACAAATACTAACCAAATCCAAAGGATGCGAAATTCATTGAGGCAGCTTTAACCATTAGTTTCAAAGCACAGGGAGTGTGGAAGCTGCCATTTTCTGTTAGGTCAGCTGGGAGATGTTCAGCTAACAGACCTGCAAAACACTTGAGGGAGCTAATGGCGAAGTCCCTAAGGATAAATGGAACCTGAAATTTTACTTACCCAAGCTGACTGGCAATCAAAATGCACCAGTCACCTGTTATGTGTTTTCAGAGGTGATATGAAGATATGCAATTATTTGTTACTGGCCCAATACAGGTGTCTCATGATCAGATTCATAAAGGTATTGTAATTTAAGAATAGCCTTCTCTCTATGAGCTTTGCCCTTTACATTTGACAAAAAAACCCTTACACTGGTGGAAGGCAGATTATGTTTCTTCTGCGTGTCTTCCATTTACACTTTTTTTCATCTGACAGCAGCCTGAAAATTTGTGGTGGTGGTTTGTGGGTGGCGCATTCTGTATGAGTGTGTGTGTGTGACTTTGAATCAATGCCTGGGACAAGACCTTAATTAAATCTGTCCACTGTTATGCACAGCTTGCTTTGCTAATAACATTGACTCTGGAAGACAGTCACACAGTTTGTCTGTAAGACACTATCAAGGTGCAATCCTACATGTGTTTCACAGAATGAAACCCACATCTATCTATGGGAGGAGCAGGTACTAGCACAAAACACCAGTGTCTCAGATAACCCTTGTTGTATGCTAAGACTGATAGGAACTCTGGCTCTCTGGCTGGACCTCAGAAACCATGCCTACAATAGTTGCTGTGTTGGGATGTTCTTCTGAGGCCGCTCATTTCCTTGGGAAAGAAGTGTGGGGTGTCATGGAAGAACAGGATGCATGCTGACACATATGGGTTGTAGGCAAAGGAAAAGGAAGTAATGATCAATAGTTGTTATTTCAGAGTATGCCATAAAACAGCACTTGTCACTAAGCTCCCAGCTGTGATGCCCTATGCAATTTGCTAAGTTAGTGTATTCAGCATATTAAAGGAATATTTGGTTTAAACTTATGTATTATGAATGTCTTTGGATTAACAGGAGGATAAAAGGTGTTTCAGAAATAACTTTTCTAAATACTTTTAGGTAGTAGTTCAGGATGACTGATCTCAGCATTGGATTTTCTTAATGTTGAGTTTCTTAATTTATAATGTATTTATGCTAAAGAGACTCTGCTAGTACTCAGGCATAAGTTTGGGGCTGTACATAGAATAAATCAAATGTTGCCTTGAAGACCTTACAGTGCAAATGGTAATAAGACATGAAAAGTAGATATAAATCACAAAGTAGGAGAAGACAAAGGATCAGGGAGAAGCTGAAAGAAAATGTGCAGAGGAGGAAAAGGTGTATAGTGTTAGCTGAACATCTAGTTTGGAGGTTTTGTATGTTGGGCTCTTATTTTTCTTACCATGACAAAGTCCAGTAGCCCTTGTCAGAGGTGAAGATCTTGTGCTAGATGCTTTGCTGTGCAAAGATGGCAACTGAAGGTGGTCCCTGTCTCATATTTTTATCTCATATGATTGAGACCCAAGATAAGACAGCTGGAAAATGATTACAAAGAACAGTTGCTATAGACAATGGGTTACCCGTCACTTTCTAAATTTAGCAGTTCCAGAAGAAAATATATTTATTTTATTATTAATCAAATCTTATTTATTTATGCAGTGAGACTACTCCCAGAAGTAATTTGTGCATAATATTACATAAATGTAAATACTTCTGCTTTTTCTTTGTAGCAGTATCTCACAGAGATTTCTTTTTCCAAAAACAGTTTAATATGCCCTGTGCTCTTTTTCTTAAGAAGTGGGAATTAGTTACAACATTATATCTCTAATGACCTTGGACTCTGATTATTGTAATTTTCTAGAGTTATGAGACTGTTGCTTTGGTTAAAAATAGAAACAACCACCAATCTCAGAAGCAACCACCTGTCCTCAGCAGTACAGGGGGCACTAAGACCATATCAGATTAAAAGTCACTTGTCTTCTTGCTACTGATTTTCACCTCCAGAGGTCTCTATCAGTGTGGCACAAACTACCAGAGGACCTGTCTCAACCTGAGCCTGACTTCCTGTGAAAACTACATCTCATAGGAGCAACAGCACTGTTGGCACTTGGAACATAGTTTACTGGGAAGCCGTCTTGGAAGTACACCTTTTCTCACAAAGGAAACTTTCTACTTCAGATTCTCAGTAAACCTACACTTCAAAGAAAAGAAAACCCATAGTCTTTATAAAACTAAAGCAAGAAGATACTTCATACTATTTTGCTTCCACTTCATCGACTGATACTTGAACAGTCCTAAAAAAGTCTAAATAGGCAAGTAAATGAAAGCAGACTATAAGTTGTCAGTTGTGGAAAGGAAAGAAACACCTTTCACTATGGACAAGTCTCTTCAGAAATACACAGGTATGTTACTATCAATATATTATTTACAGGGAGCTGATTCTTATTTTATCTTTATGAAAATAACAAAGCCCACTTGCTATCTAGTCCCAGCAAAAAGATTATTTCTGTCTGTCCAGGCAGTCCTGGCCTACATGACAGCATGTATCATTCTGTCCTTTAAATGTGTGCATCAGAACTGTATGGCTGTGTTCAGAGTGGGCTTCCTACAAAATTCTCCTTTTTCATCTTATTCAGGTTGAAGGCAATTGGGCACTAGCTGGTTGGTTTGTTGACCTTCTTGGGAGGGATCCTGGTACTGGTAGTTGAGCTATTAGGTTGCTTTGTTAGGATTTCAAATAATGGTTTTGTGATGGGCTTTTGTGCCTTTTAAACACTGGGAGATTCAGTTCTGCCAGTGCAGGCACTAAGGTACAGGAATCCATCTGTATGCTGTCATCAAAAGGTTTGGGACAGTCCTTAGCTTTTGCATGGCACATGGCTTCTTCTGGGCCACAAGAATTAGGTTACTAGAATAAACGAATTCTCAGAACCAGATTATCAATGTACTACTCCCCTTGGTGAGTTGTTGCATGTCTAATCTGTCCAATGCCGGAGCAACTTTTGTATGAGTCGGTATTCATTAACAAGAATAATGGGGTTTCAGTCTGGCCTCTTTCCAACATTGCAAATGTGTTACTCATGGTACAGTTACTGATTAGTAGAATGAAACATACTCAGGACATTTTGACGACCTCCTCATTTGGTAGCAAACATCTGTCTAGAGTCACAGACACAAGAGTAAGTAGGAGAAAGTCAATGCATCTTTGAACTCGGTCTTAACACTCTATAGAAGTTTTCAAGGGAGGTATTAAGCTCAAGTCACATGAGCTTTCTGAAATGTCAATACATAGGCTCCCTCTCTTTAGCCAGTGGTGAGAAGGAGGCAGTTCTAGAGGGCAGTTGTCTTTCTCCATTGGCAGGGGAGGAAATTAGGTGACTAACAACTAGAGACCTATTTTTGGAAAGATAAATACAGATGAGTGACAAGTTACCCAAACTAAGTCTGTTTGCATGCTAGTACTATTACATGATGGCATCAGTCAGAGCTGACTGCCTTTGCTGTGTTCACGAGGGGTGTCCTCCATGTGCAGCATCTCCTGTATCATGTATCCAGTCAACCACTGTTAATGGTGGCTATTTTACTACTTGATTTCCCTTTTTTCTTCTTTTGAATTAAGTAACACTAACAGAGATGGAAAAAGTACTCTGAAGCAGACTGAGGACCATGAAGTGGTATCTATTCTGTCCTGTTCTGTCTCTCTGACCCTTTTGGCCGAGTTTCCAGATTTGGACATCTGTGAATCTTGTTACCTAGTACTGTGCAGAGCAGATCGTGTGACTGATCTCTTGGCACAGCCAGCGTGTTGCCTTGGTGGGTAGTGTGGGATGAAAAAAGCACAATACACGCCTTTTCTGTCTGAGACTTGTTTATCTGCACAACATCCAGGCCGCTCTAAGAGAGCTCTCCTCTTCGTGATCACTGACAACCAAAACCGAATCAAATCAAGGCAACATTAGAGAATTTCTGCTACATAAAGAGCTGCTCTAAAACAAAGCCATGATTTTGTGGTGCATTGTCCTTGCTCTGTGTGAGTCCTGTAAAGAGACAAAAGCGAGCAGGAAGGAAATCTCTGCTGCTTAGTAAATGCCCTAATTTGATTTATTTACTGCACCCTTCCCCCACCCAAACTGTTCTGCTAACCTGTTAGTCCCAACTCAGACAAGTAAGACCAGCTAATCTGATTAGTTCTGGCATACAGGAACAAGGCTGCTGGGAAAAGCAGGACCCTTACAGCTGTTTCAGGCTTCAGCTTCGATCATAACGGTATGGGTTTGTGGAATGTATAGCGCGGCGTGACAGGAGCCCGGCAGCATGTACACGAGTGAGCACTGTGACTATCACTGAAGATTTCTACCCTGGCTCTGAGGTCACTGGAATACAAACCATGTTTCGTGTCACCTTCAATGTAGTGACAGAGAAAGTTACCTTCACCTTGGCAGCCTGCCCCTCCGTCACATGGAAGGTAAGCTCAGATACGCATCATGTAAAAAGGTTGAGGGCACAGGAAAATTAGTATCTAAACTGTTTTCCCAACTGCAGGTTGTGTTTACAAAATTTTAAGGGGAGTAATAACATTTTAAGGGAACTGCACTGCAAAGTGGCGTATGCACAACTTGGAGTTAGAATAAATGGATCTGGTTATAGAGAGCAGCTTATTCGTTGCCTTTTAAAGCTTATCATTTGACATTTAAAAATAGCCAAATGCATAGTCACTTTCCTCATTCTGGTCTGGAAATTCCACTGAATTTTTATTAACAGCAAATCCAGAGAGGTATATAAACACATGTGTGTAAGGAAGGGACACTCTTTGGGGAAAGCTTTCAAGCTTCCTACATAATTTAGGGATTGCAAGGATTTGTGAACTGTACCAAGGTAAGATAAATGAGAAAAATTTGCATCCCTGTGATAAAAGACTTGAAGCTAAAAAACCCCCTAGATGAATAATTTACCTGGCATGTGGCTGTGATAAAATTTGGCAGAAGCCAGCGATGCTTTGCACACCAGCTCCTTCTCCCATTCAAAGATTCTGTTCAGATCTTCATTTCCTTGAGGCAAATGTTCCCATCTCATCTTGAAGAGACCAGCAGTGTCAGGATGAGACAGGAATGGGTTCATTGCCTTTCCTTTCTCTGTTAGTGAGTGTGTGCTTTCACTATAGTGCAGTTTGAGAAGACAGCACTATCTTCTGAAGTGTTGTTTTTAAAATTTCGTTTTAGTCTATTACTTACAGAGCAGTTACTGTAGGAACCTTGCCTCTGTCTGTTACTATGCCTTTCAGATGTGATACAGTTATGAATAACCAGGTACAGGGGCAGAGGTGAGTAACTGCTCTTGCTTCCGCTGTGCATGATTCATTATGCTGCATAAGGAGTTGTCATATACCTTTGCTGCATCATTTTCTCAGTCTTGGACCTGTCTTGTCACTAGACTTATGAAGTAGGCACTACCCAGAAGCTGTTGTTAGAAGGTTGTTGAAGGGCCCGGTACAGTTTGGCCCCAGCCCAGGTCTGTGCTATTTGTAGCATCAAATGCTAAATAAAAAAACATCTACTGGGGCAAACATGTTTTCAGTAAAATTCACATGAAATAAGTTTTCCTGGACTCTCTGTGGGAGAGTTTAGGGTGGTGTTGCTTCAGTTTCCCTATTTATCAGGAAAACTTACCTTCCCAAACATGCATATTCATTAAATGGTAATGAAAAGATAGCTTCAGCACAACATAAAATGGCCTTACCTAAGCTGGCTAATGGTGTGTTAAAGATTCTTCTGCCTTCATATCACAGTTGTAAGGACTTACAAGTCTGCCTTTAGACTACAAGTCACTTAGAAGAGTAGGTTGATATGGAAAAGGATACCGGATATTACCATGCTCAGTGTTCCTACCTGATCCTGGCTCATGAGCTCTTGGTACAGAAAAAATGGATGCAAATGTAACCCAGATGGGTGCTGCATTTCAGTGCTCGTTTATTACATTGCTGTGGGCTGTTAGACATAAGTGCATTATAGTAAATCCCTCTGGAACAAACTGGCAAGTACTGAAAAGTGCATCCTGGCACACTTTTCTAGCTCTCCAGTTGTTCTATTATTTGCATAATTTGAATTATTTGATATGTGCAATGTGCAAACATGAGCAAATGCTTAAAAGTAAAAGCTAAAAGAAACTATGGTACAGTAGGACTTTCTGAATTATAATGCATTTATTGATGAACTAAGTAAAAAATATGTGAGAAAGTGGGCAGAGTTATATGGAAAAACAAAACCAGATGCCAAGCCAGCAGAAAAGATGGCTTTGGAGTACAGCTTACATAAGTAACACAAAATTAATTTAAGGAAAGCTTTGTGGAGGGAGGTAATATTTTTTATTGACCAATTCTTACAGTTGGAAAAATCCTACAAGGTTTCAGGCACACAAGCCTTCCATTTTGACAGTAGGGGGCTAATGAAAGATACTGCTTCCCTACAACTTTACCTTGCTTATGTCCTTATATCATCTAGAACAGCACTGCTACTGCAAGTTAATTTAAATCCTTTGAAGCTGAAAGAGGTCACATCACTGCTGGAGGAGGGAGGACAGAGACATCTACTTTCGGACTGCTAAGTCTTTTTCTTTTAAAAGTAGGTGGCCCAGCCTGTAGGTAATGCTGAGGGGTTCTGCTTCTCCACATACCCATGTCATGCCCAGCAGATGAGTCCTGTGCAGTGCAGTGTGGCCAGGAGGATGTGGCAGCTCTGTAGCAGACATCCTGGGATGAGGTGGAATGGACAAGTTCTGTCCCAAATTGTTATCTTTCTGCCCTATGCTATGCAGTTTTCACTTCTGTTAGAAATTAATTTCTCATTAGAAGTATTGGTGAAAAATATTCCAGCCAAAGCCTACTCTAATGATATGTAAAATATTCATTTATATGATATTTTAGTGGAAGAAAGACAGGACTAAATGTTCCAGACATTTCACACTCTGTAGTGCATAAAATCCACTGCTTTTGTCAAAACATTGTTTTGTAAAAACTATTTTAATTAGAAGTGGGAGAGGGTATGGATACAGGAAAACTTGAGGGAAGTGACAGCTGAAAAGGCTGTTGACAAGTGTGAAGGGCTCAGTTGAACATGCCTTTTCACATAGGCACCAATGCTTGAAAATGAAAGCAAAAAGCATCTTTACTATAAACCATATGCACCTTTATCATAAAGGCTGGAGGAGGGGACTGGGCTGCCCTTTCTCACCTCTCTGTGTCAGCCTGCCTCTGCTCATTTGCCTGCTCCTTATAGAACAGGCTGCTGTTGCTTCTTGATATGTTGACAGGTATGGAGCTTGATGGCCAAGTACTCTATGCGTGGGTTACACAAGTCAGACTGCAGCTGGTATCAGCTTGGTCAGGGACCCTCTTCAAAGGCCTTTTCAGGTTTCACTCACGTGAATTACTGTTGCATTTTCAATCAGTTGCTGCTAACATTTGGGGAGTCTCACTTTGCGCTTCTTTGTGTCATATACCTGGCTTTAAGAGTAGATAACAAGATCATGTAGTTATTGATGTGCCAACTAACTCCTACCACTCATTTCCTAACCTGTGACTAGATGACATGCTGCTTAGATGAATGCAATTCAAATTCGCAGGGCACAAGCAGATTTAGTTACAGAATGTACTTGCTCGTTGAGGATTAGCTACACTTGAATCCTATTGATTTTCTCTTACCGTTGATGCTTCTGTTTTGTTGAATCCTGTCTGAACTGTACAGGGGAGAAGCAGCAAAAATGCTGCTTTGTGGCTTCTATTCAAGGCCAGGAAAATCACTTGATGGGGATCAACCTAACTCGGCGCTTTCTTGTCAACTGATGCTGTGCTTTATCACTGTGACATGGATAGATAAATGAGCTGGGGGTGGCTTTGCAGGCAGTTGGAGGCTGACCCAAGCGTGTTGTTGCCAACTTTCGAAAGCTGCACAATGGCTTGCCTCCCTGGCAGTTACAGCCGTTGGGGCAGGGACCTGTTGTCTGAAAGGCTGTTAAGAAATAATGATGTAAACTCCTCCCTAAGGACGTGGGAACAATGTTTGAATCCTGCGAAGGGAGCAATATCTGTGATAAGGAAACCAGAAAAATAGGGAGTTTAGTGCTCGTTTGCTTTCTGTGGTGGGTTGAATACAGTGCTGCTGCTTGTGAAGGGCTGGTGGGGAGGCACGAGGGGAGGTGTGGGAAGCAGGTGGCAGCTCACAGCTTTTCTGGCTCAGACTAACCTTCTCTGCTGCTGGGTTAGAAACCTTGGTTAGATTTACATAGAACTACAGTCTGCCCTGTTCAGCAAGAGTAAGTGCACGTTACTAAACAGCTTGTTATTACTTTGTTGTGGTAGTGCCTAAATACGCCCCAGAGTCAAAAAACACGGTGGTAAATACAGTACAAACAGAAACAGTTCATAATCAAAATCTGTGGATTTAGTGCACCCTAGCAAAGGATCAGACCATGAACAGAAGAGCAGTGTATTGGTGGCAAATGTCATCCTCATGCGATTGCACCTGGGAGAGAAGTGAGTGCAGAAGGAGGACAGCATGACTGTGGCACATGATGCAATGAATTACTCTAGGGCTGAATCCAGGAAGGTCTTGCATTAGCCCAAGATGCTGCTTTGCTCCCCAGATCCTGTTACATATGGGGAGGTGATGGGCTTCTGGTGCCCAGCGCTTATGGGGAAGAATTTCAGCTTGTTCTTTACTTGGGCATTGTTTTCAGCTTACAGAACAGTGCATTTCTCCTTGACCAGCAACCACTTCATTTTTAACTGTTAAATATAGAGCCGCTAAACTTTTCCAAGTGTAAGTTCCCTGAAAAAACATCCAGAAACAGCTATTGCTCCTCGTCTTCATTTGAAATGCTTTTTTTTCCCACTTTGCTTCCAAAGAGCTCCTCAATATATATGCCAGATATTTGTACACCGGCTTCTATGAACTTTGTTCAAGGCTCACAAGCATGTGTGAAATGTCTCTTTTTCCCCGAGCTCATGAGTGCAGACACCCCCCGTCTTGTATATTTGTGAGCTGATTTTGTCACTTTTTGATGCACCCAAAAGAGAGGTTGACAAATTCTCTTTGCTCTTCACAATATTCACAGTCCAATTATAGTCTATGACCCCAAATACTTGTCTAAGCAACTCTGAACCCCACTGCAGACTGCCACAACCATGTTTGGAATCATGAAGCCTGATTTGGGAACTACTGCCATAGAAGCAAGTACTTTTTGAGGTGATGACATTATTTCTAGCAAAAATCTTAGGCCTTTTTCACATTGAGCCATTATAATAGAAGTTTTTCTTCCTGTCATTAAACTTCTGGGGGTCTCAGAACTAAGGGTTTCTGTAGAGGACTGAAATCCCTTTCTCCATGTCTCCCTGATTACTTACTTACAGTATAGCATGCCCACCTTCTTGCCACACAACAGTATTTTCTAAGCCTTGCAACAAAGCCTTAAACGAATGTGATTCAAAAAGATCAGCAGATTCTTGCTGAGAGATCAGGCAATATATGCAGAAAATGAGGTCTGTGATGCTCATTTGATCCCCGACTCCAGTTCACCAGCAGATGGTAGCAAACATCTCCTTCCCTGTGAGCTTCATCTGGGGCTGTGTGAATGCGAAAGGGCTGGAGTGCCTCATTGGAGTCGTTTGTTTCCAGCAAGAAGAAATAAGCTGTAAACAAGGTAGTTGTGCAACTCGGAACAAGGGAGAAGAACCACGGAAACCAGAGAAATATTGCTGCAATCAGGACAGAAGAATTAAGTAGAGGCCGGAACAAAATCACTGCAGTGACTTGCACTGAATGGCATGAGAAGCATTTTGGTGTCACTGTTATTGTTCTTGTGGTGACAAAAAGGGACCATTATTTGCAGTGTAGCAAATGAACAACATTCAGAGCAACACGATAAAACTGAAACTGTTCTGGGTCAGTTCTGCCTGTGTATGTTGACCCTTTGTCTGCACTGAAGACATCAAAAGTTCAAGATGGGTATTTTTACTTAGAGGCTGTTTCTAGTAATTTATTTGTTTTTCTCCTGAGCTGTACTAGCTCTAGTTCTTTTATATTTGATATGGGCGGTTGATTAGCACTTTCTCTCACTCTCTTCTGTATGCTAAGCATTTAAATGACTTGTGACAACACCTCTCAGCTTCTTTTTTCCTGATAGCAGCTAAACTGAGAGACGGGAAGAAAGAGAGGGACAGGATAAAGTGAAAGCTGCTAAACTAGGGTGTAATTCCCTTAAGGGAATGTCTTTTCACTTAGAAAACAGTACTGATCAGAGCTGTGCAAAGTATTTTTGGCAAATCACTGGATAAATTTTGCCGCTACTGTTTCCAAGTGTACCACCTCTACTTATAACTACCTTAGTGGAGATTTTGAAATTTTTTTGACTCCTTGATACAAACACTGTTCAATTCTGTAAGTAGTTTCTGGGACGCACTCCCTTTGTGCTCATTTCTCTATCAGTAAGTAGTTGGTGACCAAAATCCTAAGAGTTAGTTATCAGACTGGACACTGAAACTTATTTCTATGCTTATTTGCTGGGAAAAAAAAAAAAGGTCATTTAAATATAATTTAAAACAAGACTATGGCTTTTTATAGGTATAAAAATTTATTCATTCTCCAGTGCTTACCATATGCTGAGCCAGAACATCTTTCTTGGTTGAAGTTTTAGAATGGAAAGAGAAAGGAAGGAAACAAGTTACCATATTTTGTTGCTCCTTTCGCAGGGTGGCTTGCCCTGGAAAGCAGTGCAGAACACAAGCAAGACTGGCTATACCTCTTTCAGTGCTCATGCCATGTATGTCAGTGGTGTTAGTGTTCATGTAGGTTGCATTGAACTACGTGGGCAGGGGATAAAGTCCTCCCAGTGTGGCAACACTTGTCTCCTACAACTATGCCCTTGGCAGAGGTGATGATCAATCAGTTCCAGGGACAACCCAAAATTTTGCTTTGGAGTTTTTGGTCCATATCCTTTAACAGGGAGATCTGCTGGGGAAGGCCTGGACATTAGTGGACCTAACAACCTTATTTGACAGAGCTAGAACTGGAAGAGGGCATGTGTCAGTGGCTTGAACATGATGGTTTGGCAGTATGGTAAATCTGCCTATAGGGATCATAGAATCATAGAATAGTTTAGGTTGGAAGGTACCTTTAGAGGTCATCTAGTCCAAACCCCCTGCAGTGAGCAGGGACATCTTCAACTAGATCAGGCTGCTCAGAGCCCATCCAACATCATCTTTAATGTTTCCAGGGATGCGGCATCTACCACCTCTCTGGGCAACTTATTCCAGTGTTTCACCACCCTCATTGTAAAAAATGTCATCGTTCTATCTAGTCTAAATCTACCCTCTTTTAGTTTAGAACCATTACCCCTTGTCCTACTGCAACAAGCCCTGCTAACCAGTTTGTCCCTAATCCCTGTCTTTCATCAGAAATGCCACGGCCCTTGGAAGCCAAGCTTTGATTTAATAGAAACTCACTGTTGATTCCAATTTGTTCAAAAATACTGATGGAGCTATTTGGTACTGTTGTGCTGTATGACCAATCAGGTATAATCTGTCTGCATATTTTCACTTCTATGTTAGATCACAGAACATCCCCCCCCCCAGCCCATATAAAGCCGCCACAAAAGCATGAAATGATTACACAGCTTTATGTCTCTCCTGTGTAGTGTCTTTAATTTGTCTGAAGTGCAGTCGTGTTCTCATGTCTGACCAGATCCATTTTATATCAGATCCATATGTTGGTGGTGCTTAGATAAGCCATCACAGAACCACAGCCTAAATGAATAAATGCAGCCATACAAGAAGCTGATGTCAAATGCAAACTGTGAAGTCAAACCTCTGCTTGATCACTTTTGCTATCCCAAGTAGAAAAGTGCTAATTTTTCCTCCAAACAGTTCAACATTTAAGCAAATACGTAATGTGCAGGAGATCTGTTAAGAGAGATGCAAACAATACAGCTGCAGAGACATACAGATGGATGTGTGCTATTTCAAATATTAAACTCAAAATCTGTGCAGTTACTAGTTAATATCAGCTCTACCTTTAGTCATCCTTTACTGGCCTGCTGAGATATTAGGAAAGGAGGACTGCCAAGGTGATAGCCTTGCAAGATGAATCTGGGTATAAAATAGTAGGAAAAGAGCAAATGCATGGGAACTGAATGCTGTCATTTGAAGAGAATGCCTAGAAACCCAGTAAATTGCAAGTGGGAATTGCAAGGTCCTTGTTGAAGACAAAGAAGTGTTGATCTGAGTAGTACAGAAAATGGAAAAGATGATGGCACAGCACCAAAACAAAGAGGTGTGTGTATGGGGGAAGTTTAGGAATTGTCTCGTGGAAGTGAAATTTTGGATTCTGACTATGTATGTGAAACACTGATTTTGATGAAAATACATTATAAATTATAGAGTAGCTATATATTTTGCCCATGGAATTCAGTTTCTTTTCCAGTGCAGATGTTTAGTGCTTGATAATCATGGAAGAATTCGGGTATTATAACCCAGTTAGACACTTCATGCCTTATTTAACAGTATCTGAAGCTCTTCCCACTATTATTATTATAAAAGGAGCAGTCATAAACTTAGGGCAGTGTGTAGAAATCGCCTTCCATGGCAGTGAGAATACATTCCTTTTTATACAATATCCATTGTCTTAGTGCAGCTAAAAGCATCCTAGCTGCTTTACAAAATATGCAAAAACATGGTCCCTGGCCTAAAGTGCTTTCTGCTTTAGTTCAGACAAAACACAAGACTTGTGAGAAATGAGAGTGAGATGGTACACGAATGAGTGAGACCCACAGCTCCTCTAAAGGGAGCACTCTGGTGTGCTGTTTATACAACCTGAGCATTAATCTGTGTCCAGCCCCCCACTCCTTTTTGAAGTTAGCCTAATTTTTTTGCAGAAGCAAAGGTTGTGTGACATTAACTGGCATTGAAAGAGTTCTGACCGATGACAGTTTCATTTTTTACTTTTGATAACAGCTCTTGCGAATCACATCACAACCTGGGGCATTAAAGAAATATGTGTCAATTTATCTTAATGTGCCGTACTGTAAATAATGATGATTTACCTGCTGCTTTAGAAGAACTTCAGCAACCCCTGCAGCAGAGACAGGGACCTCCAAGTGCTGCAGGGTGGGCAGATGAGAAAATGTACATTACATACATCATTTAGCTCCAGATGTGGCCACAAAATGTGGCAGAATTTTTTCCTGAGATGTACCCTATTCGTGTTTTTATAAGGCCAGCAATTTATAATCAGACTTGTGAATCCTGGTGGGTCTTTGCGAAACTGGTCTCAGCAGCAGGGAATGTTCAGCAGAGTCTGCGAGTGCTACATTGAAGCTAATGGTGCTTTTCACAAAAAAATGTTCCTGGGCAACACCTCCTTCCTGTGTACCAGACAGAAAAGTATAGTTTCAAAATCTTTATTTACAACTGGAGAAAAAGAATCCTTTGCCTTAGTGGGCTTCTGGCAGTTATTGAGGCTCCATAGTGTAATATTCACCCGTTTCCCAAGGAAACTGGCACGTTTAACCAAATAATCATGGATCAGCCTACACTGGCTCCACTGCTGTTATTGATCCTGAGGGTTAGAAAACACAGGATACTGCATGGAGTTCCTCAGGTCGCAATACCTTCACTCTGAGATGGGGTTGTGTCCCTCCTACTGGCTGTGGGGTCCTCTGTGATCGGAGAGGAGGGGTAGAACAGCAGGCATGTAATTCTCTGGAAAGACCATTTACTTCCTTTTGTCCTTTTAGGCATCCTTCTTTCTGTCCTCTATAACAAGGCAACCCTACCTGTCTCTGATTTACATGTGATCAAATCAACCTAACACCTAGCTCTTTCCAAGGGAGGATTTCAGAGGACCATATTGATGAAGGCAGTGGCTATATTCTTAATGTTCCTGAAGAGAGGTTTACATCCTACAGCGGTCAGCAAGTAGCTCTGTAAGGATGTTATGCCTGATCACCCTGGTCACTACACCTCCTCTGGTTCTGATTTCCAGCACACAGGCTGAATGAAAAGCCAAGGCAGGGGCTCCACATATTTCTCAAAATACACTCAAAGTCCCATTATTTGACTCCATACAGAATTTCACAAATTTGTGTCTTTGAACAGCAACAGGCAGGGATCAGATGTGAACTGTACCAGCTGTTTGAGCCTTGGCCTCCACTGGCCAGCCCTGGGCTTGGCTTGGGCTAGACTTTGCAGGCTTTGCCCCTGCCCCTTGTGCCGGGATGATGGCTGGGGGCTGCAGGCAGAGCTGAACTTTGGTACAAACAAGGACTTTTTAGCAAGTGTTCTCCAATATAAACTAGATCTCTCTTATTTTCCTTATTTTCACGTCTTAAAGTGGGATGTCTCAGCCCTCTTTTATTAGCTGTTGGATCATTTCCAGACTGGACAAAGCTAAGAGGGTCTGTAAACCTTCACTAGAGCTGCCTGGGCCCTATGGCAGGGAAGGGGCCCTGATGCCCCTGCTTACGTGCTGCTTTTTCCAATAAAATGGTGCTGGGAAGAAAAAAGTAGTGTTTAAAAGAGGGAATTGGACTCAGCAAAAAAGGTTTCCTTCTGAAGTTTATAAATCACTAGATAAACACAATCAAACAGGGAGCTGTGCAGATAGCCCAGGGTATAGAGTATGCGGTATGACAGACTTCTTGTTATCTCTTCTCTAACTGTCTTGTCACCCTTCAGGCAATAATATAACCAAGCTCTGGATGAACACTATAACTCCAGGTAAGCTCAAAGATAAGCTGAGAGGCTTTAGCCATTTAAAACTCTGTAAGATCCTAATGCATTAGCAGGAGATTTACATAGACCAAAAGTTACAAAAACAATCACTTATGAAAATGTTCCCTTTCATTTGGGTGCCAAAATTTGACTCCTCTCTGAAAGCAAAGATGTTGCATTTAACACTATGTCTCCCACTTCCTTCCCCTGGTGACAGCACAGTCAGCTCCCGCAAGCAGAGACCCCTGAAGTTGTGTTTTGGGAGATCAGTAACATGTCTTTGTGTAGACTGTAGACTTTGCTTTGTCAAAAAGTATTAAAATATATGGAGTTTAATAATTTCTTTTCAACATTAAGCCAGGCACTTCGTGACTTTAAACAGCTGCTGCTTTGGCCTTTATCACTATATTAGAAAGCAATGATGGGCTCAGCTTTTTGCAGGAGTTGCTTGCCTTCTACAGACTAAGCTATTCCAGTAACACACTATTATTGTATACTGTTATAACCATTAACCAGTGACTCCTCAACACAATGAATCTCTGTACTCTAAAGAAACCAGACCAGTCAGTGGGTCCAGTGTCCACTGTCTCAAAGGGGTTTGCACCAGGGTTTGTCCCTGAATTACAGAGAACATTAACCATCCTGAAACTTATACATCATTCCCTTCAGTTACTGAGTCCTTGGTATATCTTGATTTTTTGACAAGATATAAAACTTCTTTGCAATTTTCTCTCAGTATTTTTAATTATAATGGATTTGAAGAGGTCATCGATTGCAGATTTTAGTGACTGAAGGGTCTTATTTAGGGAATCAGAAAGGACCAAGTTTCTGGGTTAGGAAGTACATGGTATTTTCTCTTCTGGAGAAAGGCTAGGGAGGCTCGTGTGTGTGCTTAGCCCTCTCTTACTACGTAGAGTCATTATTGTTTCCAAACTGTGTGCCTGGCATGTTCTACAGGTGTCCCAAAAGCCCTGGTTCCTCAGTCATCTTTATAGGGAGGTGTGTTGGACTGTGCAGTGAATCCCACCTACTGATATTTTTCCAGTGGAAGTAATGTGATAGTTCAGGGCCTGGAAGGGCAATGGTATATATTTGAGTCTTTTCTCAACAAACATTCAGTACTCAGCCAGAGAATGGACCTTGATGCAAGAGGTGGGAAACATTCCCATATCCCAGGTTAGATATTGTCAAATACCAGATTTCTAAAGCAGACTGAGAATAAAATTTCCATCTGTGAGCAATGCGCATTTCATTTGTCCAGTAACTGAAGGACGGGTTATCTAAGATGATGGATAATCTGAGCTGCTGCATTTCTTAGCTTAAAAATGTTACTAATGAACATTAGTCATGATGGTGACTAATGTTCTTGTTTGTGCCAATGTTTAGCCAGTCTGAAAAGATGTAGGCTTAGTAAATGATCTCCAGACTTTGAGATTCTGCCCAGTTCTACACCCAAAGCTCACCAGCAAGAGGGAATCATTTATACCACATTGAAGTAAAGAAACAACAGAGTAAAACAATTAAAGCAATAGGACAAAGGCCAGGGTACAGAACAGTATTCAGCAGCTTTTGAAAGCTGCCAGTGCTGCCTCCTCTCAGCTGCACTGCATACATTGTGAGATAACTCTTGCTTTAAATGCAGGGGACTGTTTGTAACTTACTGAATCCATAATTTAGAAGCATTTAGATATAAAGGATTGTGTATAGCTCAAATAACATGACCTGAATCACTTGGAATATTGTAATTGCCTTCTTTCAGCTGTAAAACTTGGAGTCCAAGATTGCAACCTGAACTCTTCTGAGGAATTAATTTTGTCCAATTAGAGATCTCATTGCTGTCCTTGTGTTGTGAGCAGTTCAATTTGTTCCATTCACTGTTCTTTCCAGTTTTGTCAGCAGGACAATTTACTGCAGCCTGTTAGCGTGTAGTGAATCCATAATGAATTATGGAAATTTGCCCTGAAAGCCTGACCTTTTCCAATGTTTGTATTAGGATTTCCCAGTATCTCTGTTCTCATACGTTTTAATGGTGTAAGCAGAAAGTAGTTATTTCAACTGTTACTGAAGAAATTCAGTTTAAAGTCTACCCAGACACGTGAAAACTTATCCTTATAAGAAATTATTTCCCACAGCCAAAAGTAATGCAAATGTTATGAACTGAGAGAAACTATTGGAGGAGTTAACAGGCTCCTCATTAGGTTTCCACCTAGGCAAGTAGAGTTATTACAAACACAAAAAAGACTTAAAGTTGTCTGTTGGTCAGATATACACTGCACAGCATGTGATCACCATTAATGTAGATTTCAAAAAACCCAGAAATGTGGCTCAGTTTTCTCACACATCCAGAAAGATGGATATTTATCTAAACAATCGTATTAGCAAGATGCATTTGCAAAGTATTTAATTTCCTGTCCCAGCCAAGGAAAACTACTGGAGCAAGAATGAAACAATTTATCCAAGTTTTCCAAATATTGCCTGATGTCTAGTATTGGTTGGATGCCCGTACGGTTGGTAGCTCTTACAGTATCTTGGCAGCTTTTCTGTTCTGAAATCCATATGCTTTCTACAATAAAGAGCAGGTTCCAAAAAATGTACGGAGCTCATCACATCCAAACTCCCACAGCTGCTCTACTGTTATGTGACTTTGGAAAGCAGAGCAACTGTGACTAGGAGTCAGAATGAGTCTAAACCAGTAAAAGAAAATTCTGACCTCAAATAATTTTCATCATTTTAATTCCTTTAATATTGCCAAAGCCAAAGTAAAGGAAAGTTTGATTCTGAACCAGCCAGTTAACCTGGGAAAGGCACCCTCTGGCAGTCGTTAACTTGTATGGCCCCTGGTGGCCACAGGGTTGAATATCTCAGCTGGTGAAATGATACAGTGCTCTGGACATGTGGGGTCTAATCTAAAGCCTTATAAATCCAGGGAGAAACTTTCCAGGCTTTGGAGCACTCTTTTGAGATATAATTCAATGTCAAGTCAAGCTGGATCTGTTTCCTAAACAACACAGATGCAGGCAAATAACAAAGGAGCTGCTGTATTCTTTTAGGCAAGCAGAAAGGGAGAAGATTTATTTCAGAAGCTTCAAGAGAATGTCTACTCCAAAGAATCAGAATGGGTCTGCAGATATATCCTCTTAAAATTATTGCAACCACAACATTCCTTGATTTACTGACAGCATGGTCAGACAAGCAGCCTTGTTAACTTATATCGTACCTGCAATGCAATTTAAAATCCTTTGCACTGAAGCTGGTTTAAGCACACATGCTTACAAGGCTTCATAAGGGATTAGAAATGTATGCCTTGGCCACTCTTTTCTTCCAAATAAAGGGGTGGTCTTCTTCAGCTTTAGGATGCCCTGGTTGGGTCAATTGTGCTTCTGACCCTGAGTGACATGGGACATTTAAGAAGCTGTGAATTCAGACCTTAAAAGGAAGTTACAGAGCTGGTAGTCAGACTGGGAGATGTAGAAACTTACAGCACCATGTGCACTGAAGACCTTTGTTGTTTTTAATGTAGCTATGTCAGTGCAACCCCTTGGGGTTAATGGACAATCCCCTGGTGCCACTGTTACTCCAGTAACCTACAAGAGCAGTTTGCAGCATTGAAAGTCTTGTTTTGCCCCTTGGTGAAATACATCTGTATACAAGGTTTCTGTTTATGATAACTTCACAAGTAGGCAGGGATGATGCTGCTTCGGTATTTGGGCTGGGTCACCTCCTACATTAAGACTCCCTGCCTGTAGAACATGTTTTGTGTTTTAGACTTGCAACAATTACCAGCTGAATATGGGAGAAGAAAGCAAATGGGAACTCACCTGGTCTACTTCCACCATTATTCATTTTGCTGTCTAACCAAGATAAAACTTGAATATTACAGTATTACAATGAAATATACCCACCAAATTGGGCAAGACATATATACTTGTGTACATGGGGTGGATACCCCAGTGCACCTCCCTCTCATTTCAGAGCTGCAGACTGAGTTCTGATGAACCATAGCAATACCGATAACAGGCGGAAATAATGTTTGGGGTGAAATGCTGACCTTCATAGCACATGTTGCTTTCTGACGTATCTATGCAGAGGGATCTATTTTAATAGTTAGCTACCATTTTAGTGTGGTTTTCATCCACAAAATATGTTCATAATGGAGCTGCAGTCTGTTAGATATTGTCCACACAGATGTACAGAATTTCTGCTGCAAAGGATTTATAAATCAGTAATTCTAGTTCAGTTTAAACAGAAGTTATCTAGCAAGCAAAGCCTTTAGAGGTCTGTTTCCCACTTATTCTATATAGACTTCTGTATTTTTTTATGTGCTGGGAAAGAAATTGACTGAGCTAAAATGAGGCTTGATCTGAACAAGCTACTGACCTCCTTGTCTGATAGCTGTTGGATATGTTTAGTTCCCAGTGACTAAGATCTGTTTCACTTGGGACTGGAAGTTCAGGGGCTTGCGAAGCTGGTGCCTGTGTTCCCGTTAGCAGAGCTCCACTAGCTGACAAAGGGAGCTCTTGTGAAAGTCAGACTGCATCATCAAGTTTCACCCTTGCTATCCAAGCCACCATCAAATTCATTTAATTTAGAGACAAGAAAGATCTTATCCATGGTGAGGAGTGGGAGATTGTTCTGTGAGTAATTTTAAATAGGCTTAGTGTCAGGGATATTTTTTTTTAAGAAACTATCCCATGGTCTTTTTTTTTAGGAAATTTCCTTTGTCAATTGATCTAATTTTTCCTTTACTGAGCTTTATCATAATGTCTACGCCGATAACACCTGTATGTGAAATGATGGTAAAGCACTTTTTCTGCAATTTATTTTCAGTATACTTGAAAAATATATTTGGAACCTACATGCAATCAACTTAGTAGATTTTATTATTGAAATCGTAGAACTATGAAAACTAGTAGCAACTTTAACATGTCCAGAATTTTATCTTTGTAAGAAAGATATTAGTGGTTTTTTTCTTCTATGACCTTTAGAACTAGTTGACACTTAAATAGTGCCATTGCAGCAGAGACTGTGTAGAAAACTGTGGAGAACATTAGCAAAGATCAAGGGACAGCTTGCTTGACTTCTAGTGAGACGACATTTTGCTACCAGATGTGTTCGTACTCTTTGTAAATGTACTTTGAAAGCTTACTGAATATCCCTTGCTTTAGAATGATCTAGTATTATGTTTTATGAACTCCTGAAACAGAGATTTCCTTTAACAAGACTTAAGGTCTATTTCAGGAGAGGTGCAGTGGTCTCTACGACCTTCTGTGAACTTATGACATGCGAGCTTCCCACCAAAGTTGGGATGGCTCAGCTCCTGTGACAGAAAGACAGTCTGGCATATAAAGATAAGCCAGCTCTGATTTCACCTGTCCTTGATACAGCAGGCTATATGATGTGTTGGTTCGGTATTTGTGAACTGGACCACTGAACTGTCACTGTAGTGAGAGTGATTTGGACGCACTGCAGTGGGAATTGCTGCAGCCCAGCGATGCAGCAGAATCCTTAAACATTGCAACTCTGATGCCTCTGCGGGGTGGCAAGGAATATGACTACAGAAGCACCAAGCTACTAAAAGCAATAAATCTCAACAAAAGTTTTGCTGTGGCTAGAACAGTAGGATCTAATGGCTTATCATAACCTCTCTGGAATATTTCCCCTCAGGAACTGTTTTGGTGATTTTTGCAAACAGCTGCTCTGCAGGAATTTTGCTTCCAGTGTTAAGAATAAGCACACATTTTATTTTAAAGGTGTTCTGATGCTTCTGCATTTGTTTTTGAATAAAGCTAGAAAGTGTGGGGGAAAATGGAAATTAAACAGACATATAAATGTTTCTCTCTCAACACACTATAAAAATAACCGTTACAAATGATCCTTTAAGACAGGTTATTAATTCAAATGTGCTCTCTCAACCCTATTAAACTGTCATCTTATCCGGAGTGGGGATAGGCACAAATCAAATGCACAGATCAGAATGACCCTGGTCATTGTGTGGGAGTTGAAATCTCATCTGACAGCATTTGTGAATGACCTTTCGCTTTGTACCAGGCTGCATCAAACTCTCCAACCAAATACCCACTCAGTTCCTAAGCGTCCTTAATCTAGTGCAGGTGAAGTAGTTGTTTACATACAAAATGCTAAACATATGGGCAAACCTAAATCCTCAGGCTGTTGCTGACTGGGCTCCGACGCCGCCCTAAGCTGCAGTTAGCTGGTGTATCGCTAGAGGTCGCGGTGGCGGCAGCGCTTCCCAGCCGGTGGTGCGGGTTACCCTGTTTTCCTCCTGCCTCTGGCTCCTCAGTTAGATCTGTCCGCGTTACACTGCTAATGTGAAACTTGGATTTGTTTCAGAACCTCTGAAATACTTTTTTTTTTTTCCTTGACATTACAGTATAAATAAATTCTTCATGAAGTTCTTCTCATGTTTAGCTTTTCAGAGAAGAGCCGATGAGTCACAGGTTTCTGAAGCATCTTGTTCCCAGCATTAGACTTCTCAGACATTCATTAGAAAACATCAGAACAATAACAACATTTCCCCTGCTGCTTTTGGAGGAAAATAAAATGTGAATCCAATTAGTTCGGTACTGGATAATTGTATTGGTCACAGGTATTGTTTTCTCCTTGGTGTTGCATTTTGTAAAAAGTCAAGTGAAAACAATAGGAAGACAACGGAAGGAAGAAAGTAGCCTGATATCCTGTGAACGCCAGCGGTATCATTATCTTCTCTTTGTTTTCAGAAACAAGCTAATGAAAAGGCTCCTTCAAAAGCTAAAAGCCTTTGTTGAATCCTTTCTCTTCTCCTGAAGCTATTTGCCAGCACAAAAGGCTTCAGCCTAAGAATCAACACAAAACCCTGAACAAGGATCAACCGAACAAGCGTTGTGCCAGTCTAGTGCTATAACCCAGCATAACTGTTAATTTCTGCATAGCCATGGGCTGAGGTTTTTGTGTTCCTAAAGGTCAGGATTTTGGTACTTTTTGAAGTTGTGAAGACCTGTTTCTGATCCCTTTATTTAGCACACACTAGGAAGTGATAAATCTGTATAATTGGCTTTAGAAGTAATAGTACACTTTTAAAGCACTCTGAAAATATTTAGCTTCTCAGCAAATTAACTAAATGACATTTCTACTTCTCTTTGTGGCATTGTTCCCTGAAATTAAAGGACTGTTGCTTTTTTACGTGACCTCTCTACAAAGTTTGTACTTTTGTTGCTTTTAGACAACCTCTTAAGACAACAGTAGCCTGAGCCTTATATTTTCCATCAAACTTCTGACTACACTGTGAAAATACAAACTTCTACTAATGCTGACAGTAGGATCCATGTGCATTTTTCAGGTGGCAATATTAGCAGTCCCTGTAGAGGCGACATCGCAAATTCAAAGCCAGATTTTCAAATTCTGCTGTTGTACCTATACTGTCTGTATTATTTGTTGTTCTTTCACCCTAATCCACAGTGATGGTGAACAGATGCAATATGCTTCTTGTGATCAGTGGTTTCCTGTCCTCAAAGGACCTTGTGAAATTGCCTCTGCTTCCCATTTCCAGATGCTCATTCAGAGGTTCAATCGAATTAGGTTTCCAAAACATTGTCTAAATATCATCTCATTCTGTTCCCTGTGATTATATTTTTCTTACCTTTATTGGAAGGGCTTGCAATGTGCGCTTGCAGCCCAGGCCAACCTTCTCCTGGGCTGCATCAAAAGAAGCGTGGCCAGCAGGTGGAGAGAGGTGATTCTGCCCTTCTACTCTGCTCTGGTGACCACCTGGGATGCTGTGTCCAGCTCTGGAGCCCTCAGCACAGGAAGGACATGGAACTGTTGGAGTGGGTCTAGAGGAGGGCCACAAAAATGATCCAAGGGCTGGAGCACCTCTCATATGGGGACAGGCTGAGACAGTTGGGGCTGTTCAGCCTGGAGGACAGCAGGCTCCAGGGAGACTTTATTGCAGCCTTCCAGTACTTAAAGGGGGCTCATAAGAAAGATGGGGACAAACTTATTAGCAGGGCCTGTTGTGATAGGACAAGGGGTAGGTAACGGTTCTAAACTAAAAGAGGGTAGATTTAGACTAGCTAGAAGGACGACATTTTCTACAATGAGGATGGAACAAGTTGCCCAGAGAGGTGGTAGATGCCTCATCCCTGGAAACATTCAAGGTCAGGTTGGACGAGGCTCTGAGCAACCTGACCTAGTTGAAGATGTTCCCGCTCATTGCAGCAGGGGTGGACTAGGTGGTCTTTAAAGTCCTTTCCAACCCAAACTATTCTGTGATTCTATGATTTACCTGAGCATAGGCCATTGTTGCCTGGGACAGGGATGGCACCACATCCAAGTTGTCCTTAAAATTTACCAGATGTTTTTGCAGCCAAATTGGTCATAAATGATCTAGATATGAGAGTTTATGAGAGTTTTGCCTCTGGCAACTTAATCTTACTGTATCTCTCAGGGTCTTCAGTTCTTCCTGTCACAATCTAGTAGACAGCTGTGTGCTGAAGCTTTGGTGTCATCTTAGCAACAGCAGATCTAAGACATAGACGTTTGGGTTGTCCAGTAGTTTGTTTTGCACAGTGACCTGGAGAAAGTGCCAGCAGCAACACTCAACAGATTGTCCATGGGTAAGAATGTCACCAGCTATTGGTTTTCTAAGCTTCTTGTCCATGCAGTTTTCCAGTTTTCCAGAGAAAGTTTGAGATGTGGGTCACAGGAACTATCTTTTTGACAGGCCTCCTTTTGATGTTCTTCAAATGTGAAGAAGTACAGAGGTTTCTTTTTCTCAAAATATTTCCATGGATCATGTTCTGATTAAAAATGGATGCATCTTGTTATATGCATGAGCTGTCTCCCCTGACATGTGAAACTTGTGGCCTATTTTGAAAACAGCACTAGTGCAAAGTCTCCCAACTTCTGATGGACTTTTTCTCATTATTTGTACCAATTTCCTGCAGTATGTTGGAGTTTGCTTTGGATGTGACCTGCTGCCCACAGTAACTCCTGCTGTCATCCATCTTTATGTTGGCAAGCTTCCATTTTATGCCAGCATTCCTGCAAGAACAACTGAAGAATGACACTGAATCATGTCAAGTCAGCGTAATCCTTTCTCAGTTAAAGAACTTTATTTTGATAACCTGGGGCTCTGGACTCACTGGAGCATCTGGGTGACTGGACCCTGTTCCTCTGGCCTTGGGGAGCTGGCAACAGATGATTTCATGAATCTAATACAAAGTTGAGCTCGTTTCTCTTACTCTTCCTTGTGTTCAAGATTTGAATTGCTCTGTGCTACTTTGCACTCCCATTAAGTTTTTCTGTCATGTGCAAACTATCAGAGTACTTATGTAGACAGCATGATGCTGGCTTCTACTGCCCTTGTTATAACAATGTGCCTACTAAAAAGGGTGTCTGTCTCCCTTCTTTTAAAAGGAGTGGAGTCTGCCTGCCCAGATGCTTAAGTGACTGGATGGGTATTTCTATAGGTAAAAATAAACCATATTGGGGATATAGAAGAGTGTGAATGGGGCAAGAAGAAGCCTGGGGAGAAGGTTGGCAGAATTCAGGGAGGCTGGGGAGGGAGGGGATGTGAGGAGTTAGGAGTGGACCAAGGATGAGTAAGCAGAGAGCCTGGAGGTGTGGTATGCAAATATAATCAAAGGGAGAGAGAAAGATGAGGAGCTAGTCTGAAATGGAGAGATTTTTTTTGCTGAAAAAGAGGGCCACAAGTAGATACAAATCAGCAGTAGAAGTGAGGGAAAAGAAGGGTCTGTAGAGGATGATGAGGTACAGGACTTATCAAACTACATGGGCAGAAAGAAGAAGATCCCTTGCTTTCTAACCTGTCCCTGGATAGGAGATGGTACTGGAGTCCCTGTCTCCTCAGCCAGGCAGAGGAGCAAGAGTGCTCTTGTGTGTATGTGTTATCTGCGTGTCTAAACCTAAAACTTGATTATGGTATGGTCTTACAGTGGGGAAGTGGGAACCTTTCATTTTAAAAGTTTACTGTTAAAATATGGTGTGATGTGATTATTTTGTTTGCATCGGAAGTTGACAGCCACAGCCTGGCTTACTTCACAGTGCTTGCAACATCTTAATGTGCACCTGCAGGAGAAAGACATTTTACATCTATGTATCCTTTGCAAGTTTACTATAAATTAAATTCATTAGGCTCTCCAAAGCTGATTAATGAGATTCTTCCATGCTTAGGAGGGCTTTATAACTTGGGACCCCAAAGACATGATCATATTAGTTAAGATCTTTTGATTAGACTTGGCCTTCAGTGTAATCATAGGCTCCTTTGAGAAAAATATCTGTAGCTGAAGAGTTTAGTCTGATAGCGAGAGTACAGTCTGTCAGTTTTATGATAAAAAATCCTGTGTGTACCATAAATTTTACTATCCCTAATAAAATAGAATAATAATGAAACATTATGAACTTAGCCTACAGTTGATTATAACCACCCCAACACAAAATTATTATGTTCTTGTAGATAATTATTTCCAGTGAAAGACTCTGTCAATGAAATGCAGGAGAGATAATAATTTATCTTCTTTGCATGAATAGTGCAGGTTTTGTCACACTTGTGTTATTTAAAGGTTTTAGCCACAGTAAAGTATTGTTCAAATATTCTGCTAGAAAAGAATTAGTGGGTTTGTAGAACAGGATGAAGCTAGAGTGTCTGGAAATAATATTTTTTCTTACATATGCTTATAAATAATAGATGTAAGGAAAAATTATGGAAATCTGTTGTTTCCACAGCCAAGCCATAAAACATTTTGTGTCTCATCGCCTGGTTTGCAAGAAATGCCTTCAGTTTAACATATATTTTATGAAAGGTCTCATTTTCTGTTCAGAAAATGGGTGATTTGCAGTATAGCAATGAATAAATCCAGACCTCCTAACATATATAGTAAAGATTTTTGCAAATTCACATTTTAAATTCATGGTTCATAATTTTTTTCAGGGAATAGTGTGTTAAATATTAGAGAAAATGTGCCTACAGACATACCTGGGACCTTGGTATTTTGAGGTTTTTTTTCAGAATAATAAAATCCTTATGGGTTCAGCTGTGTAGGGAATTGATTTTTTGGCTTTCAAATCAAATGAGAAACTCGGGAAACTGTTCTTCTGCTACTTCTCAAAAGTATAATTTAATTTACAATACAACAGTTCAGTTGACATCAAGTTAAAGAAGTCTTAAATTTGGTTTGCTTTTGCCTCTTTAAAATCTAAATGTAAATAGAGTTCTAAAGAAAAATATTATCAAAAACAGAAATATAAACAAGACTTTTGAAAGTTTCTACATCAAATGGTTCAAGCTTTTTGCTTTTACAGGCTAAAAATTAGAGAATTTTAGAAGAATTTACCAATAAAGATGTATTTGTTGGTGCGGAAAAATGTTGTTCTGCTTATTAGAGAAGAATCACCGGTACAGAGCTGTTCAGGTTTCGATTTGAAGTGAAGAAGTGTTTGTATGAGTGTGAATCTGTAGTTCTTTTAGATGCACCAAATAAGTTTTAATACTATCTCTAGCCCAGAAGCTGCCCATCACCACTAGCATGCCAGTGAGCTCCAGCTCACATGGCTGCTGGGTGAACGGGATGTTAAAGCACTAAACTAGGAGATTGAAGCAGTAAAATCCACTTGTGAACATCGTTGTGTCACACACATCCATCCCAAAATAACAGAAGCAAAGAAATTCTGTGTAGTGTTGCAGCATGAACATGCCGTTCCTTCACTGGGTAGCTGGTTATCTCCTGCTGCTATCTCTGCCATATGCCTTCAGTCACATTTTGCAACTCTAACTGTGCTGGTTTTCCACAGCTCCCTACCACAGCAGCCCTCCAAGCATGCTGCAGAAGTTCAGATGACTAACAGTGTACACACGGGGACAACACAGTGAATGGGTCAGCAGAAGGGAATTTGCAGAATGTTTCGTAAATCAATGCAAGAAAGTAGACATTTCTAGGAGGTAGACTTCAGGTCTGGTCTGCGGTGAGCAGTGGCCATGTATTTGCTTGGGCTGGAGGGTGAGAAAACACATGGTGTTGGGTTGCTTAAATTCTTGTTTTATTGCTTTCACAAAGGTTTTGCATAGTAGAAAACTTAGAAACTGAACAAAAATGTTTCTTATGTATAGGCATTTAAAATTTTATCACAATCTCTGCTACCTAATAGTCCTATAAATTGTTTGGGATATTATATAGATGTTCTAGGTCACAGATGGACTGGTTTTGGCATTTCCTAGAAATCAGAGGCATTTCATTGTTGCTGAGACTCACTGGAAACAGTAAGTTAGACAGGAAGAAGTTTACCTGCAGGTAGTAAAGAAAATGAAATTTGCTATCAGTACTGTACACAACAAACTCTCTGGTTCATCCAATAGACTCCGTCCTTACTGTGCCACTGCCAGCACTAGTCCATTGCTTCTTTCTTGGTTCTTATTTGGAAAAGAGTGAGGGGAAGAACTATTTGCCCACTGTTGTCTGAACAAAAAACCAACGAACCAGACCCTGCTTCCCCATGTAAGACTTTGCAAAAAGTCTGTGGCTGTGGCACAAAGGTTAGTTATAAAGACTTCTGCCCAAGCAGCTGAGCTGACAGGCCAGCAAGATGTTAGGAAAGAAAAGTGCTGCTGTGTTGAACTATTCAGTCTGAGTGACCAAGAGGTGCAGGACAAGTTTGTGAAGACACACTATATCTGACCGCACAGCAGTAGTACTAGAGCAGTATTCAATATTGGAAAGGAAAAAGATGAGGGATTTTCCAGCACAGCACGTGGTCGGATGGGACCGTGGCCTATCACCCTGACATTCTCAGCAAAAGTTGCACTTTGTGTAAGTGGCTCATAAGACATGCCAGCTTCAGTAGTTAGGAAATGTGTCTGTGCCCTCTGGCTTCGTTAGAAACCAATAACCAGAGCAGTAAACAGACTACAGATTTTTGGCATTTTGGGTAAAGTTGCCTTTAAAAGGTTCTTCTGTATTTGAAAGGAGGACATGACTCAGTTAGCGGAGTTACGTTATAAATGCTGGCTTGAAAATGTCCCATAATAGCTCTTTTCATCGCAGGCTCACAGGGGCTAGGAGGAGTACACCCTGACACTCAGACCTGTTGTCCTTTTTTCCCTTGTTAAAGCAATGCTTTGATGCTGGCATAGAGGCAGCTGCAAACTTAGCGTGGCTAAAAGCCAGTTTTCTCTGATCAGATTCTCTGCCAGGGTCTTTGCATATCAGCTCTGAAAACACCCACAGGAAAAGGTCTCTCGAACAGCGGGAGTTATTAGTAACAGTCGCCTGTTATTAGTAACAGTTACACTGTTATTGGCACTTCAGAGCACAGAAATGAGTTTGCCAAGGATAGAGAGAAGTCACAGCCGGGTTTTTTTTGTTGTCCTGTAATCACATAAAAATACAACTTAAAGCTGTAAAAAAGTCTACAGGGTCAGAATGAAACTCTTTAATGAGAACACTTTGGAGGCCAGTTTCTGAGCCAGTACAGTTTTTTAGTTCCTCTCTATGAACCTGTGTTTCTGCAGACTGGAAAATCCTCTCGCTTTTCACGTGGAGGAGTAAGACTCATCTCCACTTTACAATATATTTAAAGGCTTAGATTTAGAGGAGCTGAGCAGTTGAAGCAAGCCCTAAATGTCACTCAGTGGTCTTCACATTTGCAGTGACATTTTCCTCCTCCAAAAACATATTCTTTTAAATGGTCTTTGAGTTGTCAGATGACTTTATTGAATTTATCTCATTAGGAAAATAGCTCTGAAAATGACAGTCTGGGACAAGACTAGAGATTGTGGTGGAAAGCAATGGGCAGAACAACCACAAAGGAGGATCAATATTACCATGCATTTGAGGTGAAGATTGATAGGATCTGGAATTGAAACACATCCTGTTTACTGCAAATCAATAGTTATACTAGAGATATCACAAACAACAGAGTTAAGACAGTTTTCCTTATCTAAGGTAAATCCAATACAATTAGCAAAGGTAAATTTGAATATTTCACCTAAATAGCAATGCCAAACAGAAGCAACAAATTATTTCAGAAAATGTACACAAATATATGTGTAATGTTACTGTAGAACCTAATAAGGTAAACAAAAAAGCACTAATCATAAATTATTAGCAATATGTCAATATTATTAATTATTTGAGTCACATGGGCAAGATTTCCTAAGCAAAATTTCTTACATAAGATTTATATTCCCAAAGCATGATAATTCCTAACCAGATGCACAGTGGTATTGATGATGATATGAAAGCTAGTAAGCCTTTTGAGGGAATATGGGAATAATATAGTCAAGAAGAAAGGAATGATTTACAGTGTGGACAAATACGAAAATTTGGAGGTTTTCTCTTCAACTTCGCTCTTAAAGCCAGCCAGAGGTTTTGGTGAAGGTTCAGGTATCACAAAGCTGATGTAACTGTTCCCACTGAGATTCAGTACTGAAGAGAAAGAATGAGTGTCATTTCTGATCTTTTGTTGCCTGTGTTCAGAACAGCTTTAATGATAATCACACAGCATTGATGCTTTTAATGTTGTAGCAGTAAGAAAATTAGGAAAATATTCGTGAATATTTTAAAAGTATGTCTCCCCTTGTCATACCTACCTTGGAGATAGGCATTATAGAAATATTTGGTTTAGTCTGAGCAGGCATTCAGGCAAGGGCTTGAAAAATGTCAGTACCAGAGATCACACTTGTGTGAACTGTTTGCTTGAACAACTACCATATTTTAAAGAGGATATCATAGATGTATTGATATTTTCCATCGTCTGTTTGGCTGCAGAATCAACTTCCTTCTGTGAGTCCTGATCAAACATAAATCAGGTCTGCAGGTCTTTGAGGCATACTGTAGGATAGCTTGAGCAACCGTGGAGTATGAAACCTGGGTAAGAGTTGTACAAATGCACCATTTCAGAAAGTGAATGAAGGGACTATTCTGAGAGAGTTTGAACTACCTTAGCTCTTACAGTTATCTTCTGTTTGGTTCCTTTTCTCTTTGCCAGATGCAGTTCTAACTAGAGATAAAATACTTTTAATTTTGAAGTGAACCTCTGTCCTACAGCATGTAAGTGCTTTACTGAGTTGTGCAAGGCATATGTAGTATATTAAGAATCTGGATAAAGGTGACAAACAGGGCTTATATCACAGAATCACAGAATGTAGATGTTGGAAGGTACCTCTGGAGATCGTGTCCAACCCCCCTGCTTGAGCAGGGACACCCAGAGCAGGGGGCACAGGAACGCATCCAGGTGGGTTTTGAATGTCTCCAGGGAAGGAGACTCCACAGCCTCCCTGGGCAGCCCGTTCCACTGCTCTGTCACCCTCACAGGAAAGAAGCTTTATTTGTCATGTTCAGATGGAACTTCCTGTGCTCCAATTTGTGCCCAAAATGAGACTACTGTAAGCAATTTCAAAGTTAGACACAAAAATAGAGTATTTCTAGGACATGTACACAGATTTGTTGTCTATTGCACTTACTGAATGAAAGCTTATACTGTTGTTCCGCGGCATAGTGTATATGCACCTTTACGAAATATCTACAGCCAAATGTCCTTTTTTATGGGAAAAAATCATATTTCAGATTTCATTTCACCTGATATTTCACTCTCATTAAGCTGAAACAACATACAGCTCTCTCTCCTAAAGATACAAATCCAAAAAGTGAATTGCAAATTTTGAGAAAATATCTGAAATAATGAGGGGGCAAACAGTCTATAAAGAAGAAGATATTAAAAACTGTATAATCAGTTCATATAATGTGGTTGAAAACTCAGTTCTCTGGCATTAGATTCTTGTTTGCCCTTGGTTTTCTAGTGACATTTTGATTACAAATAATGAAATACAGCCTGATGGAAACAAAAACCTGAATTTACCCAAGATTCTCCAGTGAAAATTGTATTGGACAGTTAAATGAGAACATGGTCTGAAATGTTGCTTGAAAACCAATAAGACTGGATAAAGCTTCTCTTCCTCTCTGGAAAAAGATTGCTCAATTAAGGCATGTGTTGAATAATACCAGTGGAAGCTCAGAAAAAGCAATTGATTCCAGCTGAGGTTCATTCTGAGCTTCTGGCTTGCTTTGAATGATGATCGCAAAGTAAAACTCAAAGGCCTCATACACTGTGAAGCCAAAACAAGAAATCTGCTTGTTCAGACCTAGAAGAACTGAAACTACTAGTTCTTGTACAGCTGCTTCACCAATCTTTCCGAGTTAGTGGTTTTGCTAATTTGACAAAGATGGGAACTGCTTCTCTTTGGATACTGTCTGTTGGGGTTTTTTTGCTTATTTTCCTCATGTTTTCACTTAGCCATGTGTGCAGCAATCAGGCAGGGAAAAGGACAATGTATGGCGCAGGGTACTGGATTGGCTGGGAACTGGCCTGTTCTTGAGTGACTAGGGACAGCGTGCTGCCCACTGGCACCACTCCCACCTGGAACCGAGGCTGCTCAGGAGACTGGTGAAAGTTATTCCAATTTGGTCCCAACCAAGTGGAAGATTTTGACATTTAGTGTGCCACCTGCCACATGACTATTTGTTTTGCCAACAGCTGTTGAAGGAGAAACACAGATCCTCTAAACTAATTTCTTGGTCAGCAAAGGAAAAGATACTTATGAATGACTTTATTTTCAAGGGCAGTTGGCTAGGCATTCACACACTGCTGTTTTGGACACTAAAAAGCTCCACAGTGTTCTGCTGTTACATTTAGCCTTGCTGTTAACACATTGTATTGTGCTCTCTCACTCACTCCATGTTTACTGGAGGCATGAACTCTGCCTTACAAACTCGTCCTTAAAGCCCACCAGAAGGTAGTGTGGGCAGAGAACACCGAAACTGGAGCTTCCTATATCACTAAAGACTGACTGTAGCTTCAGTATGTATCAGCTCTCATCTTACTGCCTCTTAATTTGGAAGTTATTTTTGACACACAGTAGCTGTCTGTCATAAAAATGCTGTGGCTTATGACAGGAATTAATAAAACAGTGGATACTGTGCTGGAGGCACTAGCTAACGCATTTGTCAGGGAAGTCTTTTATTTCACGTCTAGAAGAGATGAAGCAGCAAACTTGTTTCTCTGTAAATTAAAAAATAATTTTATGACCAGGGAATGGCAAGAAAATCAAGAGAATAGCAACTTGTGCTCATTAATGAACTTGCAGCACTCGTAATAATAGTAAGGATTATTAGCTTTGACCTAATAACATGCCAGGTTACACACCTGCTTTTCTTTTGAGGGAAGTTGTTAAATATATTGCTAAAAACTGTTGTCTACTGCTTCTGAAAATATGCCCTGTTTCAGTCCCCATATCTTGCATTTCACTGGGACAATAATATTCTAATACCTGCCTTCATTCATAGCTTTCATCTAGATAATGCCCATAGCACATTATAAAGCTAAAGTGATATGAAGACTGTAAGGAAGATCCATTACCACAAGAAATAAGTATGCTTTTGAGGTTAAACCCCACAACAGTTAAGCAATTTGCAACATTTTGCAGTAGGAAGTAAGGAAAACCGATTCCACATTAAGCCATTATAAAAACTGCCAAAGCTCATTGTTAAAAGTGGTCTCCGGGAATTCAGGTGATGATTTGCTAATTAGTATTCACATGATTAAAGGAAAGTCCTCTGCTTTACATTTGATTCCTTAATGGTGAAGAACATATGAAACAGAAACATCTATCACCCCCAAAACTAGACTCCCTGAGGAAGTGCTGAGCTGACCATGCCTTCCCATGCCATCATGTTTCTGTAAGTAAAGGTCAGAAACAGCAAGATGTCTTTGAGATTTCATGCTGAACTGAGCTATAAAACATTTTGTGGTTGCTTAGCCATGAGCTCTGTATTATAAACAGGGTTAGGTTGTCTCAACTCTTGGCAGCAAGGCTGGGTTAGTGCTCCAGTATGAGCTGGTGGCAACTCTATCGCTAGGAGATCTCTCAATACTGGGTGAGCAGGGAGCCTGGCTTGGGCATGAAATTCTGGCTGCAGAGTAGCCTTACGTGTGTTGTGGTAAGGTACTGCTCTTGCATAGCCTTGTGGGTCCATGTCTAGAAGTATCCACCACACTTCCTTGGTCACCTGACAGATTAAAGAAAGTCTTCCTGGCACACAGATGAAGCATGGCAGAAGGTGTTGAGAAACAGGCTGAACTCCCAAGCACCCACCAAACCTTAAACAAAACCAAAAAACTCCCCTGAAATTGTCAGAGAAGGTCCTGTGGGCACTGGCATTACTTGCACGTTTTTCTTGCTAATAGCCCAGGTGAATAGTAAACACCTGGTTTTGGTGGTGATTTTTTTGGGGGGAGGGTGGTGGTGTGGTGTGAATGGGAACATTTGCTTCTGGAGCTTTTTAATATCAGTCTCAAGCTATCCAAGATAGCCATGCAACCCCTCCTTACTGTAATTGTGTTTGTTCAGGTATTTTTACTATGCACAAAGATATTTTGCTAACAGGGTATAAACTATGTAAGAGTATAAATTAATTATTTAGGCCACCAGTCATCAGTCAAGTGGGGAAGAGTTGGTCTGTATGCTCCTTGGAACTGGCTGGTCCTTGCTGAGTTGCCATCTGCTAGCGCTCTGCTTTTTTTCCTTAGGGTTTTATATTGGTTCACTGTTTTTCCTCTCAAATATTTGAGTTGCTAACTGTTACCAATTATTATTCAACAATTACATTTCTGCCTGTGTTTTCATCTTGCATTCTTTTTCTTTTTTAATCTTTAGCTCACGTACTTTTTAAAACCTTAACAATTTCGCCAATAAAATAAACTGAGGTCATACAGCCTGGCTGCATCAAGCTATACTTGGGATAATAGATGGCTGAACCCTGGGGCCACAGGTTTCTGCTGTAGCAAGCTCTTTGTGGGCTTTGTGGAGCTGCCTGCACAGGAATATCTGATGATTAATTTTATAGTCTTCTCTATGATTTCATGCTTTACCTGAACAAGATGCTTATTGGAACCTATCTTTTTTTTTGGTCTGGAAGGCTCAGCAGTGGTTATATACTTTCAGAATGAAGACATTCTATAGCTTTTAGCTCTACAGTAAGCCATATTAAAAAGCATCAAAAAAAAAAGTGTTTATTCTGTTGAAGATAACCTTTCACCTTCAGAAGCTGATCTTGATGTAGAGTTGAAAAGATGAAGGAGAGTGGTATGTTCACAGCTGTGTGATAGTAACACTGATAATATTAAAAAGGACAAGGAAGTGCTTTTGGGATCAAAGAGATCAAAGTGCCAGAGAACTAGAGGAAATTTAATCCCTGGACACTGTAATGGTAACCAATGAAACTTGTCTACATCCCCTTCAAAAAGAGTCCAGAAAGCTACCCACTGGTGATACAAAGCCGTGTCACGGTCATGGTGGTAGCTATGAAGATGGAAGGCAGGTGATGCTGGTGCTATGCAATTCTGGAAAACTGAAATGCAAATTGACATATTTAGTATCTTAATATTAATAAAGCTGACTCTACTGAATCAAGAGTGGGCCGTTGCAGTGATGATAGTTAAACATCTGCTGAAGCTGTGGACAGTAAACTGAAGGATGTGATCATTACCTTCTACTCAGTGCTAATGAGGCTACTATATGGAGTACGGTGTCTGTTTTGGGGGTCTCTAGTACAAAAGGGATGTCAAGGAACTGTAGAGAGTCTGAAGAAGGGCCACGCAAATGGTCAGGAAGTTGGTGCATATGGCATAGAAAGGGTCACTGAAAGAAATGGGTTTTCCTAGCATGGAGGTGAGAAGGGCAGCAAAGTTGCTGCCTCCTGCTACCTAGACAGGAGGTATGGAGAAGGCAGAAACAGGCTCCTCTTGGAGGTACACAATGAAAGGACAAGATGCCATGGCAGAATGTTGTAGCAAGGTAAACTTTGTGTGGTTATACAGAAAAAAGTGTTCACTATGAGAGGACTGTAATAAGTTGTGAAGACAGTCTTTGGAATTTTCCTCCTTAGAGCTTTTCCAAATTTGACTGGACAAGACCCTGAGGAAACCCATTTACTACTTGAGTTAGCTCAGCTTTGAGTAAGAAGTTGGAAGCAAGATCTCCATAGATCCCTCCCCACTTAAATTTTTCCTGAGATTCTCTGCTGGTATATCTTACCTCAGTGCCTTTTCATTTGGTGTCCCTGACTGAGCTGTTGAGCAGGAAGTTAAAAGGTAGTAGATCATTCATCATTCTTCCTAAAACTGGGAAGGGCAAGAAACAATCCAAAATAAAATTTGTCCTTCATACCATCAGACTTCAAAGTTCTGGACTGATTCCAGCTCTTGAATCCTACAGTTGATTCCAGCAACCCATGTATCAGTGCATATTAGAGTTCTTATAAATTAACATTGGCAATGCAGAACTAGATTATCTAATTAAAGTTTAATTCGTGTGAAAAATTGGCTTATCTTTTAAAGCCATCTGTGTTACAGCAACACAGATGCTAAATGACTGAAAAAATAATTTCCATCCTAACTTTGATTTAAATGTTTAAACTTTAAAATGTCTTCCTTGACTAGCATGACTGCCACTGCCTTTGTAACGCTGGGCACATGTCAGAAGTTTTTCAGTAGCTGATTTGGAAAAATGTTCCCCATGTGCATGTTCACCAGTGTGTTTTGCTATACCCATGTAGATTATTTTTTGCACTCTACTAAACAGACATTTTGTGGTGCAGATTTGACTGACAGGCCCATTTGACTGACAGGATGTGTCTCAATCTGTAGTAAGGCAAACCCACTGAGGTTCCAGGACAGAGTGTTAACATGCGTGGAGGGTTACTGCATGTGCCTGAGAACCAGGCTCCTTCTTGGCTTTTTACTGCCTTTAGAAGAGTCTGGTGCTCTTTTTTAATACTTTTCTAATCACTACCTCAACTGCTGTTTAAACTAATAGAGGTTAATATTTATGTGTTGGCATCTCAAAGACAGCGTAATTATGACAACATTATTTTTCCTATTTTATATGAGCAACTTGAATATTACAACTCTTAAACATTTTAAAATCACATAATCTTGATATTGCCAGTGATATCAAGCTTATAGTCTTCACTTCTTTTCACATAATTCTGTTTTTTATTTAGGATACCTAGCCTAATTTGCAGGTGTGATTTTAGTGTATGTTGTGAGAAAGGTACTACCTAGAATGAACCACTCTTTCTCACCTGAATATAAAGGTAAATTTTTACTGCAGATATGTTTTGCACCAGTTATCAACAGTGAATTGTTTTGAAACCAGTGAAAATTACACATTGATTCTCTGGAAGTCCACATTTTACAGGTGAGAATAAGATTTTAACTGTTACGATGGTTTCTATCTGATGTTCTAGAGCCCAGGGAAAACTAACATTGACTTAACTGGACTTTGTATTATGCTCAGTGTGAGGGATCTCACCTAAACGTAGAGCTCTGAAATTAATTAGACATGTAGTACAAGCTGATCATCTAGGTTCTCTTTCTAGTCAATATGAAAAGAGATGTACCTCCAGAAGCAGATTCAGACACCTGGTTTATATCTGTTTTGTGGGGAGAATTCATCATACTGTCTGAACACCTCTCTGTATGTATAATGAAATGTACAAGAAATGAACAAGATCTACATTAGCTTTTCATTTGAGCATCTGTTTTTGTTTTCATCTTTATCAACATCACTTCAGAGAGTTTTCACCACTATAAACTAATGACAAATTTTGTCCAAAACCTGATATATTCACTTGTGGTAACACATGCCCAGGCCGCCTGCTCAGTCCCTTCACTGCACTGAATGGCAGACCCAACCAGACATGATACTGCCACACTTTACCTACTAATTTTATGTTCTTCTGTAAGTTTAAATCCTATAAGCATCTTTTCCATGCTTTTTGTAAATTTTCTAGAAGCACACAGACTGTACTCCAGTACCTAGCTTCACTTCCTTCCTGAAAGTCTCTCCTGCATTTTTATTTCATGTGGGCTGGTGTTTGTCCCTGCCAGGAAGCATTTGCACTGTCTGCATAAACCTTCTCTCTATAATGTGTACAGAAGTCTCTGGATGTGTGCAGCAATGCTCCTATATGGCTGGGTACTGATCTAGCAGCCTTGTGCATTAAAAACTCATCCATAGGCCTTGTGGTTTGTCCCACAGTCTAAGAATAGACTCTGTGGAAAGGAGCAACCAAGCCCACCTAGGGCCATAAACTAAGTAAGATCAGGAGTCCTAAGGCAGTAATGCTAAACTCAGAAAACCAAGAGGGTAATCAGTGGAAAGTAAACCCAGAGGAAGGAATTCATTATGAACCACACTGGAGTCCCTGTGGGTTGCTGATATGTTATCTTTGCTGGTCATCCTGACTCACCGGCATGCTGAGTCTGTCTAAATGACTTCAGATATGTTCGATTTGCCTTGTGCCCACAATTGGTCTCTCCAAAAGCATTCTCAGACAGCGTGAGAAAAGCGTGACCTGACTCACGCAGAGCAGGGCTACTCCCAGGAAACCTGAGTGCACCAAAATCCTACCCTAGCTGGGAGCACTGCTATTGTCTCAGAGCTGAGGGGTGCCAGGAGGACCCGGAGCAATCTAGTGAGGAGTTAATTAAAAGAAAACAAGTTACGGTTTCATCTCGTTTGCTAAAGAAGATGGTTAACTCTTTGTTGTAGCAGGCTGCCAGTGATTTGCTGTGCTGGGATGAAAGCCCATCCTCTTCAATCACTCCCCAGCAGAACAAAATTACTGGTGTCAGGAAAACTAATTTTGTGGCATTAATCAGAATGGATTAAAATGGAACAGTTTCTGAGCTGCCCTGCAAGAGTAGCTGTGGGACATCAAAGAGAGCCCGTGATCCACAAAACCAGAAGACTCTGTCCTCTGCTTTGAAATACTGTAGTCAGCCAAACACTTATGGGAATGACATGTTAAATGCATTGTGTTTAAAAGCACTTTGGTGTTTAATCACTTGTGTCCTATCTCCTCCATTGTAATATAATCGGGTAAGTAATCAACTGGTGTATTCTGGTGCTTTTGCTGGAGGAGTTGGAAGATCCATTTAAAATCTTGGACTGATTCTTGAATTTGTATGTTTGGTAATGATGGATAATGGACTACCACAAAGTCCATTCAATCCATTAGGAATAAATCCACTGCTATCTATGTTACAGCTGCGTGCAGTTCTTTTAAACAAGAATGTTTCCCTGGCTGCTTTGGAAAGTATTTTTCTTCTTCTAAGGAAATAAAAAACAGACTTTGTGTAGAATTGTGATATTTTATAATAAAAAAAATTTTCTTGCCCTGAAAATCTGTTTTAGATAATCTATTTGAATTTGCTACATAGCAACATGTTTGAGAAGAGGAAAAAAGCTTTCTTATAAAACCAGAAATCTGCATTATCTGTGGAACTTGGAAAAGGTACTTGAACTAGCTTTTCAAAATATCTTATGCTACTTTTGTGTTTTAAGAAGCATAAAGTATATACAAGCTGCCATATACAGTAGATATATGTGATATGGTTTTCAAAGGCAAAGTGAGACAAATACTGGTCTGTTTAGATTCTTCTCCACTTTATGTAACAGCCCACATGTATTATAGTCATGCATATGACATTTCTGAGGGGAGAGTACTCATGTGTACTTGAGAGGCGCTCAGAAACCTTAGACCCTCCAGCACCTCACTCTGATAGCTACTATATAGTCATGATAAAGCTGCCTTTTGCCAAGGTATTGGGCCTGTAGTGCATAGTTCTGTGAAAATGTCAGCTTGATGCTCAGTACCAATCAAAACAACAACAACAAAAAAAAAAACAAACACCAAACCCACCAAAAAAAAAATTAAAATGCTAAGAATTGTTAAGAAAAAAATAATATGAACAAAACATTGGGATGCCATTGTATAAACAAATCCATGTATCACCTGCACCTTGAATACTCTGCAGCAGCCTGCACTCCCCAGCTCAACAATATACACTGCCATTGGAAAAGGTCCAGAGGCAGGTCACAAGAATGATCAAAATTATGCAGTGGCTTCCACGCAAGGAGCATATTCTGATTGCCAGGAAATGTCTAATCTGTGTTTGGTACTTAAGAGACACAGGAGACATGTTTTAGATCTTTTACTATAGAGATATTTACCTGCAGTGTCAGAGCAGCAGTCCTGGGATAATGTTCCACAAAGTTCAGGATAATACTGTGAAGGTGTTTTTGAACTCAACAAGATTTCATGGGTTTTTTGATTTTGTCTCCATCTAAGTAGGATCTGCACATAGCATGAAGGTATATCATGTGGGAGGCAAGGAAAAGGATCTTAAACAACCCTACACACCGTGATGAAAAAGTTCTTTTCCTTTGAACCAGGCCTGAACTTCTAGCTGTGCAAGTTTTGGAGACAAATTCAAGCATCAGGTTTCAGGAATGCCAAACTATGTATCTCTCTTACTGACTATTGCATTTAGCCTCTGCCAGAATCCCTGGAAGACTTTTGTTTACACTAGAACATTTTAGTATATCAGAAGTTAATTTATGATCCAATTCTGTCATACTAATTCACCCTGATCTCTACCTTTCCCTGTAAGTGGGTGGTGTGAGCAAGGTGGCTGGCAGACTTTGACACTGAGACTTTTTGTTCAAACCAACCTAACTTCAGGGCTAGACTGTGGCATGTCCTCATGTGACACAATGAGAGTGACTTCCTGGACCATTTCCTAACAACTGGGTTGTGCTGCATCTCTAAATCCAAAAAAAATTTCCCAACGGCCAAGCAGGGTGGGTGAGTCAGATCCCTTCTGGAATTGTTTCTCTGGAAAATTGTCACAGTGCTTAGAGACTCATTCATATGGGGTAACCCATAAGCATATGTTATGCCTTTCAAATCATTGCCAAAAATCAGCCTTTAATATCAAGATTAACACCTGTCCTCTGTAGCTAGCTCTTTACAAGCTGTGTCTTTATTGTACTGTATTGCATCAGAATACAGAATCAGTGACCCAATGTCTGCATGTAGGAATTGCATGACTAAAACAGTGGGAGACCTCCCAGCTTCGTCTGGACCAGATTATATATCTAATCAAGTCATATTTAGCTGCAAGCTACCACTTGATTACTGAAACCCCTTCCAGTGTGATGCTATCAGCTCAGTTTATACAGAAAAGCTGGTTACTTCAGTTTCCAGGGTGTTCAGTCAGATCCTTCCTCTGAACATTTATCAATAGTTGAAGAAAAAAATATTCTGTTTTTATGGGCTGGACTCTCCATCTTATCCTCAGGAAAAAAAATGTGTTTTAGCGGATACATTTTGTGCTTCCCCTGCTCTGAGTCAGAATCATCTGAGGAAAGGATGACTTAGAAAGCCGAAATTATTTTTTAAGAGATGACTACATCTTGAAAGGGATGACATTTTACTGTAACCTTCATGCTTGAGGTGATTCCCCACAGAGGGGTGTGGAAGGGATGAACACCACCCACTGACTTTGGACAGTGCCAACCCCTAAATGTACATAGACATTGCAGTGGCTGCTGCGACACTAACTTGTGTAAAGGGCCCTGACCCCAAAGAAACATAAGTTTGTTTGCTGCTTCTCAGGTTGCTTTGCCAGCAAAGTGCCTAGCAAGAAGCTGCCACCCTGCTTAGGGTGGTCTTTGCAGCCTGCGCTGAACTCTGAACTGGCGCAGTTTTATGGCTGCCAGGATCCAAGGTAGTCTGTTTTAGGTGTGTTCCTGCCAGCCTCTGTGTCTCAGTGAAGCAGGACAATGTTTTGGACAGAGCCTGTCTGTAAGACCTTTGCTCCAAAAATGCTGTGACAAGTGACATTGGGTTGCACTGAGCAGACGGATGCCCTTTGGAGTTAATGCTTTTCTGACACTGC